>NC_062220.1:99697058-100299975 GCF_902686445.1 Sciurus carolinensis
AACTGAAAAATTTTCTCATGTCAGCCAATGATCATTTCTGTACCACCCATCACTCTTCTCTGATTACCTTCTTTAGTGTGCTATATCTCTTTAATGTCTTAGCTGGGTTCTTTACATAATAGTCTTTCCTCTCTGTAGCTGGAGGTGGGGGTGGGGAGACAGCCACAGAAGCCCAGCAAGCAAGCAGGGTCTATCATGACACCCGGGCTCCTGGAAATGCTTGATGTAGTTATGATAAGATTACTTTGGAAGTCATGCTTCCCCACCCTCCTCTGCTATTTAAAGACCATCTCTACAAGAGGGAAGTACAGGTGAGCAGTTTAAACCTGGGTTAGTACTCAGTCTGAAGTGTGCTTTTGTCAATTATTGGCTTCACAATCCAGCCAGTTCTGAGTTTCTTGAAACTTTGTAGGCTCTGGTCTGTACAATGGAGTAGCTAAAGTCCTGACTTCGCAGGGCTGACCTAGAGAACTCTACCATGGCGGGGAGGCAGGCAAGGCCTGAGCACTGGACTGACACACAGATTGCTCCTTTACCAACTTCCCTACTGCCTCCTATCTCAGAGCCTCACAGATCTCTCCTTTCCAGAAAGTACCCCTCTGCCTCATTTTCTGGCTGCCGTTCTTCCATTTAATTTTTTCTGACTCTGTGCCGCAGGGATGAGGTCACAGCCTCTCTTAGGTCTCAACTCATCCTTACAGTTGAACCCCTGGTAACACCTTACCAACACTGTTAACCTTGACTTGAATAGATCCTGCCCTGGATGTGAAGCGTTCGGATGGCCTCCATCTTCCTATCCACATCTGTGCTTTGGCACCATGGTTATCCTCTCTTATGGATGCCATGTTAACCAAGTCAAGATGTTTATTTTCTATGAAGATTTTTTTGGGACCATTTTAGTTTTACTCCCTCTTTTTTTCCAGTTATTGTCAAAACTGTGCAGGATAGAGTGGGCCACCCTGCTGTCTCTATTGTGTAGTTTTAACTACAGCATCATTTGAGGGTGGGCCAATTTAAGAAAATTATTCCTTTTTCTACTCCAAAGTCTCTGAAACAGTAATGTAAACAAGGAGTTTTATTTATATATAAAAATAACAACGTGAAAAGAACAAAGGGCAGTATAGAAAAGCTAAGAACACCACATTCAGAACAATTTGTATACAGGAAACATGACACAAATATTATTTTTGTTCTAGCATAAAATTAACCCTACACCTACCTTTTGGCAATAATAGATAATTAAGTTTTCTTATAAATTTGGTTTTCAACAAATATTTCCTTTTGCTGTTTATGGTTTCTGATAATCCATCCTTTAGCCTGGGCCTGAATATCCGTGCTTAATCCTATTCTTTACATGTAGTACACACAGAAAAAGCAAAAACCAGGTGAAGCACTGAGCTTGGAAACCTACCTCAGTATCTCAGAAAATACCATGTGAAAATGTGTTCTAACGCCCAGAAGGGAAAAAGGAGTTTTAATACCATCTCATTGTACTGACTTTGTAATGCATTCCTGTAGTGGGTAAAATCATACAGCTTTAGAGCAGGAAGATCTGAGCTCAAACCTAAAACTTTTGCACTTTCAAGCTGTGAGTCCCTGGGAAGGACATTTCTCTCTCTGAATTTTGGTTTCCTCATCAAAAGAAGGTGTTTTATGGAAATCAAATGATATGAGATATATAGCTCATGTCATTTTATATATATATATGTGTGTGTGTGTGTATATATGTGTATATATATATATATATGTGTGTATATATATATATATATATATATATATATATATATATATCACTTAATTTAGGTCCTAACTCATAATCGTAAAGATACTACTAGTTCTTATTTTTAAATATAACTAGTGTAATTTAATCCAGAGACTTACCAGTGAATGGTTTGGTAAATAAGATTAAGAAATGGAGGTAACTTACCTCAGGTTGATGCACAACCTTTCAGATAGTGACATCTCCAAACTGAATGGATTTACTCAGTCATTGAAGTACATATTCCACACAAAAGAAAAAAATACCTTTTCTTTAAATATATGTGCCCATGAAATGTTGCACCATACTAACATAGAGTGTGCCTTGATGGTTCCTTCCTGTGGGAGCATTCTGCTATTGCTCCTCCCTATCATTCCTGGGGCAGCTAGGACAGGGGTAGGGACAGCAGGGGATCTCAGACCTGCCTGCCCTTCTGGTCTATGTCTATAGCATCCTTAATGTCACCTTTCTGCAGTTAGACAATGAAGTTCCTTTCTAGATAATTCTACCCCATGCTCCAGCTCAGACCTTGTCCTGATGAACTAAAATAGATGAGGCTGTCCAGGAAGGGGCAAGACACCACCTCTATTTAGTTTGGTCCTGAAGCCAAAGTTGATGGACAGATGCTGGGAGGATTTCTGTCTAGCAGGTAGAAGAGAATATCTAAAAGGGCATGGCCAAAGCAAGCAAGCAGTGATAAATAAGCCTGGTAGAGGAAAAAGGCAACCTTGAGGGTGGGATAGGTAGAATGAGTAAGAGTCTGAGCGTAGGTCATGGTCAGAAAAATAAGCAGCTTCACTAAGTTCTATGGGGACCAGGGAACAAGGGTCAAGTAACTGTACTTATAAGAAGATGTATGGTAGGGGCTATGGTGTTTCCCACTCGTGGAAGGCTAGAATAATCACGAGGGCTCAAGACAGACATGACCTTGAATGGGAAAATACAGAGGCTATTTGGTGCCAGAATTAGGAAAGAATGTCATGTCTGAGTCCCCAGACCAAGGCAAAATGGTAGTTATCAATACAAAGACCATAAGTCAGAGGTTAGATAAGTTTCCCAAAAATCCATTTTGCTGAAGTTAAAGTTTAATCTTAAAGATATGGATGTGGTTAAACATCCCGCTTGGAGATAGTGGGAAGGCAGAAAGGAAGATAGCAGACAAGATCTGATTGGTAGGAATGGGCAGGCACTCCTACCTTCAGCTCCACCATGGTACTTCACCCTGTTATGTTGGTTTACAGCTAGTTCAACTACCAAAATCAAATAATCATCAATACATTTATTCAATAATGACTCTGTTTTCTGTGTCTCTGGTATATAAATATACATGTTAGTTTAAGTGTACACTAAATTATCCCTCTTCCATCTGATAGTGTACACGCAAATTGAGCTGGAAAGCCTATTCCAGTTTGAAATTGTGTTCTCCCTACTCTCTACGTGCCATCCCACCCCTGACCCAATTATTTTCTCATACTATAGACCAATTGCAAAGTCAGAAGGGGAAATGTCTGTCCATAAATGCAACTGTTAAGAGCCCCCACTGCTTCGAAACTGTTGAGAATTGCACCTTGAAAAGAATCCCCCTGGAAGCAAGGGTACACGGCTGTATCCCACCCCAAAATGCAGCAAGAATTCCTGGCCTCCAGAGAGCACACCAACCCCAAATTCCCAGGACTCACAGAAACCTCAAGGCTTCACACAAGGCAGAGAAGTCTTCTACCAAGAGGATTCTGTGTTGTGCTGGTACATGGGCTATGTATTGTTGCTGTTTCTTGTTGATCATATTATGGAATTTAACCTATTTTGTTTGTGGAATCTGTCACAGAATAAGAAGAGACCATGGAGACCATGAACTGAGCCACCAACAGTGATAATTGATTCCTTCCTTATGAAAGTTTGCTGTCTCACACATTTTGTTGACTATAACATCTCCTGGATGAATGGATAGAGAAAATCTTTTCTGGGCAAATAGTTAGCTCAATAACACCCCAGGACCCAAGAGGGTGGGTCTGTGTCCATATTGTTGAGGGTGGTATTGTGATGTTTTCCCCCTCTGAGGTCAGATAGGGAAGGGGTCAAGGAGGTATCCTATGGGGGATAACTACTATTCCTCACTTCTGGATCCTCAGGGTTGAATTCCATTTCAAAACACACACAGATGGCAGAGCTGGTATCCTATTGTGCACTCTCTGAAAAAGTGAATTGTCAGACAGAAAAAGGAGAAAAAAAGTCAACAGAAGAAACCAGACACTGATGGGAAATGAGGCAACTCTTTCATTTATGATGAGTGAATTGAATAAGACTTGAGCAATTAGTAGACTGTGATCAGTAAAAATGTTTTTAAAAGTTCCAGCAAAGCTATACGTGAAAGAAAGCAACTTAACACTACTCTACTAAACATGCCCACATGAACTGTAATTCGGCAATAAACGGAGTCACACAACATACTATTATGCTCAGTTTATAAGACACAGTCTCCACAAAAAGTAGCACAAATTACCATGATTTCTATTCTACCAGGCCCTTGGGTGGGTAAGTTATGAGGAGAGCTTAATATATAGCACTACTAAGCAAAACATTGAAAAAGACTGATTGAATTTTACTCAGGCCTCCTAGGCTTCAGATAATTCTTTCCTTTAAGAGAAAATGAATGGGTACGTTCTTGTTCTTTTGCCTGGAGCTGGAAAATAGAACATTATTTGGGGATTTTACCAACTCTTCAGTCCCTAGTCCTTATGCATCTGCCTTCTGCAGTCAGTCCCAAACCACAAGCTTTTAATTTTCCCTTAAGATTAAACCAATATTTACCAGTAAGCCTGCATTTATCCTAAAAACCCTTTACTGGAAACTATTGGTTTCACGTAAATGTTAGATCTTGTTTAAGAACAGTTGCCCCTCCTTAGTGAAGCAGGCAACAGGGAAAGAATGTGGCATTTCTGATAGGAGAATTAAGGAGAGAATTTTCTACTGCTTCTATCAGATGAAGCAGAAATGGTCAGTTTGCTCCTTTGTCATTTGCTTTCCAGTATTTCTAATTAGTGATCCAATCCAGTCATTTCTAAACACAAGCAAGGAATTATTTCCTGTGGTAGTCGTTAGTAAGGTCAGATGTAAAGATGTAGGGAATTCAATAAAAGAGTGAAAAGAAATCTAGTGTGATATAAAAAGGCTAATAAATATGAGATTTAATAGAAAGCATTCACAGTATCAAAAAGCATATTGTTTCTAAAATGACTTGGTATAAAACCAGTGTTTGCCTAAATACAACTTGTCATTGGAGTAGACAAATGTTCTTTATCTATTTAAGGCCAGTGTATTTCAACTTCTAATAACAGAAATACTGCAGTATAATCTTGCAAATTTCTAACAAGGTTTTATCTCATATTTGGTTTGAAATTTTGGTCATCAGTGGAGTCTTTCACTAACAGAATTCAAATAATTTCAATAGGGATCTGCATAAATGCTATCCATAATCTAAAGGAAAAGGCTAGATATGATTTATTATTAATATAGACTGCTCTCAGAACGCCCAAAGTAGCACATTGAGGTCATCTTCAAGATTTCTTAGTATTTCTCAAAGGGGATAGAGCATCTCAGGCAAATTTGCTGTGTGCAGCTTACATGTGTCCTTCTTGTTACTCCCACAGCTGAGGAAGACAAGCTCTGATCTTATTTCAGCTGCCATGTCTACTGTTGGACCAACATGAATAAGGGTTGTATCTTTCCCCCAAGGTAGCTACAAAACTATTCTTCAGAAATAAAAAACTGCGAGAAGGATGTGTTCTTGTTCCTGATACCTTGGTCTGCTCCTAGAAGCTAGCAGGAGTTAAAGATAAAGTTCAGGCCACAAAGACTTTTGCTAAAGTGTTCTTTGTTGAGAGGTTGCTCTACCAATGAAAACAGTGTCCCCATTCTTGCAAAACTGCCTGGCTTAGGTCAAGAGAGGAAAAGTTCTGCAAGTTCCTTCCACAGACTTCACTGTCTATTTTCTGAGGACGACACTGCTGAGCCCAAAATTTCAGCCTAGGCCAAAAATGTAGACACAGCAGCCACTAGGACAATCTTCTTCTCAACCAGGTTTAAACTCTTCTAGACTGTGTGGAGGTTAACTAAGAGACTATTGTTAAGTCCTCTTTCTTTGATGGTGTCCATTCCCTCAAGATACAAAGGAGAAAAGAGGCCTGGAACACCACAAAGTGGGAGTCCACAGGCTGGGCTCTAGTCCAGGCTCTGCAGTGCTCCAGGTGTCATCTTTGAAATTAGGGATTGGATATGTGATATTTAAATTTTGTGCTTGTGTTTTGTTTTGTTTGCTTCTCAGAAGTTTAAAATTCTTTCCCAAAAGAAGATTTTAGGAAGAGCCGTTGATGCAAAATAGATTAACATCAATATAGCTTTGGGTGAAATTAGGAGAAGAACCCAGAGTTCAGTCCACACCCATGGTTCCAGGGTTCCTTGACAATCCCTAGAAGGAATTTTACATAAGTCCATACCCAGGATCAACCAAGTCTCAATCATCCTTCACACTCTAATATTATATCTGGATTTGTTAGCATTCAAAATGCCATGCTATGAATTTTCTGTCTGGATTTATCTCTTTGTGAAAGAAATGAGGTTACAAACTCCAACAGAAATAAATTGTTATTATTTCCAACCCTGAGACTTCTATTTAATGAATGTGAGAACTGGGGATTGTCATTTTCTGTTAGTTGGAATTTATTCATCCTACAACATGAACCTGACAAGGTACAAGGAAAAACTAGATGAGATAATAATGGTATCTCTCACTATCAAAATGTGCACTCTCCAAATTAAGGAATTGAATACATGGAAAGAGAAGTTTATAACAAGCATTCCTTGTAGATTTTGAACATATAAATGTATTATTTTTTCTCAAAACATTATTTTATCCAAAAGGACTATTGAGCAAATAGATGTAAAAGTGCTTAAATCATTGAATTCTACCCAAACAATAATAATTACATTTTATACCAATTACTGAAGGAAGCTGATATTAAATTGCAAAAATGGCTAACCTCTATTGTTTATTCACACCAGTCTATCAAGTGGCCATGACTTCAAGTATTAGTATTTTTTACAACCTATTCTACTAGCTAAGACTGACATAAAAATTGACTTTGATTTCAGGAAGTAATTCATGCAATTCACTTGTCTGTAATCAAACTTTTAATGAATTATCAAGCATTCAAAATTTTAAAAAATGTACTTTGATTAAACCCCAGGAAATACATAGAAGAATAAAACATGACCCTGTACAGTAAAAGAACTTAAATTACAGCTCAAAAGTAGCATTAATACAGCATGAATCTATGAGGTAACATAATGAGAGGCCAGTCAAGCTGCTAAGGGATATGATTCAAAAGAAAAAGCAAGGAAATTCAGAGACAAAGCTCAGAGAAGCTAGCCATTACAACTGTTTTTCTTTTTCTTTCTCTCCCCCTCCCCCTTTTTAAGAGGTGGGAATAGAATAGGAACTTACGTTGCAGATGACTAACATGGATGGGGCAGGACAGATACACACCTGCATAATACAGGAAGGTCATGCCAGGCATTGCATTATTAAAATATTCCAATATTGGTTAACATCCCTCCCCCAACTCAGCTCCACATCTCTCTATAATCTCATAATTAAAGGGATATTATTCACAATGGTAGAATCTCCAGGATATTGCTCCACTCTGTAGCTGTATTTATCTTTTGAGACTGGCACTCATGATAAGCTGTTGATTAAATATTTTAAATGTCACTGCTGTTAGGTAGGCTGAATAGAGCTTGTTTTCTATGTAGAACAACAGTGTAATCCAAAGCTTTGGTCTAGATTATTGGCCTAACAGAGACCGTCTAGAGTGTTTGAGCTTCAGGAAGAAAGAAGAATCATCTTTGCTTCCTTAGTTCTTTCTTCAAGATGGCGGGCCTGGATGGCTACCTCTCCAGTTAACAGCTTTGCCTTGACCTCAGGTGTATCTATATGTAGTTGAGACTTAGCCATCTAATTGATCTGTCAGTACAAGTGGCCTACATTATGCCAGGCCCAGTAGTGAGCAAGCATGGGTTTTTGTCTCCTGGTGTTTAGAGTCCAGCAGGGAAGAGAAACTCTTATATTAGCTTTCTAGGAATGCCATAACAGATTATCAGAAACCTGATGGCCAAAAACAACAGAAATTTGTTCTTACAGTTTTAGAGGCCACTAGTGTGAAATCCAGTTGTACACAGGACTGCACTCTCTCATAAGGCTTCAGGGAATGATCTTTTCTTGCTTCTTCCTGTTTTGGTTGTTTCTTGGCTTGGAGTTGCAGAACTCAAATCTCTACTCCTGTATTCACATGACTACCTTTTCTGTATCTGTGACTCAAATCTCCTTCCTCTGCTTTTCTCTTAGGAGGACACCTGCCATTGGATTTAAGGCCACCCTAATCCAGGATGAGCTCATCTAGAGAGGTTTAATGTAATTACATCTGCAAAAACTCTTGCGACAGATAAGTTTATGCTTATAGGTTTTAGGAGTTGGGCCATGCACATATCTGTTAGGGATTCACCACTCAACCCGTACTCTTACTTCAAAGGAAATAACTACAGAACCACAGAGGTGGAGTATAAAGGATGGAAGTCTGTCAAGAGGTGGCTGGCCTAGAGTTGGGGAATCAAGGAAGGCATTCCTGAGGACATGTTTGGTTAAGACTGAAGGGTGACAGGTAAAAGTAGGTGTCATGAAGACCACTACAGGGTTAATGAGAATGATGGGCACAAGCTAGAGAACAGAATGTAAAGGGAAGGAATTAAGAAGAATTTAGTATGGATGGAACAGAGAGACCCAAGCAAGTAGATTCTAAAATTTTTCCGAGGAGCAACTTGAGTTCAAAGATACAATTTAATAAGGGAAGTGAAAGGTTAGATTTGTATTTTCAGAGTATCATTCCAGCTGCAGTGTGGAGAGAATGGTTTGGCAGGAGGCAAGGGAAGATTTGGGGAGATCCGTTGCAGATGATTGAAGTATTTTGTGGGAGAGATTGCAGTGGCCTAGATCATTGTGGAATCTATGGAAATAGAGATATGTTGGCTTCTTTGATAGATACAGAGGAAATAGAATGGGCAGGATTTAGTTCTGTTTTGAATGTGGAGGTTAAAGCAAAAGGGAAGCCAAGGATGACAACAAAGTTTCCAATTCTAACAATAACATACCAAATACTGCCACTTACTGAGATAGGAAACACTAGAGGATTGGCCTTTCTCTTATTTGTTTGGGCCAAGGAAGAGGTCATCTCCCTTTTCCTATTTCACACTGAAGAATGGAGGCACCCAGAGTTTGGATGATTTAACCAGGTTAAAGAGAAAGTGGCTGCAGGGCCAAACAAGAACTGAGGGTTCCTAACCCCCAATGCTTTGTTCTTTTCACTATTCATAGAATTGTTTTCCCTTCTTTTTATCCAAATCCACCGCCCCCCAGCCTTTTTTTTTTCTTTTAGTTATTTTGCAATCCAAGGATTTTTCTAAGTACATAAAGCAATGTTTATTCTGCATAAGAAATTCCCTGAGTTTGTTATATTTAGGAATCTCACCTTCCCTTTCCCTTAGAATTTGGAGTTCCCTTTGCTTTTTTAATCCATACTTAGAAAGATTTCTAGCTTAATGCAACAGCAGGTAGAGGGATATGGAGGAGTTATTTTGTATTATCATTTCAAGTACACCTAGAGCTCAGCATCACCTATGAACATTCGTTCCTCAGGGATAGTTTCATTAGGTTGCTTTGAAGTCACATGCTATTTCTCCTGTCTGCTTTGTCTGCTATGCCCATTTCTCCACTTCATTTCCTTAATTCGCTTTAAGGATTGCTACTATGTTCATTAGTTTTTGAAATTTCACTTGATATTTTTCTGATTATCTTGCCGTACAAAAATATTTTAAAAGAGAGAATTAATACTTACTCACAGAATGACAATAACAAAATATGCCTGATCCTCAAAACCTGCAGGGCTTTGGGTCATTTAAGTCTCATGTTTGGTCAATGAAAAGTTTCCATCTATTTCTAATTGTTCCTCTCCTAATATTTCCAATCATTATTTCATCTTCAAGTGACAATATCTTTGAAAAGCATTGCCACTATGTGTTCTTTCCTTAAGGTCTATAGTAGTTCTTAATACTCCATGATTTCTAAATAGCAAAACGTGTTTATCCTCTAAGATTGAGTCATAAATAGTACTCTAATTGTAAACCTTACTAGGATTAAGAAAAAGATAATTCCTTCATCTTTGGAAAGAGGTTTGATTGCTTAGTTTATTAATGTCAACATGCTTTAAAATAATCTATCTTGCAATTTGGTTGCTGTTGGTATTATGTTATATTTTAAGAGAACTCCACTAAAAATCTGGGAGGTAGTAATTCTGACCATAACACCAAGACATAATTTCATAAATTCCTGAAGTCATTGCTATATAAAATACACGTTTTTATACTTACATTCGTATAAGAAAGGTCTTTAGAGCATTTGTAATACAGTTTCATGGATTTCATTATAAGACCAATGAGGGTAAGATGACCTAGGACAATTTTTAAACCAAATTGTTTAGATTGTCAGATCATGCCCAAAAACATAGAAAGATTTGAAAATTACATAGGGCCATGGATCATGAGCTGTGCCTTCACTTGTCCTGTACAGTCAGAGAGCATTACTAATACAAAAACCAGACTCAGGACTGCTTTAGGCCATAAATTCTCCTTGGTTCCATTCAGTCATAGCAGTGAAAGGAGGGAAAGGGAATTACTGTTCAACTCATGTGTTTTGAAATAAGCCCACTCAGGCTAACATTATTTCTTCCTACACAAAATAAAACGAACAAAAAGTCTTGAAGAGAGAATGAGACAAAATCTTCTGTTTTGGTTTATTATAGAAAAAGCAGAATTTGGTGAATTATATATGGCAAAGGAATAAATATGATCCATGGAATAGCAGTACAGAGTAATCTCAAAGATTATAAATTAAGTAATTTTCTTACCTAATTCCAATTATATGTGTACCACTATTTACCTGCTTTCTGAGCAAGAGTTAAAAGATACTATGGTATTTTAAGGGTGCCCCCCCAAAATAACTGTCTTTCCTCAATGGCACCAATTGTCTCTCGACCCTATGTTTCCTTTGATCCTATGAATTGCCATGACATTTTGTCATTTCCTTTTGTACTTTTATTTGGATTCATTTATTTTCTCTCATATTCCTATAGTGTCAGCTGTAAGCAGGGCATCCTGTATCTGCAAGGACAACAGGGGCCATTAAGACACCTTCCTGGCCTATGAGAAGTTTACCTTTTCATAGAGAAACTGTGATGAAAATGTTCTATAGGTGCATTATGGCATAATGCTAAAAAATATAACTGTCATAGGGGTCAAAGAAAGAAGATGACTACATGTTGGAAGCATCTAGAAGATCTTTACGGAGGAATTAGGAATTGGAATGGATCTCAAAAAGTGAAAAATATTTTTATGAGTGGATATTATAAGGGAGAAATCAGAATTTCATGCTCATAAAACTCAAGAAACTTGAGGAGGCCAGAGAGTGGTTGCATGGAGGTTTGGCGCATAAATGCGGTATATTTGGTGGTAAGGTAGGGGTGTACTATTGGTCAAAGGTCAAGGAATTATGGCCTAAAACTCTGAAAAGGCTGCCCTGACATCATATGCTGTGGGGAAATTTTGGGCAGAATAGTGCTGTGAACCGAGGGGTGCTTTGGTAACAATGTAATGGAATTAAGTGAGAAAGACTAAAGGTCAGAACTCAAATTTTGCATAGACATCAAAATGGGAGAAAGAATCTATGATCTTTACCTCCTCACAACTCATGAGCACAAAGAAAAGGTAGCCAAGGTATTTTGAGTCTACGGCCTCAAAGCCAGGAAAAGGAAAAGTTACTTTGGATGGAGGTCTGAGACTTTGAGCTTCTGTAACTCAGAGGATCTTATTTCCATTTACAAAAAGAGCAGAATCAGAGGCAGAGGCTGGTTTGAAACTCAGCAATGTCATCCATTGTTTTAGACATTAATTTTATAGTGCTGATGATGCACTCAGGTGGAAATGTTCAAGAGGCACTTGGAAATGCAGGAAAGGATAGCTGGACTAGAGACATAAATTTGTGATATATATTTGTGTAGATTACAGCTGAAAGCCAGAGAGTGGAGGATAAGAAAAAAGACCATAAAGAATTTCAGGAGGGGGTGATCCAAGATGGCGGACTAGAGGGTGACTACGTCTCCAGTCGCTCCAGAACCCAGGATTCAAGAAGGGGAGGCATTGAGAGACTCGGACTAAAATAGAGCCACGGGGTGAGTCTCCCCCACCAGGTGAAGCTCGGCCTGGGCAGCAGGCCCGGATAGGGGCAGCTTATCAGAGCAGAGCAGGGTAGCTAGAGTCTTCCCCAGGTAGCCCTGCTCACTCTGGCGAAGGGCTCCTCCCACACGGCCAGCTTCTCCAGCTTCTCGGAGCAGGCCCCCCAGTGAGAGCCTTTCTGCACAGAACTAGCTCCAAGTCCCGGCGCCAGCGCCCCGATCTCCGGCCCTCAAGCAGCTTCAGGGACCAGGACAGGGCAGCCAGGGACTTCCCCAAGCAGCTCGGCTCCCTCTGGCGGGAGGCGCCTTTCAAGGCTAGCTTCTCAGAGCAGACCGCCTAGTGAGAGCCTTTCTACACAGTGCCAGTCACAAGTCCCCAAGCCAGCAGAGAGCTCCAACCCGCAGGCATCCTCTGGGACCAGGACAGGGCAGCCAGAGACTTCTCCAGGCGGCCCTGTCCCCTCTGGCCACAGACTCTTTCCACAGGGCGATCCAAGATGGTGGACTAGAGGGTGACTGCATCTCCTGTCGCTCCAGAACCTAGGATTCAACAAGGGGAGGCATTGAGAGACTCGGACTGAAATAGAACAACAGGGTGAGTCTCTCCCACCAGGTGAAGCTTGGCCTGTGTGGCAGGCCCGGATAGGGGCAGCTTATCAGAGCAGGGCAGGGCAGCTAGAGTCTTCCCCAGGTAGCCCTGCTCACTCTGGCGATGGGCTCCTCCCACACGGCCAGCTTCTTGGAGCAGGTACCCCAGTGAGAGCCTTTCCGCACAGAGCCAGCTCCAAGTTCTGGAACCAGTAGTGGGCTAGGGGCAGCTTTCTTCAGAAGCACTGCATTATCAAGTTCCTCAAAGACTTCAGGCTACTGAAGGCTAGGAGGTGATACACTGGAAATCTACAGGGACACTATAAGCCAATAGAGGAAATCTGCAATATCTCAGAGTCCCACTGACATCTGACCAATATGAGAAAACAAGGGAAGAAAATGTCCCAAACAAACCTAGATACTACATCAACAAAACCCAATGACAGCACAGCAGAAGAAATGTCAGAAAGGGAGTTCAGAGTGTACATAATTAAAACAATCAGGGAAGCAAACGAGGAGATGAAAGAGCAAATGCAGGCATTAAATGATTGCGCCAATCAACAGTTGGAAGAGCAAATACAGGAAGCAAGAGATCATTTCAATAAAGAGTTAGAGATACTGAAAAAAAAAAAAAAAAAAACCAGAAATCCTTGAAATGAAGGAAACAATAAACCAAGTTAAAAACTCCATAGAAAGCATAACCAATAGGATAGAACACCTGGAAGACAGAACCTCAGACATTGAAGACAAAAATATTTAATCTTGAAAACAAAGTTGACCAAACAGAGAAGATGGTAAGAAATCATGAACAGAATCTCCAAGAATTATGGGATATCATGAAAAGGCCAAATTTAAGAATTATTGGGATTGAGGAAGGCCTGGAGAAATAAACCAAAGGAATGAACAAACTATTCAATGAAATAATATCAGAAAATTTTCCAAATCTGAAGAATGAAATGGAAAATCAAGTACAAGAGGCTTATAGGACTCCAAAAATACAAAATTACAACGGACCCACACCAAGGCACATTATTATGAAAATACCTAACATACAAAATAAAGACAGAATTTTAAAGACCACGAGAGAAAAGAATCAAATTACATTCAGGGGGAAACCAATAAGAATATCAGCAGATTTTTCGATCCAGACCCTAAAAGCTAGAAGGGCCTGGAACAACATTTACAAAGCCCTGAAAGAAAATGGATGCCAACCAAGAATCTTATACCCAGCAAAACTTACTTTCAGATTTGATGACGAAATAAGATCCTTCCATGATAAACAAAAGCTAAAGGAATTTACAAAAAGAAAGCCAGCATTACAGAACATTCTCAGCAAAATATTCCATGAGGAAGAGATGAAAAACAATGATGCAAATCAGCAATGGGAGGAACTAGCCTATAGGAATAGCCAAATAAAGGAGAAACCAAATCATGTCAAAAAACAAAAATGAGTCAAATGACTGGGAATACAAATCATATCACAATAATAACCCTGAATGTTAATGGCCTGAACTCATTAATCAAAAGACATAGACTGGCAGATTGGATTAAAAAGAAAAATCCAACAATATTCTGCCTGCAAGAGACTCATCTTATAGAAAGAGATACCCATAGACTAAAGGTGAAAGGATAGGAAAAAACATACCATGCACACAGACACAGCAAAAAAGCAGGAGTATCCATCCTCATCTCAGATAATGTGAACTTCAAGCCAAAACTAGTCAGAAGGGATAAAGAAGGACATTACATACTGCTTAAGGGAAGCATAAATCAGCAAGACATAACAATCATAAATATCTATGCCCCGAACATTGACTCATCCATGTACGTCAAACAAATTCTTCTCAATTCAAGAAATCAAATGGACCACAACACAATAATACTAGGCAATTTTAGCACACCTCTCTCACCACTGGATAGATCTTCCAAACAAAAATTGAATAAAGAAACCATAGATCTCAATAACACAATCAACAATTTAGACTTAACGGACATATATAGAATATACCATCCAACAAAGAACGAATACACTTTCTTCTCAGCAGCACATGGATCCTTCTCTAAAATAGACCATATTTTATGCCACAAAGCTACTGTTAGTAAATACAAGAAGATAGAGATACTACCTTGTACTCTATCAGATCATAATGGATTGAAATTGGAAATAAATGACAGAATAAAAAACAGAAACTTCTCCAATACCTGGAGATTAAATAATACACTATTATATGATGAATGGATAACAGAAGACATCAGGAGGGAAATAAAAAAATTCTTAGAAGTAAACGAGAACAAAGACACATCATATCAAAATCTTTGGGACACTATGAAAGCAGTACTTAGAGGAAAATAAATTTCATAAGGCGCATTCAACAAAAGAAGTAGAAATCAACAAATAAACGACTTAACACTACAGCTCAAAACACACCTTTTCTAGCTTTTCTAGAAAAAGAAGAGCAGACCAACACCAAAAGTAGTAGAAGACAGGAAATGGTTAAAATCAGAGCTGAAATCAATGAAATTGAAACAAAAGAAACAATTGGAAAAATTAACAAAATAAATAGTTGGTTCTTTGAAAAAATAAACAAAATTGATAAACTTTTAGCCACAATAACAAAGAGAAAGAGGGAGAAAACTCAAATTACTAAAATTCAGAATAAACAAGGAAATATCACAACAGACATGACTGAAATACAAAACATAATTAGAAGCTATTTTGAAAATCTATACTCCAACAAAACAGAAAACCTTGAAGACATCAACAAGTTTCTAGAGACATATGAATTACCTAAACTGAACGAGGAGGACATACACAACTTAAATAAATCGATTTCAAGCAGTGAAATAGAAGAGGTCATCAAAAGCCTACCAACAAAGAAAAGTCCGGGACCAGATGGGTTCTCAGTTGAGTTCTACAAAACCTTTAAAGAAGAGCTCATTCCAATACTCCTCAAAATATTCCATGAAATAGAAGAGGAGGAACCCTCCCAAACTCGTTCTATGAAGCCAATATCACCCTGATACCTAAACCAGACAGAGACACATCAAGGAAAGAAAATTTCAGACCAATATCCTTAATGAACATCGACGCAAAAATTCTCAACAAAATTTTAGCAAATCGCATACAAAAACATATTTAAAAGATAGTGCACCACGATCAAGTGGGTTTTATCCCAGGGATGCAAGGTTGGTTCAACATTCGGAAATCAATAAATGTCATTCACCATATCAACAGACTTAAAGTCAAGAATCACATGATTATTTCGATAGATGCAGAAAAAGCATTTGATGAAATACAGCACCCCTTCATGCTCAAAACACTAGAAAAAATTGGGGTAGTGGGAACATTCCTTAACATTGTAAAGGCCATCTATCCTAAGCCCATGGCTAATATTGTCCTAAATGGTGAAAAACTGAAAGCATTCCCCCTAAAAACTGGAACAAGGCAGGGATGCCCTCTTTCACCACTTCTATTCAACATCATCCTTGAGACACTAGCCAGAGCAATTAGACAAACCAAAGAAATTAAAGGGATACGAATTGGAAAAGAAGAACTCAAACTATCCCTGTTCGCTAATGACATGATTATATATTTAGAGGAACCTGGATATTCCACTAGAAAACTTTTAGAACTCATAAGTGAATTCAGTAAAGTAGCAGGTTACAAGATCAATGCTCATAAATCCAATGCATTTTTATACATGTGATGAATCTTCAGAAAGAGAAATTAGGAAACTACCCCATTCACAATAGCATCGAAAAAAATAAAATACTTGGGAATCAATCTCACAAAAGAGGTGAAAGACCTCTACAATGAGAACTACAGAACACTAAAGAAAGAAATTAAAGAAAACCTTAGAAGAGGGAAAGATCTCCCATGTTCCTGGATAGGCAGAATTAATATTGTCAAAATGGCCATACTACCTAAAGTACTATACAGATTTGATGCAATTCCAATTAAAATCCCAATGATGTACCTTACAGAAATAGAGCAAGCAATTATGAAATTCATCTGGAAAAATAAAAAACCCAGAATAGCTAAAGCAATCCTCAGTAGAAAGAGCGAAGCAGGGGGTATCGCAATACCAGATCTTCAACTCTGTTACAAAGCAATAGTAACAAAAACGGCATGGTATTGGTACCAAAATAGACAGGTAGATCAATGGTACAGAATAGAGGACATGGACACGAACCCAAATAAATACAATTTTCTCATACTAGACAAAGGGGCCAAAAATATGCAATGGAGAAAAGATAGCCTCTTCAACAGATGGTGCTGTGAAAACTGGAAAACCATATGCAACAGAATGCAATTAAACCCCATCTCTCACCCTGCACAAAACTCAACTCAAAATGAATCAAGGACCTCGGAATCAGACCAGAGACCCTGCATCTTATAGAAGAAAAAGTTGGTCCAAACCTTCAACTTGTAGACTTAGGATCAGATTTCCTTAACAGGACTCCCATAGCACAAGAAATAAAAGCAAGAATCAACAACTGGGATAGATTCAAACTACAAAGCTTTCTTTCAGCAAAGGAAACTATCAGTAATGTGAAGAGAGAGCCTACGGAGTGGGAGAATATCTTTGCCACTCATACTTCAGATAGAGCGCTAATTTCCAAAATCTATAAAGATCTCAAAAAACTCTACACCAAGAATACAAATAATCCAATCAACAAATGGGCTAAGGAAACGAACAGACACTTCACAGAAGAAGATGTACAATTAATCAACAGATACATGAAAAAATGTTCAACATCTCTAGTAATAAGAGAAATGCAAATCAAAACTACCCTAAGATTCCATCTCACCCCAATTAGAATGGCGATTATCAAGAACACAAGCAACAATAGGTGTTGGCAAGGATGTGCGGAAAAGGGTCCACTCATACATTGCTGGTGGGGTTGCAAATTAGTGCAGCCACTCTGGAAAGCAGTATGGAGATTCCTCAGAAAGCTTGGAATGGAACCACCATTTGACCCAGCTATCCCACTCCTTGGCCTAAATACCCAAAGGACTTAAAATCAGCATACTACAGAGATACAGACACATCAATGTTCATTGCTGCTCAATTCACCATAGCCAGATTGTGGAACCAACCTAGATGCCCTTCAATTGATGTATGGATAAAGAAACTGTGGCATATATATACAATGGAATATTACTCTGCCATGAAGAACGATAAAATTATGGCATTTGCAGGCAAATGGATGAAATTGGAAAATATCATGCTAAGTGAGATAAGCCAATCTCAAAAAACTAAAGGACTAATGAACTGGCTGATAAGCGGATGAGGACATATAATGGGGGGTGGGAGGGGTTAGCGTTAGGGTTAGGGTTAGGTTTAGGGTTAGCGATAAATAGGGTGGTAAGAATGGAGGAAGGAAGGACTGTATAGAGGGAAAAGAGGGGTAGGAGGGGTGGGAGGGGTGGGGGGAAGGGAAAAAAAATAACAGAATGAATCAAACAACATTACCCTATGTAAATTTATGATTACACAAATGGTATGCCTTTACTCCATGTACAAACAGAGAAACAACATGTATCCCATTTGTTTACAATAAAAAACAAAAAGAAAAAAGAAAAAAAGAATTTCAGGAAACACCCACATTAATGGAGAGTCAAGGAAAAGAAGCCTGTAAAGGTCAAAGGGAAGAGAAGAGATGAAGGAAAGCAGAGACTAAAACATCACTGAGACCAAGAGCAGAAAGGAAGAGTGAGTGAATCTTCAGAAGCATGAAGTACGTCAGACAGAGGAGGGCTGTTCCTCCTTCAGCACAATCATGCCAGCCTCAGCTCTGAGCCATGGAGGACTGCAAAAGCCTTCTGATTTCTCTGACTCTGCTCTCTCCCATCTTCAGCCCACACGAACTACCACTCCCTAATTAATTTCCTAAAACAGTTTTCATCTTGTCATCTCCTGGCTGAAAAATCTGCAGTAGCTCACTCTTGCCTATGGAAATTCAAATGTTGCGCCTGGTATTCAGGATCCATTAATTAACACCATCTTATCTGCCTGGCTTTCTCTTTCATTCATCTCCAGTACATTTTGTTCGCGCCAGGCCGGGACTCTCGCTGTCACAACACAAGCCACACACGTTTTGACTACCATGCATACATTTTTTCCAGTTTCCCTGCTTTCAATCCCATTTCCCTCCTCCCTGCCAAAACAGACTCAATGCCAACATGGAAATTGAAATGAAGCCTCTCTGCTTCATTCTCTTCTGTTAGAGTTGGAATCTGTTCTAACCTTAAGGTCTGTTCTCACATTATTATGTTTAATTACATTAGGTGTTTTTAATTGCAGGATTCTTAAGGTAGACAAACAAGTGTTTTATTTCTCTATATCCTCATATTTACCACCATATCAAAGATCTCACAGTAGGTACTAACAAAGAGATGAACGTTTTTACTTTTCTGTCTCCCATGAAGACATGGACTAATTTCTTAGTAATTGACTACAGTATGATATCAGAGAACCCCTTTACACAACACCAACTCCATCATCCACCATTTTTATCCATTCATTCATTCAGGTCACAAAGGTTTTTGTGCTGTGTTATCCATTATGGTGGCATAATACGGTAGCCACAATTGAACATTTCCATTTTCATAGAATGCTTTATTGGTCAGTACTGTTTTCCTGTGCTCAGAAGTTCCCTGTAGAATACAAAACCTGCCATTAGGAGTTAAACTTTAACTTACCCCTTGAATGGAACCAGTCACAACCCATAAAAAAGGATCCTAAAGAAGAGTAAAAAACAGACAGAGTGAGAAGAAGGTATCTGGAAAGAAATGGCAGAAGATACCTGAATATCAACTTCATATACTTTGTAATTGTGCTTCCAACTGTCCTAAGCCCTTTTGTTGCAGGGGAAAGTGGCCGTTTTGCAAAATTTGAGTATTTCATTTTTTTCTCCAAAGCTTACCACTACCACCATTCTTGAAGAACCATATTATCCCCAATTTTTCTTTGCAAGAATGGTTTTTACATATAAACCATCAACCTCATGTAAGCCTGCATGTCCATCCCTAGAGAAAGTCAGGACCAAGATGGGACTATCAGGAGACAATCTCTAGACACCAAGATGTGACTACTACCTGGTTCCCACATAGGGTTCAGGCAGATAGTTCTGAAACGCCTGTGTAGGACACTCTTCAAAAGGCATAGTTCCTCTTATAGGCTCCCTAATGTGTGGAATTTGATGTGGTTAAAATCAGAAATCAACTAGCCAGTATGCTCTGACTTTGACTAGAAAAGATCAGGAATCAGTCTTAGGTATATGAGTTAAGGAAAGAGCATGAGAGAGATTTAACCTTTGAGTCATTCTTTGAATGGTATTTTGCATAGAGGTCATAAAAAAGAGATAACATTAAAAGGATTTTTGTTGTATTTTGGGGAAGTGAAAATCCTCTATTTAGTACCAAGATAAATAAGGCAAAGGAGTAAAATCCCAAGATTCTCTCATTTGGAAAAACTGGGAATCAGGAAAGTGAATTCATAACAGTTCAAAATGTGCAAAGGGATTCTAAAACTTCAGAAGAGGAAAAATCACAGAGATCTCATGAGAACAATCTGACCCAAACTGGCCTTCATGAGCAAATTCAGTACTGCATGAGTTATCTTCCAAAAGCTCATGAGTGAGACAGCGCAAGAAGGTTTAGAGTTGAAATGATTAGTTTGTGAGAGTTATAACCAAATCAGTGGATAATCCCCTGATATGGATTAACTGGGGGATAATTATAGGCAGGTAGGGTATGGCTGGAAGAAGTAGTTCACTGGGGAGTTCCCTTGGATTTTATATTTTTTCCCTGGTCAGTAAAACTCACTCCTTGCTTCCTGATTGCCATATCCTGAGCTGTTTCTCTGCCATGCCCTTCTGCCACGATGTTCTGCCTCACCTTGGGCCAAGAGCAGTGGAGATAGTCATCCATGGACTGGATCTCTGAACTTGTGAGGCCCAAAGAAACTTTTCTCCTCTAAGTTGTTCCTGTCAGGTCTTTTGGTCACAGCAACAGAAAAATGACTAAAACAAATACAAAAAGGCACAATTCTAAGCAAATTATCAAAGTGGGTCTTGGAGAGGTTCCAGGACCATTAATTATGCCCAAAACTTGCCTCTTTCAGAGATCTATTTGCAGTTGAATAAAAAGCAAAGTCATAGAAGGATGAGGAGCTGTGGCTGGTCTAAAAGGATCTGCCTGGAGTTTTTTTTCCACAATCTGCTTGGTTTAGGTTTATAAGTGCCAATTTAAGCAACTTCTTAAACCAGTGGTCCCAGAGTATTGACCCCAAACCCACAGTATCAACTTTACCTGGGTATTGCTTAGAAATGCAAATCCTTGGGTCTGTTTCTAGACCTACTAAAATAGCACCCAGAGTGGAGTCAGCAAACTATGCTGTTTTAATAAGCCCTCCAGGTCTTTCTAATGCACTGACCTAAACACTTCCTAGGGTTCTCCACTCTTCTCCTTCCCTTTCAACCTTCCCTTTGTATAGGTCATGAAGGTTTTTATGGTATATGTCCAATATGGTGACATGAATTTTTCTAGAAGGTATTGCTGATTTCCCTGCCTTCTTAACAGAATAGACTCAACACAAATGTTTCCATTAATGAAAAGCTCTATTGAATTCATCCTTCACCCCACACCTTCTTAATCTCAATAATTAGTGCTTATTTATACAGCTGAAGTGGGGAGTAGATTGGTAGAAGGAAAGGGCTCTTAGAATTTATCAGAGAACCAACAATTAATGACTGAAAAGGGAGAAAGCAACAGAAAAGCATTCTTTGGAATCAACCAATGGGTTATAGCTGTGTGAATGTTGGACTACAATGTAGTGGTGACAAGGACTGTCTCAGAGACAGAAGGCCTGGGTTTAAATCTCAGCTCTGACACCTACTATTTATGTGACATTGAGCAAAGCATTTTACCTCTTTGTATTTCCTCATCTGTGAAACAAGAACAACACACCACATGAGAGATTGTCATAAGGATGAAATGTTTAAATAGATGTAAATTCTTTAGAATAATACTTGATACACTCTAAGCATATTCAAATTGTTAAGTATTAAAAACTAAGAGTCTCATCATTTAAAGTCAGGCAACACAGTTAGCTTTACCTGACTTTGTCCACCTAACACATCTTTGTTTAAAAAATTAAGATTGTGGAATAGTTGGGTTATAGCAATAGAAAATAAAGCACCTAAATAGTATTAGGTACCAAAGACCCTCCTTTAACATGAAGGTTACTTCCTCTATCCTGTCTCCCCTGGCTTATCTTCAGAGAGCAGGGGTACATCCTTCCAGAAGCACATAAAGGGAAATGGAAATTTCATGACAGCCTATTGCAGAAAGAGGGAGAGAATTTGGGAAGGGATATCTCAAGTCTGCATGGCACTGTGAGATCCGCTGCAGAGACTGATTGGTTTCTAAGTTTTTAACTGTTGACCTCCAGGAGGGGAGGGCTGAAGAAGGAAACAGGAGCAGGCTGGTGATTGGAGTAGACAGTGGGAGGGTGGCTGTGCTCCAGGTAGTCCTCAGAAAGGAGCCACCGCTCCTTTGTCAGGACAATACAGACTGCGGGGCTGTAATCTGAGTGCAAACCAGGCAGGGAACTGGGCAACACAATCAAAGACTTAGGCTCTGCAAGGCCAGTTCCCTGCAGCGTCAGTTTTCTGTGTCACTCCCTTGGGTCCCACTAAAGGAATCAGATGGAAGTGAAAGAGAGAATAATGGAGACGGATTTTTGGATACTTTGGTTTCCAATCAATTGTTCTGAAAACCACTTGACCGTGACTCTGAAAATGCTCCTGACATCCCAAATTTTCTTCGAAACGCACGGCCATATTCTCAATGGAGTTTTCTTGCTGGGCCTCTACTTCCTTTTTTTTTTTTTTTTTTTTTTTCCTGATTGCATTGTCTGCTCAGCCTCGGACTCTGACTTTAGGACACTGCCCTACTCCAGATAAACTTACCAGCAAATGTGCTTGGTTTCTTCTCTATGAAGGTGTATGTTGTAGAAGAATTTCATTTTGCTCTTTCTTGGACTCAGTATAACTTTGAAAGACAGACTAATTATATGAGAACAAGTTGTTGAACTTGGAATGAAGAATCATGTGAAAAGGTTAGGGGTGTGCATTTTAGCTTCAATAGAAGGGTGGGACAAACCTTGTGTTCACCCTCTCGCTGGAAAATGCTTCATTACTATTTCATTCAAGATTCCTCTGTATCAGATTTTCTCATGTATATACCAATCGATGTCTTTTCAACTAAACCATTTTGATAAATAGAGAGGAAGTTAGCTCCCCCTTTCCAGTCCCCTGCAAAGTATACATTTTTATAGCCTGTCTAACTTCATTCATTTTCTTATGGTTCTGGCAGAGATATTAGTGTCTGGAAAAATAAATTATTCAAAAACCAGTCTAAAGACTGAGTGAATGCAACATCAAAACTACCTATAAATATGTCAGTATATTGCAAAGTTTAACTGTTTGCTTGGGATTTTATAAGCCAAAACAGCTTCATTTCACCCTCACTTCTATTCATTGATGGGTAATAGATCAATTACATTCATATGACCTCATTTATGAAAATTAATGTGGTAAGAACTCTTGAGCCAAGTAGACGTCTCTAGGATACAATTGATTTGATAAAGTAATTCCCCACAAAGATGGAAATGTCTTAGACATGTGTAGCTGTCCCATTCATAGTTTATATATTCTGCATCATCCTCACAGTACCGTTTACCTGACAAGGCAGATGGATTTTACTGCCTAAGTTTTCCTGTAGAGCATCCACGCCCTCTCATCTTACCTAGCAGATTACCACCTCCTCCCTTGAGAATTATTTGCCCTACTCTCTCCATTCCAAACCCACACTTCAACTGTGATCCTACTGAAAGGGAAGTTTCGCTATGCTAAACTTCAAAATCTTCCATGAACCCTCAGATAAACTCTAGGCTTCTAAACCTGTCTTATGAAAGTGTTTCTCCTTCTTGTTCCATTTCTTGCCTCCTATTTTAAAAATTAATCAAACTTCCTTTAGACTTTTTTTTTGGCTTTTAATTTTTTACAGACTGCATTTTGATTCATTGTACACAAATGGGGTACATAATTTCTTTTCTATGGTTGTACACAATGCAGATTCATACCACTTGTGTAATCATACATGTACATAGGGCAATGATGTTTGTCTCATTCCACTATTTTTCATACCCCCCTCCCTCTCATTTTCTTCTACATATTTTAAAGTTCCCCAATTATTCTCACATTCCCCACCCCCAGCCCCATTATATATCATCCTCCACTTATCAGGGAAAACATTCGGCCTTTGGTTTTTTGGAATTGGCTTATTTCACTTAGCATGATATTCTCCAATTCCATCCATTTGTTTACAAATGTCATAATATTATTATTCTTTATGGCTGAATAATATTCCATTGTGTATATATACCAGAGTTTCTTTATCCATTCATCTGTTGAAGGGCATCTAGGTTGGTTCCACAATCTAGCTATTGTGAATTGAGCTGCTATAAACATTGATGTGGCTATGTTACTGTAGTTTGCTGATTTTAGGTCCTTTGGGTATAAACCGAGGAGTGGGATAACTGGGTCACCCCAGGGAACACCTTTTGACCCAGTTATCCCACTCCTCGGTTTATACCCAAAGGACCTAAAATCAGCAAACTCCTTTAGACTTTAACATGGCTATATTTTCTTTCCCCTGAATACTCTAGCATGTTTTATTTTCTCCTTTCCCTTTGACTACTAACTCTCATTGACCTTTGGCCTAAACACCATGACTCCAAGAGTGCACCCTTCAATATATTCTGGCCTCAGCCATGGCCAACACCCTGACTTATCCCCCCTTGACTTCTTATATTCCATTGTGTGTTTTTCCAGCTTAGTCATCTGTGTCTCCAACTGGACCATGAACTCTGAAGTTGATTCCATATTTGACTTATTTACTGTCATAATAATAACCAGTGATTCTATGTGGTAACCTTTTAGAATTTTTTACATGTCCAGAGAACTAGTCAAGAGCACAACATTTCATTGATGGCATTATTTGTGATTTCCACCCCAACCTTTTCATATCACTATCTTTGAAGATAGCATAATATCACCATGTCTTCAGTGTGCTCTAAGGAGGTTCTTAGCTAGAACAAGCAGATGTCTGCATTTACCCATGACCATTCCAGTTCATATCCAGTAGAATTATTATTAATGTCCCCTTGAATTCTCAAAAGGGGTCCAGACTGCATGATAAATTTTCAAGTCCCCACACTTATAATTCAGGTCCACTCTTTGAACAGATTAGTTTCAATCTTTCCACAAAGCAGCACTAGAGGAGACAGTTAATTAGAGAATTAATATCTTTTGAGTTAATATTTCTAGGCCACTGGAGTCACCTTCTTGAGAGGTATTTATACTTGCCTTTTGATATATTGTGCATATCTCATCTTTACTATCAATGCACAGTTCAAGCTCTGTTTTTCAAATGCTTTGGGTCTTAAACATAGAATAAAATAGAGAAATAGTTTCACAGAGAATGCAGTAGAGAAATAGTTTCAAGCTCAGAGTACTCTCAGCAAATCTGTATGTAAAAGAGACTTTAGAATTTTCTTAACACTCAGAAGCCCTTATTTGTCTTTGATGCAGAGCCCAGGAGTCTTGTGTTTCTGTTTAGTGTGTATGAGTTTTGCTGTTGTTATTTGTGGTTTCATGGTGGTTGAGTTCAGTTTGTTTCCGCTCCCCTGGCACCACTACCTTTGTCCTACACTATCCATCCTAGCCACCACCCCTCCCCGCTACACTGCAATTGAGGAAAGATCTTTTAAAACAATTATCAAGATTGGCTGCCTGCTGTGATCAAATTCATTAGATAATAGCTAAACTCTACATTTCACCGGGTTCACAATGTTTTACTTTTTTCTCTCTCCTTTTCTCTCCCTACTATTCACATGGATATAATGCCAGAGTTGTCTAGGGGTAAATTTGAGGTGCTCTCTGAGGACCTGGCATATTTCAGTAAGCACAGGCAGAAGGTGGATAGGTATCTCTGGCAGCAAGAGAGATGGGGAAGGAGAGGACAGTAACTCCTTTAAAAAATGCTTTTTTTTTTTTTAAATCAATTATCACTAGTAGTGGTTAACCCTAAGGAAGGTTCATAAAGACAATTTGGAAGTACCAAAAAATAAATAAATAAATAAATAAGGGAAAGCATTCTGTTTTTTTCAATACATACACACACATAAGATTATACCCGGTATAATCTAAAACTGGGATCATGACAACTAAATATGTTTGTATTTTAAATTTCCCATTTTACTGAGAGTTTTTTCCAGTGGTGTGAGTATTCTTTTGGAACAGTGGTTTGCAATGGAAGGTTTTCATCAGAGTTTATTAGAAATTTATGTAAAAACTCAGACTCCCAATTCACCAAAATCAGAAAATCAGAAGAGGACTGCTGGGGTGGGAATGGTAAGTCAAAGACTGTCCTGGGTGATTTTGACATTCAACTCATTTTCCTCATTTTAAAAAACAACTTTTAGAAAAGATGTCTAATGATGACATAGTATTGCATGGATGGATCTAGAGAATCTAACCAGTTTCCTATTGCCAGATGTTCAGATAGCTGAATTTACTAGGCTCAGGATTTAAGAATTTTTAAAGCTACTGATGTACTGTACTCTAGAAGGTTACAAAAACTTAAGCAGAATGTTAAAAGGCCCAATTCATTAACTCCTTTACATTTGTACTATATGAAAAAAACTTTTTCAGTTCTGATATATGAAAAATTATTTTCATTATATATTCATGTATATTGTTTTGTTTTCTAGCAGGTGGTACAAATTCCATGCATTCATTGACCATTAATGGATTTTTTTTCATTTTCATTATTTTGAGGAGTTCATTCTTTTTCCTACTAATTATATGATTTCTGTATTTGCTAATGATATTAACATGCATTTTTCTCACATTTTTGTCATGTATTAATTTCCTTTCTTTTCCCTTTCACTTTTATTTGCTTCCTTTGATATGAAATATAGAGTATATATAACAAAATGTAATTGTTCTTCTTTGCAGGTTTTTCTATTTGAATATTCCACTTTAGTTGCAGTCAGCTAAGTAATCTGTGTGGTGGTGGTGTTCTCTATAGGTTAATTCTGTGATCCATCTGGAATCTATTTTCACATATGATTTGAAGAGATCTTGTTTATTTCTTTCCAAATAGTTTACCAGCTTTTCCAGGAACTCTTTAATAAATACTTCATTTTTTTAACCTCTCTAATTTAAAATGCCAAAATTATCATAACAGGATGTTTATATACAGAAGAGTATATTTCATTGTTTTCTGTTCCACTGATTGTCTTCTGGCACTAATATCACACTTTTTAATAACGGCAGCTTCATATTACATCTTAACATTAAAATGCAATTCTACCCTCATTTGTTTCTTTTTCAAAATTTCTCAATTATAATCACTCTATCAAGTTTCAAATATATTTTGATTCCATTTTCAATTGAAATATCATCAAATTAATAAGAAATTTGAAGAAAAGTTACATTCTTTTCAATAATTATTTTCCTAAGAAGGAAAATATCTTTTTTTTCAGTTAATCAAATCCTGTTTTATGTTAATAATTAGGGTTTTTAGTTTCCTCAGATAGGTAGTAAATAATTTTACTAATTTTATTCACATTCATTTTCTATTTTGGTTGATAACAATGAGTTTATTTTATTCAATGTAACTTTTAACTGAAAAATAGGAAAACAGTTCATTTTTGTATGTATGTTTATTTTGTAACTCAACACCTTTCTAAATTATCACTAACTGTAGCACTTTTCATTTGATTAACTTATGTTTATGGATTGCAAACTGTATCATTTAAAAATAACAATAATTTATTTCTTCCTTCCCAAACTTTATACTTCTTATGACTTTTGTTGCTTTTACAATGTCTAGACCTTTTCTAAAAATCATGAGTACTAATGGCAATGGAAGACATACTTTTCTGAACTTTAATAAGAATGTTTTTAGTATTTCACCATAAATATGAGATTTGCTTTTGGTTTGTGATAGCTATAGTATTTTTTAAATCAGGTTAAGAAAATCTTCGTTTTCATACTGAGAAAATCTTGGCACAGCATTTATTTCATGTTTTAACTTTATTTTGAACTACTTTTAGACTTATAGGAAAGTTGAAAATAGTATGTTAAAAGACAAAATTACAACAAATATAGTTTTGCAGATCTTAATTGGCTTTATTTGCAATTCTAGAATGGGGCAGCAGTCTGGACAAAAAAAATTGGTTCAAAATACCCAGCTTCATCACACAGTCAGGTTATATTTATAGCCAGAGGAAAGGAAGTGATTTACAGAAAACTGAAGTGAGGTAGCTGAACTGGTTACAACTTATGTCTCTCATTTGAATAGGGTTTTAGCTATTAACCACTTGTGATTGGTTGAGATTCGGTTACTTGTTACAGAAACAGATTCCATTCTATTTACACAAAAAGTTAAGTCATAGCTCACTGTGTTACAAACCTTTAGGCCAAACTTAAAATATGTAAGAGGCAGTGTAAACCAAACTTAACAAGCACAAGGGTTTCCACGTTTTCCTCTTTCCAATCTTCTTCAGTGATAAAATGCTATATAACCTTAGTACAATTATCAGAACCAGGAAATTGACACTGGTACAAACACCATTAAAAACACTAAAGAGATTTCAGTTTCACCATTTCTTTTTTCTTTTAACCTTCTTATTGTTATTGTTCTGTGATCCTATTCAGGGGGCCCCATGTGCAATTAGTCAGACAAGCTATAGCAGTTTCTCAGTTTTTCTTTGTTTTTCTTGATCACGATGCCACTGAGGAATATTGATCAGTTATTTTGCAAAATATTTCACCATTTATGCCATTTGGTAAGAATTCCATAAAAATGATCCTGTCTTCCTTCATTCATTATATCACATCACATCACAGTGCTCATGATGATTAAGGTGGTTTCTGTCAGGTTTTCTCCTTTATAAATTATCCTTGTTGCTGGAGTTTACAAATAACTAGGGGAAGATAGAGTAGGACTGCAAATCCTCTTTTCTTTTAAATGTTTACCCATTGATTTTAGCATCCTTTAGTGGACTCTCATTAAGAGTATTTTTGTTAGAAATAGATTTTGAATTTTACTAAATGTTTTTTGAAATTTTGTCAAAATAATCATGTTTTGTCAAGTTTAAAATATGGTGCCACTGAAATTCTTATTAGAATTGAATTATATTTATAAGGAACTATTCTGTTAGTTTTTGGTTGGGAGTAATTGATTTCTTCATTCTAAACTATTTCCTGAATAAGCTGTACTGGTTATTTTTCTAAGCTCTACTGGTTATTTTTCTTTATATATTTTTAAAATATATTATTGGATCTAATTTGGCAGCCTCCTTTCTAGGACTTTTGTAACCAGAATTATTATTTTTTAGTAGAGTTTTGTAAGTATACATAGTAATTGAGTTCATATTGACAAAAATCATACATGCATGGACTCTTGACTTATTCAGTCCTCATTCCCCATTCCTCCCCCTATTATCCTTCCTCTACTCTGTTGACCTTCCTTTACCTCGTTTTTTTTAATTTATTTTTTTTGTGCTTTCTACATAGACTTAAAGATGAAATTACCTGTGACATATTTATTTATGTACATAACGTGATTTTTGTTGTATTAAATCTATATTTACTCCCTTTTCCCATCCCTACTCCCTCCTTCTTGATCGCCATCTACTCTATTGAGCTTTATGATATTCAAATTACCCTTTATTTTCCCCCTTATTTTGCTCCAGCTTCCATAGATGAGTGAAAACATTCGACCCTTGATTTTTCGAGTCTGGCTAATTTCACTTAGCATGATGTTTTCAATGTCCATTCACGTATCCACAAATGCCATAATTTCATTGTTCTTCACAGTTGAGTAAAACTCCATTGTGGATATATACATTATTTTCTTAATCCATTCATATATTGATGAGCATCTAGGCTTGTTCCTTAGTGTGGTTTTTGTGAATCGTACTGCTATATATAAATATAGATTGTGACTGCATCACTATGGTATGCTGATTTTATTTCTTTTGAATAAATACTGAGGTGTGAGATAGTTGGGTCATATGGTGGTTCCATTCCTAGTTTTTTGAGGAATCTCCATACTGCGTCTGGAGTGGTAATACTAATTTGCAGTTCCATCAACAGTGTATGAGTGCACATTATCCCAATATCTTTGTCAGCATTTATTATTATTTGTATTCTTGATGACTGACATTCTGACTGGAGTTAGATGAAATCTTACCGTAGTTCTGATTTATATTTCCCTGATTGCTAGAGATTGTGAACATTTTTTTTCAAATATTTGTTGGTTCTTTGTGTTTCTTCTTTTTAGAAATGTGTCTAGTTCTTTTTCCCATTTATTGATTGGGGTTTTTTTTGGTATATATATGGATATTAATTCTCTGTCAGAGGAGTAGCTGGCAAAGATTTTCTTCCATTCTGTGCCTCTGTCTTCACAATCTTGCTTCCTTTTCTGTGCAGAAGCTTTTTATTTTGATGGCATCCTACTTATTGATTCCTGGTTTTAGTTCTTGAGCTTAGGGATCTTATTGAGGAAGTTGGTACCTGCACCAACATGTTGGCGTGTTTACCCTATGTTTTCCTCTAGCAGTTGCAATGTTTTTGGTCTAATTCCTAAGTCACTTTGATTTGACTTTTGTGTAGAGTGAGAGATATGGATCTGGTTTCATTTATTCTACACATGGCTATCCTTATAATTGGAATTATTAGTGAGATTGATCTGTGGAGTTGGGGTTATCCGTGTTATTATTACTTTTAAGTAATCAATGTTTCATTCTATAGCTGGGAAAATTCATGTGCTGGCTAGTGATATTTTACTGCTAATTACTGGTACTTGGAAAACTTATGAAATTTACAGAAACAAGAACAGGGGAAGACGATGTTATTGCTGATAGTAAGGGCTGCCCAGGGCTGAATACTCTTTAATGGAATCAGTTCCCACATTCTTAACTTCCCTATGATGTCCTTTCTTCAAACTGATCTGCCTGAGAATGGGCCCAGGATCAAGTTCAGCCATCAGAATGACTCCTTTCCCATCACCCTTTGGAAACCATCTTTCTTCTCTTTGTCCTAAGAAAGGCAGAGTTCTCACCCATCTGTAATCTTACTAGTTGCATTGTCTCAAAGAAGAGAAATTTCTGTAGAGATTCAAATCTCTCATAGTAAAATTGAAGTTGGTGTTGAGAAAGTGAGTGATGCTGGTGACTGGGTAACACATTCTTATACTTGTCAGGTGGTTTCCAGATCTTTGCTTTCAACCTAATTGAAGGAGAACCTAATGTAATGATCAAGTGTTAGATAACTAAAATTATATCTGGAGCCAGGCACGCCTGCAATCCCAGGGACTCAGGAGCCTGAGGCAGGAGGATCACAAGTTTGAGGCCAACTGGGCAACTCAGTGTGACCCTGTCTCACAAATAAAGAACAAAAAAAGGGCATAAAATGTAACTCAGTTTTATATCTCAAAAGGAATTCAAAGAATTAAGTGCATTTCCACAACAAAACTTGTCCCATTCCCAATTTCTAATGTAGAACAGCAATTGCAAAAGAAAATCAGGAATAGATATTTTAGTAAGCAGTTGTGATATGCTAATGATAAATATTAGTCATCTACAGACACATGAACTTAGAGATCCATTCACCTTATTAAAGGGAATATTTTCAATAAGATTTTGATTTTTATAATTATTAAGAGAATATTATCTATGTGATCATTTGTCTAATATTAGTTATAATTATAGCTATAGAAATCTTTTATGTTAAAAAGAAATTTTTTACAATTCTCAACAAATTATTAGCAAATCCAAAAATGTATAAAAAGAATTATATACCAAGTGGGATTTATCCAGTTATGCAAAGCTGGTCCCACATACAACATCATTTAATGTGATCTATCATATTAACAGATTAAAAAAGAAAACACACAACTATATCAATAGATGCATAAAAACATTTAACAAAATCCAACCCCATGCATAATAAAAACTTTTACCAAACTATGAACAGAGGAAAATTTCCTCAACTTGATAAAAGAATATCTACAAAAAATTTAGTTAATATGATTAATGGTTTTTAAAAATAAAAACTCACTAAGATCATAAGAAAGGGAATTGTGTCCCTTATTTTCTCACCATGTCTATTCTACATTTTACTGGAGGACTTAGCCAATGCAATAAGACAAGAAAAGGAAATAAAATATATATAACTTAGGGAGGAAGAAACAAAATTGCCTTTGTTTGAAGGTGGAATGACCATTAATTAAAAAAAAAGCAGAAAAAAATTAAAATAACAAATACTTCTTAAAATAGAAGTTTTATAAACAGATTCCAGAATGTGAGATCAATATAATAAAGGAAATTACTTTCCAATATATCACAATGAGTGGTTGAGATCTGAAATTAAAAACTTCATTTATATTAGCACCCCAAAAGAAATACTTAGCTATAAATTTAACAAATATGTCTAATTTTATAGCTAAGTATTTTATGGTTTTATAGAAAGCTATTAAAATCTCTTGAAAGTAATCAAAGATAAGCAGATGGAGCGGAATTCTGTTTATGAGCAGTAAGATTCAATATTCCCCAAATGTCAGTTCTTCCAAACTTGATTTATGGATTCAGTACAATACTAATAAAATTCCAGAAAGTTTTTTTGTGGATATAGATAACTGATTCTGAAGCTTATATGCAGATGCCAAAGGACCAGAAAAATCAATACAATATTGAAGAGGAAAAAAATCAGAAAACTAACTCTACCCAACTTCAAGCTTAAAGACTTATTATAGCTATACAATAAAGATAGTGTATATTGGTGAAGGAATAGATGAATAGATGAATTGAATAAATTACATAGACTGGAAATAGACTTACACTAATACAGGCACCAATTTTGGCAAATGAACAAAGACAACTCCAAGTAGAAAGGTTGATATTTTCAACCCATAAGGCTGGAACAGCTGGACATTCACATGTTTAAAAATTAATCTAGATACAGACTTTATAGATTTCTGAAATGGCTCAAAAGTGATCATAAATGTAAATGAAAAATGCGAAACTATAAAACTCCTAGAAGATAACAGGAATAAAAAATCTATGTGACCTTGGGTTTGGCAGTGAATTTTTATGTACAACACTAAAGGCACAATTTGTGAAAGAAATAAAACTGGTGAGTTGGACTTCATTGACATTTAAACATTCTGCAGACCACATTGTTAAGAATATGTACATGGAATAAAGGGAATAGGGACGTCCAAATGAACGAATCACAAATATGATTTTATCACTTTGTGCTGAGCTTTCTCAGTTTGTTTCCTGTCCATTTTCTACCCTTCCCACCCTGTACTGGCCCATGGAGAAATGATCTCCGCAACAAGAACCACCTAAACTCCCTGGTTCTGGTTTTCCAGCTGGGTGGATAAATGCAAAGCACTAGAGGAAGGTTGGACATGAGAAGGGAAAGTGACAGAAGCATTCATTCTTTCCTTCTTCCTCCCTGCCTGACCAAGGTTTGGGCAGTACCTGAGTGCTTCCACAGCTCCAGCTGCACAGGGGCCCTTCCCATTACCACTAAGCCTAGGAAGCTAGTTCCTAGGTCCTGCCCTATCCCCTAGTGATTCTTCCTTCCCTACCTAATTTGTAGGTGAGGAAATGAGGTTCAGAGGAGGTTAGTGGTCTGCCTAAGAACACACAACTGTTTGGAGCCTACATTCAAAACCTTTCCTGTTTGATCCTGGAGCCTTTGTTTAAAATGTTTTACAATGTCACTTCCCAGTTCTTTGGAGATTCTCAATCTATAGTAAAAGTGGGAAGGGCTTTGAGATGATTCATATTTCTATATTCATAGTCAACAAGCAAAGGTGAGAAAATAAAATTTCAAAAGACAAATCAATATGATTTATAGTCACTTTTCCACAGTAGATCGTTTCTGGTTGTTTCCTTTACCATAGAACTTTGGTGTTCTCCATGATTTTGTTTTTTTTTTAAACTTTTATCATCTTTCAATACTTAAGATGCATACATCATTTAGAATGTTACAAAATGCCATCATTCCATGTGAGGAAAATATCTGATAGGAGAGTGACTAAGATCAGAATAGCTGATGACCAGTTAAAATAAGTAAATCCAGACCAGTAAGTAGGTGCAATTTTCTGCTTTAGTTTGCATGGGTCACTCCACATATTAAGTAGACTTTTAAAAATAAATTTTAAAATGATCAATTCCATCAAAAAATATAGTTTTTAGCTTTAGGAAATATTTTCACTCATTGAAGGTCTGGATTTGATTGAAGGTTTTTTTCTCTTTAACTTCAGTTAGCTCATGAGAGGGAGGGTTTTGCCAAGTTGATGCTCTTAGTAACCATTTGGTGCTTCTGGTCTTCCTCATTAGTGATGTTTGGTTCCTCTCTGGAATATGGGCAGGAAGGATCTAGAGTCTCTTCAGAGTTAAGGAAAACTACCCTCATGACTTTTCAATTCCAGCTGCACTTACAAAATGAATATACCTGACTTTTGGTTTAAGGAATATGTCTCTTGACATCATAAATACTCGGTGCTTGGCAAACTCAAATGCCAATCAACTTTCCTTTTGATTTTTGATACATGAGTAGTTTGATAGAAATAAAATAATTATAAAATAAAATAATAAAATAATTATAAAATAAAATAATGTGCTTTTGATTAATTTAAAAATAATTCATTTAAATTTTATTGTGTAAGACAGAATTTGGGCTCAGGGAGCCTGTTTGGCCTTTTGGTCTATTAAACTTTTTAAACCAGAGTTTTTCATTATCATTATTATTTTGGTTGTTGGACCAAAATGTTGGCTAAGGCTAAAAGGCTAAACCTAAGTTAAAAACTTCAAAGGGTTGGAGTTGTGCTTAAAATCCAGACACTTAGAAACACTTTGTTTCTTGTCTGAATTGTAGCGTCCATCCTGCTTTTTGTTACAATGTTAGATCTAGGGCAGGATGGTGGCCAGGGAGTCTCTAATCAGCTCTTGTGGTGGGATTCATTGTTGGGCTGAAACTTCTCTGCCGAATTTCATTCATGGTGTGGTTTCTGAGCCAAGAGCTCAGCCTAAGAACATGATCAAGAGAGCTAGGACTAGGACAACTGGTTTTTGCTCTAAACAGTGAAGATAGAACTAATTCCTTTCTGCATCCTACACATCATTTAGCAGTGGTTGACTTTCAATTAAAGTGGCATAATTATTTTCCTCAAAGAAGTGATTGACAACTCTCCCATCAACATCTGTCTAGCAACCTTCTCTATGATCCTTTACCATTAGGCTCCCCCAGCAGTCAAAATTGTAAGCTCCCTCAAGCTTATGCATCTCTGCCTCTCCCTCAATTTGTAGTCTATAAAATCTGCCTCAAGATTTTATCACAGTTCAAATGGTACTTCCTCCCCAAAGCAGATGTAGAGCCTTCTTCCTCCCAGCTGTACTCAGTATACACCCCCTTTAAAGTTATGTTTTTTCATTGTATTTATTTGTTGGCCTCTCTCCCCTCTAAAAGGTAAGGTCTTTGAGGCAGGAATTTGCTTTTCTCTTATTTCCCTAAGGCCTTTCAACATGTTTGGCATAAATATATGAGCAATTTTTTGAATACAGCAATAAATTTTAAAATGAAATACAGATTTATAGCTTACACGGTTAATTGTTTTCTTCACAAAATATCTCAACTGTGACCACCAAAATTTTCTAATGTCTCTTTTTAAACTATAGCAAAGAACCAATCACTTATTCACTGAAAATTGTTTTTTGAGCACCTCTGCTATGCCCAATCCCAATGCCAGGTCCCAGTAATGCTATACTTCTGTAGCCAGGTGTGACCTTGACCCCAGGGACTACAATGTTGGCCCCATTTTCCTGGGAAACTCTACAGTATTGGGGATTTTTAAGATAAAAATGTCTCCTTCAACTTTATTTCTCCCATTCTGTGACAGTTCAATTATAGTTTTTATTGTTATTCTTGATATAACATTAGCGCTGTCTGGATTTTCCTGGCACCCACACAGCATTGATATTTTCATGGCGAGAATGAGCACTCGCCATCCAAGAGAAGGTGGAGGAGGTTCATAACTGGCTATCCGTTAGAGAATTTCTGCCAGTGGTTTTTTTACTTGGCTGCTTAGAATTACCTCTTCCATCCCTGAAACCACAGGTCATCCTCTTCCAGTGCTGCTCTGAGCTATTTGGAGGAGGAAAGAAAAAAAAGTTTCTGTGAGAGTAAACACCAACTCCTCAAATGTTGCTTGGTCTTATTTCAACCAACTAGTGAGGCCTGTGGCTCACAAAATGGTGGTGTAGAGATAGCCAAGTAGAAGGTGTCTGGTTCTTGGACCTCAAACAGGTTATGGAATGGAACATTTCCTCTTGTCTGAGAATTTTAACTAAAGCCTCAAGCTTAGCCTAAAGGCTTTTAAAGTATCACTGCATTCCAAAAGGAGGCACTAGATTAGATACTCCATTACAGAGCTTGCTAAGCAGTATCTAAGCCTTCCTAAATCACCCAGAGAGTCTATAAAAAGAGAACAGTAAGATTTCAGTAGAGAGGAAGAAAAGTCATTTCTTTGAAGTGAGTCCAGGAGAATGCAGAGCACTGAAACATTTTTTTCTTCTCCCCCCTGCTACCCCCATGCTTTAACCCAAGCAACGAACTGCTGGAGGTATGCTTGCAGACATTGAGGTGGTCTGTGAGAGGAAAGAGGATCTCTATCTCCTGCCAGCCGAATGTTTCAGGAGCATAGATATCCACAGATTTCCAGCTGGAGTAAAGTGAGAGAGATGACTCATACCTCTGGGAGTTGCGGGTAGGTCTATGTGCAGATAAAGACTGGATTTCCCATCTCCCATCCAGATGCCCGAGAGTCCCAGGTGGGCTAAGCAATGACACCAGAGCAATGGAGAGCAGAAGAAGCCGACTACACTTCAAAGTGTGGTGGAGTAAGGATACGTGGGAATTCCTGGATGGTGGAGTGCAGGTTCAAGTTATCTTGAAAAATGCTCAAGAGAGCTTTCTACTGCCATCCAATGGGTGGGGCAGAGCAAAGGGCAGCTCAGAGGAACCTACCAATAAAACCCTATAAAAGATAGTGTCACCAATACAATGGGTTTCCAAAGACAGATTGCGTCTCTCCTCCCTACTGCTGGTGAAGGCAGTCTCAGGTGAGGCCAGGAGTGTGGAGAGGAATGATGTTTGAAATTTCAATATAAGATTAATTTATAAAATTTTAAATTATTATTATAAACATTTGACTTGTACTAGATTTATAAAGTTTTATAAAGTTTAAAATGGCAGTATCTTTTAATAATGATGCTTGACTAACATAAAATGGACATTGACAAGAGGGATTTGAAGGCAGTGATTGGTAAAAGCAAAACCATTTCTGGATCTTACACTACTGTGTTCAGCCTTTCCATAAGCAAATGAAGTCATGTCCAAGGCTTAAGGTTGGACTCTGAGTTTGCTCAAAGGTCATGGCCAAGGTTCATTCCTCAGACAGTGGAGGAATAAGATGGGCACAAATCACGTCCTGCCTGTTGGCATCAACTATGTGGCACAGATGATGTGCATGACCTCCTGCCATGTCCTCTTGGCACTTCCCTTTAGCCAGTCATGGCAACTCATCTCCATCTCCAAAGGTGTTCATTTTTCTGCAGAAACATCCATCCCATCAATGTCAGAAGTTTCACAAAATCACATTTAAAGGATTTATTGCAAAAATGCAAGAGCATCTCTGGCTTAGCCCACAGATTTTACTACAGTTGGGTTTCTTAGAACTTTTAGTGTTGTGAATCTATAAGAGAAATAAATATGTAGTTTCCCAGGACTTATGTGACCCTGGAAACTTTTCTCTCCCAGAACACCCAAAGTGACTAGGATATCATGGAACATATGATGGGATATTGTGTATTAGGTAGGGAGTGTCTTTGGATTTCTAAAACAAAATACTTTAAACTGGGTACCTTAAACAACAAAAAATGTATTTCTCATAGTTCTAGAAGTTGGGAAGTCAAAAATCAAGGTGTAGTGAGGGTCTGCTTCCTCATACACTATAACTTCTAACTGTGTTCTCACACAGTAGAAATGCAAGGCAGCAATCTGAGGGCTCTTTTATAAGGGTACTATTTCCATTCCAGAAGGTTCTTTTATAAGGGTACTATTTCCATTCCAGAAGGTTCTACCCTTGACTTAATCACCTCTCAAAGGCCCTACCTTCTAAAACCTTGGTGATCAAGATTCAACATGTGAATCTGAGTTGGGGAAACAAAGATTCAGATTATAGGCGAGAATGTGGATAAGGAAGAAGAAGATTCACCCAAAAGTCCATTGTGTACTCCCTCCCTCTTTCCTAGGGACCATCCTCTCCAGTTGATGAGCTCCCATTGTTAGTGTTATTGAAGGGCAATTATTTCATTGGAGCCTCCTGGGCAAAGAGGGCTAAGATAGGTATCATTTCATTGTTTTGAAGAGATTGGATATGAGGAAGGAGGATGGAAAAATGATCTTAGGTAGCACCTATAGCAAGGTCTTGAAAAATCATGTTAATAATGAACACAGTAAGGAAGAAAACAATGAGGAGAGAAATTCAGTCTACTAACTCTGAAATTTCTGTAATTGCAGTACCTGCTGCAGAGACAGAGGGCTATGAAAGAGAAAGGGGGCATGTATGATAGGAGCAGACAATTTTATGGTAGATACTTTAGAATGGAAGCCACTGGGATACTTGAGCATTCCAGGAACTGAGGAGACTTGGAAACAGTGAAACATTTAAAACAGGTTGAGAAATAACAGAAACATGAAAAGTAGCCAAGTAGAGTTCATTCTTTGGTTAAGAATTGCCACTGATAAAAATGAATGTAATCTTCTTCTTTAAAGGAAGAGGATGATATTGACACTTCTGAGAGAAGGTGAAATCAGAGTGACATGAAAGAGTACCATTGACTAAAATTATTTGGTTTTATCCCCAAAGTTCTCTTCTCTTTCCAATGTACAGGATACTTGGACTGGTCACATTGTTCTAATTGAAGTGCTGAATGCTATTCCTAGGTAAATGGGACTGAAGTTAAGATGGTCATGAGAAATTTCTGTCTGGCTCTCATACCAAATGGTTTCCTGAAAATGGCATTCAAATCACAAATAGTTGCCTCTAGGAAGACCAAACCCTGTACTTCTGAACTATTGATCTGCTGGGTTTTTATTGATGTTAACATCCTTTTAGAGAAAGCTTGGGCCATTTCATTATAAAGCTCACTCTTCTGCTGTGGAGGCCTTCGGAATAAAACAATGGACACTAACAAGTTTTTAACTCACTTACGTACTACTAATGATAACTGTTAGAGTTTTGCAATTTCTTCTGTTTGCTTATTATATCAGCTTTTAGATAATTCATTTTTAAAATTATGATGCTCTTAAAAAGAAATTATTTCTCAAAGTAAATGAAACTATATTTGAAGTAATGAAGCAAGTAGTTTTGTAACATTTTTCTAAACATTTTTGTAATTCCTTTTATAGAGATTAAGTTCATACCAACTTTTATCTTATTATTAAATACATATGTTTAACTAATAAAACAGACTCCAAACACATTACAAATTTTAAAAGTGTTTTGGAATCCCAACAGACCTCAGAATTTGGTATATTAAATACAATTTGTTTATTGAATGTAGACTAGCTCTTGGAAATTATGTGCTGCGAATTTGAAATCATGTCATGGGGCTTTCAACTCAAGGCCAGGATAATGATATATTTTATTAATAATTCACAAAGTGGTGACTTGGAGTCTTGGAGGAATTGATTTATCTTTTAGAACACAAAACACAATCTGGACAGTAACTTGGCTAAGACTGTTCCCTAATCTGAAAAATAGTTATATTTACTCCACACCATATCCTCTCTCACCTTCTTCATCATCTCAGAAATCAAGAAGGGCTAAGTAGTCACCCATTTGATCATTTCTTCACTCAGTAAACATCTATCAAACACCTACTGAGTGCCAGGCACTGGGATAGGTATCCATGTTACCTCCTCCGCACAGATGAATACACTACTTGGTCTGAGGTATTCATTCACCATTTAGTTAGGAATGAAAGTACAGTGTGATGGGTGTACTCTTAGGAAGCTGGAAATAAATGATGAATTTATATGGAAGAGCCAAAGGAAGGTTGAACTGAGAGGTCAGCATTTGAATTGGGTGGGGAAGAAATTCTCCAGTATTAGACCAAGGGAAAAGGTACTCATTCCAAGCAGAGAAAACTACACACATAACGTTCCAAAGTATGAAAAGTAATGCAATTCAGAGTGGATAGAGCATAGCATGCTTGTGAGGGACAGGAAGGTCGGGGCACTGGAAGAGAAGGTGGTGGTCAAAGATTTGCAACAGATTTCCACTCAAGGATTTTAAGTAAGGAAGTGACAAGATTAGACTTGTCATTTGGAAAGATAATATTTGCAGAAAGTTAAAATACAGTTTAACACAGTAGCAAGTAGAAAGAGGAAGAAATAGATACTGTTGCAATATTCTAGATTTTTTAAAAAGTATTGCTGATCTAAGGCAGAGGCTGGGGATACAGACAAGGAATGTCTGATATTTCAGGAGGTAGGTTTATAGGTCTTAATGAGCTATAGGATGTGAGGGCTGATGGAGAGATTATAAATTTGGCAGCTATGAAGATATGAATGCCCTTAACTATACAAATACTCTAACAGTAGATTTGAGGAGAGCCAAAACAGGCAAAGTGGGGAGAGCTTTATTGGAACTTGTTTGAGTTTCAGATGATAAACTGAATTTCAGATGATAAACACCAACAAGTTCAGTAGACAAATGCAATAAACAGATGATCCAGGGATAGTTAGAAGTTAAAGAATTAAAGGTAAATGGTCTGAACGTTTTTGTCCTCCCAAAATTCATATATTGAAATTCAAATCTCAAAGGGGAAGGGGTCTTTTGGAAGATGAATGGGATTAGCGTCATTCACTAAGGGTTCTCTTTTATAAGTGCTTGTTCCTCATCAATGGGATTAATACCCTTAAGAAAGCGATCCCAGGGAGCTCATTCATTCCTGACACAGCTTTCAGATCTGTGAGAAATAAATCCCTACTTTTTACAAACTACCAAACTTATATTTTGTTAGAGCAACCCAAATTTACTATGACAAAATAGTTGTAGCAGATTTAGTGAATGAAGTCACTTACAAAAACAAAAACAAAATATATATATATGAAATGCTTGAAGAACATAGATCCAGGAATGGTATTCCAAATCTGGGCCATTTGGTTTATCATCATTAATTAGACTTTTAAAATATATTAAAGTTCAATAATCTAATTCATTGTTAGGGTACCACTGCTTATGCAACCTCTGATATCAATTTAAGATAAATTGATATTATTAATACTAGTGAATCTAATCTTAATAGATGCATAACAGATAATATAATCATCTTTGTAACTCATATTCTTAATGTCTATCAAATTTCCAAGTTATTTGATAAGGGCAGAAACTATAAAATCTAGTCAAATGGACACATATAAATAGACATACAAATTTCCAAGTTATTTGATAAGGGCAGAAACTATAAAATCTAGCCAAATGGAGACAGATAAATAGACATATAGATGTAAATATGTAGAATTAAATGTAGGTAACATGTAGTATATATAGTATACATGTAAGTATATATATATTTCAATATTCATCTTCATCAGGAGTTCTCTCTTTTAGCAATTTAGTTTCTGTCTTCTAATTTTTGTGGTTTTAGTCCTAAGAGAATTGTTTTAGTGCCATCAGGTCATATTTGTCTCAGTATTTCTAGCTTTGTTTATCAAGAAAGAGTGACTCATGCTCTTAACAAGATTTTTTAATTAAAGATGTGTGTAGATAATGTAGCAATGTTATTCTGACACAGTGTGCCAAAAGTGACCCTTGCAGAATTCTCAAATGTATATGAGAATGAAAGGTGTAAGATTCACTGTCCCTTAGTTAGACTTCTACAAAATTAGAATTAACGGAGAGCTCCTCAGTCAGTTGTCCAGCAATTGCTATTAGCTATGCCATTTTGAATGATTGTATCACTATAAGCCCGAACTGAAAATGGACCAGATTTCATTTTACCTCTCATGTCTCTTTGCCCTACAAAACACAGCAAGTTCAGGCAATTACATCCCCAAACACAAGGCCTAGGCAGATGTATATATGAGCCGTCACATAAAATCCCTACACATTACACAGTGTATTTGGATAACATACACACATAATAAAGCTTTCCATAGATACTTTTCTTTCTATGTTCTCACTTCTGAGTGAAATGAAAATCAACGCGAGTGATCACTAGAATGTTTCACCCAGACGACATTATTGTCATATGTGCCATACCATAATTCATACATAATATGTAAAAATGACACTTTTTTAATAAAACGTGTCACTTTAATTTAGGGCTGAAGGAGAAGACATAGGAAAATATTTTCCAATTCATTAGGCCACAGGCCCAAAGAAATAATCCTTCTGATGAATCCTGTCATCACATTGTAATTCCAACACTTCAATATTCTGAAATTAACCAGACCCTTGCCACCCTCTACTTCACTATTTCAGCCTAAAATGCTTCCAGAAAGTTCCCCAAGCACTAGCTGTGAAATTACATTGTGTACTAATGGGAGTCACTAGGCAGGGGGTAAAAGAGGGTTTTTTGCAGTGTGTAACTGATTTCAGATAAGCGGTGAGCTCATGTATCAGGAAAATGATTTGTTTCCTTTTCGCATTTTACATAGCGAAGCAGCCAAGGTAATTTTATGAGCAAGGATTTTGCTGTTGCTGTTGAGATTGTGATTGTGCATAAACAAAAGTCTGTTGCTGCAGCCCCGAAGTCTTTTTTGGTGGCATTTATTTATCATCTTTGGAGGGGTTCTTCTCCCTCATGGCACCATCTGGCACAGGTTTTTATGGAAGCTGTTGATCCAGTCCTCCATTGCAAGAAAAAAAAAAAAATGAATTGGTTAGTTGGCTGCCATTGCTCTTCTATTTTGATTCCTCAGCAGTTCAGATTACACCCGCCTGAGGCCAGCAAAATGCCATAAGAGGACTTTTGGAAATTTTCCTATAGGCATTGGTCTCTCAGAACCTGCCTCCTGAATATCTTCCAAAGACAGAGTCAGCGCCTTGAAACCAATAGGCCACAATCCTACTGTATGTCAGAGAATATTCACTATTGACTTTGAATATGTTCCTTCAGACATCTCCTGAGCTTGCCACTGGGTGAGAAATTAAACTCACTTGTAAATCACAGATTCCTAGGGTATAATCTAAGTCAGAGCAAACACACTTCCTCTTTCCAAGCACTCTCCAGATTTATTCCTCCTTAAAACATGCAACCACGTTTATTGAGCACCTACTGTATGCTAGTGGATGGGATATATCTATGGATAAAATGAATATCCCTACCCTGAAAGGTTTCCATGATGAAATAATTGAGGAAAACCTGTGTTAAAGACTTTAAAAATAAACCTTTCCTGTGGAGACTTATCATAGCTCTTAACATGCTGAAGAATATTGTTAAATTCCAGTAGGAGAAGAAAAACCTATAGTTTTTCTCACATTTGTTTTATTTTAGAGTTTTGTTTGTTTGTTTGTTTGTTTTTAATAGAGAGTCCATTTGGACCATACTGCTTCAAGTTAAAAATGTTGATTTTAGTTCCAAACATAATCCTATCTTTAAATCTTGGTCATTTATTGACTATTCTAAATTTAGGTTCATCAACCTAGAGTCTAGAATGTTGTGCAATGCTATGTTATTTAAGAGGCCTAATTTGTGATAGTTAATTCATTGAATTTTAAATGTCACAATATTAATTAAAGTCACTCTTACAATTTCTCATATTTCAATAATATAAAAATAACACATAAGATAATATTGGAGACCATCTTAATTCAAATGTTAGATCCTGTGCAAGCACATTTTGCCTATGGACAGAATCAAATCTTAAAACAACTAACTGAGGCAACAGCAGCTATTATCATCTTCATTTTTAGATGAAAAAAGGGAGATACAGATAAGTACCTCACTGAAGCCCACATGACTAGACTGAAGTGCAGCTAAGATTCACCCACAAGCAAGTTGCCTCCAGAAGCCAGGGTCTGGCTGTCACAAAGAGGAACTCTGTGAATGACCTTTCAAGTCATTATATTTGCTATTTACTTGGTTATTATATTTGCTATTTACTTGGTTATTATATTTGGTATTTATTTGATAGAATTGTAGAGGACCCTTCACCCTGAACCTGTCCCTCCAAATAATTATAGCAGTCCCCCCCTTTTCTGTGGGGATACATTCTAAGATCCCCAGTGGATGTTTCAGATAGTACTGAACTCGCTACATACTATTTTTATATCTGTCTATAATAAAAGTTAATTTATAAATTGGGCACATTAAGATAGTAACAGCAATAACAAATAATAAAATAGAATAATCATAATATACTATGAGAAAAGTTACTTAAAACTTTTGAATTATTTATTTCTTGGAATTTTTCATTTAATATATTCAGACTGAGGTTAACCATGGGTTAACTGAAACTGTGGTAATGGAACTGCTGATAAGGGGACTATTGAAATAGTCCTCGGTTGTTTAGTAAATTGTAGTGATCTTATAAGAAGGACCCTTATTACCTTTAGCTAATACTAATTTGCTGAAGATACAGAGTAAAATTCTTGCAATTTTTCTAACCATTAGCAAATACTTTTATGTTTATAAAACACGAGTCTCATATAGATCACACTGTTTCTAGACTGTCGCTGTTCCCTCTGACTTACTTTACCTAGGGAGTAGAGAGTGGCATGTAAAAGATGGCAGTGACCATAGCAGAGGAAAAGGAGAGAAGAATTTAAAAACAAGATAAAGACAATGAATGGGAGATTAATGAGAAGGTTAATTCATGATAGGAATAAGGTGGGTGAAGGATTGTCCGTGAGGTATAAGCAGGGTAGAAAAGGAAATGTCACCCTGGCATGTCCCAAAATTTATGTGGGAAAAATGTACCATAGTATTTTATTTGAAAGAACAAAGGGAATGACTGTTTGAAAAGTAACCCCAGTGGCACTAAACATTTAAAACATTAAATTTGTGTGACAGAATAGATGCATGTATGTGAAATTATCAATAATTTTAATTGTCCATATTTCATATAGGCTGCTATAGGGATAATTAAAAATTCACAGTGAAAAGCAACTATTTTATAAAATTAAATAAGTTTCAATAGGTCTTTGCCATATTGATTTTCCATCAACATCCTTCAAACATAAAAGGATTTTGAAAGATTCTATCTCAAGACCATCTTTCTGATCAGTATTTAATCCCAGGTCCCTTCCCTCTTCATTCAAGTTATCTATTGAGCCTCTATTCTTTATTTAAGCAAAATATATTCATTAAGGCCTCATTCTAGGCTAGGAATACTGCTAATTGCTATGAGATATACAAAGACATTAAGGAGAGAAATTGAAGTGGTATGCAGCATACCAGTTACAAAGTGGTAAGAATTTTAGATTCACTGTACAGTGTGGGTGGAACAAAATAATCAAAGGGTTTTGAATGTAGATTGTGGAAGAAATATGAAGCAATGAAGATCTTTGAACACTCATGCAATCTTCTGAATGAAATGTTGAATGGAGACTAATCTTGCAATGGTGTGCAGGACAGATGGCAACTGAACTCTGGGAGGCTCCTGGAGTCCTCTATGACTGAGATGATCAGGGCCTGGTATAGGATGATAAAATAAATGGCAGGAAAAGGAACAAACATAGTACAGAATGACTCTATCCAAAAAAGACTCCAACAACTTAATAAGCCAGAAGCAGGATTCAGAGAATAACTCACTGAGAAGGTAAGTAGGGGGATTAACGGGTGTCTGAATTTTGAGTCTAGACAAGTAGGACATGGAATCCCCAATGGCCAAGACACACTTTGGGAGCAAGCCACTTTGGAGGGTAAAGTACTAAGTTCTGTTTAATCATGACAATTTGAAGAATAAGATAACTCTGAAGCAAAGAAGCATATCAGGCTATTGCAAACACAGGTGCAGAGTCCAGATGAGGGCATGGGATGAAAACTCTTAGACTTTAGACTATCAGCCAGACAAGCCTGAGTTGCAAGTTGTAAAGTGTTTTACCTTATTGAATCTGAAAAATGTACACTTACGTCCAAACTCCCTCACATCTTCTTGCCCTCTGTATCTTTGGCTTATGTGAGCTTGTTTCTTTTGCATATGGTTCGCTACCTAATCTCTCCATCCACCTCTTACTTCTCCTTTAGCTGCTAGCACAAGTGACCTGAAACAATGAGCCAATGACTGGGCACTCACTGCTTTTTCCTCCAGCACCTTTACAATACCTGAAAATTGGAGGACCTAGAGTTACCAGTGGTGGCATAGACATAGTGTATTAGTCAGTCTTTTGTCACAAAAATGAAAATTCCTGGTAGAAACCATGAAGGAAGAAAAAAGTGTACTTATCTCAGGGTTCTGGAGGTTGAAGTCTACATGACATGGCACAGGCTTTGTGATGAGGACCACCCCTTGGTTGCTTCACTGCATGGCACAGATAGCAAAGGTGGGGATAAATGCATGAGCAAGCTGATGAAATCTCCAACCAGGAGCAGAGAGGATGAGGGGCTTACTCCTTTTATAACAACCATCTTGGAAAAATTCAAGCATTCACAGGAGAACAGGTTCACACTCCCAGTGATCTAAGGACTTCCCACTAGGCCTCACCTTTTAAAGGTTCTACCATATTCCAATAATACCATCCTGGAAGCCTCCAGTCACAGTGGGCCTTGAGGAATACTCAAACCACACCCAAACCATAGCTCGTAGTCTTCACAAATATTCCATGTGCTTCCCTATCCTTCTCAACTTCCCTGGTAGTTAAGGTCATGTGACTAGCTCTGTAGGATAGACAGTGAGAAGAACTACCCCTATTAACTCAAAGTAGATTATGTCCTCTCTCTGTTCCTATTTGCCTCTCATGACAACCTCCAGGCATGTGCTCCAAATAGTGTCATCCCAGGATGGAGGCAAAACCACATGACTTTGTATAAGCAAAGAATAAACGTTGGTCCGGCTAAGCCACTAAATTTAGGGAGCGGTCTGTTGTGGCCACTGGTATTATTGACAACAACTCACATAGCAACCTAGATGATCTGACATTGGAGAAGGAATGAACTATTTATGAGAGAGAAGTTAGAGAATCAAAAAGCAGGACAAAGCCTTCTTTAGAGAGTCTGTGCTGTCTGTATTTCAAATTTGCCCCTTTGAATTTTGTACCTCGCTTGTCCCTACATTCCTAGGTCATGAAGATTTGAAGTCAATGAATAAGGATTCTTAAGTTCTGTTATCTGTTGGCACATAATGTGGGGCAAGCTACATACAAGGTGAAGACCATCTCTGCTAGTGCCACTGTTCCCTAATTTGCAATAAGAATCCACCACCAGATATTTATGATTGCATATTCTACTGTGCTTAAATGCTATACAAACAACATGTAATAGCACTGAGAAAAGTATGCCCATGAATACTATCTTGAGGATCTCATGTCGAACTTAAACATATACACATTATAGATTGACAAGCATTGCACTCTTCCACTCTACTATGGGCACTGAAGATTTCTCAGATAAAATTCACTTATGAACTTAACTATGTGGTAGACTTCTTTTGTTTTACATGCAACTTTTATTTTTTAGTGGCAAGCTATTGATGGAGACGTTCCTGTGAGTATGTGTGCTCTCCACAGAAACGGTTCTTTTTTAAATGGAGTAAATATTGAGAATACAGGAATCATTGGGAGGTTTGAAGCCAGAACTATCTGCTTGGAGTTAATCATATTTTCCTTCCCAACCCCCATAAATAGCTGAGGTTGCATAAGTGATGTGCAGTGTGATTAGGGTTTACAGAGCACAGGGCATAAGATATTTACAAAGTTTTGGCATGAAATCTACTCTATGCTAACACTATACTTTTTCCCACACAAATCTGGGGAAAAGGGCATCTGGTTCCTTATTTTGTTTGTGGATGGGCTCTTCACTAGTCTGTGGAATTCCTATTCCGTTATAAGCCAAAGTTTGAAGCTATGACACACAAAAAGTTCAATTCTTTCCATATTTAATATCAATCATAACATCATAGCTACACAAATCATGCCGTTAGAGTGGTTGAGTTGGTTTTTCAATTCTCAGAATGACCTAATAAGATCATCCTTGTGGTTTAGATGGTTGAAGAACCATCCTTTGAGAAGGCCACTGAAAACAAGGTCACCCAAAAGACAGTAGATGTTGTCTTCAAAGACAAATTTGTATTAACTCATGATTTTGGATGCTGGTAATTTTATCAAGATATAATACTTGGTTTAGAGGGTGGGGGTGGGGACGGACTTCTATAAACACCATGGTCATCCATTAGGGAGCAAGTGTTTAAAAACACAGATTATGTTTAAAAGTGAAACGTGTTTTGTAAACAAAATGTTGACAATTATCAATGTGGGCAAGGTTCAAATCTAGCACTTGGTGACAGCATAGTTTTCATTTAGTTAGGAAAAAATAGAGTCCAAGCATATTTAAAATTTTGACACAGAGTGAAAGGGGCTTTACTTATGTCTTTGAGGCTTGGTATGTGCCAACTAAAACATAAAGGATTATGTAAATATTAGCTCCTTATTCCTCAAAATGCTCCCTTAAGAAATTTTTATTATGGTTGTCTCCTTTTATTGGTAAACTCAGAATTTTGGACACTAACGTCCTTTTTTAGTAAAGTCGATCTGTGAATTCTGAGCATTTGCAATTGAGTTTGTCACAACTTTTCTCCAACCACCTACACACACACACCACACACCAATTTCTAAAAGATTCAGAAACTCAGAATGCAAGCAAAGGCAAATCTCTAGCATCTGAGAGTTTCCTAAGGAGTTGGGTGTTTCTCTAAGTATTTTCAATGAAATTGTGTATTTACATGATTTCTTATTCTTTTGGGATGTGACTTAACTACAGTATCCACTGAGATACTTTCAGAACTCTATACAGTAACTGGGACTCAACCATAGCTCCTGCACTCTTCTTTCATCAGCGATCCCTCCTTATACATTGTATTAGCCCATTTTCTGTTGCTATAACAAAATACTTGATGCTGGGTACTTCATTTAACAAGGAGGTTTAGCTCACAGTTTTAGGAACTGAAAGCCTAAGATTGGGAAGCTCCATCTTTTTGGCCTCTGGTGATAGCCCCTTGACCGTATCACAATATTTTTGATGGCATAATGGCATATACAAGAGGGAGAAATCACATTGTGAGCAAGGAAGTAAGAAGTGGGAGGGGGCAGTCTTGCTCTTTTTAAAACAACCTACCCTCTCAGGAACCAACTGGGGTTCTGTGGGAACTACATTCACCCTCTTGAAGGCAGTCCCCCCAATGACCTAACCACCTTCCACTAGGCCCCACTTCTTAAAGATCCCACCACCCCAACACAGCCACACTGAGTGTCAAGTTTATAGCATATTCTCATTTGGGGAACAAAGGGAAACAAACTGCAAACTACAAAGGGGGACAAACGACATCTAAACCATAGCACATCTCAGTCATTAGCAAGATCTATGCCTGATAGGAAGACTTTACAACTACAGCTACTGCACTCACTTACCTAGAGAACCATACCCTTGCTTGAGATTCCCCACTTCCTACTTCCTTTCTGCCAGAATGAGCCCCCAGATATTGATGTTGGTCAGAATCATAAGATTAAATGTGAGTCCATGAAGATCTAAAACCTACCCTCACCGAAACCACCTCTGCTGCTAGGTTAGTACTCCTCAAGTTTACTCAAGACCTTAACAGCAGGTCCCTACTGAAACCTGGCTCCCTTTCACTCTCAGATTTCACAATGGAGCTCATCCCAATGTCTTACCAACCAAGAGTACCAACGAGTACCATCCAGGGGCAAATCTGGAAGTGTTTTCAGTGATTTAAAAGTGTACCGGGGAGTGGTTTGAACCATGGGAATATCCAACATTTCCTCCATTTGGGCCACTAGCAAGTACATGGAAGCAGGGTAATTTTCATTTAGTTAACCAGTATGTATTATTTTGTGGATCTCCCCAGACAGTTGCCAACAATTCCTCCCCTGCATCTCCTCCTAGTAAGAGGAGCAGTCTTTTTCCCTTCCACTTGAATTTGGACTGGCCGTTTCATGTGCTTTGATCAACAGACACTATGCCAAGTTTGGGGCTTGGCACATTCTTTGCTTTCTTGGAGCCTGAGCCACAGTGCAAGAAGCATAACAACCCCATCGGAGAGAAGAAAAAGAGATTGAGAGAGAGAACAAGCGAGACCCCATCCTTAGCTATTTCAGTCATCTCAAATGAGGTGACAGACATATAAAGGAAAACATCTTAACCCCCTTATTCTGGCTGAGCACCTACCTGCATCCAAGGTGACCACCAGATGACACCACGTGGAACAAAAGGACCAGCCAGCTCCTCATTTCATGATGAGAAGTGTGAAGACATTGTTGTTTTAAGCCACTGAGTGTTGAGGTAGTGTGTGTTTAGAAGTACAAAATGAAGATAAGTGCATTCCATGTGCCTTCCATCCTGGCCAGAGTGCACCCATATATATTAATTTCAAAAATTGACTCCCATTACTGATTGTGAATATTCAGGAATAAATACCCCTGAAGGAAGATCTCCTGAATTCTCTAACACTTTCTCCCTGGATCCTTGGGGGCAGTTTCAGGGCAGTAGCTAAGATAGATTGAAACAGGTCAGGGCCAGCCATGTGCTGCTGCTGCTTCTTCTTCTTTTTTTTTTTTTTTTTTTTTTTGAGTTGGGGAACTGCCTTTCAATCCAGCTCTTGATAGAAAACTGCTCTCTCAAGATTGGGCTCAAGAGTGAAGTTGCCTCTGTATTTATTATCTAATAACCTAACACTACATTCTGTGTCAGGTGATGTGTACAAACCCAGTACTTCCCATAACCAGTTGTTTGCCTTCAAATATTCATAGAAATTCCACAATAGCCTGGCAGGACTTGAGTTTGGCAGTCATTCTAGCTGATGTTTAACATTCCTTATTCTAAACACCATGGATTAGGCTATAGATTTCAAGGGGAAAAAAAAAAGGACAAATATTTCCCTGAGAGGTTGTTATATAAAGAAACTTCCAAGTAAGATAATTACATTCAGAAAAAACAACCAACAGTTGTGTTTTAGTATATTTTCATTTATGGAAGGTCGTCATTATAGAGTATTTTATTCTATTTTGAACCAGCAAAAGTCTCATGGTGGGAGCAGCAAGGAGGACTTCAGATAGCTCTTTCAGGCCACCAGGAAGCTTTTGGATGAATTGCCAAGTCACTATTGTGTATATGATGGTTTGATGACCCAGAGATCATTTGAGTCCCTCCAGGTAGACAGCTGTTAACTATCTCTGAGCTCCTCTGGCTCCTGGAAATAAAGTGAAGATGAAGCTGTTTGCAGCTGCAGTCGACAGAGCTGCCATCTGCTTGGCTTCCCTGGAAGCTCTTAGCCAAGGACTTTGCATCTAACTGCTTCACAGCAGAGCGGGCAGTTTTCTGTGGGGAACTGAACTTGAAGGTCACCTCTTGCCATCTCCAGAAGGCATTTCCAGAAAGAAGCACATGGCAGCCCTGACCCTTTGTAATCTATCTCAGCTACTGTTCTGATACTGCTCCAAGGACAGGGGAGGAAATTTAGAGTTCAGGAGACTCTCCACGTGGTATTTTCTTTGGCACTTTGACAGGAGAGCCACTTACCTCCACATGAAACCCTCTCTCCCTTGAAGTTTGCCCATTTTGTGTCCTTTTCTTTGGGCACAACTTACTTCTTTCAGCAACACTTTCTTCTCCAAACTTCAAATACAGTAGTAGCAGAGGCTTAAGTCTTTCACTCTCTGTTTTTCTTCATCTGCACTTTCAGGGTTTGGAGTATCCATTCACCCCACTGACCTCCATCTACATCCCAAGTAACCATGCTCAAATTTTGGTCCCGTGTCTTCACCTTAACAGTGTGTCTTCTACTAGACCTTCTACCTTTTCCAAATCAGCATTTTCAAAGCAAAATCAATCCTATTTCTGTTCAAATGGTGTCTGGTTCTCAACTTCTGTTTACTCAAGTTTTTGAGTTTTGGTGATTGTCTATGAACTATTGACTTATTCACTTCCCATGCCCAATATTATAATCGTAAACTAAAAACTTCACCACGTGCAATAGTTTTCTTGTTCTTCTCCCTGTGTCTATTATTTTGTCTTTGAAAATTAACTTCTATACTTCTCCTAAAGGAATTTCTCCAATGCACTTCTTCCCAATTTACTCTGTGATTCGAAAATCTCCCTATGTGCTTATGTTCAATATAAAAGCCTTCAAAATGGTATTCAAAGTCTTTTACAACATGGCCCTGACCTAGCTGTCTAGCCTCTTGTCCAGCCAATGTCATACACACACACCACACACATACACACACTTTCTTTCTTTAAATTCTTGGCCTTAGAGTGAGCAGTTCGATGCTGCCATGCACTCCTGCCATGATGTGCTGCCATGACAGGCCTAAAAGTAACAGGACCAATTCATCATAGATGGATTACTCCCAACCTCAGAGCCAAAATAAATCTTTTCCCCTTATAAATTGATGTATCCCCGCAACATATTATATTGATGGAACACTGACTAATATAGTGAGCCACTGTTTTGCACAATCTCAGAGGGTGCTGTTAATATGAACCATATTTTGAATATTCTTTCATACTGTGGCACAATGCAAAGGACCTACTCAGAACATGCCACATGCACTTCTACCTGCCTCTTCCTGGTCTTTGTCTACTCTGTGCCTACCTGTCTTTTTACCTTGTCTTCATTCTCCCTCTTCTCAAACTGTATCACAGTGTCCTTTCCCCTGAGCAGATTTCTTCCATCTGTCCCAGTCTTTATATCAGCGTCATGGACTAATTTGTTGCTTAAATCATTATTTTGGCAATTATTATCCTCTGGGCACTTGCATCAACTTGGTCACTCTTTGTGTGTGATCTATTTCTGGAATTAGGATAAACTTCCTACATAGCAGGAACTGCCTCTGAAGTTATCTGTAGCTTCAATGTTCATTGAAAATAATACTTATGATGACACAGTCAAATGTTTCTCTCACACACAGACCATAGTTTTAACTAAGAAATAAGGGGTTTTTGTTTTGTTCTGTTTTTTGTTTGTTTGTTTGTTTGTTTTATTTATTTATTTATTTTGGCAATGTCTAGGTGGAAAGATTTGAACAAAGGAAATGGATAGGTCTATTCCCTGTAACCATATACAACTTTTTCTTTACTCTTAATATCTAATTTTATATTCCAATGTATTGATTCATATCAATCCAAGCAGTAGATATACTGTATATATTGGCCAGCTCTGAAGATATGTAGTTATGTGTAGCTTCAACATTCATTGAAAATGATACTTATGATGACAGATTCAAATGTTTTTCTCACGCACAGACCATAGCTTTAACTAAAAAATAAGGGGTTGTTTGGTTTTTGTTTCTTGAGTTTTTTTTTTTGTTGTTGTTGCTGTTGTTGTTGGTTTTGTTTTTTTGTTTGTTTGTTTTGGCAATGTCTAGGCAGAAATATTTGAACAAAGGAAATGGATGGGTCTATTCCCCATAACTATATACAAGCTTTTTCTCTACTTTTAATATCTAATTTTATATTCCAACACATTGATTCATATCAATCATCATGTACCTGCTACTATCTGCCTGCCAGATCAGGGCTGGTACTTATCTTGTGGAACTACTGCTTGCAGTAGATATAATGTATATACTGGTCAGCTCTGAGATGGAGTTGTCTCCTACAACCTCTAGATTTTCTTTCCATCCCTTCTTCTTCATCTCTTTGCTTGGGCAATACTACTTTCCTCACATCTTACCCTCAGATCTTTCCAGTTTGGACTTCCTCTCCTCTTTTTTCACTCTATTGCTCAAGGAGGATGAATCCCAAGCCTGTTTCCAGCAGTGACCACTTTCCTAAGTGCCAGACACATATTTTCCAATGCCATCTGGAAACCTTACCACCTATGTTCTTCAGGCACTGTAAACTCAACACCTTCTTCTTTCTCCCCCTTCCTCCCCATCTGTCTTGGTTAATAGCATTGCCATCCTCTCTGGCTATATGCTCAGGGTCATCATTCACTTCTCCCTCTCAACACCAGTCACTGTATCCTTAGTTTTATCTCTTAAGTATTTTTTTTTTCTTCTTCCAAATGCTGCTATGTATTGGTTTAGGTACTTTGTATCCACCAGAATAATCGACAATTACTGCTATAGTTGTCAAAACTCATAAAGCTTTTTGGCTTAGACTAACAAAGGCTTGTTACAGATTCACCCAAAACTGTTGGAGGTTGAGTGATTTCCAGAGTGGCCCTTTTTCATGTGCCGAGTCAGGATCCATTCTGCCGCCATCTTGTGACTCTGCTATCTCAAGTTTTTGTGATCTTTGATGAAAGAGAAGAGATAAAAGAGGGGATAGATCAGATCTCTACTCTCTTAAGCAAAGTGATGTAAGTTAGAAGTGATGACAGAACTACTGGCCAGAATAAGTTATATAATATCACTTAATTGCAAGAAAGTATGGAAAATATAGAGACACATGAAATATATCATGAGGACTAAATGTCTGTTAGGTTCTTTATTTCTCTCATCAGGACTAATGCCATTTCTAACTAGTTTCTCTAATTTCAGTTTTCTGTTCCACTGTACCTATACACTTTCGTTGGAGAGGATTGTATTATTATTATTATCGTGCATTTTTTGTAAACCATAAAATTAATCACTCCTCTTCAGCATTCATCAATGAATCTCTACTATTTATGGAATAAAAATGTATCTATTACCTTCATATCTATAAATACTTAGCTAGAACCACAGCAGATGAAATATTCTGAACATTCTGTTCATTCTCTCACTTTAGTGTCTTAGTGCATATGGTACCCTCTTCCTGGAATATGTAGAAAATGTAATTTAAATGTTTTGACTTTGCTCTGAATTGTTATGTTAATGTAAACATTGAATGTGGCTCCATCCAGAAAAAAAAATAAGTAAACAAACCCAATTCTTATAGTTTCCCCTTATCTCAGAAAAACAGACCTAGGGCTTAGTTTACTTCTTTTCTCCTTAAATTAAGAATGTAACCACAATTGGCTATAATTCCTATTCTATGTATACTGTAATCCCTCAAAAAGCCAGTGGTGAATGATGCTGCTTTTCTGAAGACAGGTTCCAGATCCCTAATGAGACTATTAGAGGAAAATTTGGAGATATTTAACAGCTGATGAATTTCATATAAGAATTGGAGTATTTCCCTTCTGGTCCAGTCCATGACCACACTAGCCAGGTTTGTCTGCCAGAAATTACCCCTGGGATAAGGTTTATATCTGGATGTAAGGGAAGATGAGGTCTTTGCTGTTGACAGCCTAAGCCACTAGGAACTGAGATTATTCAAACACAGAATAAGAAAAGTTCCCTTGGGAAGCCAGGCTGCTTTAGCAATAGACCAAGAAATTAGTGGGAAGGCAGTGTAGCCCAGTGGAAACAGCCAGAGGGCTGAGACAGACAAATCAGAGGTCAGCTCTACTAGGAAGTCTTATGAGTTCTGGAGGTTACTTAACTCCTCCAAACTGCAGATTCTTCATCTATATCTCTTCCAGGAATGGTGTGGTGAACTTTTTTGAGATGTTAATTTGTATTTTGAATCCCCTCCCCAGCACACATACACACACTCACAAAATCTTTGGAATCCTTCAAGGAAAAAGTCAAGGACTTTTCATCACATGAAGAAAAACTCTGTCTCACTAGAAACATACCTCTTGTCCTTTCTTCATTGTCTAAGTTCTCAAAGGAGATATCAATACTGTAAGGGATGTGAGAGGCATACCAAAAACAATGAAAACTGGAGGCTGGAAACTGAGGGAGAAACCTATAAATATTTGTATAGCAGTGGAGAGGTTGTAAGACCTCAAAGGATTGTGAAAGAAGACTGTACAAAAGACAGAATGGCTTTCAGTCTTCTCAAATATTCCCAGGCTTTAGGCACATTGCTGAAAGCTCAGATCTACACAGATTGGCGATCTGAGAAGCAACCCATATGGCCTAAAAGTTAGAGGTGACTTTCACTACAGAGGAAAACCACTCTAATGACTGAGAGCAAAGTTCCCTGCCAAGTGGGTAGGTCAAAGACTGAAAACCTAACTTAAATTTATTTATTTATTTTTCTAAACTCAGAAATATTATTGTTATGGTTTAGAAATGAAGGGTCCCCTAAAAGTTCATGTCTGAGACAATGCAAGAATTTTCAGTGGTGAAATGATTGGGTTATGAGAGTTTTAACCTAATCAGTGCATTAATCCACTGACACTGATTAACTGGAGGTTAACTGTAGGAAGGTGGAGAGTGGCTGGGGGAGGCAGGTCACTGGGAGCATGACTTTGGGATTCATATCTTATGCCTGATGGGCAGAGGTTTTTTCTCTCCTCTTCCTATTTCCATGTCCTGAGCTGTTTCCTTCCACCACACTCTTCTGCCATGATGTTCTGACTCACCTCAGGCCCAGAGCTATGGATTTGGCCAACCATGAACTGAACCTCTGAAACCATGAGCCAGAATAAACTTTTCCTCCTTTAATTGATCCTGTCAAGTCTTTTGATCACAGTGGCGAAAAACTAACTAAAACATCTATGTTCCTTGACATTCAAGTTTTGGATTATAATGTTTTTGTGCTCCCAGTGAATAATGTGTCCCCCACAAATTCATGTTTCAAAGTCCCCCCCACCTCAATGTGATGGTGTGAGGAGATGGGACCTATGAGGAGTGATAGCCTTTAGATGAGATCAGGGGGGTGGACGCTCCAAGATGGCATTTATGTCTTTATAAGAAGAAGAAGAGACACCAGAACTGCCTCTCTGTCATGTAGGGAAACCGCAAGGAGGCAGCTGTCTGCAAGCCAGGGAGCCTTCACGAAGAACCAAATGTGCCAACACCTTGATGCTGTACTTCCTAGTCTACAGTACTGTGAAAAATAAGTATTTAGACTACCCAGTCTGTCAAGTTTTGTTATAGCAGTCTAAGCTGCTAAGCAGTCTAAGCAGTCTCTTGCACCTGGTAAACCTTCAACAAAGGTCAGTGCTTCACCTCCTCTACAGTACCTTTCTCCTGGTGCTATGAACATGATAGCAAGTGCTCATCTGTGCCAAACCTATCCTATAGGAATGAAAGTTCTTTATCATGGACAAAATCTTCCTATCAAAACAACCACAGTAAACACAAAGCCCTGGGTTCGATCCCCAGCACCAAAAAAAAAAAAAAAAAAAAAAAAAAAAAACCACAGTGAAAGCTTATTATGTAAAATTCCTGAAACAGAGCAACTCAAAAATTCCAAAAAGATAAAATAATAAAAACACATAGCCATTCCCAGTGTCAGTATTTCAGAGGACTTAAACTGATTCTAGGGAGGAGGGAGACTTAAATCTCAACTTACTTATCTTGGCATTTTGCCCAAGGTTTGTCTTCAAGGCAGCTCTCCTAAAATCAAAATTTGGAGGAGATGGGCAGAATGAGCACCAGGACATCATGGATTACACTGTCCTTTTTAGTTATAGATCACAGGTTGGTAAACCACAGCTCATGGGCAAAACCCAGCTCAGTGACATGTTTATAAGTGAAGCTTAGACCACAGTCATGCCTCTGGGTTAACGTATCATCTAGGGCTACTTTGAGTTACACCACTATACTAGCCAAGTTGAATAGTTGCCCCAGAGAAGTATGACCTACAATAATAGAAGCACTACCTAACCCTTTCCTCAAAAATCTTTCTATCTCCTGTGTAGATCACACATTGTGATGGGATCACACAGAGCAAGGTGGCCCCAGTCACCCTATAGGAATTTGACAGTTCACCATTGTTGAAGTAGGACACATTTCCATGTGAGAGTATGCTAGAAGCTTCCCTTTCTGTCCTCTATTACACCCTCCTCTGGAGTCTCTACCCACCCTAACTTATTCCCACAGATTCATTGTAATTCCCTCCTCCATTCTACTGCCATTGTCTGAGCACACTATATGTGCCAGGGCCTATTCAGTACAGTTGACAATGGGGTAAGTAATTGTCACATTGACCTGTCCTCAAGGAGCTTGTAATTTACTGCCAGGAGATAAACATCAAGGAGTCAGAGGTATCTGGGATACATCAAGGCATTATAATGGGTGAGTATGAACTTCCTTGCTTCTGAAATTAGAATGGAGGCAACCTTGAAGTAGGAGACTCCTCAACAAGAGCTCACAATTTTCTGCTCACATAGATGGGATCAAAGGAAGAAAACAGTTCTCCTGCTTTTTTCATCCAGCATTCTCTTACATTTCTTGTTGTGAGATGAGTAAGTCTAAAGAAGTTTCATTCACATTCAGAGTGCTGGGAGAAGACTTTAGGATTTAAAACTGTATATAAAAGACCTTCTACCTAGATCAGGACTAACACCTGCATCCCAGCATAACAATCTTGAACAGAGAGTTCTGATGAAAGTGCCATGTGACTTAATGTTTAAATATAGCAAAACATTTATTTAATATTTTATTTTACTTATTCCTTTTATTTTATTTATTATTTATTTGCTAGATTATCTTAAGTAATTGAATGCTTTATTTCATTTATTATTTTATTTAATATTTAAATACATAAAAATAAATCACATTTATAATGTGAGTCAAAGTATCACTTAGGTTATTCTTCAGCACCCTCAGCATGTATAACACCTAGCAATTCTTTCTTCCATGAAGAAATTTGTACTGTACTTGCTTCATTGATTGCACAGTTCAATAAAGTGATATATCAAAAAATGTCTTGAATGGTCTTTGACATATAGCAGAGAACAGTTAAATTTGAAGTATATGAGACTATTTATTATCACTAATGGATAAAATAAAGACCCCAAATAGTCTTTACATTAAGATGTATAGCTGATAAGTTGAAGGAGCAACTTCCTTGGGGAAGGTTTGCTTGACCTTTTAAGTATCATCTGTCCCCAGCACCCTTACACACCAGTCATACAGGAAACTTGTAACTTACCTGTTCTTTGTGCATCTCTACTGAAAGACTTTGAACTTGCAGTTGGCTCTAATAACCCCAGGATTTAGTATGGTGTCTCCCTCAAAGTAAGTTCAATAGGATTCTCTAACTAAAATATTTCTTGTCTGAGTTATAAATAAGAGTAATATCTCAAAAATGCCAGACACAAATCCTTGTCACTGATGTTAGGATTATTGTTTGAACCTTTTAGCTCTATGGATGTTGTTGCCATGATACAGTCTCCCTAATGGAAGCTCTGCTCTGAGGCCTCCCTGTTTGAAGGAAGCAGCTAAATTACATTCTGAATCAGCCAGGAACCATATACTTCACAACCAGGAAAAGAATCAGACCTAATTTCCTCTCAGAAGGGAAATGGTAGCCATCATCTGATCCCTGGTTATTAAGCAGACAGGATGAGGCAAAAAGCTAAATGCTGAAACTTGAATTGCAGCTACTTGGCCTGCCTCTACTACCCCCCATCCAAACCCAGGTCCTGTTACAATGTATTTTTGAATAAGAGTCATTTAATAGATAGGTTCTGGTTTGAGCATTCATCACAGTCATTTAGTAGCAGTGAGTGAGAGACATGGGCTGTGATGTGGTATAATGGAAAATCTGGAAGCCAGCAGACTCTCCTGAAGAAGAAATGCTGTCAAGACAGATAATTTGCCAGAGAAATTCCATATGAAGTTGGCACGTGTAACTCTGGAAGGCATACAGCACAGAGGAAGGGTCTACTTCCAGAGTATATTTTCTTAACCAGAAACAGTTGTCGATGGAAGAAAAATGGTCCATCCAGCCCTAATTAAAGGGTAAGAGGCCAAAGTTGGAGGAGTTTGCTAGACACTCAGAATGGTAGAAAGAAAATGCAAATTGTTATAGAGAATGTCATCTGGACAGCGGTGATTTTCAGAAACTTGTAAAACCAAATTGGGACAGAGAGGAAAGGAACACCTTTTGCCTAAGAGAGCTTATAGAAAACTATAAAATAAGATTGAGAGTTTATAGAAAGTGCTAAATGAAAAAAGTCTTAATGGTGACCACTCCCTCTCTATACTGACTGGGTTAGCAAAATGAAAAATAAATACAAAGGCATAAAGTGAACAATTTCTCCCAGGCACATATAATGTGTGCTATATGTATCACTATCACCCCCAGGCCTACAGCCCAGAGATATTTAGTAAATTAATGAACAAAGAAGTGGATAATAAGCTTAATTTTGAAAGGCTATTCATTTTAAACAGATTGTATTTATTAGGGACACATACAAAATTAGAAAAAAATGTGGGTGAAGCAAGTTGGAATGTGTTTCTTTTGGTGACATAAAAGAAGATAGTTAAGGCTGATTGGGAAGAGTCAGAGGCTGGTGATTTGGTTCCACAGAGTCTTCAGGGACCCAGTATCCTTCTAGCTTACTTTCCTCCATCTTTAGTATGTGATTCTCATGCTCATCATCTAATATGGCAAATAGAACCACATTACTATCAGTGGGATTAGGAAAAGAAAAAAAAAATTGTCATTCAGAAGTCCAGTTCTAGATCATAATTGTAGGTGTAATTTTCCATCCCCAGCCATAGGCAATTGTGTCTTAGTCAGGTTTCTGTCACTGTGACAAAAATATCTAAGCAAAACCACCTAGAGTATGAAAAGTTTATTTTGGGCTCACAGCTAAAGAGGTTCAGTCAATAGACAGCTGACTCCATTTCTCTGGGCCCGAGGTGAGGCAGAACAACATGGTAGAAGGGCCTGGTGGAAGAAAACTGCTCAGCTTGGAGTAGTTGTGAAGAAGGGATCGGGGGGCCAAGCAAAGAACCAGAAACAAAATATATAACCAACAAGACATGCCCCCAATGACCCACTTTCTCCAGCCATGGCCTCTTGCCTACAGTTATGATCAGTTAATCAATAATAATTATTAACCCATCAAATGGCTTAACCCATCTATTAGGTTATACCTCTCAAAATGTAATCATTTCACCTCCTGCATTAACATAGGCGCTTTTAGGGGACACATCATATCCAAACCATAATAGTCTGCTCCCACTCCCGAATGCTCATGTTCCTCTCACAATGCAAACTGAGTTTAGTCCATATCAAAGCTTCCCCATAGTCTTAACAGTTCCAGTATTGCCCCAAACTCCAAGTGCAAGGTCTCCTTTGAGACTCAAAGCAAACTCTTGGCTATGAGCCCCTGTAAAGATCAAAACCAATTTACGTATATCCTATGTACAGTGGTGCCGAATAAAATTTTCCATCCAACAGGGAGGAGTACTTGTACGACTTTACTTGGAAGGTGCCATAGAACAAAGTTGCCTTCTTCACATCAGAGTTGGTTTACAACTACTGCACTTCAGTTCTCTGGAGGGAGTTACAGTCAAAGTCTTAGCCCATTTACACAAACCTTCCAGGCAAGCCTTAAGTCTTGACACTAAGCTCTCTGCATCAAACACAGTATACTCGAGTGGAGTGCTTAAGATTTAGACTGCCCTTAAGGCAGTAGTGTACTTTTGTATATTATCCTTATTCATACTATTTTAAAGACAAGATCAAATATTTAAAGGTTTGCCATTCACATCTCATTTATGTGAGTGAGGACCAGGGATGGGATTTACCATGGGGGGAAGGCCACCCACCATTACAGATATTTTGAGCTTCTCCCAAGTTGTTAAGCCATTTATTCTCCTGATTTGTCACCTTAGAGGAGTGGTATTCATTTACAAACTGTAACTTTCAGTAAAAGAGGATTGACAGTCTTGAGTCTATCTGAGATAATTTAATACTAAACTCAGAGATGGCTATCGTAGATCTGGAATTTGGACTTCAAAGGACACAGATGAAAACCTAAATGCAGAAAATGTAACCATTTAAAAAAATTTCATAAGTAAGCAAAGATGGGAAGATGATGTAAAAACTGTTCATATCTGAAGAAGACTGTAAAATCATTTCCGGAAGGAGTTCTCAAATTTAAAATTTATTTGAGAACTTTAACTAGAAAGATGTTAATTCAAATCACATAAAAGGCCACTGCACCATTAAGACATGTGCCTTGAATTATCCACTGCTATTCTATGTTCCTTCAGTCAAAGTACGGGTAGAGTTGAGTGCAGATGTTCATCTGTATCATCCTATTCTGTTATAAATGAAAAGGAAGACTATGATTCTCAAAGTCACATTTTATAAGTGAGATGTCAGAAAAAAAAATTGCAAAGCAAGTACTGGCTACATCCCAGTGATCTCAGAGGATTTTAAATTTACCTTTAAAAAAAAAACTAATTTAAAATCTATAATTTGTTTTATTATGAAAGATATGTTTTATTTAAAAATTTGATATTTATTATAAAATATTCAATATTAATTAGGCACCTGTAGTCTCATGGTTTGGGAAAGTCATTTAACTGTGCTTCAGTTTCCTTACTGCAGAATAAGAAACCTGCAATGGGTCAGGTTTAGCAAAGAAGCAAAGAAGAATGTCAGCACATGTATTGGCAATGGATGCATTTTAAAGTTCTCTGTCCCGAGATTCTAGGATGCAACCTTGACCCCCAGACACACCTCAACTCAGGTTAGGAATACTTAGGAGAGAGAGGAACAGAGACCCCCTTGCCATCTGCTGTGACCTGCTATGCAAAATGTATTCTGCTGGCAGAAATGAAAGATCTAAATACATAGAAAAAACAACATAGATTCATACTTTGAAAGATTTTGTGTAGTTAGAAAGCTATTTCTCCCTAAATCTATAAATTTAATGAAATCCCTATCAGAATGCCAGCTGACTTCACAGAAATGGACAGACTGATTATAACATTCATCTGGAATTGCAAGAGATCTAGAATATCCAAAAGCAATCTTGAAAAAACAGAAGAAAGGAGAAGGACTCACACTTTACGAATTCAAAAAACTTAACTACAAAGTAGTGAGACTCTAGATGGCATAGCACTGGTACAGAGATGGACACATAGATGAGTGGAATGGAATTGAGATTCCCCCCAAAACTCATGCATCTATGGTCAACTGATTTTTTTAAAGTATATATATATTGTGATATGATTTGTATTCCTAGTCATTTTGGCTTATTTTTGGTTTTTAACTTGGTTTGGTTTCTCCTTTGATTGGCTTTTCATTTAGGGTAGTTCCTCCCTTTGCTGACTTGTAATTTTTCACTTCCTCCTCACAAAATATTTTGCTTAGAATGTTTTATAGTGCAGGCTTTCTATTTGTAAATACTTTTCACTTTTGTTTATCATGGAAAGATTTTCATCATCAAATCTGAAGGTTAATTTTGCTGGGTATAGGATTCTTGGTTGGCAACCATGTTCTTTTAGAACTTGAAATATATTGTTCCAGGCCCTTCTTGCTTTTAGGGTCTGGGCTGAGAAATCTGCTGATATCCATATTGGTTTCACCTTATAAGTAATCTGGTGCTTTTCTCTCAGAGCTTTAAAATTCTACCTTTATTTTGTATGTGAGGTATTTTCATTATAATGTGCCTTGGTGTGGATCTGTTGTAATTTTGTGCACCTGGTGTTCTGTAAGCCTCTTGTATTTGATTTTCCTTTTCGTTTTTCAGGTTTGGGAAAACTTCTAATATTATTTCTTCAAACAGGTTGTTCATGCCTTTGGTTTGTATCTCTGTGCCTTCCTCAATCCCAATAATTCTTAAATTCAGTCTTTTCATGATATCCCATAATTCTTGGAGGTTCTGTTCATGACTTCTTAACATCTCCTCAGTTTGTTCAACTTTATTGTCCAGATTAAATATTTTGTCTTCATTGTCTGAGATTCTGTCTTCCATGAGATCTAATCTGTTGGTGATGCTTTCTATTGAGTTTTTATTTTGGTTTATTATTTATTTCATTTCAAGTATTTCTGCTTGGTTTTTTTGGTTTTTATTTTTGTTGTTGTTGTTGTTTTACAGAATCTCTATCTCTTTATTGAAGTATTATTTTGCTTCCTGCATTTGCTCTTTTAACTGTTTATTGGAGTGCTCATGCATTGCCTACATTTGCTCTCCTATCTCATCTTTTGCTTCACAGATCATTTTAATTATGCAGATTCTAAACTCTTTTTCTGTCATTTCTACTGCCATGCTGTCATTGGATTCTATCACAATAGCATCTTGGTTTGTTAGGGACAATGTCTTCTCCTATTTTTTCATATTCTGTCTGTATATTCCCCTCCAGCAGTGAAGATAAGGGTTGAAGTTTCCCCCTGCAGGCTTATTGTGACCCTACAGTTTTCCAGTACCTCTCCTTTGAGGGGGAGATCAATATTAGCAACACCCAATACAAAGAAAATGCAGCCCTGAACCAGAGAGCCCCTATAAAGACTTTAACATTATTGTAATAAATAAGAAGAGTTTCATTATTATTTACAGTATTTCTAGTGCTGAACAAAGAAGATGAGGAAGGGTGTAGGATGTAAGTGAGTGAATAGAGGTACCTGTCAAAGGGCCTCCAGTCTCCTGTAGGTGTCTCAGGAAGGGAGTCACCCTTACAATGATGGTGGCCATGCACTCAGAAATCATTCAAAATGTCTGCAACAGCCTCCAAAGAAGCTGGGAAGCCCCAGCAAGGGCAGGTGTGGTGTCCCGCGTCTGTCTGTGGTGGGGGGGGATCAGTATGTAATAATACATTCTACAGTCATGTATATCTAAAAAGAACAAACAAAAAAGTTCAAATTTAAAAAAACATAAACCACCTCTCAATAAAGTGAAAAAATACTATGGCAGATTTTTTAATAGAAAAATAAATTCTACCAAAGGAGCTATACAGATTCAATGCAATTCCAATTAAAAACTCAAAGACATTCCTCATAGAAATAGAGAAAGCAATCATGAACTTTATCTGGAAGAACAAGAGACCTCAAATAGCCAAAACAATCCTGAGCAGGAAAAGTGAAGCAGGAGGTATCACAATACCAGACCTTAAACTATACTACAAATCAATAGTAACATAAACAGCATGGTATTGGCACCAAAATAGACAGGCAGACCAAAGGTACAGAATAGAAGATACAGAGATGAATCCACATAAATACAATCACCTCATACTAGACAAAGGAGCCAAAAACATACAATGGAGAAAACATTTTCCCACTCCTTGGTTTATATCCAAAGTTATTAAAGTTTGCATACTACAGTAACACAGCCACATTAATGTTTATAGCAGCTCAGTTCACAATAGCTAGATTGTGGAACCAACCTAAATGCCTTTCAACAGATGAATGGATAAAGAAACTGTGGTATATATACACAATGGAATATTATTCAGCCATAAAGAATAATATTATGGCATTTGCAAATAAATGGGTGGAATTGGAGAATATTATGCTAAGTGAAATAAGTCAATCTCCAAAAACCAAAAGCTGAATGTTTTCCCTGATAAGTGAATGATGAGATATAATGGGGGTGGGGGGTGGGAAGTGAGAGAAGAATGAAGGCATTTTAGATTATGTGGAAGGAAATGAGAGGGTAGGGTATGAAAAACGGTGGAATGAGACAGCCATCATCACCCTATGCACAGGTATGAGTATACGAATGGTGTGGATCTACATCATGTACAACCAGAGAAACGAAATGATGTACCCCATTTGTATACAATGAATCAAAATGCAGTCTGTAAAAAATAAATAATTAATTAATTAATTTTAAAGCATAAAACAAGTTACTCTGGGAAAATAAAATAAAGTATATATAGACCATTCAATGGAGACAGAATAGTGTTTTTCAATAAATGGTGCTGAGACAGCTGGATAGCCATATGCAAAAATGACTTAAAACATACCAAAGACCTAAGTATAAGAGTTAAAACTCTAAAACTCTTAGAAGGAAACATAGGGGCAAGTATTTATTACTTTGGATTTGACACAAGATTCTTAAATGTAATACAAAAATTATGAGCAACAAAAAGAAAAATCAATACATTAGACAAGAGCCTTTCTCAGGAGTATAAAAAATGATAACCCAGCTTGGGCAAGTTTTTCGTCAAGGTCACACAACTTCGGAACAAATCTCACTGTTTGACATATCAGCTCCATGAAAGTGGAATCCACAAACTCTGACTATGAGGTTTCAAAGAGGAAACTGAGGAGTATGAGGGCAGCAGCTTCCCGGTTTGCCTCAAACCTGAATAAAAGACTTCTTCTGACCCTCAAATAGAGTTAAGGGTCTGCTGGGAGATTTTCTGCAATTTGGTGTGTAATTAAAAAGGATAACATTTGGTAATCTGGAAGCAAAAATGTGGGATAAAATTTTTCATGAACACCTTCACTTCCTCTGACATACAGGAAACTTTTAAACTGACAGAGACTATCTCAGAAAATATACAACTATGGATTTAAATGTTGCTAAAGTTCTACAAAGTTTTGAGACATTCATTTTAAAGTAATGGTTTTTTATTAGAAAACAAGTAACACAACACACACAAAATCAGCATCACATCCATCAAATATGTACTTTGTTATTGCTTCACAGGATACTCTCATTTATTCCTAAATAACAATAGCAATATTTGAGAAGAATAATTACCCTTTAATGATTTCTATATTCCAGGGGTCCTAGAAATATAGTATAATTTAAAATTTATATAATTTATAAATATAATATAATTTAAATTATATATTTTTAAAATATAATTGAATACAAGCCTATTTATTGAGTATCTACTATGTGAAAATCATCAAGTAGGAGAAAAAAGCACTCTTCGCATCTTCTTCTTTCTATAAAAAATGGCATTTGATGCTGAACTGAGCAGCCAGAACACAGGAAAGCCTTAGAGACTGATGTCCATTGCTGCTCCAGAGCACACAGGTGGCCTCCCAGGGATACTGTTACTAACATACTTCTGTGTTAATATGCATCATAGAAATCTCTCATAGAAGCTTCCAAAGCCAGAGGAAGAAATAGGCAGGTTCTTAAGTTACCCCAACCTGCAAATTCCTGCAAATTTCTCCAATCTCCAGGCTAAGCTGATTGGGAAATTTTTCTCTTATCTCTGAAACACAAAAGTACACAAAATGGCTTACTCTACCTGTTAAGAAGGAAAACTTGGTCTTAGATTTTAAATTAGATTTTCTCCTTTGATGGAGACTAGCTGTTATTTACTTTCAACATATAAACTTAAATAAGCAAAGGCATGTTGATCATCAACAATATGATCAATGGATTTATACCTAATTCTAGGTCACAAAATAGAACGTATGCCTTATTCTTAAGCATCGATGTCTTATTTACAAAAACTTATTTTGTATTATACTGCAATAAAGACTACACCATTTTAAAAGCCTGTGTATTGCTTAATAATGGATTGCTTAATATATATGCATTATATATATACATAATACAAATACAAATGCATAATAAAACATTTAAAATCTCCAATTAAATGAGAAAAATGTATGATAAAGGATAAGGTCATTAAGAATAGAAAGAACTATTTGCATAAAATAATTCTAATTTAAAGTTTACAGATTAAAAATTAGAAGAAATTACCATAGTCAAAATTCGGGCATATTTACTTTCAAAAAAGAAAAAGAGAAAAATAATGAAATTAAATACCTCCTTAAAATCTTAAGGAAAATATTCCAAAGACAGAAGAAAGACTTAATAAAGAATAAAAGCCAGAAACAAATTAATAGAAAAGAATCAGAGCAGTAAAGTTAATAAATATATCTAGGAATTTACTTTTAAAACACTAATAAAAAAAACTGTTTGTGAATCAACTGGTTATCAATAAATTAGAAATGGTAAAATACATAGAACTACTCAAAGAAAAGAAGAAAATTTCATTTACTTTTGTCTCATTCATCTGAAAATCTTAAAAAAAATGTCTTTTTCAAGGATTAAAAAGTCATAATTTACAAATAAATAGTCCAAAGATTAAGAGACCTACTCATGAAGACCTTAGAGAAATGTATTAAATAATTGAATGTATTCCATTCTGTTCAAATCTGAAAAAGTAACACTTGAAAAGGCAAGACCAGGTTGACAAATGAATCCGGATGAGAAAATCTTTTTTAAAAACCATATAGTATAATGGAGACATTCACAAAAAGATTTTAATATAGCCCCCTGTGTTGCTAGAATATAGTGCACACACAAAGTTTCATTTTTTAAAAGGATACAGTTCACAACATAAGTGCAGTCATGCATCACCTAAGAAAGGGGTACATTCTGAGAAAGGCATCATTAGGTGATTTAGTGATAGGGTGAACACTATAGTGTATTTACACAAACCCAGATGGTACACCTACCCCCATAGATGGTCTAGCCTATTGCCCCTAAGGCAATGAAGGACAAAAAAACTGGAGACTAAATCAAGCACAGGAAAACACGATGCAATCAAGAGACGCAGTAAACATGAGATGTCTGAGGTTGCTACTTGCCTACCATGGCACACTGTTTTACAGTAAGCAAACTTTGTTGTCTTAAGTAGGAGTGTATTCTAAAATAGCAATGAAAGTGTAGTAAATTCATAAACCAGTAGCATGGCCATTTGGTGCCATTATCAAGTGCTATGTCTTGTACATAATTGTATGCACTGCACTGTTATAGACTGGCAGTGCAGTGTGTTTACCCCAGTGTCGCCACAAATATGAGCAAAGCATTGTGCTAAGATGTGAAGATGACTGCTACACTACTAGGTAAAAGGAAATTTTTAGTTCCATTATAATTTTAAGAGACAACTGCTTGTATGTCACCTTTGTTGATGGATACATTGATATGAGTCACAGGATTGTATATATCCTGAACATTTATGAGCTTGGTAACAGAGTCAAACATAGATGCTTCTGTGAATTATTTTTATCCTTTTCTCATCTGTAATACTTCTGTAAACATGCTTATCTCTATATGTAAAATACACAAATGATTATACATATGCTTTATCTATATTTATATAAGATGCATTGGTTAGCTGCATTACAAAATTTTCCCTGTTTGTAGGATGTCATTTCATTCTTATTAATTCTGCAGATGAATATCAGTTATTACAGTAAAATGTAATCACTCTGTCATTTATTTATCTATCATTTTTGGTACTGGAGATTGAACCCAGACTACCCCACTACTGAGCTCCAGTCCCAGTCTTTTTTATAATTGTAGTTAGAGACAGGGTCTTGTTAAGGTCCTGAGAGTAGCCTTCAACTTGTGATCCTCCTGCCTCGACCTCCTGAGTTGCTGGGATTACAGGCATGTGGCACTGTTTTTGTTGGTTAAAAATTATTTTCTTGTTAGCATTTCCCTATATAATAAAGTTCTTGGAGAAATCTTCTTATGGTTTTTAACAGATGCCTTAAACTTTTGATTTTTACATGTAAAGTATTTAATGACCCTGGAATTGTCTCATGTAGGGGGTCAACATCCACTGTCTTTCACTGTTTGCTGCTGCTTCTTCACAAGGAAGCACAATCATATCTTGAGGAAGTCTCAGCTTAATTGATGAGCCCATTCTTTCGTCATAGAAATGAGTTCTCCTTTTCCTATGCCATACACATTCCTTTAATTTCTTTGGTCTGTCTAATTGCTCTGGTTAGAGTTTCAAGGACAATGTTGAATGGAAATGTTCAAAGAGGGCATTCCTGTCTTGTTCCAGTTTCTAGAAGGAATGCTTGAATGTTTTCAGTCTATTCATTTATTTAACATGTTTCTTCAAAGAAATAGTAGCTTAGATTGTGTATATTTTTTTCAAAAAATGTGTCCATTTCACTAAAGTTTTCAAATGCATTGTTATAAAGATGTTCATACTATTCTTTAATTACAGTTTATATTTCTGTGACATTGTTACCCTTCATTTCTTGATCCATTTGCTTCATTTGTCTTGTTAAAGAATTAAACTTTGCCTTGCTTTATCGTCAATATTCTTTCTTAAATTAACATACAACAAAATTTACTTTCTCCAATGTGCAGTTCTATGAATTTTAACATATGGATAGATTTATGTGACCATGACCACATTGAGGATACAGAGCAGTTCCATAATCCCTCAAATCTCTCTCGCTATCCCTTTATTGTCATATCCTCCAGCTACTCCTATCCCAAAACAACTGCAGTCTGTTCTCCATCACCACAGTTTTATCTTTCAAGAATGTCATACAAATGGAATCACACGGTCTGTAATCTTTTGAGGCTGGCCTCTTGCACTCAACATAATGCATTGACTCAGTCGCATTATTGTGCGCATCAATAATTCTTTCTGAGTAGTATTTCGTGGTATGCACTTACTACAGTTTGTTTAACCATTCAGCCAGTGAAGGATATTTGGGTTGTTTTTAGTTTGGGGTAATTGTAAATAGAATTGCCATAAACATTCATATATAGGTTTTATGTGAACATAAGCCTTCATTCCTCTAGGTTCAATACCCAGGAGTGAGATTACTGCACCATATGGTAAATGTATGTTTGACTTTATAAGACACTGCTAACCTCTTTTCCAGATTGTCTATACCATTTTGCATGCCTACCAACAACTGATAGATCCAGTTGTTCAATGTGTTTATCAGCATGTGATGTTGTTGGGCATTTTTTTTTCTATGTTAGCTTTTCTAGTAGGTATGAAGTAGTATATCATAATGGTTTCAATTTGAATTCCCTTAATGGCCAATGTGCTTATTTACAATCCTTATATCCAATTTAATGAAGTGTCTTTTCAAGTGCTTTGCTAACTTTTTAATCGAATTTTTGTAACAATAAAATATCTGAGTTTGTAAATTTAAAAAGAGAAAATGTTTATTTTGGCTCAGAGTTTGGGAGGTTCCAATCCATATGGTCAGTTGGCCCCACTGCTTTGGGCCTGTGGGAGACAGGACATCATGGTGGGAATGCATGGCAGAGCAAATCCACTCATCTTATGGTCAGGAAGCAAAATAAATTGAGGAGGGGCCAGGATTCCACAACACCCTTTAAGAGCATAGCCCCCAATGACCTACAGACCTCTCAATAGGCTTCACCTCATTTTGTTTCTCCTCTTACCAATAGTACCACCCTGGGGACCAAGCTTTTAACACTTGGGACTTTGGGGAATATTTGAGACCAAAACTATAGCACTTTCTTGCTCTTAAACTTCCATAGTTTTGTATATATTCTATATACAGGTTTTTGTTGGATATATGATTTGTGATATCCAAACATTTTATCCAATTCCATAGTTTGTCTTTTAGTTCAATACAGTAATGTCTTTCACAAAGCAAACTTAAAAATTTTTGATGAAGTCTAATAATTTACCACTTTTTTATGGATCATTCTTTTCTTGTCATACCTAAGAAATCTTTACCTAACGTCGTCTTGAAATTTTTTTCATGTTTTATTCTAAAAGTGATGTAGCTTTGTTTTACACATGGATTGGATCTATGATTCATTATTAGCTGATGTTAGTATAAGATATGAGGTGCAGCTCAAAGTTCATATTTTTGCAGAGTTATCCAAAGATAACAATACCAGTGCTAAAGAGACTATTTTCCCCCTTGAATTGCCTCTGAAACTTTGTTAAAATCAACTAGCCATATTTGGATGTATCTAAATTCTTTTTCACTGATCTAAATTATATTTTCTTGGTTATTGTACTTTCTACCAAATGTTAAAACACAGTCGTATACCCTTCAAATTTATTATTTTTTCCCAAAATTGTTTTAACTATTCTTTTTTTTTTTCTTTTTCACATAGATTTTAGAATTGGCAGTAAATATCTACAAAAAGTTGCTGACATTTTAACTAAAATTATGTGAAGATGTAAACCAATTTGATTAGAACAAGCATCTTTTACTATGTTGAATGTTCCAATTAATGAACACAATAAGTCTCTTCATTTATTTAGATCTTTGATTTCCTTCCTTTGCTTTCTACTTTCTAATAGTTTTGCTCTCTGTCTTATTAAATTTCATTCTTAATCACTAACCCCTTCCATTTACTTATTTATTTATTTTATTCATTTTTTTGTAATATTGGGGATTGAACCCAGTGATGCTCTATCATAAAGTTATATTCAATTTTATTTATTTATTTAATTTTGAGACAGACTCTCATTAAGTTGTCCAATCTTGCCTTGAACTTAAGAGACTCCTTCCTCAGTTTCTCAAGTGTCTGAGGTTACAGGTGTGTGTAACCACACTCCCTTCTTCTGCTTTGTGTTTACTCTGTTGAATTTTTCTAACTTTCTCAGTTAGACATTCAGTCTTGAGGGCTGGGGAGATAGCTCAGTCGGTAGAGTGCTTCCCTTGCAAGCACAAGGTCCTGGGTTGGATCCCCAGCACTGCCAAAAAAATAAAAAATAATAATAAAAAAAAAGAGACATTCAGTCTTGCAGTTTTAAAATATATCAACACAGGCTGACCATAGAGTTCAGTGGTAGAGCATTTCCCTAACATGCATGAGGCCATAGGTTAAATCCCCCAGCACCACAAAAATAAATGAAAAAATAAAATTTGTCAACAAATTCTTTAACACTTTTCAAAAGGTGGAAACTTCTTTCTGATTGTCACGGGGCTACTGAATTGCTTTTAATGACTAGATTATGGTAGAATGATGATGAATGACTGCTGAGACTGGGACACTAAAGGTATTGTGGCCTCCTTCTTTGCTCTGTCTTAGAGCCTTATAGAGTTCTCTTTTATAGTCCTATGGGAGGCTAGGGTGACCAACTGCTCTAGTTTATCTGGAACTTTCTCAGTTTTAGTACTGAGCATATTAAATTCCTAATAAACTTTCAGATCTGGAGAAACTAAGATGTTAGGTCACCCTAAGATAAGCTCACATAGCAAGAAACAGAGGTTACCAGCCATGGTCACAGGAATAAGCCACAATAGAAGTAAACGTGTTAACCCCAGTCAAGCCTTCAGATGACTTGGGGCCCTCACAACATCTTGACTGCAATCTTATGAGAGATTGAGACTAAGTCAACAACAAAAACAACAACAAAAAAAAAAACAGTCCAAATTCCTGACCCACCAAGACTACAAAATAATGTGTTGTCTTAAATCACTAAATGTGGGGTTAATTTGTTATTCATCAGTAATTTGTTATCTTTCAATATTTCTTTCTTTTTAATTTTAGCATTTATGCCCATATATTTTTCTATATATTTTATTTAATCAATATCCCATAGTAAGTACTTTAAAATTTTCTTTTTGATATTCTTTTCTCCATAGACACTTAAGAAGGACCTTAAATTTTCTACATGTGTGGGTTTTTAAAAGTCTTCTTTTATTTTTTGATTTCTAAACTAATTTCATTATGATCATAATTTTTGAAATTATTATATATGATCCCTTTTAAATTTTCACTGAGACTCAGGTACTTGGTTAAATATGGTAAATATTAGCATTTTAAAAAGAACAAATATTTGAGAGATTCAGTGCTCTGTAAATGTTAGTTAGTTCAACTCTGTTAATTGTGTTACTTAAAATTTCCCTCTCTTTATGATGCATTTGTGCACTTGATCTGTGGTGTGCTTGATCTGTCTTCTTTGTGAGAAGATGCATTGAAAAGATGCATTATAATTTTCCTCTATAAAGGAAGTTTGGTTCATTCTTTTAAAATTCTGTTAATGTTTTGATTTATGTGCTGCAAAACTTTGCTGTTATATGCATATAGTTTTGCAATGAAAGTCTTAAGAATATGTTTTACCAATATAAAATGATTCTTTTTACTCTTAGCCATAGTTTTATAATAAAACATTTTGTCTATTATCAATAAGCCCATGGTACATTATGTTTAGTACCTACCTGACCTATTTTATAAGTGTATAATTCAGTAATGTTAAGGGTAAGAACATTGCTGTGAAGCAAATAGCAGAACTTTTCCATCTTCCAAAACTGAATTCTATGTCCATTAATCAACAACTCTCTTCCCCTCTTCCTAGCCTCCACTTATAACTATTCTACTTTCTATTTCTATGAATTTGACTTCTTTCAATAAAATGTACGAGTGGACTCATACAGTATTTGTCTTTCATTTATTATGCTTCTTTCACTGAGCATAGTTGATCCATGTTGTAGCATGTGACAGAATTCCCTTCCCTTTTGAGGTTAATTTTCCACCCTTTGTATCTGTCAATTCATCTCTTGGTGGACATTTGTGTTGCTTCCATCTCTTGGCTCTTGTGTGTGGTATTGCAATGAACATGGGTGAACAAATATCTCTTCGAGACCCTGATTTTCATTCTTTTGGATATATATCTAGAAATAGGATTGCTGGATTATATCTTAGTGCTATATTTAATTTTTTTGAGGAACTGCCATACTGTTTTTCATAGCAGTTGTACCATTTTACAATCCCACCAACAGTGCACGAGGGTTCCAGTTTCTTCACATCCTTGCCAACATGTTATTTTATGGCTTTTGGATCTGTTTTTTGATCCTAATGAGTGAGAGGATTTCCTCCTTTTGTTCTCTTTTCATTTTATATTTTCAGCTTGAGGTCCCCTCCCCTTTCTTTCTGTTTTATCTTGACTTGATTTGGAAGTTTTATACAATTTACTCTACTCTTCTAGAGATTACTCTAGAAATTTTAATTTCATATTAACTCATAATAGTATAAAATTTGTCAACATATTTACCTTCCCTACCAAATCATAGAAGAACTTTAGAACACTGTAACTCCAGTTATTCATGTTTTGATTCCACTGTACTTATAGATGAATTTTTTAATCCCTTTAACTAGACATTATTGCTACAGTTTGATAAAGTTAATGTCAGTTTCAATTTAGTTTTGCCAATTTTTTATTCAATTATATTAAAGTTACATTGCAAGTTTAAATTAAAATACATTTCAAGTTATTTTGTCTTTTTATCAATTGACTTTTATAACTTTATGAATATCCCTCTTTATTTCTAGTAATGTTCTTGCTTTAAAGTCTACTTTGATGTTAGGGATTACACTGGGATTATTTTTAACAATATATGCATGTGAAATACTTTTATATAATTTTTCTTTCACTTTCTCTCTTTAATAAAATACCTTATACTGTCAGGTATAACTAAAAAGAACACATAAAAATTAAAATAAATAAATATTCCATTTCACTGTCTTTTGATTTCCATTGTCTTATTAAGGAATTGGTTTTACTTTGTGACCATAAAGTTAATCAAAGTATTATGTTTTTGAAAGCAATGTCTTTTTCCCATTCTGACTGCTTTTAAGTTTTTTTTTCATTGTCTTTGATTTTAATTACTTTTACAATGATATAACTTAGTATTTGTTGTTTCTATATTTGTCATTTTCTTCTTATTAGGTTTTAAGCTTTGAAATTCTATTTGAATCTTCAGTTTGATATCTTTATCAATTTCATAAAATTTTTACTCAGTCTCACTTCAAAACTGACAACATTCTCCTACTCTGCTTCTGGGACTCCCAATGCACCTACATTTCACCATACTCCACATATCTCTAATGATGGTTTTGTGTTTCTTTTGTTTGAATATTTTGGTGAAGTTTACTTTTCTTATCCATTTGTTTCTATGTCTTCCAGTTTGTGTATTTCCTACTAAACAATCTCCTCCCAGTTGAATGATCCTCAATTTAGCTGAGATTATTCTGCTCTTAATTTTTCCACTGAGTTCTTACTTGTAATATCATGTTTTTCTTTGAGAATTGTTTTATTCCTTCTTTAGAGCTAATAATCCACTAAACTTTCCATCTAAATTTTTGAACATATAATAATCTCACGACTCTTTATCTACTAATTGCAACATGTCAGCTCATTTGGGATTTTATTGTCTTGTCTATTTTGTTCCTGAGTTTTCCATCAACTGTTTTGTCTAATGAAATGCATGGTAACTGTTTTTCATGAAAAGTCAAACATTGTGATGTAAAATCAAAGAGATAAATTAAACCTCTCGAAAATGTAATTTTCCTCTGGAAACGATGTTTTTCCATTGTTACAGATGTCTTGTAGTCTGGTATTTAGTTAATTTAGAATGTGTTTTATTCATTGTGAACAGTAATCTTATCCCATCTAATCATTACTCGTTAAGTACAGTCATTTAAATTTCCTAATTCAAAGCCTGTGATGTTTGCTGGTACTCCCATCTTATTGGTAACCTTCTTATTATAACCAAAAACTCTGCTCAGCTTCTTGGCCTCATAGTCACTTTTCCACTACCACATTTTAGGATTTCCTAACCTTCATAGATGTTTAATTCTAGTTCCTATCCAATGAGTACATGCTTGAGAGTCTTTTTCCTTTTTATTCCATCCTGATCCAAGCACATCCTTCTACTAATGACTTGTGTGGGGGTTTGAAATTAATTACCAGGAACACCACCTTTTAGGTATTTTCCTTTCTGCAGAAGTCTCTTATTTTATCTGTCATGCTCAGTCTAAAGTTTTGTTTCCTGTCCCTAACTTATATAGAACAATGATACCTGGGCTTTAGGTCATCAGGCTTTGGTAGATAGTCCCAAGACCAATACCAACCATGTCAACTTTGCTTACATTTTCAGACTAATGATCACTATTCTCTGAGAGAATACCTTAATTAATTTTATTCACCTCAATAATTTACTTGAGTTATTTTTGACAGTCAATCTAGCATTTTAGGTATATTGCACCAGGAGGTGTATTTCTGAACTTCTGGCTTCCCTGTTGCCTTATGTAGAAGTCTAACTATGCTATTTCTCAGTCACATTGAACACTCATCCCACCTTTGTCCACTTCCAGACATTGACTCTACTAGTTCTTGATTTAAGAAGCATTGCTGTTTGACAAGTAAGAGCGTGGCCTTTAGAAATAACATTCTCAATTCAAGTATTTGCTTTGGCACTCTCAAAGTATGTGACCCTGGACCATTTAATTATCTTTCAAGGCCTTCATTTATGCATCTATAACATTGGACTATTAATAGTGCACTTCTTACAGAGTTAAATAATATCAAGCTAGAAAAGTGCTATCAATATGTATAGATGCATTTACTGCCATGTACAACTAATTAGAACAAATAAAATTTTTAAAATTAAAAAAAAAGAAACGTGCTGATAACAATCCCCAAAATGTTACACAAGCAATTTACATCTAAACATAACAGGTAATAAATTAATAATTTCTATCATAATTACCTAGAAGATACTTTCTTTGGATATTTATTGAATTCCTAAACTCCATTTAAAAACCAACAAATTTGATTTCTCCTTCAAAAATCCATTGTGATTTCTCTAATCAACATTAAATTATTTTACCTTGTACTTCCACAGTAATCCATTACTTTTAAGTCTCTTAAAGCATTTTTTTTTCTTATATCCATCTACCCTACACTTATATAAGTATTTACATGAAGGTCACTGCTACCAGTCTGTGAGTTTCCACAGAATAAATATTCCTTTAGGAACATTTTTTTCTTGGTAGATTCTCAATAATACTGTTGGATTCCACCAAGTTTGTTTCTACACTGTACTTCCTATTTTCCAGAAAAGTCCTTCAATGACTTTGAATTCATAAAAAGAAAGAAAAAAATTTAATATGTAGTATGACTTTTTTTCTGAAAAGATGCATTACATATATTATTTCAAATGTTCCTTACAGTGAATCCTGGGTAAAGCTTTCATGTAGTTTATCATATTTTCCTTTTTCTTGGTTGGAAGATATACATATCCATGAGTTAACTTCTTTTCAAAATGTGCTAAAATTCAAATTTTTTCTGATATCATTACACAAAATATGGTTGTGAAGTAAAAACAGATGTAGAAATGGCTTGATACAGAAAATTTGGGGGAAGCATACTATGTCTTACCCAAGAGGAAGGTAAATTTTAACAATAGAAATAGCAGAAGGAAAGCGAAGTAAGACAAGGAATTGAAGACATTCATGACTGCACACTCAGGGTTCTCCAGAGCAATGGAACAGATTGGACAGAGACAGTGTAAGTGTAGATATGGGTATAGGTGTGAAAAGAAATTGACTTATTTTAAGAAATTGGCTCATGTAATTGTGGGGGCTGAGTAGTCCAAAACCCATAGGGCAGGACAGTAAACTGGAGACCCAGGGAAGAATTGATGTTGCAGTATCAAATCAAGCCTAATGGCAGTGTAGAGACAGAATCATTTCTTCCTCATGGGGTTTCTTAAAGCCTTCAACTGATTGAATGAGGCCTGTCCATGTTATAAAAGATAATGTGCTTTACTCGAAGTCTGCTGATGCAAATGTCAGTCATATCTAAAGCCCACCTCAGAGCAGTAACTAGACTAGTATTTGAGTAAAACTGGGTTTGGTGGCCTAACAAGTTGACACACAAAAATGACTATCACAATGGCAAAGAGAACTCATGCCCTCACAAATTCCATCTCTTAATTTGTTTCTTTTTTTATCTGATGATGTTCTTTCTCAAATTTCACTCTTCGTAAATACAGACCTATTAACTGAGTCTCCAAAGTTCTCACCAATTGTCTCAGCACAGATTGGCCTTTCCCAAGAAGACCTCGAATCAAAAATTCAAAGCATGCTTTCCCCTCTGACTTTAAGCTCTTCCATTCTGCATTTTATTTCTTTTAGATTTGGGGGGGGGGAAATGGTAGTTTTATATATCCCAACAGATAATTAAAGGTTTTAGCAATTTAAATGGAAATCAATAGAATGAAACAGTAGAAAGAGAGAGAGAAATTAAAATGATAAATCTGGGAAGAACTAAGAAGATATTTGAAGGGTGGAAAGAGGATTGTAGATCTAAGAATGCCAACAAAGTCTCTCCTGAGCTGCACTTGTATGAAAAAGCTTTGAAAGTCTGGGGTGGCCCTGAGCTCTGGAAACTGAGAAGTCAATGGGACTCTGGTGGCTTGATAGAAGGGGCAGTGTGAGGGATTCCAAAATGAGAAGGTGGCGTTTCTCAGAAAACTGTTTACTATTACAATATGAGAAGAGATTTGACTGTTTGATTACCTTCTTTTCCTCTTCAATTCAATAGTGAGATTTTAGTCAGCTCTTCTGAGAACCAAGCTTCCTATGAATTCAATACTGCTACTTACAGTAAGTACTGCTGCGTGGTGAGCCACAATAAGAAAGTAAATCTTTCAAAGTTCCCTGAAATTTAATGTTTTCTACTCTTTTCCAAGAAGGGTTTCCACGTCAATATAGTTTATGATTACCAAGATATAGGCATACTGACCAACAAATCAACCTTGTCCTTATAAAGAATTAATGAAAAGTCTGATACAGCAATTATTTTTCTGTATAGTCCTTGGACATAACCTCAGAAACTGTATGGTAATCTGACCTAAATTTTCTTTTACTGTTTGAATGAATTTCACAACATCCTCTAAGTAGTGACCTAGTTTGCATTTGACAGTTTCCATTAATGGGGAATCCACTCTTCAACAGCCTTTGAATTTCAGGTAACTTTGACTGTAACTTTTCCTTTATGTGGAATTGGAACCTACCTTCCTAGTTCTACTCTTCAGACTCAATTACAACAAACCTAGTATCTTTGACTCATAAATCCTTAAAATATTGATGAGAACAATCTTTCCCCTCTTCTCCTTTAATCTGAAAATCTCTTTTCTTCACAACCTCTGAATGTCTTCAGTTATTTTTCATCACTATTTAGTATAGCGCATATTTGTTTTACTGAGTCCTTTCTCCTAAGAGACCCAAAACCATTCAGTTGCCTTATATGATCTGACCAGCAGACAATAGTTAAAAAAAAAAAAAAAAAAAAACTTTTTTGGATATGTTTAGCACTTCTATTATTTCATTACCATATCTCTTTAACTTTTCAGTTTATTAAAACTCAACAGTCGTTTTATCACATTCCGCTATGCTACATCACTTCCAACTGCAGTTGGGCAGTTGGGTTTTTGGACCAAAGTGTAGGATCTTATGTTAATCCCTGTTAACTTCTATCTTTTTAGAGATTCATCCCATTGCTACAGACTGACAAGATTTTTTTTGTTGTTTCAATTCTGGTTCTGACATACAATGTGTTCATTCTCTTGCCAGGCTTCATGCCATCTACATATTTGATAAGCATGCCTTCTGTGGCTTCATACAATTCAATCTATAGGATTATACAGTCATAATTACATCTTTTGAGAACTTTCCAACCTTCTAAAGTTATATTTCCTTTCAAAACTTCATGTTATGGAGTAATGCAAACTTTTCACTCAACTTTCAGAAGTTCTACTTTCTAAACTTTGTAGTGTATTCTTTCTGTCTTTGACTACCGCATACTCCTAGATGTATTTCAGGTTTTTGTTCATTTCATTAATCCCTAAAACTCTTTCATAATCTTTACCTATGTGTGTAACCTTGATTTTATTGCAGGTAAAATTTTATTTTAAATTGTATTTGTTCCCCTTTGCTGATATAACCAATTACCATAAACAGTAGTTTAAAACAGTATAAATTTCATGACTTACTTTTCTGGAAATCAGAAGTCAAAATGGGTCTCGCTGGGTTAGGTTCAAGGTGTTGTAGGGCTGTGTTTCTTTAGAAGACTGGCAGGGAGATTCTGTATGTATATTTCAGCTTCTAGAACTGCCAACATTGCTTGGTCTGTGACTACTTCCTCTCATTGAAGCCTATGGCACAACATCTTCAAAGCTATCTCTCTGTCTGAATTCCTCTTCTGTCCCCCTCTTCTACTCTGAAGGACCTTTGTGATTTCATTGGGCCTACATAGATAATTCAGAAAATCCCCATATTTTAAGTTCCACTGATTATCAATCTTAATTCTATCTGCTCTCTTAATTCCCACGTACACATAACATGACATACTCACATGCTTTGGGAATTAGGATGGAAACTTCTTTAGGGATCATTATTCTGTGCCATAAAATGAAAACCTGATAATTTTAGATGCTTCATTCTGCAACAATTAAGTCATTAAGAATATGTATAAAGAGGCAAAGTCAGAAGTGATGCCTTTATTTTTAGGATTAGACTTCCCTTACTTAGTTGAATGATGTGAAGCAGACTTTTAGAATAGTTATCACTTATTTCCCTCCTCTCTTTAAACCAAATAATATGAGTCTCTAACCGAAAATTTATTAATGTTCCTGAAGATATGCTTTTTCTCGTGAAGTGTGACGATTACCTTAGAGTAGCTCTATTACCATTTCCTCATCCTTGCTGATCCTCTCATACTTTTACCAATTCCTAACAGATCATTACAGTTTATTATCTGAGTGGAACCAATACATATTTAAAATAAAATGTCATATCCATGAAAAGGACTTTAACGCAAAATAGAAGTCTTTGTTTCAAAAATAAACTCTTGGAGCTGGGCATGGTGGTGCACACCTGTAAACCCAGCAATTTCAGAGGCCGAGGCAGTAGAAATGCAAGTTCCATGCCAGCCTGGGCAATTTAGCAAGACCCTGTCTCAGAATTCTTAAAACATTCTAAAATGGGCTGAGGATGTAGCTCATGGTACAGTGTCCCTGGGTTCAATATGGTACTGCAAAACAGAGAAAGAGGGGAAGGGGGAGAAAAAGAGGAAGGAAGGAAGTGAGGGAGGGAGGGAAAAACAATTGGAATCTTGTAAACATAGTAGATTTTTTTTTTTTAAAGCAGAACAGGAATTAAAATCTTGTTTACCGCTAAGATGGCATGATAACCTGAAAGATGAGACTAGTAAGTAAAATTGAGTTCATCATCACCAGAAAAATGGTGGGAAATCATATACACATATGATATCCCTTCATGCTAAAACCAACAGGACATAAAAACCTTGGCTTTGGGTAGCGTTAAGATTTCAGTTTACCAAATACTACTCTCATTTAAAAGACTTGAGTGCATGATAAAGCAGCCATGTTTACATCATGTGGGCTTTAGTTAAGTTAAATTTTTATTTAGAAAAATTTCTCCTAAAGCCATTTATTTTATTGTCACTGAAGTTTACTTTGTTTATTGTCTCATCTGGATTCTGTCCATTTTAGCTTTCACTTATTGACCTACTTTATCCAGACTTTTAGGACCTTACATAATCCTACGTTCTTTAGCAATGTTCAGTGAAATTGGAAGAACACTTGCATGGGCCTCAGACACACAGTTCTGTTCTCAACTTGACTCACTCTGTAAACTTGGAGAACTCATTTTACTTTCAACCCCAATGTGCTTATTTGTAAAATGTACCTGCAAAATGAGGGTATGGGGCTATGTCAGTGTCAGTCATTTACATTTACCTGGATTCCCAGGTCTGTGGAGATGCCTCCAACACTGTTAGGGTGGAGCAGAGTGGGTGAGGGAGAGAGATGGAGAAGTTGGTATCTCTTGAAACTCATTTTGTGGTATAGATAGCAGGGATCTGATTATTCCCAGAAATTAGAAGCTTAGATCATGGTATTTGGAAGAAATCTCTATGCATCATATCAGATTTCAAAAAACTGAAGCTTTTTATTTGAAACTTCAAATAAAGATAATATTAAAAATGGCATTTTCCTGATTCCTAAACTATTTCTCTTTTTTACAGTAGAATAATCAATAGTCCCATAGTCTAAAAATGGTTGCATAAGGGGAAAAAATAAATCCAAACTATGCAAATTGTTTAACCAATGTTGAATAATTAGGAATTAGCCACAACTTTCTTTGAAGAAATGGTTAATTATAGAACTAGATCATGAAAAATGCAAGCTTGTCCTGGAGAATCTTGTGGTATCAGGAATAAGGAAATGCTAAAAGGCACAGGATATGCCCAAAGGGCAAAGAAGTTAACCTACAAGCTCCTAGTAAGCAAGACTGTAACAAAGTGGATTACAAATGAATGAAATCGGATTGCAATCTGTAGACTAAAATAAATATGCATTAATTCTTACTGTTATGCATAAATAACTGAAGAAACACATGGGAGATAAGGAAGAACCTCTTCACTGAAGAATTCCAATCAATAAATGCAGAAGAAATGAGGGAATCACCATTAGATCCTCAAGGAAAGAATGCTGCTGGCAAGATCCACCAGTGGATGAGAAAATTATTGAATAAAAGTTTGAGGAGAATCGTCCCAGTGTCAATGCATCATTCCCCAAATATTTATAATTATAAGGAGAAAAAAAAATACTAACTTTGCAGAGGAAAACATTTGCAGAGGACATTTTCACCAAAACATTTTATCTTTAGAACACTGTCATTGGAATTACAATATATATTAAAATATTATGATCATTCTCTGTTTCTCTACTTAATAAGGATATTCGATACACTTCATGTCAAAGTCTTAATAATATTGTTTTAAGAGTTAGTTTAAGAATTGAAAGGAAATAAAATTTGAGTAAAGAAATATTTACTATTAAACCACATCATAAAATTTTAATGACTAAAACATCTTAAGGACATTTGGGAAACACAAAGAACCTAAAATTATCTATAAATAGAAAGATAGAAATAGACAAATATTATTGGAAGAATTAGTCAAACATCTTAATTATATACAGAAAATTGTTTTTTAGAAAATAATCTAATTACCACTCAAATACACAATCAATTCTGGATATGTTCAAAGATAAAAAACAAAAAAAAAAAAAATAAAACTGTAAAACATTTTAAGTAACAGATGTTAGGATCAGGAAGAACTTTTCAGGCAAGTGTATTTACCAAGAAAAAGAATTGACCTCATAAAAATTAACTGCTGCTCTATGTAAAAAATAACAGAGAATTGTAAGTCAATTGTGAAAGTGGAAAAAGCATTTTAAATTAATGTAATGCTGAAGACTAATAGCTTAAAAGCCTATACAAAATCATTCATTTGTTCAACAATATTTATCAAGCAACTACTAAATGCCAGGCTAGAATACAGTAGTCAATAGAACAAAGTTGACCCCTACCGGAAGCTTGCATTCTAGTGAGGCAGACCAGGAGATATGCAAGAGAGGTCACTATGTGAAATCATGATGGTGCTATAGAGAAAGAAAATGCTGGTCAAAGGGAATGGGAAGTACAGGCTGTGGGAAATTACTTTGTGACAGGTGGTCAGGGAAGACTCAACTGAGCAGAGACCTAAAGGAAGTGAAGGAGTGAGCTGGGTAGACATCTGCTAAAAGGGCTTCCCAACAACAAGAAAAAGAAGGATAATGGGAGTTGCTTGGCACGCCCAAGATTTGTAAGGATTCCAATGTTAGAGGTAGGTGAGCAATGGAGACAGAAGTCTGGGTGGCTTAAGGGTGGGGAGGTCGATGAAATAGGACTTCATATGTCATTTACAACAATAAATAAATATTTATCAATATTTGTACTGGGTGGTTTTCTGAATGCTGGTGGCACAGCAATCAGTAAATCCTTAACCCCATGGAGCTTATGTTTTAGTAAGGGAAGACATTTAATAAACAAATGACTAAAATATATAGGTTATTGCATGGTAATAAATGCTATGGAGAAAATAAAGCAGTCTAGAGACAGAGACATCCACAGGAAGCTTCATGGAAAAGAAGATGGTCTGGTGGGACCTAGTCTAGCATACACTCTGCCTCTCTCTGGAGATTTGTCTGGATCTTGGGACCAAGGACGGAAATGGGAATGTCAGAAGGTTACTGAAATACCCAGGCAAGAGGAAATGCTTTTCTGAATTAGGATACTAGTGAGGGGAGTGGGAGGTTTATATGAACATATAGAATGTTTAAATATACTAGTTTTGAGGTAACTAGGCACTCAGACAAAGACAAAAGCAGGAAAACAGGCAATGGAGGATGAGTTCTTAATGTGAGTGAAAAAAAAAAAAAAAAAAGAAAAGAATTTGTGAACCATTTTCTCTGCTGGGAAACTAACAGATAATTCCCAAGGTTACCTAGGGAAGGATCACATGGTTTTCCAGCCTTCTCCCAATCTCTAGACCATATTTTCCTCAGATTAAATATAAATGAGAGAAAAGGGGGTATTGTATGTGGAAAACTTAAGAACTGACGAGTGTCTCTGAAAATGTAGAAAGAGCAAGATTGAGATAATAGACTTTGATTTTAGCCTCAATTCCCAACTCTTGGATCTTTGGTAAGTCCACACTCCTTCTGTCTGTCTTCCCCAACCCAATTTTTTTGTCTTCCTTTGCTCCCATCCTCTCTATTTAAAATCTTTGAAAGATTTTTTTTTTCTTAAATTAGAATGTGTATTAACTAGGATGCTTCTGGCTTTTTTAATTCACTTTAAATCAAACTGACCTAAATAAGGATATTTATTATTTCATATAACAAGAAATCCAGAGATGGGTATGTTTCAGGTGGATCGAACAGTGCCTGGGTGATGTTCTCTGGGTGAATTCTCTCCTCCGTTCTCTGGGGCATCAGCTTGATCCTGTCACTTGTTCCTTTAGAGTCATCAGATGGCTGCCAGTAGCAATGGAGGCAATGTCATTTCTGGCCCACATAGGGATAGAAGAGATGGTGAGTGGAATCACTTTCCTAGCAACCCAGGGGTAGTCTCTCCTGGCATTTCGCTGTCTAAAATAGCACTAGGTCTACTCATTCTTGTACCAAAAACTGCAGGGCAATGACATGTCCTCAAAGAGCTGGGACCCTGTGTATTCAGTGAAGGGGTGACAACCATAATATCCACTGTAGAAGAGGACAGGAAGTAGAACACAAGGAGAACACAGGATAAACACAAAACCAGAAGTCAGCCTGTCAAGGTTTTTCCTCAAGCAGGGAGACTTCTTAGGGAAGTTAGGTGATAAAATGAAAAATTGAGTTTTCATCACTGAAAAAAAAAAAAAAAAAAAAAGTACCAACATGATAACTTCTTGTGGTCCATTGTTGACCATGTTGAGCAAGATCGGGAATGGACCGACCCACCCAAGCTATCATCCTAGAGAGAACTTCTACTTCAAATGACTTTTTTATTGTAAGTATAATTAAAATCTGCAATTATGTTAAACAAGTTGTTTTATTTCATATGAAAATCCAGTAACTGGAAGGTTTGCAGAGGTTTTGAATGGTGTCTGTTCAAGTAGTTCTATTTGCTCAGTGTTATGGTTTAGATAAAAGTTGTGCCCAAAAAGTTCACATGTAAGAATGTAAGAAAGTTTAGAGGTGAAATGATTGGGTTATGAGAGTCTTAACCTAATCAGTGTGTCAGTCCCTTGATAGGGATTAACTGGGTGGTAACTGAAGGCAGATAAGTGTGGACGGAGGAGGAGGGTCATTGGAAGCATGCCTTTAGGATATTTATTTTGTCCCTGAAGAGTGACTCTCTCTCTCTCTCTGCTTCCTGGTGTGATAGTCTGAGCTGCTTTCCTCTGCCACACTCTTCTGCCATGATGTTCTGCCTCATAGAGCCACAAAGTCAGCTGTCAATGGACCGAGACCTCTGAAACCATGAGCCCCATATAAACTTTTCCTCCTCTAAAATGTTCTAGTGAAGTCTTTGGATTGTAGCAGATAAAAAGCTGACTAAAACACTCACTATGCAAAGTAATTGAATTGCTCTTTATTCTTATTAGGTGATGAATTTGTCTGTGTGGTGCAATGGGGCAAAGAAAATGAGAATATATATAGAAGTCAAGATAAAAAGAACAAAAAGAGTAAAGTGGGAAGATAGAGAAGGGGATAAAGAAGTAGAAAGAAATGGAAGGCAAGAGAAAACAAAGGACAAGAAGGAGGAAGGAAGGGAGAAAGGAAAGGGAGGCAACACTAGAAGAAAATGTCTCTATGTTATCCTGAGGCTGTGAAAAGTCAAGGTCAAGATCTCCTCACTGCCATGTCGCCTGAGCAACATTCCAGACACATGAGCAGTTACAGATTAAAGATGTCGAACGCTAAACTGGAAGCTGACTTTTCTTGTCTAGGTTTAATGAAGAACTTCCCTGTTGTTTTCTGAAGTCACTTCCTGAGACACACAGAAAGAATTTCTGGGACTCGTGGGGGTCTTCTCTATCAGGGGTAGTTGTAATTGTGCTTCCTGGCTCAGAAATGCCTCCGCATAAGTGAACCACTAAAGAAAAGTTCAGAAACTTCACCAACACCAGGATCCGGGTGAATAGGAGCTTGTTGGAAATGTTTAATGTAGGAAGTGCTGAATGCCAACTCTACTGTAGACAGGAATACTTTAATGTCTGTTATAAATTGGTTTCAAATGGTTAAAACATATAATGACATTAAAGGAGGCTATGTTTTTCAGTGCTCTGAGGAATTTCAGACACACAACTATTTATTTGGGGGTATAGAGTGACTCGCTTCCCCCCAACTGCTTTGAAAGTGAACCCCTGTGTGTTAGTATAACATTGAGATGGAAGGATTCATAACAGATTTGTCATATTACTTACTTGACACTAAACTTCCTTGCCTGCAACAATAGAAAGAGCCTACCTTTTGGGGCCTGACTTGTAGTTTCCTCTTTACTCTCTAATAGCACTTCCTGTCACCATGAATTTAATTTCCATAGCTTACATCATCTTTGAATAATTTTTACTGATTTTTCTTCTATTTTTCTTTTGACTTTTGACTTTCTTTTCTCTTTTCTACTTTTTTTTTTTTCATGATCCTTGAACATTCTCTGTTCTCCCTGCTGGCACCTGTCACTTCCAGGTGGCTACTCATGAGTGTACTCTCATCTTCAATACCCTTCCATGTCAATCAAGCATTTACGTTACACCCAGATCCTGTCCACCAATATAAAGGAAGAATACAAACAACAAAACACCAACAAAAATGCATGCATTGTTCACTTCAGATCATGTACTAGACTACTCAGAAAACCCTTTCCACCCTTTTGGGAAGAATTGGTGACTTTTGATATAGGAACAACTATAACTAGCAACTTCAAATTTCCATGTTTTACCAAATTATCTTGATCAAGAGATAGAATTTGCTTTTCCTTTGTCTGAGACTCTACAGATATTTTTCCATTGTAGCACCTTTAGCTCATGCTTAGTTTACTAGTTTATATATCAGTATTTCCCATGAAAGAAATTCCCCAGAGGGCTGCCATTATGTTCATTCTTTTATTTCTAAATATCTAGCACAAAGCTAGCACAATAGATATCTAACAAATATATTGAAATGATAAGTAATGTAATCAAGTAAATGAAAAGTTATAGGGCTGCAGACAAAAACTGAGGAACTCTCTTACAGAACTTTATAATTGTCTGTAACCCAGAACCCTATAATTCAGTCCTATCTGGTCTTTTTACAGGACCTCATGAAACTTACAGACAGCATCAATCAATTTGCAGCTTGCATAGGTCATTTTTGTTTTCTACTACATTCTTCATGATGTTATTCTCTGTATTGTAACATTTTATTTGTGCATTATGGGTTCTAGGCCTAAGTGTGAATATTTTATGTAATATATTAAGTAAATATATACATATATAGCTAGTATGTTGTATACTTAAGCAAATATAAATATAGTTCTTTCAAGTAAAGGAAAAAATATTAGGCCTGCCTAGATGATAGACCAAGCTTTTGATTGTTCAAAATATGTTAGTTTCTCCAATGAGAAGGAGTTCCTTTCTAAGGAAACAGAAGTGCTTTAAAACTGCAACCCTGCCACTAACCAAAGGACTTCTCTCATATTTTTTTCTACATTAATACGTATTTAAATCACCTCTCTCTCTGATGCATTCTATCATGTATCTCTAACCAGGGTGAAATAAGCATTTGTTCCCAACATAACAAACAAGAGGTCAGGATGTTCTTGTTCTTTCCCTCTTCGGAAGGAGTTTTTTAGATTTCTACTTCTGCATGTTCTGTAAGGGGCACTAAAGGAAAAATCTCCGTTCAGTGAAAAGAAAGTTGAGAAGTCACTTGCCCAGTGGTTGGTTTGTTTTTAACAACATGCACATGCACTAGTTGGCGATGGTGTGTTCTTCTGCCACAGCAACTAGGGATGAGGATGAGAGACAGAACACAGCCCTGGCTGAACCATCATGACTGTAAACTACTTAATTTATCAAGCCTTGCCTACCAAGCAAAGGCTGACTGGGAAGATAATTTTGTAATTTTAGGAATGGCTTTTTTCATGGCACATCTTTAAAAGATAAAATAATGAATTAATAAGTCCTTAGGGAGTCACTTGGCTAAGGATTAAGGACCAGCTAAACAATTATTTGAAAGTGAAAGTCTGAGTGAGTTTGCCAATGGCTTTCTGTCCACAAAACTCGTTTTCTGATTCCCTTTTTTCTCTCGCCCTCACTCCCTCATCACACCCATACCACATAGGTCCTCGAGTGACCTGGAGTAACACAATTACAGGTTCCTCCCCGCAAAGCTTATTTGTGCTCACACTCCAAGGCTCTAACATGACAACATCTCCACCCAATTTCCACAAGCCACCAAACCATCGCCTTTGGATCCCCATCCCCACCCCTGCTTTCAACCAGAAACAATGACAGGATTATCTTGAAAATGAAGCAGCTGCCAGATACTGTTAAATTTTCCAGACCTTGAAAAAAATACATATTCTGTCCAGATTGTGCATTCGGCTAACAGAAGCTTCCATGTGACCAGTTCCATGTGTTTAGTCAAGTTTTGAAACATCTGGATGGTGCCTGCAACTTTTTTGGGGCTAACTACCCATTTATTCTTCATAAAAACAAATTTACTATGTTATGAAGTGAAGTCAGAGCTCTCCTTTATGACCAGATCTAAGACAATGAATTAAAGGAACTGATTTTTACCTCCTCAGATATAGGTTTGGGATCTGATCTAAGAATCTAATATACCATGTCAAAGTGAATTGAGAATGGCCAGTGAACTAAAAATTGTTCTTCGCAAAGGAAAGTAACTGAGATGAAGTTTGAGGTGAAAAATTCAGAAGTCAGGGTTCAGAACAAATGGGAAAACCTGTACCAGTTGCTTCTTATAATATGTTCATTTTCCTTCATGGAAAATGAGGTTAGTCTTTTTAACCCCAGAACCTAGCTTAATATTTGTTCAACTATTGTCTGAAAATAGTTTGCCTTTTGCACATTCCTTATCACCCATGAATTCAGGAGAGACTTTTTAAACAGACCATTCAGATGCATTCCAAGTTATACAAGAATCAGTTTCAACATGATGACTTTTAATCCATCTTTCTTCAAACAGTTGATACTCTACATGTATCTTTATAAAGGTAAGTCCCCTTCTAGAAGTTCACATTGAAGTACGCCCAACAATATACCAATATAGGCTATTTTCAATATTCTAAAACACTAGGAAGGAAACCTTGTGGTTTTTTGCCTTTTTTTCTGATTAAAGAGTTTGTGACATCTCTTGCTATATTTATTTGGGGGTTTATGTTTTGATACAGAAAAGTCAATATTACTTAAAAAATGATTATTACATCAATTCCTTATGAAATCTAAACAGAATATTTAAAGAGTTTAAACATTTATCTTGTCCTTTAAAAAAAAAAAGTTAGTCTATTTCCCTTTAAAGATGGTGGATATATTATGTATTATTCTACCTAATAAATAGAGATTATGGAATTGAAAATCATTAACAAATGAAAAAGTATGATTTTCTATGCCCTCCAATGATTCAGACAAGAAGCAGTAATGTGAAATTTGTGGGGAGTTAGAATATTCACAGGTGTCTAAGAATCATCTGAAACAGTGCTTGCTAACCAGAAAGTGGAAAGTGAACCATAAAATGGAGAAAGGGCTGGGGAGATAGCTCAGTCAGTAGAGTGCTTGCCGTGCAAGTATAAGGCCCTGGGTTCTATCCCCAGTACCACAAAAAAAAAAAAAAAAAAAAAAAATGGAGAAAGATTATCACTTGACCCAAGTGATCAAATTTAGGTATGTTACTATAGAAGAACCAGGAGTTATATAGTTCTTGCTACCATGTGATATAAGTATATCTAGATATTCTTGCTAAAATACCTTATTTGAATCTAATCAAGACTTTTTACACATCTAAAATCTACTTTATATAAAATATAAGAAATAGAGAAACAAGGTAAACAATGAAACAGGAAGAAAAAATCAAAACTTCAATGTGAGATAATTGGATTATTCTCTTCAAAAATAATTTTTACAATGTTTATAGGACTGACCTAAATTTTAAACAACTAAAGAAACACTTTTATTTTCAACACAAAATGCAATTGGATTCTAGTTCAAAAGAATCTAAAAGCTTATAAGGCACAGTTGAGAACATCTGAATACAGAAGATATTAAGGACTCATTGTTCATCCTTTTAAACATGATATTGATATTATGGCATATGGGAGAACACCCTTAATTTTGGAGATATTAAAATATTCAAGAGAGATAGCTGCAAATATCTTCAAATAATTTTCAAATGGTTCAGTATTAAGCATTATATTGAAATCAGAGTTTCCTAATGTTTTCACTATTGACATTTTAAACTGAATAAACTTTGTTCTGGGGGACCAACCTGTACGTTATTAGATGTTTCACAATTTCTGTTGTTGACCTTTTAGTGATCAACATCACAAACTGCTCCTTGTCCTCTATTTGTGACAAGCACAAATGTCTTCAGACACTACTAAATGTCTCCAAAGGTAAAATTATCCCCACTTGAGAGCTACTTCCTTGAAAAAAAAAAAAGAAGGCTTAAATAATTTAAATATGACAAATGTTAACAGTTGATGGATTTATGCATAGAAGATATGGGTAATCATTAAGTTATTTATTATGGTAAATATATAGGCAATCAATATACTATTATTTCAACTCTTCTGTAAATTTGAAAAGTTTTTAATAAGTAGATGGGGATAAAAATTATGTTTTGATCTTATTCTCAGAGATTCTTTCTTGGCTTTAGGTAGGTACTGGGCATTTCTATTTTTCAAAAGTTCCCTGGTGATTCTAATGGGCAGGTGGGATTGGAGACCCCTGGATTTAAATGATTTGAATTATGGCATCAGAGTTGTGACATGACTCTGGGAAAAACAAGAGGAATATGAAACTGTATTATTTATTCACATCTCATGTAGTTTGTATTCATAGAACACAAGATTAAGAGTAGGCAGTGATGTAATTAAAAAGCATGGTTCCTAGTCCCAGCAGCATCAACATCACTGGGGAATTCATTAAAGAGACAGAATCTCAGATTTTACTAAGGCCTGCTGAATCAGAATCAGAATTAAGCAAAAAATTCAGATTCGAAATGACCATGAAATACACCCAGAAATAGCTGAGCTAATTTGTATCTTTAAATAGCCACATCACTGCAAGTTAAGAGTGAAACCATGGTAGTGCTTGCCTGTAAGCCCAGCTGCTTGCAAGGCTGATGCAGGAGGATCGCAAGTTCAAAGTCTGCCTCAGCAACAGGGAGGCCCTAAGCAAATCAGAAAGACCCTGTCTCTAAATAAAATATTAAAAAGGACTGGGGATGTTGCTGAGTGGTTAAGCTCCCCTGGGTTTAATCTGTTACAGTACCAATTTTTTTCAATTTCTTTTTGTAGTCAAATGTACTATGATGTATAAAGTCTGATTTAATTGACTGATTGAGTGTTATACAGAACCCAAACTCAAAGCCTGTGCCCTTTCTTTTTTCCTTTCTCTGGAACGGTAACCCTCTGTTTAGGTAATATTTCCCTGTTAATCAAAAGTACCTGTAATTTCTTTCATTCTCAAAATGTCATGAGTGCTAGTCCTTTACTCCTGTAAACTAACTTCTCTCAAAATCAAAATCAATAAACTTAACAATTTTTGCATGCTTTTTTAGAAGTGGAACTTCTAAAGGAGTAATCTACTAAAGCAAAGGAAGTAGCAGAAAAATTCAAGAACATTTGTTTTTTTCACAGAATAAGACGGAGAAAGAAGATTTCTCTCCAGTGTTTCAGGTCTCTTATGATGCTGTGACTTTTGGTTTCCCTGTGGGGAAATGCCTTCTCTGTGGCATCACTCTCTGCCCTTGGAGTTGAGAAAGAAATAAAGGCCCAGGAAGATGCATGATCCCCACTCTTTATCCAAAAGAAAAAAAAAAAAAAAAAAAGAGCTTTAAGATATACTTTCTATTCCTGCATCTCTTGCTCTGTTAAATGTTTCAAGAGATGAAATATTCATTGCATCCCTTTGACTACTTCAGAGCACAACAGGCTTCTCGTTAGGAAATATTTTTGGTAACTCTAACAAATTTTTTCCGTGTACAATTCCATCTAATTATCCTGTACTACAACCATTTAGAGTACCCAAGCCAGCCCTTCTTCTCTGTTGCTACACCCTCCAAATATAGCTCTTGTAGTCAGAGTCAGCTCTCACATCCTCTCTTAGTCATAGCCCAGGTGCCTGAGATGAGTAGAATGCATCTGTCAAAATGAATCAACAATAGAAATACTGAGTAGGTGAAATACTCCTCTTTTCTTTTTACCTCCTACATTTCATCTGAAGGTTGAGGGGGAGAAATATTCTGTGTAATTTCTCCAGTAGAAAAAGGAATTTACCTTTTGCATTGCTCTAGAATGATTCAATATCTAATCTGCTCTTCTTAGGGATTTAAAGAACTGGAGTGGGGGTGGGGTCAAAGTAGCATTATTTGAATCCAGGTTTTGCTTTGCTACCTTGTGACTTTCCAAAGAATATCATCTGTGACATATAGATGATTCCACTATTAGCATTCAAAATACTGGTCATCTCATTTAGCTAGACAGGACTGTGTGTTCTGAATAGTTTCATCTCTTGCTGAAGCTTCACTTGGTCATTTTCTTTTTCTCCAATTTTATCTATTTTCTTCCAAAGGATGCCCTCCTAGGCCTAAGGGGTTAATTTCCTTTTACAATCATAAGAAATGAAAATGACGCAAAGAAAACAGAAGTAAACATTTAAATCTCCTGGTTGGAAAAGGCTGTGTATTTAATTAAAAAAAGAGGAAGCCACCACTGGTTTGCATGAGAATTTGTGGGAATGCTGCCCATTGTTAAATTAGGATCATCCATTCATTGCTGAATTTGATTTCACCACACTCCTAGCTTTAGTTCTCCAGTGGGAACTAGGCCAGTTTTGAGATTTACAGTCTTCCCCATCTGCTCATGCCAACACATGGATCTTGGGAAGGTGTTCCATGGTGTTGAAGATGTTTTCAATAAGAAAAACCTGTCTGTGGGGTAAATTCACTTTTTGTCCCCTCCTTTTAACTTTCATTTGGCTATGAACTTGGCTTCTTTGTTCTTTCATGACTAATATTACCATCTGTGACATTACATATCAACATAGCAATGTAACATATTAAGCACAGGAAAACTGGGAATGCTTGAGTTCATCCAAGCGTTTGTTACTTAAAGTTCCAGGCCTGCTTTTTAGCCACCTGAAGCATTTCCCAAGTTCCTACCGACCTCACAAAATGTAATTAATCAAAGTATTTTTTTCTCATTAGGAACTGGAATCACAAAACCTTCAGCCTAGCAGTTCTTCAGTAAGTAGTCTTTAACAACGATGTCTCACTAGCCATAGATTTTCCAGCACCAGCTTCTATGTTAGTGGCAGGACCCTGTGGAGTTTTCCAGACTCCCGTGAGAAGTGGCTACTGACAAACCTAAAGTTTTACACGATGATCATCAATCATGCATCAGACCTATGACATCTTTTTCCATGGATTATGAGTCTATCCATTACAGATCTCAAGATCAGGCCAGGAAAGCAATGGGGAGAATTGTACTACCTGGAGAAGAAAGACTTGAGAATTTAAACGAACAGAGTGTGAGCAATCATTACAAAGTATTGATCTTCAAGCATCGGGTCCAAAGGTGTAACTCACCTGTGCTCAGCTATATATTTACCTTTCAAAATAACACCACTAGCTCATAGTTACGGAACTTAATCCAATGAAGAAATTAAGAAATTTTCTTTTTCAAACCATTTATTTCACTAAGTGTAAAATGTGCCCTGAATTCTGTTGGATTCTGCAAAGGCTCTCCTTCAGGAGGAGCTCCAGGGTGACTGAGAATCCATCAGTGCTTCATACTGACAGCAGGATGCCAGCGCAGAACACTGAATTATTCCTGTGTTCTCATAATAATGAGTTCCCAAAGTTATTTGGATTTGGGTTAGGTTTACATTTTTATTTGAGAAATTTTATTACATTTTTAAATGAGAACGTGATGGGAAAATTTGGTTGCCTTCTTGGGAATCCCCCCAGATGGAGAATCGCTACTGGCTTTTTACTGGAAAAGCAGGTGGATCACATACTGTTTTAATCAATTCAGGCTGCTAGAGCAAAATGCCATAGACTGGGTGGCTTAAGCAATAGACATTTGTCTCTCACAGCTCTCAGAGCTGGGAAATCCAAGATCAAGGAGCTGATTGATTGCTTTCCATGAAGGGCTTTCTTACTGGCTTGTGGACAGCCTTTCTCTTCGTGTTCTCATCTGGTGGAGAGGGCGACAGATCTCTTCTCCTGGTCCCTCTTCCTATTCTTCGAAGGACACTAATCTCAGAGTGGGGGCCCTACTCTCAGACCTTATCTAAAACTAGTTATATCTCCAAGGCTCCACCTTCAAACACCATCACACTAAAGGTTAGGACATCAACAGAAAAAAATGGGGACAGGTGGACACTCCAAAATTCACGGATAGCACACAATGTTAAGAGACAGGGTTCTGACAAAATCACTGACAAAAATTGCTAGAAGTAAAACAACCCTGAGTAAAACAAACTCACTACCTGGGCAAAGATGGAGAATTACATTGTTATAAAATCAACACACTGTCATTTTTTACAACTATACTAAGTATTATCCATGAATAAAAAACAGTAATGCTATTTTCTCCTCTTAGCAGAAGAATGTTTTCTGGTCTGTGGGTTTTGACATTTGTGGGTCATGAAATCAATTTAGAGCCTTAAACAGCATTTAATAATGAAATGGAATAGAGGAAGAAAGATCCATGTTCATTGAACACAAGGCAAGTAACTAATTTATAGGAGTGTGATTACCTTTTTATCTTGATACATTTTTATATACATGTGTGTATTGAATCAGGTTAAAAATGCATTTCTTGTTGTTGAATCTTAGTTAAAAGTCTAAAAGCCACTGCTGTAAACTATAATCCTTCATTTTTTTTCTTCACTCACTTTGAGAAAATTTATTTCAATGTAGAAAACTAACCACAACCCAAATTGAGAGATGTGGGGTACAGATGGAGGTGTGCTGATGCCATTTAATACATCCTACTGCCTTCAGGTAAAATCAGTCCTAAACCTGAGGAAAGATTGTGGAGTGCAGAAGAAATTAGCATGGATGAACCATCTTTTCTTTTAGTGATCAGGCAGTTACTAAGTATCTACCCACTGTGTGCTTGGCGGTATGCCTTGAGCCACTAACACATGAGATTGATAAACTAGTCCACCAGCCAGTGTCCAGACCATTGAGTATACACTTTTTCACTGGAATGAGAAGTTTCCATGTTCTAAGTAGCCTCCTTCCTTCTAGGATATCACTGACTTCCAGACTGCACCCAGACACTAGAAAAGGAAGAGTCTTTCTAAAAGATAATCCTGGCCATTTCATTTCTGTCTTAAAATCCTTTGAATTTCCATGGAGAGAGAATTGAAATGACTTGCGGAATCCCATAACAAACCATGGTGAGATGAGGTTTCTGTGTTCTTACCTTTTCACTCTTGTCTCCCCCTCCCAAATGCCAACTTCTTTTTCTATTATATTCCACTCTTAAAGCATTTTTCCTCCCTTCATGGGAGAGTTTTTGTCTTTAAGAGGACTGGATGGAATACCTAGAAGAAAGCCACCTTCCAGCATTCTCTCTGGGTTTGGATTGAGGAGGAAGACCTCTGTCTCTGCATTTACCTTATGCTTTTGTTCTCTACCTAGTTTGATAATAGGGTGACAGGACCTGGTTTGGATATGTTATTGTGGTTATTATCATTGATTTGCCTGTAAATATTTAGTAGTCAATGGGGAGTAGTCCGGGGATAGGGAGGGAAGGAAGTCTCCATCAGTTGATTTGCTAATTTTCTTGGTGCAAATGTTCCCAACATGACAGATTTTAAGTTGCAAACCTGTTCTTATTGGGAGATGGAGTTAGGAAGAGATGCACAATGGTTTATTGTTAAAAAAAAACACGCCCATTGTGTATAGATTAAATAAGTCATACTAAAATCTAATAAAATAATTAGGCAGTGCTATGACTTGGGTATTTGCTGTATTTGTCTCTAAAATGGTTTACTTACTCTAAATTTGCATACTTGCAGAACTCCTTAAATATTAATGGTCAGACCAGTTTCCCACTAGATAACCATTGCATTTAATATTAGAATCTCCCCACTGAAAAACAAATCTCTTTAAAGATAGCCATTTAGAACATTGGTCCCTTTCAATTTACTTTTATAAAAATTCATGAGTGTGAAGAACTTTATATCCCTTTATATCTTCCAGAAAAAGAAAATAGCTTTCTCTAGGGCAAGATTTGCCCCATTTCTGTTTCTTCCCCTTCTAAAAAGCTTTACTTTAATGATCTTAGAAAAATATTTTTGAGTATTAGAAAAATGTAACATTTTTATATGTAAATGTAACATCTATATTCAGAAATGTAAAATTTCTAAAAATATTAGAAAAATTGGGGACTATTTAGAAAAATAACTGCAAATCAAGCGAGTTTAAATATTGAAAACTGAACATATGGGTTTTTCTTACATTTGTAATTTCCCACCCCAAAAGATCTTTCCGGTCTTTTTCTAATGTGTGATAAAAGATTAAAACCACTTAAAATTCCCTAGGATGATATTTCTCAGCAGCTGCTATGAAAAGACAGAGGGTTAATGAGAAGCACGGCATGAACTCTGAATCTGAGGTGTTGGATTAATGAATGAACAGGACAGTTTGCTACCTCTACCATGAATAAACACGTCAGAATATGAGAATCCTTTACAAGTTAAAAATCAAAGGCGAGATGGTCGGAACTCTCCCAGCAGCCTGCAAGTGTTGCTAGCTGCTGTCCCAGTCACTCAGGCCTGTGTACGGTAGCATCGAAGCCCCAGGGAAAGCGGCAGTCCAGAAATGGCTTGTCGTCAGTGAATAAGTAATCACCAAAAATGAATGGAACTGAAACACTCATTTCACACTCTACTCTGAAAATGTTTTACAAACAAGTCCAGCAGCCTCCTGGAGTTCTCATGTTTACTGTACTCAAATACAGAATAAATTCTTAGAGGACAGAGAAGAGGCCTTTTTTCAGCCCTCAGTTTGACATATTTTTCTAGTCTTAGAGGAAAGGGGGCATTTGCCTGAGGGAGAGAATCTGTCCTTCTGAATGTTTCTATGAAATATTTTATTTACTCCTGAGCTTCCAAGATTCCCCAAGACAGGTCCTCAACCTTGACACTATTGACTTTTGGCGCCTGATGCTTCTTTGTCTTGAGGTGCCTCTTCTGTACACAGGGTGTCTGACAGCATCCCTGGTACCTAGCCACCTGGCACCAATAGCACCCCAGCTCCAGCTGTGAAAACCGACCCCTGCATCTATTCTACTTGCTTACCCTCATCTGCAAACTACTTTCCTAAGAGATAGGGCTCTAGGGACATCAAAATCTGACAGAACACTGTTATTGTCACATCTGTCCTCAGAGGCAATCAGCTTCACACCAACTATCCCCATCAAATATGAGAAGTTTAAGGCCCTATGTAGACATAAAAGAGAATTACAAATTAATAGTTCTTATGATCTTATTGTGCCATTCGTAATTCTATTTAAGCTAAATCACATAAAATTGCTAACATTTGATCATTTTGACCCACAAAAATGCCTATTTAGTGTGGTTGAAGCTGATGTTCTGTATAAGAGCCCACAGTCACGGACAAGTGTTTATTCTGCTTTCTTTACAAGCTAGCTGTGTTAGTCGGCTTTTTGTTGTTGTGCCCCAAATACCTGACAAGTCCAATTTAGAGGACAAATTAATGTACTTTGGTTCATAGTTTCTGAGGATTTAGCTTCATTGGTCTGAGACTAGCAGCTTCATTGGTCTGAGACTGAGGTGAGGCAGAATATCATGGTGGACAGGTATGACAGAAGAACAATGCTCACCTCAAAGAAACTGGGAAGGAGAGAGAGGGAGAGAGAGAGAAAGAGAGAATGAACCAGGGACAAGATGTAGTCCCCAAGGGCTTGCAGTGAACCACTTCCTCCAGCCATGCCCCACATGCCTACAGATACCACCCAGAAGTACATTAACATTATTAAGCCATCAAATGAATTAATCTACTGATGAGGTTAGAGCCATTATATTCCAATTATTTCCCAAAAGCTCCATCTCTGGACTTTGCTGCATTGCCTAACATATGAGCTTTGGGGACCATTCCAGATTCAAACTGTAACACTAGCCCTGCATGCTGAATATAAGGGAGAGGGGCATAATATGAGATCATCATGCCAAGTGGAGTCCTCAGAGATTTTAAGTAATACAAATGCAGTAGTCATTAAAATTTAACTCAACTGACCAAGTATACCTTTGGAGAAATCAATGATATCTCTTCTCTTTTTTTAAAGGTAGATGCTATAGAGGTAGCAGGCATATTGATGGGACAGAAAACAGAAACTTCCTGGACACAGCCTTGGAATAAGTAGATGACAAGACTACAGAGAGGCTTTTCATTGGGTTGGTATGTGTTGGACTCACATTCTAAATTGTGGAAAGCTGTAACATGGAGATCTCTATAACATGGGAATCTCTGTAATGTGGTTCATGTCCCTTGCCTTAGCCTGGTGATGGCAAAAGACCACCCTGTCTTGATGCCACCTCCCATGGACTCTGCTAGGGAAGCCAAGGCACCAGAGACCTTTCCCAAGGACCCGGCATCTCTCAGCAGTCTTACCACTCCACAGACTCCAGGAAGAAGTCCAAGCAGCTGTGTGTGGGGTGCTGGCCCCGCAAGTGTTACTGAATACTTCCCACAGTATCCAAATGTCAGAGGTCAGTGAGGACTAATATGGAACCCCTGACTGCTTGCCATATTGTGGTCCTAGGCTGACATCAATGGGAGGAAAGAGTGCCTGGAAATTACAGCCATCTTTCTAGAAGGAGCAGGATTTTCCTATTTGTCCAAAGTCCTAGAGGTCTCCTTTTCCCTATCAATGTCTCTAAAGATTCTGAAACATAATTACGGAAAGGAAATCACAAGCAAATTGTGTATTCACCAGCATATTGTGTGCACAAAATAGAAATTGATTTGAATCATAGTAGAATAATTGTATAATACTTAATCTTACGGCTTGCAGCCTAAGATTTTTGTTGACAATGAATACTAGAGTCCAAAGGGAATTTCAGTAGCTCAAGTCCCTTTATTTTACACACAAGGAGATTGGAAATCAAGAGTCAAAAATTGACTTCCCCAAGATGGCAGAAAGCATGAATAGATTAACTCAAGCCAAAGGCCTTTCCTCTGACCCAATCTTCTTACCGTATCCATTTCAAATCCAAGCATCTGATTATGCCATCAGAATTCTAACACATTTTCTGTCTAGTAATGTGATCACAATAAAAATAATCCAGAGAGGTGTTAGGCCTGAAGGCAGTGTCACAGAGCCCTAAAACTGAGTTCAGCTCAGAGGATATGGCAATTAGGATATGGGGAGGCTTCCAAAGGTGGCATCTGGAGAAGGAGCTGGTTGCAGAAGGCAGAGTAAAAGGAAGCTCTTCTGAGAAAGATGGGATCAGAGGACCCTGAAGACAGTCTCTTCCATCCACAGGAGCAGCAAATCTTCAGCTGCTCCAGAATGGTGATCACACTGCCTAGTTAACAACAGCATCCCCAGGGTTTATGAGCAACCTAAGCAGACAGTGTCTAGTCCTGGAAAGACTAGAATAACCAAAGAGGCATAAGGTATGGTATGGTCAGAGAAATAAAATCTTTCCAATTATTTTATGTGCTTAAAACAATGACAATCAAGTTCCCATGGGTATATTTTTCATGGAAATTAATAAAATTATTCTAAATTCTAAATCGTTCTAAAATTCATCTGGAACGCTTCATAGGTGACATTCACTAAAAACATTTAAAAAATAATAATGTGATAGTTCTTCTCCCTGAACATTGTAAAATGTGTTATAAGGATAAAATTAAAGCACTATTTACTGGTATGGAAACTGAAAAAACATTTGAGAAAGAATCGCTAGCCCTAAACAGGCTATATCAATACAAAAACATATTCACACACATATGTATGTACATATTGTAAAAAGCTCTTTTAAACAAATGTGCACAATCCAACACTTTCCATTTCCTTTATAAAGCAAAATTACCAATGCTCAGAACCCAGAACTGTTAGAGATTCAAGTAAATGCATGAGTGTATGTGTGCATGTATGTATTGCCACTTTAGTTCATTTTCTGTTATTAATAACACAATACCACAGACTGGTAAATTATCAAGTAAAGAGGTTGATTCTAGTCCAAAGTTGAGGGACTACATATGGTGATGACCTTTTTACTGGTAGAGTCCTAAGACAGTGCAGTGCATCAGATGACAAGAGACAAGGACCTACCTGAGACCTAGTCAAACTGGCTTTAATAGCAGACCCACCTTTGAGACAACCCATTAATCCATTAATCATACAAAAGGTTAATCCACTCATGAGGGAAGAGTCATACAGTTATGTGTTTTCCAAGTCAATAATGTCTCTCTCCAAAGTCTTTATGTAGATGATTTTGTATTATTTTTGTTATACAGAATACTAGGGTTAACAAGAGTTGTTGATAATGCTGAAAACTATATTGAACACAAAGTTCAGATAAAACCAAGACACTAAAAATAAAAATCAGAAAACATACAAGGATTCTAGTATTGGTTTGCATTTTTAAGTTCTACAAATTTAAAAGTAACTTTGAAATCTAAATTCAGAAAATAGAAATGAAGCAAGAAGGGGGTAGTTTGCACAAGAAAAAGGAATGAGAATTCCAATCAATGCAATATACTCAACTAAGTCTTAGAACCACATCGAAAAATTGACAAATAAATTAAATTCACATAATAAAATATTCAAGGTAGGTAAGAACAATTTTTGTCATACTTTATTCAACTTTCTTGATTTACCAATTAATGAGGTAAATATAAATGAATTTAGGTACGAGTTTCTCCCAAACACACATGTATTTTTAAATAATCAAATCAAAATACTGAAGAAAGAATAAATTATTTGCAATGTTATTGAGGGAAATATAGCTCTTTGAAAAAAAACAAGAAAAAACTTCATATTAAACTGTGCTAAACTCAGTTTCCAATCAATTGAAATAAAAATTTAAATTATAAAAGTAAAAGTTCAACTTAGATGACAAAAGGAGATTGAAATAGGCAATGTCTTTCTTATATAAAAGCATGGGGGGATAATATTAGAATTTCAAATATTTGAACAAGACTTAAATAAAATTAACTTAAAAATGACAAATCACATGGAAAACTGTAAGAAATGGACAGCAAAGTGGCAATGTCTTTAATAGTAAAAAAGCTTATGTAAAGGAAAATGGGGTGGGAGTGGGTGGCGGACACAAAGACAGTAGAATGAAACAGACACCATTACCCTGTGTATGATTACATGAATGGTGTGAATCTACATTGTGTACAATCATAGAAATGAAAGGTTGTACCCCATTTGTGTACAATGAATCAAAATGCAGTCTGTAAAAATAAAAAAGATTTTAATAAAAATAAAAAATAAAACAAAAAATACAAAACAAAACAAAACCAAAAAAACTCTTACATATCTACCAAGTAAATATTGACTTCTAAGAGAAAAATGAAGAAAGGACATGAAGAAAATGTTCAAATAATAAAAGAAGCAAAAACCCAACAAAAATCTAGAAAAATGTTCAATCAATAGTAATTGTATATATTCAAATAATCAGTATGATAATATTTTCCCCACTAATTTGAGAAGGAATAAAAATAATAAACAGTATCATTTATTACATATTTAGATAACCATGTTCATGTCCTTGTAAAAGTCGGAAAATTGATTTGTTAGAATGTATCATGAGTTTTCAAAACTTTTACATACTTTGATTCAGTAATTCTACCTTAGAATTTATCTTAGGAAAATAATCACATACATGGAAAATTAGCACATGAATACGCTTATTTCAAAATATTTTTGGAAAGAGAAAAACTACAAATAGCTTAAATGTCCAATGTAAAGGGAGTCAATCCATCTAAGCCATCATTAATTTGGTTAACCCATTATTAACTCATATTCATGTGATAAATTATGAAGCAATTTAAAGACCACGCTGTTTTAAAGCCTGAAGTGCTCTCTTCTCATATTTTTTTGATGTACACAAGGTGGGTAGACTATATGATCCCAGTTTCACTAAAGAATGTATATGTGTGTGAATAAAAAGACTAGAAGGAAATATATCAAAATAATACAATAATACATTATCTAAGTAAAGTTTTTTTTTTCTTTTTAGTTGTCCTTTAATAACCTTGTAAAGTTTTCTTATTTTGGAAACATGGCTTCTGATGTAAAAAAAATGCAATTAATAATCATAAGTAAATTATTTTATGAAATCAGAGCACATTCCTGAAAAGTGATGAATCATGAAAAGAATTATCAGAGGCTTTGAGAAACCATCAAATTCCACAATGCTGATGGAGAGAGCTTTATGTAGTAATAATAATAAATCATTTCAAGCGCCATTGTGTGTGGTACACTGTGCTCCTTTGACTTTGTGGGTAAGTCCGAGAGGTTTGCCCCTTTTGCTCTAGAGGAGGTTAAAGTAGTAGCCCGCACTGGTGGTCAATTCTTAAGTGACGGGACCAGGCGGTGCTCAGAGCCCTTTCTTCTGCTACGATGTTCTTCCACTTTCCACCCGAAGTGTCACAGCAAAGGCACTGGACTGAGAGCTGAGTCACCGTTATCATCTCAGTCCCACAGTGATCTGCTTGCTGAGTTCATGCAAATTACTTCACCCAATTGCCAGACCAGGGCTGCAAGCATAACCTGATCCCCCTTCGCAATGAGGACACCAAAAGCCAGTGTGCCTACCCAGAGGTGGGAAAGGCTGAGAAGGGAACATCTCTCAGGGTCTCTGCAGGTACCTAGCCCCTTCTCACCTGTACTTTGGACTTCTTTCCCAGTATTCCCAGTCAGTGACCGAGGAGGATATAGAAGCTCATTCATTAGGTCACATAAATCAAGTTTTAAACCTCAAGTAGTGCAAGGTACTATTGGAGTCTCTTATGTCCCACTGCCAAGTTGACTGTTTGGAAGACCTTGAGTCTAGGAGCGAGTTCTATTCTTATGATGTACATTTCCTGCATCACTCCCAGGTCTGTTTTCCTAGCAGCTCCTTCTGCACCACCCATGTGTCTCCATGACGCTCGCCAGGGTTATGTTTGAAAATGCAGTGAAGTTTCAAATCATGAATCTCTGATAAGAAAAACAAATAGTATATGACATTACTCACAACATTTTCTCATTATGTATGTATATAGGAGGGGATTTGGATGGTAAAGGAAAAGAATTTATTTTAATGCATTTTATAATTGCCTGACAAATAACACTGGAGTTATATTATCTCCTTTGTTAAAAAGTCAAATATTGAAGCTGACTGCATACTATCAGTGTTTCCTACATTGACATTTCCCTGAAGTGCTTCTGGGTTGGGATAACAGGATATATTAGGCTCCCGGTGCCACAAGATGAATGGGTTCATGGGCCTAGTGGTCGAGCCCTGTAATAAATCTGTTAGAAAGTGTGTGTGTGGGTCATACCCCTCCCTTTGGGGTATATAATGTAACATTAATGTGGTATGGTAGCTGTTAGCAGAAATATGGTGAAGAAGCCATAAAAAGTGATTTATACCTTATTACCAAGCAGCTAATAATCATGGGGTTGAAGGGGGAGAGCGAGAGGGACGATGGTAAGGGCAGAGTGAAAATAAGATAAATGGGAAGTGCAACATATATATTCATGAAATATAGGGGTTGTGGAATGCTGAACCTGACAATGGTTATCCATTCATAAAGGAAGTAATTGGTGATGATAGCTGTGGGCAATCAGAATTTCCTAAACAGCACATCGACTTAAGGGAAAGTATCAAGAGGGCACTAAAAAAGTCCTAATGAGTATGCATGCATCTCCTTTTCTTACTGCCCCCCAGAGTCTGTGGATTAAGTAACAGTAAAAGAATGGTCTGCCATTGGGGGAGGATTCATGGTTAATTGCTACCTTCTGAAGCTTGGATGACAATGACAGAGTTGCCTTAAACAGAGAGGTCCTTGGCTATGAGACCCATTGCTCACATGTAAGATTAGCAGGTCCCACTGTCGTCCTTCACCCGAACACATGTGTTCGTGAATTCCAGACCATGTCCCTTCTTATTTGATGGAGTGATGATGCCCCATCAAATCTACCCCCGTCATGTGGGTACTCACATACACACACACAAACATTTTCTCCTTGTTCCTTTGTCTATCTGTTTCAAACACATTTCTTCCCCAGTTCTCCCTTCACAGCACATCAGGGTGATGACTGCATGTTAAATATGGAAGACACTACCTTGGAAAATAAGAAGAACATTCCAACTTCATTAGATACAAAGCCTCAAGGTTGAGTCCAGGGTTCATGAGCTCACAACTATTTTCAAAATAACAATCAAGTGTTATTTCCAGAATAAATGTAGACATGACTGTTGGTACCTTAGTGTGAATTAAGGAAGTCTTACCAGACTGTAGCAGTTATTCTATTTTTCACACACAAGGGGAAAAAGGCCAATTTAAGATGTCACTGACGAAAAAAAAATTGATAATTTTATTGTATTCTAAGGTTTGAATGCATGTTTAAATAAAGGGAAGGAGATATGAAGTTCTTTGCTACATATTAAGGTGCCATGATTGGTTGTTTCAAGGAAGAGTTGTGTGCTTGGGTGTGTAATGGAGAGAGCTACTTTTTTCATGGAACACCATTATTATTTGAAAGAACACCCAGAGAAATGAGGTGGTTATTCAAGCTTTTCTATCTCTGGCAGATGTTCTCAAAAATGAACCAATCACTTTGAGGAAAACAACTGACAGCATTTGTTAATGATAAAAATTTGAACTTTCAAGAAAAAAATAGTTTTGGAAAATATGGATCTGCCACCCTGAGCTAGACAGCTTCCTGATTCTTAGAGGATTTTCAGGTAAGATTTGACAGTGATGTTAGCAAGTGTGATTTTTATATTGTTTAGTGAAATGTATCAACGTGAACTCAGTGAACTAATATTTCCCAAATGACCTGAAGGTATAAAATTGCAAATAATTTAAAATGTTTTAAAGCATCAGCTAGGTCAACAGATTTTAATACAACAAAATAAATTTTTCATATAATTTCAGATACTACATCAGTTGCAGTTTCTGCAACCTGTAAAAAACCATGACTTTCCAGTTTTGGCATAACTTCAAAGGAGAATACCCACAATTACCTGAATAGCCTATTTTAAAATTTCTCTCTTTACCAGTTACAAATCTATGGGAAGCTAGATTTTCTTTATAGATTTCAACTAAAACAATATACTACAGTAGATTGCACTTCAAAACAGATATGACATCCAACTCTTCATTAAGAGGTTTGCAAAAATGTAAAACAATGCCATTCTTCTCACTTTTCCTTTTGTTTCATAAAATTTATTTTCCATGAAAATGTTATTTTGGTTAGTATATAATAGATGTCTTATTGTTGTATTAGCTAAACTAATAAATAGATATTTTTAAATTTTAATTTCTAGTTTGGTAAATGTTGATAGTTCTCATATAAACAAAAATTATTTGGAGTCTTCAATAAATTTTAAGTGTAGAGGGGTGCTGAGAACAAATTTTTAAAAACTATTGGATAGGATGAATGAAAGATGAAAATTGAACCAGGATTTGCTATTATTTTTATTTTACCCATTACCTGAATAAAATTAGATGAATCAAAATATCAATTTTAAAGATTTCAGCAAGCAATAAATAAAAATAAGTATTTGTTGAGCACTTATTTTGTGCCAGCTTTTAGCAAAGAACTTTGTTTATTTTGTTGGCATGTGATCCTCACGATATAGCTGAGAATTGGTTATCCTACACCCATTTTACAAAGAATAGACTGTTGGCTTAAGGAACATAATAAATGACTGGGTAGTCAGTCACAACTGGCTACTGACAGAACCAGTTTTAAAAACTACAAACCCAGCTGACATCAAGGACTCTGTCCTAAACCAGTAAATCCCATGGATGGCTTCCAGGCAGCTGGCACAAAGGGACACTCACCTTGCTCTAGCACTTGGCTCAGAGTTCGCTATGTTTATCTTGTTTACCCCTAATTTTAAAGAATAAGGTATTTTTTTTCCCCACCACCTTTTACAGTTTGGGAGAAGTAAAGTGATTCAGCCATGCATGCCAAGGGTGGAGCTACAATTTGAATTTTTCGGTTATATGCGTGTGTGTGCCTCTAATACAGAGATTTGAGTTCATCTTACTGATCAATTTGTGGTACACTAATTACCAGCATAGCAAGACCCTTCTGTGCTTGACTTCATGTTTCACCCAGCATTTCTTGGTGCACTGTGTCATCAATCCTCCCGTTAAAGTCACCAATCTAATGTGTTTCAAACAAGTCCTTGGATTTTTCCTTGAAAAATAGCATTTTAGTACCTGCTTTTAAATTACCTAAATGTTATATCATAGGTATCGTTCTGTTTTTTAAACCCCAAGATTTTCATAATGAGGCTGTTGTTTATTGCTGCAGATTGCTACATAGTATTCCATCATGTGTTCACTGCCCTTTATTTAGATTTTTGTAGATCTTTCCAAAATCACTGCTACCTCCAGGAAGCAATAAACAACTCCAAACATAATCCTTTATGGACCAAAGATTTTTAAAAGCCTATTCTCAGGAAGTTATTTCTGAATCATAAGATAATGACATTTTCAATTTTATTAAGTGCTGCATAGACTTTTCCAGAATTCATATAAAATAGATTCTCCCCACTTGAGCAAAAGTATTCACCTTTTCCCCATTTCCAATTTTACTTGGTATTGAACAACTTTCAATGTTTTGCCACTGTAATGGATGTAAAATTTTATCAAATTACATTTTGCTAATTGTTACAGAGATTGAGTTTATCTTCATCCCATGCTAGCCATTTTGATTTCTCCTTTGTATTACCAATGTTTAAACTGTATCCATTTTTCTATGGTGTTTTGTGTCACTTTCTTGTAAATTTTTTCTTTTATATCACAATATTAATCTTTTATTTCTGTTAAACTTCTGTCAATTTGTTAGCAATTGGTTATCTTTGTCTGGAATTCCTTCCTTAAAGAATATTCCTAATATTATTAATGATTATGATTATTATTTTTTGGCCATACTTGGGATTGAACCCAGGGCTTAATGCATGAGAAGCAAGCACTCTAACACTGAACTGAATCCCCATCCCCCAACCTTAAATGTACATAAATATAACTAGATCTCTCTCTCTCTCTCTCTCTCTCTCTCTCCCCCCCTCTTTCTTTATATATAAATATATATATATATTTTTTTTCTTTTGTGGTTCATGATTTTTAGATCTGGTCTAAAAATTTTCATCCAAAAGTCATGAAGTTACATTTTCCTGCATTTTTTCTACTCAATTTAGTATGTAGTATTTCATCTTTAAGTTTTATTTCACCTGGACTTCACTTCTATATGTGATGAATATCAAGAGTTTTATTTTTCTCCATGCAGAAAATGAGTTTCCCTAAGAGTTTCTAATAAGCAATCCATATTTTAATTTACTTATTTATGGCATTGCTTCTATACCAGTTCTTGTATATATATCAGGATCTCTATTGTATGGTCATTCTTGTGCCAATAGCTCATTATTTTTAATAATTGTGATTTTGTAGTATTTCTAAATAACTTGTAGACCACCTATGCTGTCCACCCCACCCCCAAACCCTAGGATCATATTGTTCTTTTCTTTTACAAAATTTGGGTTATATAACTGGTATATTTATTTTTTTCATATCCCCTTTGAAATCATTTTGCCAAGTCCCTAAACAAAATTCTCCTTGAATTTTGTGTAAAATTGTATTAAATGTAATAATTATATTGGGAAGAAATGTTTTAAAAACAATGTGAGATTGTCTCATTGGACATGGTCCATAACCTCTATATTTATTCAGATTTTAATTTGAATCTTTTAACAATTCTTTACATTTTTATACATTTTAAATAAAAAATTCTGCTTCTTATTTTCTAGGTATTTTATAGTTGCTGGTTGATGTGTGTATGTGAGTGAAAAGGGTCTTATTTTCTGTTAAATTTTCTACTCAATCATTGTTAGTGTGAAAGGGAATCACTGGTTCTTAGGAGGTGACTTTGTTTAGCAACCTTATTTACTTTGTTATAGTGATCAACATGTGCTAATTTCAATGGTGTTTCAGTAAAGACGATTAGATTATCTGCAAAAGAGTGCTTCTGTCTTTTTCTTCTCAATCATTAAGACTCTTGCTTCTTTTTTATGTTTTATTGCTTTAGACAGGATTGTCAGGGTTCATGGCAAGAACAGTAAAGATCAGCTACCTTTGCCTCACTACCTACAAGAGTGTGTTTGATGTGCATTAATAAAAACTTGTATTTATTGTAGTTTCCTTAAACAGATATATTGATGAAGTTAGGGAAATATCTTTCTGATCCTTTCTGGAGAATTTTATCATAAATAGACATTGAATTTTAAGAATTGTTTTCTACAGTTACAGAGATAATAATGTGATTTTTTTTTCCCATTGACCCATTTTTCAAATTTGGAAGTGAACTGATTGATTATGATATTGCAATAAACTCTTCCCTTTTTAAAAAATTAATAAACTATTTTTAGAGCAATTTTTAGGTTCACAACAAAATTAAGCAGAAAGTAAAGAAGCTTCCCTTACACTCCCCTCCCACAACCCCCCTCAATTTTTTGGTGCACAATGGCTCATTTCTTGAAATGATGAACCTACATTGACACATAATTATCATCAACAGCATACACTGGGCTTACTCATGGTGATATAGATTCTATAGATTTGAACAAATGTAAAATGACATGCATCACCATTGTGTTAGCATACTGAAAATTTCACTTTGGGTGAGGGTGTTTGAAGGTGGAAAACCATAAAATTACAACTGGGGTCCACCTCTCTCCCCATTTTCCTTATCCCCAAAGAATCTCTCATTATACTTATTTGAAGAAGTACAACATTTTTCTGTTATAAGCACCTGCTCTAAGGTACAAGGAAGACAAGACTAACCTGATTGATCTCTGCTAATCCAAGAGTGTTTTGTACCCCTCAGAGGTAGAATTCCCAGTAATTTCTTCCTTTCAGGTATTTATTCTACTTCTCTTGACTGATGTTCCCCTGATTTCCATATTTCGCTCTTATGAAATTTTCAAAACTTTAGAGATCTTTGTATAATCAACTCCTCTCCTGTTTTCATCTCCAGAGTCAGATTTGGCATCAGGAACCAGCATCTTATATTTGTTCTCTTCTTGTCATCCAAGGCAGAGGTTGAAACCTTAATTTGTTTGACTCTAAAACCCATGCTCTATGATGTAATAAGTAGAGGACTCAGCACTAGAATAACTAAAATTCCAGATGCTACCTTGAAATAAGAAGCAAGTAATTGAATTTCCTAGAAAAATTCAAGGGCATATTTTTTTCTCTGACACAGATATAATAAAACTTCATTGCAGAAAATTTTGAAGACAAATTATTCTAAACTATAGATAACCACTATTTAAATTAATATATTTTCTTCCAGTTTACTGTATACATTTTCATATAAAATTTTGTGTTGTATATATTTTCAAGCATAAGGAAAAGCAATTTACATTTTTTCCTCTTATAAAACAACAGCATAAAGGGGAAAAAAATCCTAGGATAGTTCAAAGGGAATCTGACTTCAACTTCAACAGAGCCATATCCCACTGAGAGCTTGGCAAGAATAATATCCAGCTCCTCAGAAAAGTCCTATCTCCTGCCAGTGTTCGAAAAAGTAATTCATTATCTATGTATTATATCAGTTAAAAATAAAATTTAAGAGAATCCAAAACCTCCTTTACTCTTAGGATCTTCTGCTTTGTCCATAGTTCTTAGATGGTAGCCATTCTGTGCCCATAGTCCAGTACAATGCATTTTGGAGGTGATCTCCTCCATTAAGACTAAGCTTCCCAGCACAATTACATCTCCCAGCATTACAGTTGGATGTTTAATGGATAAATCACCTTTAAAAAAAAGAGCTAAAGAGGGGCTTGAGAACTTTTTCCTCGATTTTAGAAGAAATCTGATCCCATATTTAATTAAAATACAGAAACAGCTACTATAGCTTGCTGACCATGATTTATATAGTGGTCATAATCTTAGCAAAAACTACAAGGAAAACTCCAGCTTTTTTTGTATGCTAGAAGGTTCATTGACAACCTAAGGTTGCTGGACATCTTCTGGAAGTTTGATGGAGATTATTGTGGATTGCACATACTTCAGGCATTTTAAAGTTATATGACCCCTCCTTAATCTCCACTGGCTATAATATAACATATGCAGAAAATTAGAGAGAAACGAGGCTCATTGATCAATGATTGTATATTAAGCCGAACTGTGTTTTTTGGCAGCTAAAATGACATGTAATAAAGTGACTTGACTGATGTAAAATGTGATGAGCTTATTCTAATTTTTCCACAGGAAAATGAGTTTCCAGGGAGCCCAAGGTAGAAAAAAAAATCCCCCACTTCTTTTCCCACAGACCTCAACTAATGGACTCATGTTTGATTAATGAATCTCCCAAAGTGCTCCCATTTTTTTTTCCTTTTTTAATATAACAGCTTTATTGATATAGAGCTCACATTCCATACTCATTCAAAATGTAAAATTCAATGGTTTTTTTGTTCATTCACAGAATTGTGCAAACCATCAATGGTCAATTCTACAACATTTTCACCTCTCCAAAAGAAATTCTGACCCATTAGCAGTCATTCTTCATTTTCCCCTGCCATACCACCTCAAGCGCATGCAACCACTAATTTACTTTCTATGTTCATAGATTTTGCCATTCTAGACACTAAATATAAAAGGAATTATACAGTCTGTGACTTTTTGTGTTGGCTTCTTTCACTTGGCATGGTATTTCCAAGTTGCATCCATGTTGTAGCTTATATCAAGACTCCATTTCTTTTTCTTGACATATAATATTCCATATTTTGAAAATACCATTTTTTAGATCTACACATTCATCTGTTATTTCCACACTTTAGTTATTCTAAATAATGCTACTATGAACATTTGGGTCTAAGATTTTATACAGATGTAAGTTTTCATTTCTCTTAGGTATATACCTTGGACTAAAATTTCTGGTTCATATGGTCAACTCTATGTTGAAACTATTAAGGAACTGTTAGAATTCCCATTTGTTGATCTGGTTACTTATTCAACCTTGGAAAGACACTCATTCATAAAAAATGTCCCTACTCCCCTTCAACTTTATGTCATCTTAAGCAGTCAATACTTCATAGCAATTAGTAAATGTTTGATTTCATATTTACTTGGATATGAATTCCATAAGGGCAGAAGTGAAACCTGTTTAGTTCACCACTGTCTACCCAACCTGTACCACAAGGCCTGACACCTATAAGGCACTCTAAATACTAAATGAATGAATTATGAGGGTCACTATTTTATTTAAGCCCAAAGAATAGATATAACAAAACATTTTACATATTAATCACACATCTGAATTTATTTTTTAGCCTGAAATTTCCTGGCAATGACATTTTCTAATTAAATTTCAACAATTTTGAGGCATATCATCCAGGAAGCATTGAATACTAAAAAAGTAAGGATGCGTAAGGAGAGAATTGCAGAAGTGAAGAATCTGACTCAAAAGAAGAAAGGCTGAACCCCAGCACACATCCGTACTCAGCACCATTGATCTCATCTCCTCCTTTGCCTATTGCTAGGAGGCAAGAGAAAAAAGTTTGTCACACTTTGTTAAGATCTGACATGGTAAACCAAGCAAGACACTATTGCCTTACATAGTGCAATAATGCATGATAGATACTGACTACATTTTATTTGATCTGAATATGATTTATCCATGTAACTATTTCTCTAATTTAAAAATTTAATTTTCATTTGCCATTGTTTGTATAGGGTAGTACAATATTCCTGGAGAGCAATTTGCTGAAATATATGTTTTTTAAAAATGTACGTGTCTCTTGACTGACAATTTCTAGAACTTCTTTTTTGGGTGATAAATCAAGATGGTTCTGTGTATGTGTGTGTAAAATTTAAAAATAGTTAATTTTTAAAAATCACTTCATATTTTACTTAAAAAAATCATCACTACAACCTTCTTTTACTAGTGTAACTTTAGGAATTGCATGGCTTTGCTAGCAAAATAAGTCATGTGAGGCATAATCATGCATTTTAAATTGTAATGGCATGTTGCTATGTGGACAGACTGTTTGGATCTTAAAGCATTTCTCCTTACTGATTAGATCAGCAAGGTTTTGGAATCTTTTAGAGATACTACACTGACTGCTTGGAAAATTCATCTGATTCATTGATTCATTGATTCTGGTGTTTTGTTTCCTTAAAAAATATATATCATCTGAATATTGAAATAGAAGTAATAAGGCAAGTGTTTCTGTTAAGAGTGGAATAAGGAATTGGTGTTCTCTGCTGATTTTTTTTGTCTCTCCATTTCGAGGGGAAAGAATCTTAACTTGTGTCCTTAAGTACTTAGCTGAGATTTTCTGGCTGGATTCATTACTGTGAGTTTTGAGAAATAGGAATCAAATAATTTATTGTGGCCCCAATTAACCCCAGTACCTTAATTTTGCCCTTTATCAAGGTGTGAAGTGTGAGGAAGTGATTAATGTTGCTTACAAGGGTTTAGTGGAATTCTCTGACTCTCCACCTTTTGGTCTCATGGTCAGTTAGGAAGAAGCTGAGGGAACATATGCCATCTAATTCTTAAAAGCAGAAAATTATTCAGGAATAAGGCAATATACCTTAAGATTGTTTAAATGAGTAGAAAAGATAGTATATTTGCACAATTAGGACCAGTCTGAGCCCTCAGATATACCTGGAATCTATGGAAGAAATTTGAATGCCTCTAAAGTAGATTTGGTTGGAAAATGGAAACATATTCTTTGACAATAGCAAATACCATTTGGGAATTCACTGATTTGAGATTAAGTTGCCATTAAAATGGACCCTTTACCCCTAAGATATCAGAATAGTGCAGCCAACAAATCTGTCTGTGAGGGGGAAGCAGAGGAAATGTATTGGGTCATTTGAAATAAAATCCTTTGCAGCTGACCCATGAGAGGCGCTGATGGCTTCCAGATGGAGCCCTGTCCAGTTCCCATTGGCCAGATGTTTGGGCCTGTCCAGCAGGATTGTTTTGTATGTAGAGTGGGGAACCATGGAAATAGCATCAGGATTGACCAAAGGCTTACCCCTGAAACAAGAAAATTCCAGTCAGAGGTGTGGTCTATAGCTTGAAGCTCATTCAATGCACTCACTGCCTTCAAACTCCACTTCTGTCCCATCAGAGTTATGTACCTTTGGGCAAATTACTTAAACTCTCAGAGAATTCGTTGCCTCTGTAAGATGGGGGTAGTAGGAACAGAGCCTCACAGCACTCTGGTGAGGGATTGACGAGGTGGTTCATGTAACATGCTGACACAATGGCCCTTAATAAGTGGAAGCCATTTGTAATTATCAGTATCATCATCCTCACTTTTCTACAAGCACTGGCAGAGCACCTGTCATAGGAACCACGTTGGGAGGTGCAAGGCAAAAAAAAGGGATAGACCATGGCCCTGGTCTTCAGGAACTTCAATTATGGAAGACAGATGAATAAATAATTAATTGCCCCAAATGGATTAGTGCCAATAGGGATATGTACATGTTACCTGAGAGAAGAATAAAGTGACATGTATACTTTCCACAGTTAGTTGCCTTAAGTTTTGATAATGGCACTTTAATAAGTTTAAGATGTCCCTGTGAGATAGCCCCCACCCAAACACACATACCTGGTAAGAAAACCAAGGCAACATAATTTGCCCAAGTTCGTATGGATAGGATATGGTAAAGTTTGGTTTGACGTACTATGTCCTGTCTTTACTCACCAGGCTGCCTCCCAGGCTCCAAAAATGCTTGGATGAAGCAGAGGGGCAAAGAGGAAAACCTTATTCCATTTGCTGTGGCTATAACAGAATATACCAAGTTAGGTAATTTATAAAAATCAGAAATTTATTGAGCACACAGTTCTGGAGGCTGGAAAGTCCAAAGTTGAGGGTCTGTATCTGGCAAGGGCCTCCGTCCTTCATCGTGATACGCAAGGGAAAAGCCAGAGAGCTCAGGTCTCTCTTCCTCCTATACAGCCATTAATCCCATCAGGAGCCCCACCCTCATGACCTCATTCAACCCCAATTACTCCCCAAGGACTCCACCTTCAAACACTATCAACTATGAATTTGAATTTGAGAATTAAGTTTCCAACCCATGAATGGGGGAAGAAACTTCAAACCATAGCAAGGGAAAACTGTTCATAAACAAGTTAAAATATTTTATTCTAGATGAATAAATAAGAGTTTCCCAATAAATGACCAGAAAAGCATCAGGCAACAGGAACAATATGAAATAATACATCCAGAGGACTACAGTTTCGTTAAAGTTCAAAAACAGGGTCTGGGTGTGCAGTAAGAGGCCTGTGAAGAGCCAGGAGAAATAAGTAATGGGATTCGAAAGGTCAGTGTGGATTGGATTATAAAAGGACATGGGGACCAGAAAGTTTGTGTTTTTGACACGGGCCTTCATCTAATCATCTTCTTGGCTTAGTGTGAACCAGGGGGTGGGCGCTCAGTGATTTCTGCTCCATAGCAGAATGGAAGGATGAGCTGCAGTTCATGAGAATTAGGCAAATTGTGAAGATTTCTACCACTCGTAACTGACCAGAGGCAAAGAAAGGGACTCCAGTGCATGGATTTGAAGGCACTTCTGTAAATGCTGCAATTGCACACTTATTACTAAATACCTGCATTGCAGGACACAGCTTTGAGTATCAGAAGTATACATTCACAGACGGAACATAAATTCTTGTGTCTGTGGAGTTCACATTTTAGTCAAGAGAGACAGAAACTAAATGGCACAATAAGTAAATCAGAATAGTGATTAGTGCAGTGCAGAATGAGGGCGTATGTAGGGCTGGGTGGGAGCCACAGACACATTTTTAAAAGGAATGATTGAGAGATTGAGGCAGATCTTCCTTAAAAAGACATACCTGAGCAAAATTTAAAGGATGTGAGGGAAAGAGACACACCATGACAAAGACAATTCCAGGCAAAAGAACAACCTATTTAGGTATGTGGCCCCTGATGCCTTTGAGTACCACAGAGGAATCATGCCTGTCTGAGACAGTGAGTGAAGGGGAGAGTCTGGAGTTGTAGGGTCAGAGACAGTAGGAGAGCGCAGAGGGAAGTCCTCGGTGGGTTCTCAGCAAGGGATGTGATTTGAATCAGGTTTAGAAAGTCCTCCTCTGGCCTCTGTGGCGAGAATAGACATTGTTAAAATGTAAATTAAGACAGACATCATTACCCTATGCACATGTATGATTACACAAATGGCATGAATCTGCATTATGCACAACCAAAGAAATGAAAAGTTGTACCCCATTTTTGTATAATGAATCAAAATGCAATCTGTAAAAATAAAAAAAAAAATTAAGAAAAAGAGTACTGATACCTCAGAGTTACCACTTGATGGCTAAATCAATGGCTGTCAAGCTTTACTGTGACCCACAGAGAGACTCACATTCTATGTAATGACCAGGATTCGTGCACTCACACATATATGTAATTGAAACAAAAATCATATACTTGCCCTAGTTACTCATGCTGCACAGAATGAACTCTTCTATTTTCTATTCTTGTATGGTTGTTCCATTTCACTTTTGAAATGTCTGGTTGTCACCCAGTAAATTGATTTTGTGAATACATCATTTACGACCTGTGGTTTTAAAAACATTTGAAACAGACTCTTTGGACAGAATGTTGCCTGGCATAAATCAAGGTGCTATTGACTGCTATTGTGCAATCCAGGTGCTGAATACCCTGCGTAAAGCTGAAATCCATTCATTTTAAAATGATTGAAATGATGTTAAGTCCATATTCTCATAATGGAGGCAACTTATGACAATATTCACCTCAGGTATTTTTCTGATATTGAGCCACACAATATTGATTAAGGTATTAGATGAGACAAACGAATGTCAAATACTAAGTGGAAAATAAAATATAGTAGTGGTGCACATTAGAAATCATATGTGGATAAACCAGATTAAAAGTTTAGCTGGGTGTGGTGGCACACACCTGTAATCCCAAAGACTCAGGAGACTGAGGCAGGAGGATCACAAGTTCAAAGCCAGCTTCAGCAACTTAGAAAGACCCTAAGCAACTTAGTGAGACATTTTCTCTAAATAAAAAATAAAAAGGGCTGGGATGTGATTCAGTGGTTACGTGCCCCTGGGTTCAATTCCCAGTACCAAAAAAAAAAGTTTAATTAAGGAATGAAATTTCAGTTTCTCCTATGACTATGTTCAGCTAGGTTAATATTTATACCTTACCATTTTAAGGGATGCTGATTTTCTTTCGCCATAGGAGAAAATTTTTGAATTATAGATGTCATTTTGTGTAGTCTCAGAGAATGCCTATTAAACTGGACACTGCCCCCAGCTCTGTGCTACTAGAGTCATCCAAGCGGTAGGAAAGGGCACTGCGATCAGTCACTTTTTCATTTATTCTAGTAGTACATTATTTATGGGAGGTCGAGTGACCCTTTTTCAGACTCTCAGTCACCCTTTGAACCCTTGCCCATGTATATTATCAACCTTCAGTTGATATGCTGAAATATTTGGATGCAGAGTTTATAGCAGGGACTAGAGCCGGGGGTGTCAAAACACGACAAGAAAGGCTTTTTCTTGTTTGACTTCTGGCAGGGATCAGAGTGAAAGTGATGGAAGGCTTGGGAAAAAGCCCAATCCTGTCAGTTTTTCCAGCCAACTTGGCAGACTCCATAGGTTTAGAGAGTTCAGATGAGTTTTGTGTCCATAAACCTTTGAATACTTGTACAGGAACTAATCTCACTGTCTGAGATTTTCTGAGGTTCAACACATCTAATTGCTCTAGAGCCAAACTTCCAGCGACAACCAGAGCTTTCTCCCTCCACCACATAACAAAAAAGGGCATTGATCTCTAATTGTATGTGCCAAACACAAACAGAAAAAAGCAGAAAAGCTGAAGCAATCTATGCTGTGCTATACCTGGATTGAGATAATTACTTGCTCGACTTTGTAGCAAATACACACAAAAATCGTAACCAATTTTGTCTGTTTTTGTTTTGACAGCCATTAGAGTCATGCAAACTAAAAATGGCCATTGGACTATAACATTATCTTTGAATGCAAAAATCTCTACCTTCCTTGCAAGATTTAGACTGACTTAATTGAATCATGACATTTTTAACTACTAAGTAGCTTTAAAGTATATATAGATCATGTTACTTTACAAACATACACACGCACATACTTCAATTGTAAAACATAAATCAATAAATAATCTTTTTCTTCAAAATACTATCTGTATTACAATTTGTTCAATGTAAATGCTCAAGTGAAAAAACAAAGAATGAAAAGCAAAAAAAAAAATCAAGATTTCCCCAGCAAACTATACTACCTAGCAGCATGTAATACTGAATATAGAAGGAGATGACCTAGGAAGGAATATGAACCCTTTACTAGATTCAATGCTTTTATGTTATACAGATCTGGGATACTTATCCTAGTGCTTTGTAGAGGTCTGCACAAGTCTCCGCATAGATCTAAATTATCTACAATACACACATTTCCTTGAGAACATTCTTATTGAAACCACATTTCCAACCCTTAAGTCACTGGTGTTACTGTGCCTATGTTGTTGGCTCAAGACCAGGAATATGTCTCACATATTACTGCCACATTTCCTGAGTGAATTCAGGGTTCCAGTTGTAGCTGAATTTTCTCTGAACTGTAGATACATTCAAGAAAGTACAGGTCTTATAGTCAGAAAATAATAACCAAAGTTCTGTTATTATTGCAGGCATATGGCCATGAGGCATGTTTTGTGTGCCCAGTACTACCATAGAGTCCTCTGAGTTTGTATATCTTCCAGCTTTGCCAGCAGGGCAGTTGGCATTCATTCCATAACACATCCCAAATGTATAAGTAGGTCACCACAAGTGGCCTCTCATGGATAAAAGCACAAAGCATTTCCTGGGGGGATAAAAGTGGGGAGGGTACACAACTTACTGGTATTTCTTCATGTCCTTTATCCAGGGCCCTCCACTCAATCCATGCTCACTTTGATCTTCCCATTTCAAAAATGTTAGTGTGAAAAATTTATTGGAATACCCAGCAGGAATATAATGTGCTTCAACACCTAACAGAAATCAAACCAAAGAGTAAAAAATACACTCTATTGCTGTTATTTCTGCAAAGCTATATTTTTTACCTCTATGTCATTGATTCAACAAAAAGAGGGCTCCACTCTACTATAACCATTCAGTATTTGTGTTTATTTCCATCTGTTTCTGCTTTGTCTATGATGCTCTATATGTGTTTATGGGTTTTGACAATACTTGGGATTCTATCAATAAGAGCTCACACATTTTAATTTAAATTTGAAATGAAATTCACCATATGAAGCAAAATTGTGAAAATAGTTTCTTAGATCTGAATAATCTCTACAATTTTAAATGGATTTCCTTGTGTTCCACATGTGGACAATTATTAAATGATATTTAAATGCTTTTGCTTTACACCTCCACAGTTCTATGAGTCATTGAGAGAATGTCTCGTGAACATTCTTATTACGGACACTGAAAAACAGGAAAAAGACATTAATCCATTGCTTTGTTGGAGATTACATTTTAAAATCTATATTTAACTTTTTAAACATAAACTCAAAACCTTCACCAGAAAAAAAGTAAAACACACTCTTTCACAGTTTAGAAAACCTAAATTTCATTTTCATTGATTGGTCTTTGCTCTCAATGAACTCAATATTTCCAAAGGCATCTGCCTATCTACAAATTATTGTGGGGAGCAGGTAATACAGAGTGTTTGCAGACTAAAAAGACTTCTAGTCCCAAAGGAATTAAACTCTAATGGTGCCATTTCTGAAACTGGGGCAGGCAGTTGGGCGGAGATGCTGGCAGCTGGCACATCTGCCCACTGGAAAGGTCAGCCATGCCTGTTTTCTGGCAGAGAGGACTGTGCCTTTTTCTCTACCCCCATTCCCATGCCATAGAACCAAAGCCAGCTCCTAGGAGCATACCAAGCACTTAATGAACAACTTCATTATTCTTTTAGGAGGGCACTAGCTACAAATCTCAGGAGTTGGGGAAGAATTTTCACTAAATCTGTTTTAGTATTTTTCCTCCCAGACATAAATTGTGGATAGAAAAGATGATCCTCCATTCAACCAGAAGTATGTACATCAAGCCACAGTGGATCACCAGTATGACATACTCTTTTCCTACATGGGGACAGGAGTTGGGAAGAGAGTGCCATACAGGCAAAGCCAGGCCTACCCAAGGATTTATCTTCCAGGTTAAAACCCTGGGGGGTGACAGATTGTACTTCCGTTATGTTTACCCAATGGCATCACAAACTCCAGTTTTATTATGAGGAAAAAGAATCACTATGGCAGTCTTAATTCTGTGGTTATGTCCATGAATAAAGAGGAAGACAAGGTTACCCAGAAAGAAAATGATACTGGAATTCTCCACAAGTGGCAAAGATGTGTTTTCTCCATCTGCAGAGACGGTGGTAACAGGCCATAGCACCATTGTAACCCAGGCTCACTCTTAGAAACTGGTAGTGATCTGGCCCAGCACACACTAACTTTCCATCATGCTGAGCATTAACAGCTCACGGCAGAATATACTAATGAAACATTTCCAGACTCCCTGCTCTGCAGGGACAAATTTTCTGTACAGACATAGCAGGAAAAACTTGTCTTATTTTTAATTTTTTTATCTGTTGTAAATAATGACTGAGAGCAAAAGAGAGAGAGATGAAGACAAATGTTGGACATGCATATTACCTATCAATGACTTGCATTTGTTTGGGGTTAATTTTCTCAACCACTGCTCACTTTATTTCATCTTGTAAGAATTTTATTTTGAAGAGATTTAAGAATTGTTTATTAAGTAATCACCTGTAGATATTCTATAACACATTTTATACTAACCATTAGGGAAACACAAACAGGAAGAGAGGTGAGGAGAGAGAGAGGCAGAGGGAGAAGGAAAGGAATTATGATTATGAATACTCATATTAAAACAGAGAACAATCTCTTCCATCCAAGTTCTCTTCCCACAGGAAATAGACTCCCCACCACTATGTCAGGGACAGGTGGGTGGACAGATATGCAGATAATCCCAATCCTGTGATGTCCTCTCCATCAAGTCCTAAGATTCCTTCCGTTGATGTGGTGAGCTGGCAGATGTCATTATTTCAGGATGGAGTGGTGTATGAGGGCCAGTTTTGCTGACAGAGATTACAACTCTTTAGAAAAGGTGTTCAGAGAATAAGGAGAAGATGAACTCAAAAGTATGTACCAGAAACAATAGGTTTGAACTCAATAATACAGAGAAGAAAGAACCTTCTCTACATGCGTTAGAAAGTCTCCATAGTCAAGGCCACACAAAATGGTTTTCATAGAGGAAAACAAGGTCGAGGAGGTGATAATGGATGAGGAAAGCTCTCTGATTACATGATTGTGTATACAACAATATGTGAAATTATTCTTCCCAAGGGTGAGATTGAGCTAACCTTAGGAGGAGACTTATTATGATTGTGTAATTTCAGGAAAAATGACACATCAAACTTTTAAAACAAATTTGTAAAAAAAAGAGAGGGAGAGATAAGAAAAGAAAAATAAAGACATCATTAAAGTGAAAAAAGAAAAAAAATAGGAGATGAGATTATTTCCTGGGTCTAAGGCAGCGTGTCTCCAGATCTTCATGGTAGATGAAGGATTTGTCAAACCCAAACAATGTGTCATGGAGTGTCACAATTTTGTCTCAGGGGACATCAAGGGAAGTGGAGCTGAGCTGAGGGAGGAGTAGAATGAGTTTTCAGGTTTGGGGCTCCACTGATTCTGAAAGAATAATTTCCAGTGTCCATGTAAATCATTCCCATTTAATTACTTGGTTTTTGGAGCATGAAACAGTTTTAAAATAATGTTCTAAATTATCATACTCCATGGTGGTCAGACAAGTCTTCCAATGATGTCTATTATGGTGCCTCATGATGAGGTGTCCTTGGCATTTCTTAGCAAGTGAAAAAAAAAATTAGAAGTTTTAATTCATCCATCAATCAGCCTGTCTCTCACCACCTATAAGGCCTAGTTACAAAAGTCTATTAACCTAGGCAACCAACACTGGTAAGTTATGCTGGTCATGAAGAATCATAAGTGTCAGTGGAAATTATTTTAATTATGTCACATTTTCAGAGAGAAGTACAAGCACCAGTGAATCTAAACACCTGGAATCCTACCTTCGCCTTAATATTCAACTTGCTGGCTCAGGAGATGAGCTACACATCCTTTTATATGTCTGGTTCCCAAAAGAATCATGCTGCTGCCACCTATTTCCCACCTTTGCAATCCTTTGTCCAACCCCACAGAGTAACCACTTGTCTAAATTCTAAGTAGAAGGAAAACTCATAGGTATCTTTCTTTTGTATTGCCATGGTAAATTTCAGGCATTCCCACAAGGATTCAATTACCAAACTTAGTGTAAATGAAAACATTTTCCATCATAACTCAGAACTAGGTCAGAACCTTATAGAGCATGTTAATGATAATGTTGATGAAAATTATTTCATGTGGATGGAATTGGAGTACTCCAAACCTTCTAGTTTCTTGAACATCATAACTTACGAGGATCCTATAAAACATTTCTAATATACTATGTTTAAGTGTCATTGAGATGCACCCAAATCCTATGCATTCTGACATTTCTAATTCTTAATGGATTTATAACTTGTTTCTGTACCATAATTAGAGTATTATACTTCTAAATCAAAACCATTCATCAATTTTCATGTCCTTGTACCAGAACGTCTACATATAATAGAATTGCTTAGAAACCCCTAGATCTTTGCTAATCACATTAGTAAATTCTTCCTCGGTACCCTATCTTATTATGGCAACAACATGTGTTTCAAATTTCAGTCACTCACAAGTTATTTCTTACAGAAGAAGGAGTGCATTGCACATGTCTAAATGATGAGCATATGTTAGCACACAAACATACACATGAACATACTTTGAGTCAAAGTCTACTATTGGGACCATAACCCATGTGGCCAATGAAAGTTATAGATGTGCACTTGTAGACTGACTTTACTAATTCACATAATTAATAAAGCTTGTTCAAAATGGAAGGCTCACATTGCTATATTTATCTATAGTGTCTCCATCTTAACTAATAGAGTCATTCACTGTTTCTGAATTCAAGTTGTGGCTTTCTATCCCTTGGAAGTTTCAGTCTGAATCAACTGCTGTTTGTGGTCACTATACCCTTGCACACTATTGTAATCATATGTGTAGTGTAATCTTTCATTGAACTATTGAAGACATCCTACCAAAAAATATTTGCCTTTAATAAAATTTCATTATTCCTTTGGACACCCGATAAATCTGACAGCCTGCAGGGCAATGTTGAAATCTTGAGTGCTTTTCTACTTTTAAAAATTAGGAAATGTACAAAGGTGACTATATAAGCTTCACCATATCATTGATATCATTCTTAAATAAATTATTTATACTGAGCACATTATATGCTTGTGGTTTATAATTTTACAATGAAGAAGGAATGTTTGGTCAAAGGTGGTTTGAAAGCAGGTGCTTAATAAAAAGCAGACTCATACCACAGGTACTCATCTGGGAACTAAGAGGTAACTGTTTCTTCCTGAAATTCACATTGGCAAGATCATTTTTGATAGCCAACAGCTGCATTGGTAACAAAGACCACAAAACCAAGTACATTTCCCATAGTAACTCAGTTTTGTGAACTGAATTGTGGTCCTCAAAAAGATATGTCCATGTCTTAGTTCCTGAACCCTGTGAATGTGGCATAGGGTCTTTGCAAATATTGAATTAAGTTAAAAATTATGAAATGAGTTCATCCTGTGTTGTCTGGTCGAGCCCAAACATCCAGTGATAAATGTACTCCAAGAGACAGAGAAAGATTGGAGACAAACAGAAGAAAAGACACAGACACAGTACAGAAAGTCATATGAGAATGGGGGCAAATATTGTAGTGATACATCATAGACCAAGAATGCCCAGAGCCACCAAAGCTGTAAGAGACAAGGTATTCTCCCCTAGAGATGCTGGCTGGTGCATGATCCCATTGACACCTTGCTTTCAGAATTCTGGCCTCTAAAACTGTGAATCAATTTCTGTTGTTTGAAGCCACTAAATTCATGGTAAATTGTTACCATAGCTAAAGGACACCATACCTCACAACTTGCCCTTCCTTCTGGGAAAGAAAAAAAAAAAGGAAGATTGTAGAATGTCAATAAATGTTATCCTTCTGTTTAGGAAAGGAAAAGCAAACCTGGGCTAGAAAGGGGAAAATATTCCGTTGAGTGATGTGGAACTCATGGTAGGGCGGCTGTTTCATTTCAAGTTAGAAGGAATTGACACCTGAAGAGGAAAGCAAAAGGATGATAACTGACTTGGAAAGAAGCTTAGTAAGGATTGGGGATGGCATTCAGTAATAGAGCACTTACCTAACATGTGCAAGGTCCTGGGTTCAATTCCCACTACCAAAAAAATAAAATGTTTAACATAATAAGACAGACTATCATATCATCAGGACAAAGTTATATATTCTTTGAGCTCTAACTGAATATACTGCATAGATCATAATCTTATGAAATATCCAGGTATAAGATTCAACAAATAGCAGATGTCCACAAGTGTGCAAGAAGGAGTCCAGGAACTCCCCATGTGTCTTAAACTCATCCTCAGGTAGAGTTTCCTAAGATAGACATAGGCTCTGGTAGCTTCATCTTGTGTGAATGGTTCACAGATTGCTCTCTGGTGGTCTGACAACAAAGCCATGGAAACAAATCTCATCATCTATTGAATGGTTTATATTGTTCCTGATGATTTTTTTAAAATCCTGATATTTAATTTAAGTGGTTATAGTTTGGATTATGCACCATTATTTCTAATTAGTTGTGGAATAGGTCAGGTGTCTTCCTGAAAGCACCAGTTGGTGAGAACTCACCATCTGAGGTTCAAGAGCATCAGTATCTACTCCAATAGGCTATGGGAAATCCAGGCTCAAACCCAGGGCCTCCCTCTCTCAAGAATGGGCTGTGGGTCCATCTCGCTACCATTTTCATCAGAGAGCAGAAGAAACATCTTGTTTGGAATTGATGCTGTGGTCTTCTCATGAGTAGGTCATGGAAAGTTATCTCTCACCACCTAAGGCCTGGATTCTTTCAAGTTTGTGTGTGTGTGTGTGTGTGTACATGCACACACACACACTCATATCACTTTGTCTTGAGTTTGAGAACAAGCTCTTACCTCAGCTCCCCAGAGTGATAAGCAAGGACAGTGAAGACCGAACTCCAAACCTTTCAGAGACTTCACTGTAATTTGAGGTATAACTGAAAATTCTGAAAATAATTTTTTACCATGAATAGTTGGACTTCTGGAGCTCCCAAACTGAGAAGGGTAACATCACTGTCTCGTTCTGAGATTTCCTTCATCTTGAATTTTCTAGGAACCTCCCCCAATGACAACTTCTCCTAAACTCCAGTCTCAAGCATCATGCTCCCAAATAAAAAGAAGACAACCCTAACCATATCCTCACAGTGTTCTCTCTTCCAGCTTATCCTCCCCTGAGTAAGCGAAAAAGCATGTTGAAAGAAAATCATAAAGTTTAGTTAAAGTGAATCTCATTCTTCCATCCTTCCAGGTAATCAGGCTGGAACTGCTAGAGTCATCTCTGAATTCCCTTTTTCTCTCAGAGACTATTCACAAAGCAGCCATAAATCTTAATTTGATCTTCTACAGCACATATTCAGAATCCAAGCCTTATTCAGGACCTCCCAGGTTATGTCTAGTTCCAATCAAGCATCATATTTTCCTGAATTAATAACAGACTATTAATTTGTCCCCTTGTTTATACCTTTTTTTCCCCACAATTAATAGTAAATTTTCTACTCAGTAGTTAAAAGGTTTCATTTATTATTGGGTTATATCCCCACAGTTAATAGTATATTTTCTACTCAGTAGTTAAAAGGTTTCATTTATTATTGGGTTATATCATGACTATGTCCAAAATGCTCCAATCCTCCCCCAGTTCAATCTTTAATGCCCCAGTTCCAAGACAGTCTTAGGGGTGAGTTTTCTTTGCAGTCCATAAGAAGGGGATGGTAAGAACTTTCTTTTCCTCCCTCTTCTCCTAAGAGGGAGTCTAAGCATCCTAGGCAGGAGTCTTCTGACCAAATGACACAGATCACTGCTTTGAGACAGCCTCTTCCCTGTCTGCCTTGTCCAGGATGACCTGGGTGAGCCCTACATATCCCCTGCAGCTCCCACAATGGCCAAGGTGAGGATGAGAGTGCAACTCTGGCTCTCTTTTCTTTTTACCCATACCCCAGAACTATTACAGGGTTATCTGAGTTTTCCAAGCATCCAGAGGAAAGTCAAAGTCTTCTCAAGTTTTCCAACCTTATATAAGATCTGCCTTCTGTCCTTTGCTCTATGACTTCTGCTCCTGACCGTTGATCCTTCTTGCTGTGCCTGGGACAAGTAGATAGGTTGTATCCCTGGACTTCTGTACAGGTAGTTTCCTCTGTTTAGAGTTCTCCTCCTTGATCTCTTTTCTATGCTTTGCTTCTTTCTAGCACATTTTACCTTATAATATGTCATATTATACCTAACATAATAGTTCACATATTTATAGCTTAATGCTAATGTATAATTTCCAAAAAAGGCAAATGTCATGATTCTCATACAAACATAAACTTACAAAAAGTAAAAGTTTTTTTTGTTTTTCTCTTGTGGGGTCCAAAACCCAGGGCCTTAAACATGCTAGTAAGTGGTTAACCACTAAGATTCACTCTAGTCCAAAGATTCTATTTAGTTCATTAATGAATGAGTCAGATGTTTATAATAGGTCACCAAGATTTATATTCTTTTGCATTTGTATGAGATTCATGACTTTGGCCTTTTTGAAAATTATTTATTAACATTATACTACACACACACACACACACACACACACACACAAATTGTATTTCCATGCCAGGAAACATTTTGTTTGCTCTAAGTAGGAAATTTTGCATCCTTATCAGCTTCTAAAACTTCAATTGCATCCATACAGAATTATAAAATAGCATAGTCAGTCAAATATTGTCTAAGGTGGATAGCATATAGATTCAGATAATCCCCTGAGGACCTGCAAGACAAGGCATTCCACTGAATGGACATCCGGTGGTCTCTTTTGTTCATTTTTGAGCCTTGGACACATTAAGCTTTGGTAATAGCCATATACTCATATCCTACCTTTATATACTAACTAGTATGTACTATATAGTGACTATGACTATCTTCCTGTGCTAGAAAATAAATTTCCTGAAGTTCTTTTACTGCTGTGTACCTTGGGTCTAGAACAGTATCTGGCACCTAGTAAACATTTAGTGATTTTTTTTTCAAATGAATGAGTTCACAATTTCACTAGCACACGCAATAACTAGAAAGTCATACAAGAATCTAAATTTACATGGAAAAAAAATGAAAGTTATCCCATAAATGTATTACAGTCTACAGTGTGTGATTAATCCATGGTGTTGGTGTTTTACAGTCTTAAAGGTAAATTCAAGTCTCCACATATTATTAAACCTGTGGACTTCCCCCAACTCCCACACCTTCAAAAATCTGTGTATCTGACGAGCTGGTGTGCTTGATTCCATATATACTTCTGTTTATCTTATGTGAATATTTGGTGACACAAAAAATTTCTGTATAGAAAATTATTTATTTTTAATTTTTAGCTCACTGTAGCTTACAAAATATTTGGCTCCTTCAGAGATAGGATCATTTTCCCCTCTAAGAGAGCATGAAGGAAGAGCCAGTCTAGTTTTTAAAACAGTTTATTTTGTATCAGAAGAACTCATCAGTTCAATTATTTGGATTCCAGGTCAGACTTTCAGTGTATCTGTTCTTTTCTGTTTTTGGGTTGCCTTGAGGGTAGACCAGCTGCCTTTACAAATTTCATTAGTAAGTATTATCAAAAAAGAAAGCAACAAACAAACAAAACCCTGTCTCTAAAAGTTCATCAATGCTCTAGCCCCTTTGAAATGTTTTTTTTTTTTTAAATCTAAGAAATGGTCACCCAAATTGCTTTTGCTTTTATTGGTTACAAGTCCTAAAAGATCTAACTCGTTAAAATCCTAGTTTATAAAGAAGAGCAAACATTCTGAGCTTCTACCCAAACTGGAATTTAGTATGTTGACCTCAGCCCCCCCAAAAGATAACACTGAAAACAAAGGAATGAATGTTTATTGAGTGTTTATTATGTTCCTGACAATGTGTGAGTGTTTTTCAAACATGTTTTATTTAATTTTCACAATATTCCTATGAGGTAGTTATCATTCCCCTCTTCAACCTCATCATATCTTTATATCTGAGGAAATTAAGGCTCAGGAGACCAAACAACTTGGTCAAGGTCACAAGACTGGGGATTATCCAGGCAGGATTCAGAGCCAGGTGTTTTATACCCCACTCCTTTCTTTCCTGACTGGAGGCAAGCTGCAGTCTAAGGTGCTTAAATCTCTTTCACTTTAATTTGTGCATCTGTAAACTCATAGTGACACACAGGAAGTTCAAAGATGACAGTGAAGTAGAAGATGAAAAATGTTTCCAAACCTTGATAAAAACTGGGCACAGTTCTAGCCCCAGTATGGGAGACTGAGGCAGGAGGATCCCTTGAGTTCAGGAGTTTGAGGCCAAGTCTCAATACGATCTCAATAAGATCCCATCTTTGGGGAAGAAAAGGAAAAAAACCTTGATATAAAAATTTACTGAACGATAACATAAGACAATGTGGTGTAACATGAAAATTGGTGTTTTGGACTTGTCCTCCACTCTCTTTAATGAGATGCATGCCCCTGACAACCAGACTCCCATTGCTGGAGTAACAACAATGAATGGAAGTGTGCATAGAGCTTCCTCAGTTATCCTCACAAAAGTACCCAGAAATCCAATACTAGCCTCTTTGTAGGTGAGCAAACTAATTGCCAGGAATTTTAAATAACTGGTTTAAGTTTATCTCTGTGAGATGCAATCTTATATCACATAACTCTAAACACAATACTTGTTTTTCCATACCATAACCTGTAACTCTAGAGACTATAGTGGTTTATTAGACCTTGCCTAAATGATAGGATTTGGACAGCACCCCAGACTGGGAGACCACGATGATCTTGCATCAGAGATAGAGACCCTAATGGTCTCTGGGAAAGCAGTTCCTTTCATTTGGAAGGTATAGCAGATGTCAGTTCCTTAGCTCAAATTAGCTTGTCTCATTAGCTAGTTGCTTCCTTTTGTCTTCAAGGAAGGAAATGTGGCACAATCATTAAGGAGTTCAGAAAAGCCAGAATTTGGAATAAGCACTGAATTTCGCCTGAACCCTCTGCTATGTTCAATCCTAAAGCTTATCAGTTCATGATAGATAAATTTAGAGGAAGATCAGTATAAAAGGAAGATGCTAGATTAGAAGATTGTGCTGGGAATAGCTTAGCCTAGACCTTGAAGGAAGTTTGAAAAATTTGGTTTAGATGAAATGAATATGATCCCTCTGAGACAAGGACTTCTCTCCTTTATTTTAATAAATGAGTCACATGGCTTGACAAGGCAAGGATATCTCTAGTATTGGATGTGATGATTGGATTATGAAAAGAGACTATGAGTTGAGAAAAAAGTTATTCCATAAGAAATATAGAAGAAGCAAAGAGATAAGAATTCAAACCAGTTGTGGTTTTTTTTTTTGTTTTTTTGTTTTTTTTGTACTGGGGATTGAACACAGGGTTATTTTACCATTAAGCTGCATTACCAGTCCTTTTCTCATTTTTAAAAATTTTTGAGGCAAGGTCTTACTTAGTTGCTGAGGTCTTCTAAATTACTAAGGCTGACCTCGAACTTGGAATCCTCCTACCTCAGCCTCCCAAGTTACTGAGATTACAAGCATAAGTCACTGCATACAAGCAGTTGTAGATATTTAAAAATCATGTTTTGCCTATAATGGCTATGTGCATAGATCCATATTTTAAAATAAATCTGAACATTAACTCAAACCTAAATTTAGGTCCTTATTATTTGTTCTGCCTGTCTTTATCATGATTTAAGCTTCATATTTCATTGTGTGGAAGGAGTATGTGGCAGGCTAATGGTCTAAATACCTAAGTCTCATTTTATAAATATTTATTGCCAACTGGTATGTTCGTATCTTTGAAGTTGTGTGCAGGGCTTACCATAAGCCTGTATTTCCTTTCCCTGCCTACGGACAATAACCTACCCAGTACTCTTGCTTATATCAGGATAGCTTTGCCACTAAGTGACTTTTTAAAATATCTGAACCTCACATCACTTATTTATTCTTTGTCTTAATTTTTTCCCTCCACATTTCAGATCTCATGCAGGGAAGGTTAGAATGATCTGTGCTGCTATTGAATTAAAGAGGTAGTACAGACAACAATGGGCATCCGTGGAAGCCAAGAGCAAGAGGTTTCAGTAAGACCTGAAGCTGTCCGTCAGGATATAAAAATGTCCATGTTTCCACTGAAAATCATTCATTATACCAAGAATCAGGAAGATATAAAATTAAATGAAAAATGACAATCAATAGATGACAACACTGAGATAAGAGAGATACAGAAGTGTTAGAATTGGGTGAAAACAATTTTAAAGCTACCATGGCAGAATCTAATACCCATTCAAGCTTAGAAACCCCTGGTGGGGGGAGAAGCAGAGGGGAACTTCTTTAGTCTGATAAAGAGAATCTTAAGAACCTATATCTAACATTATATTTAATAAAGAATGGAAAAACCTCTCAAGGATCAGCAACAAGACAAGGATGTCCACTTCTGTTCAACTCTAATTTAAATAGAGCTGGAAATTCTAGTTAGTGAAATAAAGCAAGAAAAGGAAATAAGAAGCATATTGAAATAAAGGAATAATTAAAACCAACCCTTTTGGCATGACAGAATATCCCAAGGAATCTACCAAAACATTGCTAGAATGAATAAGTGTGTTCAGCAAGGTCACAGTGTATAAGGAAACATATAAAAATCAATTGCATGTCTATATAGTTGCAATGAATACATGGACACTAAAATTAAAAATACAATACCACTTATAGTATCTAAAATAAAGAAACATTTTGGCATAAAACTAACAAAAGCTGCCCAGGGCTTATATGCTAAAGGAAATCCAAGATAAGCTGAATAAATAGAAAAATATATTGTGTTTGTGGACTAGAACACTCAACATAGCAGTGTCCACAAATTGAAATGCATGTAAAATTCCATACTAAAACTCAAGTAAGCTTTTTGTAGCTATATGATTATTCTAAAACTCATGTAAAAACAGAGGAACTATAATAGCTAAAACAGTTGTAAAAGAGAAGAATAAAGCGGAAGACTTACTAGATACCTACAATAAGCAAGGCTGTGCAATATGTAATATTGGCAGAGGGACATAAATCAAAGAAACATAGTAAAGAACCCAGAACTAGAGCAGCAGAAATATGCCTGATTTATTTTTTACAAAGGTGAAAAAAATTTCAATGGAGGAAAGAAAACTTGTCAACTCATGATGCTAAAGCAGGTCAATAGGCACTACTCAATCTAGTGTCTCAATTTACCCAACAATATTTACCCAACAATTAACTCAAAATGGATTGTGAATTTAAACATGTAACACGAAATCATAAAAAAAAATTTAGAACGAGAAGAATAGGAGAAAATCTTCAGGATCTATGACTAGGTAAAGAACTCTTAGACTTGAAACTAAAAGAATGATCCATAGAAATATAATTGAGCTGTTTCAGAATTAAACACTGTTCTGTAAAAGATCCTGTTAAGAGGGAGAAAATAGTGCAGACCACATCAGTAGAAAAAGATTCTCAAAGTTCAAAAGTGAGAAGGGTAAGAATATAATTAGAGGATGGAGAGAAAGAGGAATTCGGGTGTATTCCATCAAAATAGATAGACATACAGCAAATCAGCATATAGAAAGATGTTCAACATCATGGCCATCAGGGAAATGCAAACTAAAACTACAATAGGATACCACTACCCAACTATCAGAGTGGTTAAAATAAAAATAAAAAATAGCCTCTTCAACAAATGGTGCTGGGAAAACTGGAGATACATATATAGCAAGTGAAATTAAACCCCTATCTCTGACCCTGCCCAAAACACAACTCAAAGTGGATCAAAGACTTAGGCACTAGAACAGAGAGAGACCCTTCTCTAATAGAAGAGAATGAAGGCCCAAATCTCCACCATGTCTACTTAGGACCTGACTTCCTTAACAAGACTCCTAAGGTGCAAGAAGTAAAATCAAGAGTCAACAAATGGGATGGTATCAAACTGAAAAGCTTCTTCTCAGCAAAGGAAACAATCAAGAACGTGACAAGAGAGCATACAGAATGGGAGAAAGTCTTTACTACAGCCACTTCAGATAGAGCACTAATCTCCTTGAGATATAAAGAACTCAAAAAACTTAACACCACAAAAACAAATAACCCAATCAGTAAATGGGTTAAGGAACTGAACAGACACTTCACAGAAGAAGAAATATAATTAGAAAAATGCAAATCAAAACTACTCTAAGATTTCATCTCACTCCAGTCAGAATGGCAATGATCAAGAATACAAGCAACAATAAATGTTGGTGAGGATGTGGGGAAAAAGGTACACTCATACATTGCTGGTGGGACTGCAAATTGGTGTAACCACTCTGGAAAGCAGTATGGAGATTCCTCAGAAAATTGGAATGGACCCACCATATGACCCAGATATCCCACTCCTCCTATTATACCCAAAGGACTTAAAACCAGAATACTACAGTGACAGAGCCACATCAGTGACAATTGAGCAGCTCAATTCATAATAGCCAAACTATGGAATCAACCTAGATTCCTTTCATTGGAAGAATGGATGAGAAAAATGTATATTTACACAATGTAATATTACTCAGCCTTAAAGAAGAATGAAATGATGGCATTTACAGGTAGATGGATGGAGCTGGAGAATATCATGCTAAGCAAAATAAGCCAATTCCAAAAAACCAAAGGCCGAATGTTTTCTCTGATATCCATTATGGCTGATCCATAACGGAGGTGGGTTGGTGGGGAGGGAAGAATGGAGGAACTTTTGGATTGGGAAGATGGGAGCAAGGTGGGTGGGAAGGATGGTGGAATTAGTTGAACATTATCCCCTCTGTACATGTATGATTGTACAACCAGTGTGACTCTGTATCGTTTACAGCCAGAGGAATGAGAAGTTGTGCTCCATTTGTGTACAAAGTGTCAAAATGCTTTCTGCTGTCATGTATAACTAATTAGAACAAATTTTTAAAAAGAGACAAAAAAATAAGTATAATATTAAATGGTAGCAAGGATGCAGAGAACATGAATCACTCATATATTGCTGGTAGGTATATGAAATACTACCACTGGGGTAATAGTTTGGCAGTTTCTTATAAAACAAATCATACAACCACCATATGACCCAGGAATTGCATTTATTTTCCTGTACGAGCCTTTGAATGAATATTCATCCATAATAGCTGAAAACTAGAAACAACTCAAATGTGCTTTGATAAGTGAATAATTAAACAAATTGTGGTATCCATACAATAACGTATTCCTTAGCCATAAAAAAGAATGAACTAGTAATATGCAAAACACCTGGATGAATCTCTAGACTAATACTGAATGAAAAAAATTAATCCCAAAATATTATGTCCTATATGAGTCTGCTCATATATTTTGAAATGTCAAAATTACAGAAATGGAGAACAGATTAATGGTTTCCAGACACTGAGGAGAGATGGGAGGACAAGGGAGTGACTGTCACTATAAAAGGGCAACAAGAGGGATCTTTTTTTAAAAAAAATTGTTCTTTAGTTGTAGATGGACACAATATCCTCTTATTTTTTATTTATTTATTTATATGGTGATGAGGATTAAACCCAGTGCCCCACGCAAGTGCTCTTACCACTGAGTTACAACTGCAGTCGCCAAGAGGGATCTTATTGTGGTAGAAATGTTCTATATTTTGAGTGTCTCTATTCTTATTGCAATAACACACTATAATTTTCCAAGGTGTTACCATGGGGGTAAACTGAGCAAAGAATACATGAGATCTCTGTATTATTTCTTAAAACTCTATGTCAATCTCAACAATTATCTTAGACTCAAGAAAAAGGTCTTGTGATACCTGATATGAACCATAGGATGATGGATTACAAGTCTCTGGGAAAGGCTACGAAAGAAGGCAAAACCCTGAGGAAACACTGATATTCAAGGCCTACTACAGGAGGAGGATTCCCAAAGGTAACTGAGCAAGGACTTGTCTTTAATGTGTAGAGTCAGGAAGCAGCTAAAGAAAAAAGTGAGCTCTTAGAAAGTGGGACTTGGGCTTATTTTGGAATTATAAAATGGATAATAACTTGCAGTTGGCAATAATCAACAAATACCTGTTAATCACCAATGGACACAGAATTTAACTGAATATAAAGGAGATGAGATTCTGTTGTTGATTTAGAATAAAATCAACCTAGTGGAGAACAAAGAAATTATATTTATTTGGGGTTAATTATGATTGCAATCTGGGAATGCACAGATTCCAGCAATCTTGAAAATGTGCTGCTGGGTACTACAAAATGGTGGCTGTATTTAAAGCTTTAAGTCACAAGAGGGTTGTAAATTAGATCAGGAATTATGATTGGTACTGGCAGAAGTGTGGCTGTCCTCTAAGAAAGGGAATGGGAGATATCTCGGTCTCTTGATAGTTTTGGGAAAAGGGCTTATTTTACAGAAGATCAGCAGAGGTGAACAATGTTTCAAAGGTTAACTCTCCCTTAGGGATGTGTGTGTGTGTGTGTGTGTGTGTGTGTAGTTCAAAGGTTCAGCAGTGTGTCTGCAATCTGATTAGGGCTTCCAACTCCACTTTAAGCCCTGAACCAGTGCTACTCCATCTTGAATTTTTTCCCTTGACACTAGTCTAGTCAATTCAGTGATAGCTAGGAAATCTGAAAAAGTATGAGACTAGAGAAAACCAGAGGAGACCATAAGAATATAATCAATTGACAACCCCTTCTCCCACAACAACAACCCCAACTTTGTAATACTATTGGGGTCACTTTATTTTGGCCTTAAGAGTCAAAAGCATTCAAGCTGAAATCTGAGATAAAAGTTCAAGTATACTGAAATCACTCTTTAAGAAAGCTACCCCTCATTTTTTGTCATTCTCTTATGACTGTCTGATGTCCTTCTTTCTCTTTTCAGTCAAGTTCATTGAAACAATACATTCCTTTTATTTGCTTCTTCACTTCCCATTAACTTCTTCAATAAAAATAATCAGTGAGCCAGGGATGGTAGCCCACACCTACAGTCCCAGTGACTCAGGAAACTAAGGCAGGAGGACATCAAGTTCCATCTTGTTTTTGTGGTATTTCACCCCTTTAAATATTCCCTTTTGTTCGCTTTGCTTCTGTGATTTCCTTTAACCTTCTTTCCCAGCACTATTCTCACCTCAGTGGCCACATCCTTGGATCTTTCATGTTCTCTTCTTTTCACTCCTCAAACTTCAGTGCTCCCTACTTTCCTTGTCTGCTCTTTTCCTATTTTCTCCATGGAACTGTATCTAGATCCTTGATTTAATTACTCCCATGTCTACATTGTGCCAAGACCTCTCTCCCATGTTCAGATCCACATATCCAGCTCCATCACAGGATGTGCCATTCCCTCACCATTCACTCATCTATTCATTTAAAAATGTATTGAGATTTTTGCATTAGACATTCTTTAGGGGTAATGACAGTGCTCTAAAGGAAGCAAACAGAGCTCCTGCCTATCAGGAAGCTCACACTCTAGTGAACCAAACATTTATTATGTGCCATTTTTGCTTCTCATTTGGGTTCAGGAAATCTGCTCTTCCTCTTCTTCCCTGACACCTTATCATTGTGTCTCCTTGTTGCCCACCTTGCTGGGCTTTCCCAGGGAGGACAATTTCCACCAGGACTGCTGTCCTCTAGTGTAAGCTGTCCCTTAAACTTCCGGACATCAGAGTGAATCCCAGTTGATGACCAAGTACAGGGGATGGATTCCCCAGATTCTGTACCACTGACATCAAATACCTTTGTCTGCAGTCTTAAGGAATATTTATTCTACACAGTTGCAAAATAGTTAAGTGCACAACTAATTTTTACCACATTTGACACAATGTGTTCCCCTTAAAACAGCCATCATCTCTTGGTGCTTATCTCACAAGACCAAGGATAATCATTGCTGTTTGGAGTTTAATGTCCCCCAAAGATCCATGTGATGTAGCCTTGGTGGTTCCTATGGAGCCATAGGCAGGTGGCAGAACTTTGAGAGTGGGGCCTAGTGGGAGAATCAGTAAACATATAAAGGAAACAACGATCCTCTCGATGTAGCCCCCCACTCCACTTTTATCAGTCCCACTTCCTTTCCAAATACAAAAAGGTTTTAACACTTTTAGCACTTTCGAATAGTTATTCAACACTACTGAACAATATACATTTGTATATTTTTTATTTATTAAATTTAAACATTGTCTAAAGTCTAAATGACTTAAACCTTACATGATGACAGCATTCTTATTCTTGTGGTCCAACACCACCTCCCCAGCACACCTACCTGCACACCAGACATCACACACACAAACACACACACTCACACTCACACACTTACACTACCTAATCTTTCCAATTTACCATGAAAACTTTCTTAACTGATGTGGAATTAGCTGGTTAATGGAGAAGTCAGTTTAAAAGGGTTAAAAAAAAAAAAAGATAATTATACAGAATGACATGTGCTCTTAATATTTGGTTTTAACCTAAAATATATCATTGTACATTCATTTATCAGGCTATTGATAAATGGTTAAGGCCTCTTCTTTGAGAGTGGATCTGCTGATTCAAAGTTTCTATCATGTTTCCTGTGTGAATCACATTTACAATGCATCTTCTACAATTCCTACAACAGAACAGGAACCTTAAAAACCTGCAAAGTTCTCTGAATGTAGAACTTTTCTATATTTGTTGTGGCTTTTTTTCTTCACTCTTTTATAATTGTCTCTCCTAGGGCTAATTTAGTTGCAAATGTTTTCATGATTTTCCTTTAACTTTTACAGATTCTATTGATTTATTTGTTAGGGTAGATTTTGTTTATGCTTTGCTCATATTTCATATTTTATGGGATATGGTCACAAATGTGAATAGCATTAAAAAATTGGGAACAAACACACCTGAACCTTAGTAAGCAAATATGCACAGATATTGCTTAGAATGACCATCTAGCTACACATATTCAACTTTTTGAGAGAATTAGATAATGTGTCTTATGCTGGACACAAGGATTATCCATCACTCTCAGAGTCAGTTGGTCCTTTAAGAGATTTCCCATGATATTTCTCCTATACTAAAGCAAAATTCTGAAAGGGATTGCTCTCTACCAAAACTTTAATTGTTAACATCACAATGACTGAGGAAACAAGGTATTTAGAAGAACACCATGAAATTCAAAAAGAGCCTGGAACTATTTATTTTGAAAACAGACAACACTGCCCAACTACATAGAAGCCACTGAGATTATTACCAAATAATTTCTGCATCATCAAAATGGGTAAAATTACATTCAGGAATGTCTATAAAATGATATAAAAGATGGAGACACTGTATAAAGAGTTCCATCAACTTGAACCCTATTAAATTCCATGTTATCTAGTAGCAATATGACTTAGGGAACTGACCTCCATCTTCAGAAGTTGGTTCTATTTGTCTTAGTTAAATATGGCTTTCTGCCCTTATGACTGACATGTGCCAACTTGAGTCAGAAAGTTACCAGGGAAGATTTACCAGTGATTTCTTCTTTGCTTTTAGAGGCAATCTGTGGAAAGTGATCTATGGGTGGATGTAAGTGAAGATGAATAATGCCCAAATTTATGCTAAGGACTTGTTGGCATCATGAGCCTAAATGGTAAAGTCAAAACACTGATGAATGGAGTGATGAGAGAATTACAGATAAAACTGGTGCCACGATTATACTGTGTCTGAAAATTTGGTCTTCAATTACATGAGCAACACACATCCTTATTATTTACACCTGTTCAGTCATGTTTCTACTACATTTAACCAAACATACACTAACCTATTTTTAGTATTTAAAAGGCTCTTCTTCATTTATAGGAAAAATAAAGCATTCTTCACATGAGTCCCTTCAATTTCTATCAGTCCAAAGAAACTGGGTATTACATTAATTTATACATTACACAATAACATTTTCTACCCCAAGAAGTGGACTAAGCTGAAATGGATTGTTACAGCAAGATTATTAAAGAAAGCTGCTTGGGTAAAACAGGACTCCCCATGATTGACAACAGAGAGAGAAAACAAACACATCTGCTCTGAGATATCCTGTGGGGCCACTGTTGGAACTCAAGTCCTGGGATTCATGGGTTCAGGATATGATTATAGGAGGTATTTCGGATAATCCTGGAAGGCTAGGGGGATAAAAAATTATAAATGCTTCTAACAGGGGTTGATGGTGAATTCACCATGTCAGACACTGAGCTCTGCTATTTAGATGTCTTTTCACTTGAACTTTCCTAATAGCCCTATCATGTAGATACTATTTTTATCCCAAATTTAAAGAAGAAACAGGAAAAAAAATGGTTATTGAATTTAAATAATTTGTCCAATGCCACAGAGTTGCTAAGTTGCAAGCCTAAAATTTGTATTATCTAATTTGGAAGCTATTCTATTCACCATTATGTTATACATTTCATTTTATTTACTTATGCTTTAATTCATTGGCTAAGAAAAAAAAGGAAAGAAAAACTTGGAAGTCAAACATTACAGAGCATGCCTAACTATAATGATTAGAAACATCTTCCAACACTTTGCTCTACTGACAGTTAACTCAGCTTCACTTGTTCTAATAGCATGTAGCCTCTCCATGTGTCAAAGCAGCTCTCTGCCTTTTCAAATAGAAAAGTTTTCTGCTGTATGTCTCCAGAAGATGATGGATCTGCAAAAAATGCATTTCCAATGACTTTACATTAGAGCAATACAGTCAATGTGGACCATATCAATCCAAAGAGACTTTGGGATTGACTCCCCTTGAAAACTTTATGGAAAAACAGTTTTTGATGTTTAAAAATATCCTGTCAGAAACATAGTTTGACCAAGATTGTACTGCGTGCTCCCTCTTATTACTTAATATTCATATTTGAACAGATGTGCTTCTTTATCATAAGTTCATCTCTCAGTGATACAATGAGTGACTGGGGTACAACATTATATCATTGGATTCAATAAAATAAAGATTGAAAACAAGTTAATAGCCTGGGAGATTGTTTATGATTCTTAAATCCCTAAAGCAGTTTGACATGTTCTCATCCTAACAGCACCCCAGGGACATCAGAAAACTAGATACCCTTTGCTCTACCCTATAGAGGAATAAATAAAAAATCAAAATAACTAGTTCAACAAAATATCTAGTTCAAAATCAAATCACAGAGTAAAAGGACACCCTGGATCAAATATGTTCAGTACTCTCTCCAGAACTCCATTCAAGTTTTTCTCATGTATTTATAATTTCCAGTAAGGTTAATGCTACCAATTTGCCATGAATATGAAATCAAGTTCACATTTCTCAAAGGAGAGATTATAAAATTATTAAACTTTTTTCATAGTAAATGTAAAGAGAAAACAAAAAGGTGAGAATATATTGCTAAGCCTTATAGTAAATCTAAAGAGAAAAATGAGGTGAGAATATATCACTAAGCTTCCTATATACAGTTAAAAAAATGTCCATTTCTAATTAGGCCATGGTTAATAATCTTTTGGTAAATGTATCCACTTCTGTGGTCACTACACCATGAGCTTTCTACCTTCTGCAGCTTAGATCTTGAATGGTCTCCAAAAAGTCCATGTGTTAAAGGTTTGGCACCCAAGGTGGCACTCTTGGAAGTAACTTAGAAACTTCAAAAGTTGGGGTCTCATGGGAGTTCCTTAGGTTATTGGGGGCATGTCCCCAAAGAGAACTGTGGAACCCAGACTCTTCTTTCTGTTTTGCTTCCTGGCTAATGGGTGAATAGTTTTGCTCCACCATGTGTTCCCACCATGATGCATTGCCTTGTCTTAGGCCCAAAAAAATGTTACCAAGCAAAGATAAATTGAAACCTCCAAAATCATGAGCAAAAATAAGCCTCTTACCTTCATAAATTAGTTATTTAATTTATAGTTATGAAAAACGGACTATGTTAGTCAGCTTTGTGTGACTGTAACAAAATACCTGGTATAATCAACTTAAAAAGTGGAAACATTTATATCTGCTAATAGTTTCAGAAGTTTTTTCTGTGGTCATTTGGGTTCATTGCTTTTGAGCCTATGGCAAGACAGTACACAACCATGAGGAATATATGGTGGAATGATCTGCTTTCCTCATGGTGTCACTTAGAAGTAAAAGGGAGAGAGAATGGGGCTGGGTCCCAATATTCCATTCAAAGAACACAGTGACTTAAATTCCTCCTAGTAGGCCCCGTTTCTTCAAAGTTCAGCCACCTCCCAGTAGTGCCACAAATTGGCAACCAAGTCTTCCACACATGGATCTTTGAGAGACACTTAACCAAACCATAGCAATAACTAGCCCACTACTCAGGAATCTGGAGAAGACTGAGAAGAGGAGTACCTATACATGCATAGGAATAACTTTTGGCCAGTTTGAGCTAATATACCATCTACTTCCCCTCAGAGAAGAATTCAAGGTCATTAATATGGTAGGCATGTTCCAGTTTTTCTAATTGGTATATGCCCATCTTCTTATAAAAACAAAACTAAAAATCTCATTGTCACAGAGCCCTTCCCCTGTACTGACCTGCTGTTTAAATATACAAGTGGGAAGTACCAAACCACTGCTCCAGAACCTTGCCAGGTTCTATTCTAACCTATTATCTCAAATTCTCTGGTATGTGAAAACTAAGAATATGAATTTTAATAAGCTTCCAAGATGATTTTGCACATTAACATTGGAGAATTTCTAGTGTAGGGTCTGATGTTTCATTTCAAATTTTTCTGCCTAAACATTTGACTCTACAGGAATTTCTCTGTAGACTTTTGGAAGAAACCAGAAGAAGAATACTCAACAGAAATATTAAGAATGATAGAAAATAAAATGTAGCAGCAAAACCATACACTCTCTTGATAAACAGTGAAAAATAGAAGAAAGCTGATGATATGGCAAGTGAAACATGGATTCAGGAACAGAAAAATGCATGCAAAAAATAACCATAATGACCAAAAACTGGTTGGGGAATAGACACATAAACATTTCTGTCTCATCACAACCTAGAATGAGGCACATTTCATGTTTCCAAACCTCATCTCTTTGCTTCGGCCTCTTCTTTAAAAGCTACATGGGTAAGTGTGAAGCAATTCTCTAGTCAATTTGGTTGAGTGGTTTTGACAATTTTTTTCCCTACAACAAGTAATTAAGTCAAATATTTTACTGTTTTTGCCATTATAACAAAAACAAATTATTGGAACATCAAAAAAGTAACAATCTATTTAAAAAAAATATATCTGATGGTTTGTCAGGTGCCCATGGTAATGATCTGTTATGAAGGGAAATGTAGGAACTTTGGCCAAAAGATCTAGCCTGTGTCTAGCTTCTTTGGATTTTAGCATTTTTAAAGTTGAAATGTACTTGAAAGATTCTCACTCAGCCCTTATGATAGATGTAGATGTTGAAACCCAAAGATGTCAACGTGACTTCACGTAACAGTTTAGTGACTGAAGCAGGATAAAGCTTGGATTCCCAATTCATGGTCCAGCATCCTTTCCTCTTCACCACAGTGCCTCCTTTCTGCAGATCACCAGCTGAAGAACTAGTCGGTTGCAGCAGCTATAAATATGCAAGCCATATGGAGAAGTAGAAGAAGGCAGTTATGGCATCAGCAGAATTATGGGGGAATGACAATCATGCTCTTGGTAGCAAGCCAAGGCAGGATGGGTGCAGGACTTCCCTGGGTTCAAGCCCCAGTTCTGTTGTACCCCAGGTGTTTCTCCTTGAGTGAGTTACTTAACTATTCTCTATAACAGTTTTCTTACCTATGAAGTAGAAGCTAAGATCCATCTTTGAAAAAGTGGTGGTAGAATTCTTACAAGATTTAAAGTATTCAGAACAGTGCACAGCACATAATACCTTTATAGGAGTTTGTCAAATAAATATTAGGTATATCTATACATTTCTTAGTTAGTTTCTCTCAGTTACTCTTGTCCAGGGGGAACTATTCCCACGTCTGGCTTTTATTTTGTCCAAATCCTTCCTTCTAGTAATTCATAATTATTGTTTCCTGGGCCTCACTTCTTACACAAATCTAACTGAAATTGTCAAGGTACTCTTAGAGATCTTCATTAGTAAGACAAGTATTTTTGTGATTTGTTTGAATTGGGTTCATCTAACCTTGAGGATCCACCACACTTTTCTGTCACTTAAGGTAGATTTAGTTCCCTTCACCTTTGCAAATCTATAAAAGCAAAGTTATACAAAATGAAATTGACCAAATTTCGTTAGTTCTTAACTCATCTTTTCAAAGTAGCACTTTGCTCCAGACCCTAACCCTAACTTTTGCACATTTATGTCTGGGAACCCTCAGATGTTTCATGTACCCCCGTCTCATTGGGGTACTGTCACTACTTCCAGAGGCTTTATGAATGTCAAACTCTGGTGAAGGTCCCTTTTCTCATGGTTCCCAAAGATGTTGGCTCATTATCTATGCAACATCCATGGTGTGACAATTTTGATGCAAAATCAGGAAAAAAACCCCATCTCTCTCATATAGTATCACAATTTTTACCTGAGAACCAAAGAGTGATGCCTTTACAGTGAGTCCCTGAGGTAAGAGAAACCTTCCATTTCTACCTGCAGCCTTTTTTTCCCAATGGTCTAGGTCCAAGTTCTTAAAGATTGCTGGTAGAAGATGTGGCTCCCCACCCCACCCCTTATTTCCTCTGACCCCTCCTCAACTTTCAGGAACACAACAATAAACCTCACAAAATTTAATTTCAAGAAGTCTGTTCATGACTTCCTCAGATTACTCCCTAACAAATCTAAGGTACCATTGAGGAACAATTGCCCTTGTCCTCACCGCTCCTGGATTTCATCTACTTTCTTTCCATTTGTGATCATCCGAATGCTGATTATGATTTTATTTTCCATAGCATTAACTTTCAGTGCTTAATCCATGTACTACTGAGTCTGGCCTATTTTCAGAATTCAAGCTTCCATGTAATAGATGGATTTAGTCAAAATCATATTTTTTATTTTGTGAATTGTTTAAAACACAAAGATAAAAGCTGTTCATCCATCACTGTCCCTCACCCTATTATAATTCCTGGTTGCAAGAGGGAGCTGGGGTGGTCAGGTCCTGGGTGAGAACTGGATACATTAGGAAAAGGAAGGCAAGTTTGTCTTCTTTTTCTATACCCGTTGACCCTTGGCTTTCTGGGGACATTGGTCAGACCATCTAATGTTTGCTCTCTATTCTTTGTTAAAACAATAAGAGCATCATCTTATCCACCAGGTAGGCAGTTGAGCTCAGAAACCACTCTTGAGTACTGTACCCAGACCATTTTCATTAGTAGCTAAATGAATTTATTAATGCAGTTGTTTTAGCACAATGGAGTAGCAAAACCTAAGTCATTTGAAAAGCTTGGTACTCATGGGATAGAAGCAGTCTTTAAGGGGAAACTGTCACATTGTGAACCCAAGTTGCTAGATTTTTAAATGTAATTTACATTTTATCTAAAACCCAAAAGGAAGGGACTATATTTGCTTGCTCCAAGTACTTAACCTGAGGTCATTAACATAAGAGTTAGTTAATTTCAGAATTGTGAATCCCATAATAGTTTGGCACAATAATTGCTACTACAGGTATGCTATCACAGTAATCCAAACCATTTCATCTAGTTGGCAATTTGATAATGTTTAGGATATGATTACTCAGATGGAAAATTAGTTTTAGTATGACAACATTACTCAAAGTCTTTGAGGGATAAATAAGATGGCCATGAAACACAAACATTTGTTGTTGAGCTCGATGGTGAGAAACCTCCCTGGTTCCATTTAGAATGGTTTGATGACCGGCTTCAAAGCCCTTGGAAGCTCCAGCACAATAAACACTTTGAAGCACAATGTTTTGTCATCCTCCTGCCTTAGGCTTGCCTGTTTCTGGCATAGATTAACAATGTTTGTCTTTTTTTTTTTTTTCTTTTCTTTCTTTTTCTCACAATGGGACAGTTTCCCCTTAATGACTACTTCTATCCCATGAGTACCAAGCTTTTCAAATGACTTAGGTTTTGGTACTCCACTGTGCTAAAACAACTTCATTAATAAAAGACGGATTCCTGGGATCTTTTGTTGCCACATTATAGTATTTGTGTTAGAACATTGTGTCTCCCACATCACAGTGATGCAGGCAGGGCTACCACCATGACAGCAAGAATTACAGCAGCAAATTAACTCTGGCCCTGGGTGGCTTTCTCAGTGCTCTTTTTGACAGTGATTGGACCTTCCCTCAGTATTGACTTCTTCCCAGGAAAAATCAATTAAAACAAAAACAAAAACCAACAGAAGACTCCTCATCATTTTTACTCAATCAGTTGACCTAATAGTTCCCCAAACTACCTATAGATCTCAACTGCCAAGTTTTCTGCAAGAAAAATGTTTCCCTTGTGTCCACTGGGTGAATTTGAAGTCATAGTGCAACTCCTAGGATCACAGGCTCTTCTTGAACTTAAACCTTGTCAAGCAGGGCAATTGTGCACTTCCAAAAATGTCTTGAAACCCCTCCATGATTCTTTGCATATGAACAAACAATTTGCCTTTCCTATTTTTCTTACTGTAGGCACTAATTACATGACAATTAAAGAAGGCCTGAGAGGGCATAATGAAGAATTTCTAATAAATCCTGTGTTGTTATGGGCCAAAGAGAAGACTCCAAATAGGATTGGTGCGAAGGGGCAAAAAAAGGAATTATTTGATGCAAAGAGGAATGACGCTGCTTTAGTCTTTTTTGGCAGTCCCTTCCTCTGACAATTTTTTTTTCCTGAGGAAGGATTATATCTCTTCATGATATGGATTTAAGTGTGGAATCATGACATATTCTCACTCCCTTTTTATTGTGTATGTGTGTGTATATGAGTGCATATATATGCATATTACAATATTTTGTTTTCTTTCCGTTCTTTTTTGTCCATCTATATAAGTTTCATAACAATAGTACTCATTTATAGTACTCAGTGAGCTCTTTATGTTATTCCTAATAGACATTCTTTATTAAACTTGGCAGTAAATGGAGGCTAATGCGCATGGTCACATATGTGCACACACATAGCATTGGACTCATAGAGTACTTTAGACCAAAGGTTTCCTCTAGCAAAAAACAAAAGTAGAAAACCAAGAAAAATTTAAAAATACAGAGCAAAACTGCAGTAATTCTCATTTTCTAGTTCAAAAAAATTGGAACTCTCCTATTGAAAGAGAAAGGGTTTGGGATGAATTTACATAAATTTGGGATTTCACATAGAGATAATTGCAAGTGATCTATCTGGAGATTATAAAGTGCCTGTGTTAAAAAGCTATGTCTTTCATACTCAATCCGGTCTCCCTTTTTTTTTCTTAATACATGACAAAATTAACACATAAAAAATGGAATTATGGAAAAGAAAAAAGAAAATTAAGTTTAGATACCAATTTAGTCCTGGGTTGGAATCCTTGTTACCACTAATGTCACTTAACTGAGTCTGAGATTTCTCTATAAAAGCTGGGGTCATACCTACTGTGCAGGGTAGTTAAAACAATGATATGCTAATAGCAAATAAAGTTATGCATAGGGACATTCTTGGTCCACATAGATATTTATGGAAGCTCTTTTCTCTATATAAACTTGAGGATGGACATAGATACTAGACAAAAACTAAAGAAGAAAAAGTTGAATTAATTCTTCACTTTACTTTTGATTCCAAATTGGTTCTGTTGGTCCTGGTATTAGAACTAAGTATGGTTCTTTCCCATGTATATAGTTCTCTACCTCTGGTTGGTCCATATCTTTCTAGTTATCTAGTTAGAAAGAAAGAAGGAAGAAAGAAGAGAAAGGAGGAAGAAAGAAGGAAGGAGGGAAGGAAATAATACATCTTTATTTCCTTTAAGTAGTGACTACTACATTTGGAGAAATAGGAAAAGAACAAAATAAATAAAATATAAGTATAGCTGGCCCAAGCATCTACAGCCTATTCCAAGCCTCTGCCATGGAAATATATGTTCTTTCTCTACTTGAGCTAACACTGCACAGTTTGTACTCTGTTCCATAATCAGTCTGTTTCTTATTCTCTTCTGGATAATCATACAGAAACGAAATTATCACCCAGCAAAGATTGTGGCAATATGTGTGCAAAGTTGATCTGGGAAAATCAATAAGAAAGACATAAAATAAAAATAAAAATAAAAAAATAAATCCCAAACAGGTCTTTTTATTTAACATAAGGCCAAAGAAGCTATCAGGCGTTGCTGAATACTGTCCACTAACTGTACAAAATATTGACTGCATGCCTCGCAAACACCAAAATATCCGCTGGAATGCCATAGAAATAAATAACTTCTGCTATAAACACATGAAAACATATCAAACTGTTATCTCTTTAAACATATTGTAAATAAAAAAATTACCAGTACTTCTACACAATAAATATTAAGAAACCATTGACATAGTTGAAATGCACTCATATAAATTAACAACTTTAATTACATTAGCCAAACAGACATTGGTTAAAGAATTGCATGTAGTATGCAAAAAAAAGGACCCACAAAATAAAAATAAAAACAAACAAACAAACAACATCAACCACAGAACACAAAAGTTTTAAAACAAAACAGGCTTCAGATTATCTTGGCTTTCATAATTATATTTTTCTTTTAAAGAAAAATATCAACCCATTGTCAATGCACTGTTTTTCAAAGCATTTAAATAGAGGGTAAAACCCATTGAAAATTAATACAGAAGAAATGATTCACTTTATGCATAAAAAATAAATAATAATATAGCTGAGACATGTGGTTTGCTTCTGCTCTTGAAGATGTGAACAGCTTCTAAGCATTCATTTTCTCTGACCCATACAATAGCTTCTCAGTAATACAGGGTTTAATTTAAACACATACAGTGTCCACCCCCAAACCTTCTGCCCACATCTACAAGTTTCATTTATTATGTAGGTTTTCAGGGTGACTAAGTTTTTCTCTACATTGAAAAGGGAAGTTGCCAAAAGGCCCACAGGAAATCATATTTTCAAGCGAACATGATAATTTGAATCTATGTTTAATACAACTGAGATATATTTGCTCTGATTTTTTAGAGTCACCTCCTGAAGTCCAATCCCACAAGAGCAGAAAAAAATTTTACTTGCTCTACCTTCGAGGAGAATGCAAGAACTTGCCTTGAAAATGGAGTGTGGAATCAATCTTAAATACGCATGAAATTGGCTGGTCTTCTGAGACAAGAAAATCCCAACTCAGTGTAGTAGAGTTTGCTTTACTTTTTTGGAAAAAAAAGAAAATGTCAATTCAGCCTACAAAATACTTATTTTTCTTTAAGGGATATACTGAGGACAGGTGCTTTTCAGAGCTTCTAGAGTTAGTGTGGGCAGTTATTTAGGAGCCTAGACATCAGCCCTAGAAAAGGAGTGGAGAGATAGTGGGATCAGACAGAGCCACCCTCCTATCAAGTAAAACCTACCGCCAAGAACCCAAGATGACAGGAATTAAAAGCTTCTCATTTTGGCCCCATACAGCTGTGTAAAGAGTGGTTGTTCACAGGGCTTTGTATCTGCTGAGATTAAAAGATGATAAAATCATATCTTTTGATATCAATAAAGATGGAAGCGATTCATAATTCTAACACAAGGCCATATAAATGTAATGAAACAGGGTTAAAGTTTGTGGGTGTAGGACCTCCCAATCATTTAATTTTTAATCCAAATATTGTCATATGGAATTTCATTTCACTCAGTTTTAAATCACTATGGCACTAATCAAACCCCTTCTTGCCACTAGGACTGAAAGGGCTTATCAAAATGGCGAATTCATTTGAGATGAACCGGAACCCCATATGGCTGCCTTTGCAATTTCCTGTTCTTTTCCGTGGCCTTGACCATCTCTTACTGCGTAGTGAAGTAGGACTCATTTCCTCACACTACGACCACAGGTTCCAGTATTAGTTCCAGTACCAAAGAAGCAGCAGTTTGAGGCCCTCCAAGATTTTTGTGAAAACTGGTGAAGTTGAAATGCCATCTGCTCCTCTCCCTAACTTCCCTCCCCATACCCATCTTCCCCATGTGCATGATATCCAAGGCTGAAGGACCTTAATTAGAATCCACTAATGAGCTTCTCATGCAGTATATATTGTTTCCTGCATAAGATAAGGCAGGCCTCTAGAACGTGGTTAGTACATTTGCCCAGTAATGAGGCTAATTTGCCTACACGTAGCCTAATGTTATACTACACTGACTTAGTATAATTTTAAGATGAGCTGCACCACGTTTTGTAATATTTGGTTTCTCACTGATATTTCATTTTTCTAAAATTACTTTTTTAAATCTATGGATTGACATAAGGTTAAAAGTTTCAACATCTTACTGAATACTGAATGCAATTGTTCTAAATTAAATTTTTTCCAATTTTTTCAAATGTTTGCAGTTTCAAACAAGTCAGTAAAAATAAGGCTCTGTATTTTCAACAGCACATAATGAATGACTTATTAGCTGTTTTAGGCAAGCAAAATACTGAATAAATTAGATAGAAACTTAGCTTTAAGCAATACTTTGAGATTTATAAGACAAAGTTTTTTTTTCCCTTTTAGCATCTGAACTGATACATACAAACTTACATATTGAGTTTTAATATTAATTAAATATTAGAGATTCATACTGCTGCCCTCATCCCAGCCTTCTTTTAACTCTTCTCTTTCTTAACTCCCATTCTCTTAAACACCTTCCTCCAAATTATTTATCCTTTAAGTACTAACATTATTTAACCCAGTGGGTGCAAATAATATCTCTCAAAATCAGGCCTAAACCATTTTTAAAAAATTCACCCGACTCTTTTATTCTGGCCTACAGATTAATTTTTTTCCGAAAAAGTTTCTGATTTAAGATTGATTCCAATAGATAATAAATAGAAATTGAAAAAAATCGACCTATAGTTTTGATTAATATCCTGTTTTCCCCACAGGGGATAACTTGTAGCGGGGCGGGGACAAGAAAGAGGAGGGAGTTTGATCCCTGTACATTTAAAGAGGGCCTTGCTGAATATTCACTGGAATTTCCAGGCTTTTTCACAACCAAATTTTTGAAATGCGCCCACCTAGTTCAGAGTAAAAGCAAAAACTATAGCCTATCCTTCTTAAAAATACTGTGTTTTGCACACAAACATTCATTGCTTTAAGAACATTAAAAAATGACAGCCTGAAGTGCTTAAAATGTGTATGGACATGATACAATACATGTATATATACATACAGATATGCGTATGCACAAGCAATGTATATATACACATACAAGCATGTAGTCTCATGAATTTGAACTTGATATCCAACAGTGTACAACTACTGCACATCCAGTATGAAATGTCCTGTTTCATGGATGTAAAAGGAGTCAAAAACCAAACTTCTCAGGGCTTTTAAGCCTGAACACAATCCCCCCTACCGAACCTTGAATCTTAACCCCTGACTCATTGATGGTGAATGATACCAACCACAGACAGACTGTTTAAAGGCTCACACAAATGTCTTTGGTGTATGTGTCTATTTTTTAAGGTACAAAATAATAATAATAATTATAATTATAATAATAAAAATAGCTATTTTGTGTGCTGTAGCAGTTCTTTTATAGCTCACATTAAGTGCAGCTCTTAAACCCCACCCCCACCCCCACCCAAAGAAAATACTTGTTAAATAAGGATTAGACAGGTCAAACACCATTGTAGTGCAAATAGTAAACGATAAAAAAAAAACAACAACATTTACAAAATATAGAAATGTTTGGATCCAACAGATGGACAAACATATTCCTTTCAAGTATCTCTCCTTGAAGAAAATAAAAATTAATCAGGTTACTTCCAATACAAAAAAGTCTCTCTTTTTGTTCTCTCTCAGGTAAACAGTTTCAAACCTATTAGGTTGCATAGTTCTAAGATCATAAGCACCTTAACGAAATGTAACTTGGTATTCTTTTTTCCTTGATCTTTCATTCTTCCCATTCTTGTTCTCAAATTTTTTTTAATGTTGGTTTTTTGTTTGTTTGTTTGTTTTGTTTTGTCTTGTTGCGAAAGTGGTGCAGAAAAAGAAAGTGTGACCACCTGCACACACCTGTTCTTTTATCGGTATGTATGTGTATGTGGTGTGTGGAAACGCCTATGTGGGCGTGTCTGGTGACATATGCAGTGTCACACAGACACGTGTGTGACCTGGGTAGCTGGGTGGGACTGGCCCTTCCAAACTCATGGCTTTCTAGACGTTATTTGGGTCGTACTAGTCCACAGTTACTGCAGACTAGACAAGGTGACTTGGAGCTCACCGGGGAACCGCAAGGGGGGAGAGGACAATACCCGGTTAAACAACTGAGGTCGTCAGTTTGATTTCGGAAGAAATGAAGGGTACACCCTTCTCCCTTTCCCTCCCAATTCCTGTCTCCTTCACTGCTTCATCTCTGAGCCCTGGCTAAGGATTTTTTTCCACATCCTCCTTCATCTATTTCATCAGGTTTTGTTTTTAGTTTAGTTTTTGTCTTTTTTTTTTGTTCATTTTTTTGTTTTTTGTTTTTTTGTTTGTTTTTTAATTTCTATTTTTCTGGTTGTTAAACTCAGAAAACTTAAATTTTTTTTTTTCTTCATTTTGCCACTATCTTCTCTGGACAACCCTAGTTCCCTTTCCCCCCAGGCTGGGTGACTCTAGGAACACCCACACTCCTCCACGATCATGTTCTGAATGTCCTTTTTGATGATGTTTTGCCCATCGTCATAGTACAGCATGGACATGGGTCTCAGCTTGGTGGGCACACAGCACGACTTGAGGTTGGCAAAGGGGCTGTGACCCCGCATGCGGTAGTGGTTGATGACTGTTGAGTGAAAGGACAGTGAGGACCCCGACGTGCCTGCTATGTGGCTCGGGCACTCACCCTCACAGTAGTTGGCGTGATAGCCAGAGGGAGCGATGATCCAGTCATTCCAGCCAATGTCCTTGAAGCTGACAAAGAACTGTTTCTTACAGCAGATGTTGACCTTGCCGTCACACTCCAGGCCCCGCCTTCGCCGGCGGTGAGGGTGGTCTTCTGACTGCCGAGCCTGTAGCATGAGGAAAGGTCTGTGTGATTGCTCCTTCTCCTCATCTGCTCCTCCTTCACCTCCATCCTTCTTCTTCCCATCCCCATCCTCTTCTTTCTTCTTCTTCTTGCCCAGTAGCACCAGGCTGGTGCCGCTCTCCTGGCACTGCTCACAGGCAATCCGCACATCCAGGGAACTCTTGCCCTGGTCCAGCAACCGCTGGATGCTGCTGGAGACAGGAAAGATGTGCCAGGTGCTCTTCCGAGCATCCACCACCTTCTCAGATAGCAACAGTTCACTCCTCTCTCCCTTTAAGCCTACTTCCTCGGCCTCATCCCCTGTGTCCAAGCTGCCCTGTGGGTGCTTCTGCTGCTGAAAGAGGCGGATGGTAACTTTGGTCCTGGTCCTGTTGGCCTTGGGGACTTTCAGGAACAGCCAGATTTCCGCACGCTCCACCACAGACAGGTCACTGCCTTCCTTGGAAATCTCAAAGTGCAGAGTCTTCCTGGCTGTGCCTGAAGACAAAATGCAGCACAAGATAAAACAGGAACATGTGTTAATTCCAGCATTTGCATCTACTCTCTATTGCCAAGCAAGCAAGAGTCTTTTGCTATAGATCATCTAAAACAGGGGCCAGCAAATTACAGTCCCCTGGTCAAATCTGTCACAGAGAGGCTCTCAAGATAAGATTAGGTTTTATATTCTTAAATGGTTGAAGAAAAATCATGTTTTGTAATGTGAAATTCAAACTTTAGTACCCCAAATAAAGTTCCATTGCAACACAGCTATGCTCCTTTCTTTCTAAGTTGCTTAGGGCCACATTTGCAGTATCACACAGAATTTAGCAACTACAAGACTCTGGACCACAAAGTCTAAAATATTTACCCTTTGACCTCTTACAGAAAAAGAAGTTTGCAATTCCTTGTTTTAGAATGAACTGGGCCTGGGGGGCCTGTGTCTGTTGCCTCACTGTTTAATCTCAGTTTCATCTTCTATAAAATGGGAATGGTATAATAACATTTGACCTATTATCTCACAGGTTTGGAAGGACCAAGTAGGAGAACATAAATGAAAACACTCTGCACGCTCTCAAAAGCACTCTGAGCTGGGCTCTTCTTTCCTGTCACATGCATTCTGCCTTACCCTTCCATCACCTCTGTCCTGGGGTCACTCACTACAGCAGGTTTTTCTTCAAAGTGGCCTCTCCAGCATGGAGTCAGAGTTCTTTCCAATCCTTTCTCCAGTAAGCTACTAAAGGAATCTTCCCCAAAGATGGATATGATTATGCCACCCCCTCTTTAAGTCCTTTCCTGACATCCTGTAGCTCTCAGCAGCCAAAGGAAACTGCTCAGGACTGAGCTCTGTGTCAGCCTTCAACTCCAGCTCTTGCCCAGCATCCTGTTCTTGATGGTTCCGCTTCAAGGTGTTTCCTTGAGGGATAAAGAATCCCATGCTCTGACTCACCTGTAGGTATGACACCTGCTGTCTCTGCTGCCTAGATACTCCTGCCCTACCCCCAGCACACCACCCCAAGTGACTGATCTTAATAACAGTTCACTTTTCAGATTGGACTATACTTCCTCCAAAAGCTTTCCCTCTCATATACTCAGCCACCACCCTCTTCAGTCTAGATTAGGATGCCTGAGGTCTGAGGTCTTATTTAAATATCTCATTCATTGCCATAGTCTAGTGTTTAGAACACAGTAGGCAATGATATGATTACTATTTAACAAATGGAAGCATTCTTAGCATTAAGTTATATTTAAATAAGAGAGCCACCTTCTACCTCTGAATCCTTCATTTTGCCTCTGTCCTTTTATAATGCACTAAATGAGCACCAAAAACATATTTCAAATAGCAACTGTGGCTAACACAGGGGAAATCCTTGCATTGTCAGAATAGTGGATTCAGCAACTGTTCAGTTCTAGCCTAACTCTAAAATTAGAAAGTCATCCATTTCCTTTTTTTTCCCTTCTTCATATGCACCTGTATGTTTATTATGCAGCACCATTTACTGTAAGAAGCAGGTGTCCCGACTAGAATCTTTTGATTAATCAAACATTTTCCCTCACTTCCCTGTTTACCACTTGGTGGTATAGAGATACAGGTCCTCCTTACCTGACCACGTGCCTATTTATAACTGTCCACTGTACACAGATCCCAGGTACAAATCTGGGAGCAATCTTGAAGAAGTTCATCTTAGAAGTCACAACTCCCTAGGAGGATCTCCCTGCCTGGATTTCTATAGCTAACGGAAATCCAGCCGTACTTATCACTCGAGGCCCTGAGATGTTTACGGTACTATAAATTTTAGGCACAGTTTCAAGTTCTCTGCGGCAGAAGGCAGGCTTTTCTGTGCACTGCGCACTGTCGATTCTGTTCTTAATTTAACACACTCTGCACACTGTGATTATGATAGTGGTAAATTCACTGAGGCAAGGGCCAAGAAGGGCTGCATATGGATATGCAGGGTTCTCTGGCATCTTTGTGCAAACTTGCCACGACGATGATGGTGGTGGCATGGGAGTTCCTCTGACTCCAACCTCATGTCTCTGGCAGGAGTCGAAATGAATAATAAAGCCGGGTTTGTGATTAGAGAGAACACCATAGCAGGGAGCAGTGAGGGGGGAAGCTGTCTTATTTTAGAAAGCATGATGACTTTTTTTTTTTTTTTTAAATGTGAATCCTATATTACCCTTTGCTAAGAATTGGTAGTGTTTTTTTATTGTTTTTAAGAAAGGGAAAGTTTTAAGGAGGATCATTTAATCTAACATAGCAATCAGAAGCAGATAGAGTCTAATGGTGACCAGACAGTAAGGCTGACAGAAATGTCCCCAGTCTCCGATATTGGCCTAGAGGAACCTGTAGGTTCCTGCCCCTAAGTATGGGCACCTCAGCCCTGCCAGTGGAGAAGGTTGACAAGCTGTGTGCTGTTTCCCCTTCTGCCTCTGTGCAGGGCAGCTTCTGATATCCTAAGCTGAACAGGGTGTCATTCCACAAACAGAGAGATAGTAGCTGCTAAAAGAAGCCAAAGGGCACAAGTTTGTGTTTTGTTTTTCTAGGAAAGCACACCTGACTAAAGCCCTGAATGGGAAGGTTCACTGGGTTTCAGGTAACAGGTAACACATCCCCCCAGGCTCTGTCTGCTCTGCACTCATACACACTTGATGGGGGCAGGGAGTGGGGGATGGGGGTGAGGTTAAGGGTGAAGGTGGCTGGACTAGGTAGTGCTAATCCACAGGCTGGACTTTCAAGCTGGGCACAGAGGCTTGTGGGTCGGGGACAAGGGAGGGTTAACTGGTCAACCCCCAACAAGTGACAGCCACATGTCACTTGCTTTTGTCAACTGCTTTTGTAGAGCCCAGGGAGGGCAAGGCCACGTGCTGCCCATCACACAGCCCTGCAGGACTGCCCCTCATTTCACAAGAGCAGGTTTCTTATGCTGATCTAGCCCCACCCCTTCTTCACAGGCAGCTGTACTTGGAAGCAAATGATTTAGTGTTCCTGAGAGAGGATTGTACAAAGAGAGTACTCATTAGAGGGGGCTCAATCTGTCAGGTGCTGTTATATTAGGATCAGAGAGTCATCATAAAATGACTTTCGCGCTGGTCTTGGCTGATAATTAACTGTGTGGCATCGCCTGTGCGTTGTGGGGAAGCACGGGTGCTGATTTATGCATCAGTTTAATTATCTGAACTGAAAGACTGCTCCCTGTAGTTGCATCCACTGCCTGCCTGCTTTCTCTCTCCCCCATATTTCTGACATTTGGATTTTCCCCCTACTAATTGACATGCCTGTCGCCTCCTTCTCCTGGTGTCCATTTCTGGAACTGCTATTTGTATATTGCATGATATTTTATCAGGGAAAAAAAATAAAACTGAGATCCAATTTCATGAAAATGCTGTTGCCATAATGCTCAGGAGGACAGGGGGAAGAGAGAGAGTCAAGTCTTCCTAATGTCTACCTCATATGCAGGTACATTTTACAGGTTCTATTGTATTCTGACTGGTTAAGCAGTGCAATTTTTTTTTTTTCTTTTACATTAGCTTTCATTGCAGAAGGGGGTGGGGAGAATGAGATGGCTGGAAGCTGACATGGAATTACTGTTTTTCAGGGCTGCCGGTTGCAGAAATCTATTACAACCCTTAGATTTCTTAGGGATGAAAAATACAATAAATAGTCAATTTGTTATATTCACTCTATATCTATATTATCTGAGGGAGATGGCTCTACTGCAGTGTTGCTCTCAGGATGCCCCCAATCTGCAAATCTCTACGCATAACAATTTACAAAATGGAAGAAGGTTGCCTGAGGCTGAGATGTTTAGGATCAATTTCTAATCAGTTTCAGCTTTGACTTAAATATCTGGTGCTGTAAAAAACAGAAATGGAAGCCTCCCATAATGCTTGGTGAGCAGGTACGACATTAGTTTGTACAGGTGTGCCCTGGGTTCCTACACTATTTTCTAGCTAACCAGATATAGCTAGTTGCTTTGCTAACCTTTCATTACCTACACTCTGATAATATTCTTTTCATCTTCTGTGCTATTTTTTTTTTCCCCTTCCAAAAGCAAGGTTGTATCACAGCCTGCTCTGCCTGAGTAATTCACTAAGAAAGTCCCACGCAAATCCATGTGGGTGATAATATCTCATCACTTAAACCCCTATGAGCTCAGTGGACACATACCAAAGGGAGAGAAAAATGGTGCCAAAAATTGGGTAGGGATCAGTTTGCACCTTACAGAGAATACCTTTGAAACGTTGCCTGCTGGGAGGGCTGGATGGAGGAAAGACTGCGTAAGCTGGAAGAGAAGGTGTTTGTAACACATTCTCCTTTGCTTTCAGAATGTTTCGATAACTGAATCATGAAGGCATGCCAAGGGTTAAGCAGCAAGCCCCTTGTTGTTCCCTTCCCCCACATTAGAATGCAAAATGCTGCTCATCCAAAAGTCCAGCATCTCAGATTTGTGGGTGTCTGAACACTTCCAATTAAATAAGCAATACACACATGCAGTGTTTCAGTTTTGTTTTGTTTTGTTTTGCTCACCAGGGTCCTGCGTAAAGTATGCTGCCCTTTTATATATGGGTAATAATTATGTCTCTAATGTTAATGTGGAAAGCCTTGCTGTTTATAGAGTGTATTTAACTCACCACGGGGGGAGGAAAACCTTGCTGTAAAAAAGCGTCTGTTACTTTAATTTTCCATTCTTCATCAAGGTTTCCCTGTGCCTAGATATGGCATAGTCAATGGTAGAGCATAGAGAGCTGCCATTTACAGCGTGTGTGTTCTCTAAGCACTAACTTTGCATCTGGATTGCTTCCAGGAGTTTCTGCAAAAGGCAGCAAGCAGGGTATTTAAGGGTTATTCCTCCTTTGACCTATGGTAGAGGATTCTGCCTGTAATAGAACTATAGGCGTGATTATAAGTTGTCTTGACTGATTATTATTTTTTTTTAGTCTCAATTTCTCTCCTTGGAATCCGCATTATTGGATTGTTGTAAATGTTTGGTCACAAACATTCATCGTGTATGCCTCTTCCACTTAAATGGTAATGAATAAGAAGGTTAAATACTGGGGGATCTGGGGGTGGTCTTAGCTTCCTAGAAAAAGAGTTCTCAAGGTTCAACCTACCATATTTCACAGACTTCTAAAGTTCCTGAGAACTTTTTCACTTTTGATTTTGAACCCAAGAACCAATAGAGTATGAAGAATTCTGTACTACATACAGCTAAAGAGACTATGCTCAAGCATTTTTTTAGCAAAAGAAGGGGCCAAGACAAATAAGTATGTTCAAGAAAAGTGCCTGGGAAGGCATTACTCCCTTTCTCCAAATGTAAAAACTGAATTTCGACCCTGACATCTCCCCGGCCCCCATTCCTGCTCACCTACTGCACAGGCCGAACGAAAGCCACTATTAATCTCTTCCACATCTTTCCCCGCTTCATTCCTCTCCACACCCTCAGTTCGCATCCTCAGCAGCTGAACACCATGTTCCTACCAGGCGTTAAATAAATAGCCTTTTTTCTCCCTTTTCGAAGTTACTTGTCATTTGTCGCTGGTGAAAAGCGTTGATAAGACAGGCAAACCAGGCAACGGAATCAGGGGAGATGGAAGATGTTTTTGTAAAACCCAGACGACCGTATTAGGGAGAGACTTGTGAGCAAATCAGTATCGTTGATGATTCATGGTCACATTTCTCCATGCTCTGCTTTGTTTGCTTTTGAAATTTATCACTCGTCTGCCTTCCATAGAGCTCTGGAATGTTCACATGTATCACTAGCACTCCCATTTCTTCGCCTTCTGTTTCTTTTAATGTATTACAGGTAGTTGTGTTTCTCCCATCCCATAAAATTCTAACTTTTTCAGGAGGATGAGAAGGGACAGGAAGTAACTGATAATCACCAAGATTAGGGTGCTACAGACTGGGGCTTCCAGTAGGCGCGACTGCCTTTCCCAGATGAACTGATGAAGACCAAAAGTCTTTGGAATGCGCCCTCTTGTGGCCAATCTTTCCCCATTATTCAGAGAAGAAAGTGTGTAACCCCTAAAGGTTCAGAGGTTCATGAGGAGGAGTGATTCACAGGATAGCTCAGAAAACAGGTGGGGAATGGAATGGTGGGAGTCAACTCCACTTTGAGATGCCTTTCCTGGGGTAGTGCAAGGGGATATAGCCACCAAGGAGCCTGTGAAGACACCTGTTTGAGACGTGTACATTTCATATCTATTGTAAATGGTATCCTCCAAGAAGGAAGATTTATGTACTGCTTTCAACAATGCCTAGGCTAGGGGAGCATTATCCACTTCTTGGTGTACCATTTGTCTTTCCCCATCTTTCTAAAATAAGTGCTCTCGATTGCTAAGTTAATCATGAGAATCAGCATCTAGATTTGGCAGCATGTGTGGAGACCCAATGGTATATTGTTATTGTACATTGACTGACAGGCTACTGTCATGAATCAAAAGAAGACAAAATGAGACATATCAAGCAAAAAGCCCTCTGCTTTTAGTTTCATTGACAAAGTGGTAGTTGGCTTCATTTTACTCATCCCTACTGCCTTCCCTTTGAAGAGAAGACTTATATAAACATCGAGGATTTGGGGCCAGTCATGCAAAGAACACACTAGCTTTGGAGAGGAATCCTGGGTGATAGCCAAAACAAGAAAATCATTCTTATTTGTTGAAATAAATTTCAGAGAGTCTTAGAATGATTTCGCTGTTTAGCCAATAACTGACACCAGTTTCGCAAAGCTGGGGCATTTTCTACGTGAGCACAATGGGACAAATTCGGTTAAAAGAGTTCAAGGTACCTTCAGCTTTATGATCTCTCTACTGAAGTGGCCATGCTTTGGCTTTATTAAACAATCAGGGGAAAAAAGACCAAAATTAATCATACCTCCCCAAACTGAGGAATATTGAGGTTGAAAGGTACATCTATGGCATGCTCATGGGTGACACTTATGACTGAATTTTCTTCTGTGCAAATAGTTATAAAGAAAAGAAAAGTGCATGCCCTCTGCTATTCTCTAAGAACCTGGACATTCCACATAGGTGGAATGTCATTAAAGTTGTATTCTTCCAAAAGCAATAAAACATAGATCTTTGCCCTTCATTTTTATATATTCACCACAAGTATTCAGATGACAAATATGTTTCCTAGGTAGGAAAAATTGGCAACAAAATGTTTGCATGGTACCCTGTTTGGGGAATATATTTTTCAAGCAGCAATCATAAAAATCTATGAAATTATATTAAATCAACTTGAAGTTGATGTCTATAACTTCTCAGAAGAGAAAATAGGCAATTGTAATCGCCTCCCTTTAAGAGTCCAAAGTAGAGATGTAAACTCAACCAAGAGAAGTTTCCCATTACAAACCTTAAACTTTAGTCAACATGAACTGCCTTTTTAAAAAGCTGTTCGTTTTTCTCTCGGATCAAACCCCAAACAGAGAAGTAAAAAGTGACAAGGTCCCATATAACTGAGAGATGGATTAGCACTGAGTTAAGGGCCATAAGTAAGAAAAAATGTAAATGGTCCAATTCTTTCACTGCCAGATCTCTAAATGCCAAGAGGGTGATTTTCTATATAAGTCCAGTAAGTCATAAGGCAGGACATATTGTCAGCATGTATAGTTAAAAGTGATCAGGAGCTTAGGTATATTTAGTCATATGGTATGTTTAAAGTCAACTGAGTAGAGGTTGCAGCTGAGGCTGTCAGAGGTGGAGGTTGGCATATAAAAACACAACCTGGGTCCCTTCATGTCAGGACACACAGCAGCCCTCCAGACCACCAGAATGTATTCCACAGGCACAATCCAACGTCATAGTGTTTCCTTTCCCTCATTTCCACCAGGAGAGGTTGAAGAAAATTAGGTGGTAACTTGAAAACTCCTACCTGATTTTTTCCTCAATAAGTTTCAGAAGATAAAGTCACAATGATCATGATTTTGGGGCTGTATCCTAAAAGAACTTTCAGGAAGTAAGCTGGATCTTTCTTAAACCAGAGAGGATTCAGGGGGGAGAGTTAACCTGCCTAGGAAGCTTAGGGTCACTGAGGCTTCTTCCATAGGAGGAAACCACAAAGTCTGCAGGCTATCCTTTCCCCCCAAAAGGATGCTAAGGTCTCCCATGGCTTTCTTGAAAACAGAACATCTGAGTCAACAGGTTTTCAGGATTGGAAATTCTGAGTGTTGCCTTAATTGTTTATACTGCTGCGGCAAACTTTTAAACAAAATGCTGGGAGTCCCTGCACATACTTTACTGGCCATATGCTCTACCAAACAAAACAATGGCATTCCTTTCAAATGGATTTGGCAAGGGATCTAATTCTTTAGCCTGGCATTACCATGAAAGCAACATGGCATTAACACATCTGTGTGCCCAGCATGCATGGGCTTGCAGGCATGCAAAAAGATCTGTGTCCTGTAACTATAAAAATAGCCTGGCTCCAAGTCCACCACCCATAGTTTTGACAGGTATTTTGTGTTCAGCAACAGGTTACCGTGGTCTTGGGCCAACAATTAGAATCTATTTATTAAAGTTCTTCCTCTTAAGGATAGAGTGAGAGTTCACTGTAGTATCTGAGAGCACTTTGTCAAGGTTGCATTCCTTGGCAGAGAGTTTTGGTAACTTTACAAAGAACAAAACTGGGTTTTTTGGGATTTTCTTTTGGCTTTTTTTTCCCCCCCTTGGTTCAGAGAGCAAAAGTCAGTGCTCCAAAAGTGACTGCTGATTCAATGTCAACTGTCCCCTAAAGTAGTTCTTTACTGCCTAAGATGTGCTATACACTTGCAGACAGAGTTTCTAAAGGTAAAAATGACTGTCATTAGTATGTATGCCCCGTGTCTGATGTGGCCCCAGATAGGACTTTTAAAGGGAAGGTTTGTTTTAAGGTAATGACTTTGTCTGTGCCATTCTACCCTGATTGCCTACACTCTAGCCTCCCACCCCTAATAAAAACTTTGGATGGGGTCCTGAAGACAACTCTGCTCCCCAAGCACCCGAAAATGCCAGGCTTTCATCTGACTGCTCAGATCTGGTTTCATAGGCAGAGTGAGGGAGCCCCTCACAGATTGGCTTCCAGCTCCAGATTGGCCCAAGAGCTTCCTCCCCGTGTGACGGGCTGAGTTTAGCAAGTGTAAGCTAGTCATCTCCAGGCAGAGCTCACCCGAGAATTCCATTTCTGTGAAGCCCTCTCCCCCTCCTCTCCGTCTGCTACCATCACCTAATAACTAATAACCTTCCCAGGCAGTTTCCAGCTGGAGAGAAAAGAAGTTCCTCCTAGGACTGTCAAAGAAATATATTTTACTGCCCCCGCCCTCAACCCCCCCCCTCCGCAAATGCCAGCACCAACCTGATTCCGCAAACGTGATGATCTCCGAAGTCTGCTCCATAAGTTCATTCATTTCTGCCCTCCTTCCAATGTCATCCTCTATCTCCACATACCCGTTCTCCCCCACTTTGCCCACATGAAGCTTTCTGATCGCGTTCAGAAGCGCCGCCTTGGGCACCGGCTGGGTGACATCGGGTCTCTTCTTCAAATGCAGCATGTTTAAAATGTGCTTCTTTACGGCCTCCACCATCTCTGGCTGAGAGTTGGGTACATCCTTTGGGAGGGTGGCCAGCGCACAGGACGGACAGTCGGGGGCTGCGCTGTGCCCCTCGGATCCTGGGGTGGGGGAACTCCTCACTATAATCCAGCAACTTGCCCACAGAAATCCTCTCAGCCAAAGCAAGGGCATCCTGGCAGGAAAAGTTGTTGTGATTGCCTTTTTTAAAGGCCCTGCTTTTCCTCCCCCCTCACGCACAGGTTTTTTGGATTTTTTTTTTTTTTTCCTTCTCCTCTTCAGCAAATTCTCTGGAACAAGAGCAAAAAGTTTTCTGTGAAGTTTTGTTTGCAGGTTCCCTCTCTGAATGCAGTCAGTGCTGTAGGTTTGTGGCTGTCAGGGAGGAGAGTTCTGACTGTCTCCGAGTAAAAGAGAAGGAAGGAGGGAGGGAGGGAGGGAGGGAGGGAGAGAGGGAGGGAGGGAGAGACAGGGTGGGGGGGAGACAGAGACAGAGAGAGGATGGGAGGGAGAGAGACAGGGAGAGAGGGGGAGAGAAGAGAGAGGGAAAGGGGGGGAAAGGGAGAGAGAGGGAGAGAGAGGGGAAGAGAGAGAGAGAGAGAGAGAGAGAGAGAGAGAGAGAGAGAGAGAGAGAGAGAGAACGATTGGCCCTAAGTGAGTGAGTGAATGGGAGAGGGAGGGAGTTTGTCTGTGAGTAAAGGCTGTGATTAGGGAGGGAGGGACAGCCCGTTTTCTGACAGGCTGCTTTCCTTCTGCTGGTTGCTCCCTCTCACACACCTCTCTTCAAATACCACCATTCTCGGGGTTCTACGTTCCCTCTACAATAAATTTTCCTCATTTTGTTCACTTCTTTTTTCTTTCTTTTTTCTTTCTCAGTCCTGTCCCTTTGCTTCACCTTCTTCCTTTTTTGGAGGGGGAAAAAAAACAAGCCCCAACCAAAGGCACTATCTCAATCCACAGGGGTGGCTTGATCGGAAAAGTCTGCCCCCGCAGCCCCTCCACTCCACCTCCACTGCCCTGGGTGACAACCCACCCACCTGGCTGAGGGAGGTCGGCTGACAGGTAGCAGAGGTCAGGGGAGAGGGGCCCAGGGGCACGCTGCCGATTGTTCTGCCTGATGGAATCCAGACTCGTTCCTTTCCCCAACTCATTCATATTTAAATGTTCAGGGTCCTCAACCCGGGCAGGCGAGCTGAGGGGAGCGCAGCAACAGAACTTTTTTGGGGGGCCATATAACATACTTTACTTTTCCCAACTGGGCAATGTAGCAGGGCACAGAAAGAGCTAAAGGACAGGCAGCACTTAACATGCCCAAGTCCTAGGAAGCACTTTCTCCCTCTCCTCTCTCACCACCCCTTTCAAAAATGACAGCCTACCACCCCTTGCCCCGACTTCACAGATAAAACACAAAATCCATTTGGCCTTTCCCACATTCTTTCATAAAAAGAGTGTACTCGTATGACGTGAATAACTGGCCCTATGGGGAAAGAATCTCTAAAATATATTGGCAAATTATTTTTCTCTGTCATGTGATAGTTTTTTCAGCTTGTCCCCTGCCCAGTCCTGACCAGTGCATTCATAGAGAGACTCCTCCACTGCTCCTTTTTCCCTCAAAGGAACAGCCTAGATGAAATCATCATGGATTTGAGTGCTCACAGAAAAAGAAAAATGTGCATGTTTAAACAATGCCTTTCTGAGGCTTTTTTTTTTTAAACCCCCCCCCCAAACTCCTTTTTTTCATTTTCTGTCTTATTGCTTTTATCTTGCAGAAGTATCTTTAAGGGGTCCATCTGTTAAAGCTTTCCTTCCTTCTCGGTTTCTTTCCCACACATAAGCCCTCTTGGTTTCTGTAGATACAGTCAGCTTATATCTGACACCTAGTGTGTTCAGAGCATTCTAGTCAAGCAAGCCAGTTTAGGTGGAAAAGAGTTAATAAGTATTACTACACACATAAGATCTGAGTACAAGGGGGAGAGGGCGATACAATTGTGACACTAAGTTAAAATTAGAGTCTGCAGAGTAACAATGCTTTTCTGAATTGCATAGGCTCTCCCCTTTTCAAAAACAACTATTTGCAAGACTTTCTCTCTAACAAGCTCTTTAACACCTTTGGGGTTTCAGCTCCAGGAACATTAATTGCTCTGCTATTATGCATAAAACTTTGTCCACATTACCTAGAAGTCTCATGTTTTTAGCAGAAGATGGTGAAAGGATGAGGGAAGTTAGGGTATGTGCATTATAATTGTTTAATAAAACATCATTGTACTCTAATATTTAACATCACCCACCTCTTTGGAGTCACAGATAAAGTACCCAAAGCATGTTGCAGCCCAATTAAGTTTTACAAGAGAGTCTGAAATAGAACTAAAAGTTTAATGACTCCAAACAACTCAAGAGACCTAATAGTAGCATTTAGATAAGTGCAACTTATCAATATTTGGATTCTCTCTGCATGTGAGTATGTGTGTGTTCCCTGAATTTACTGTTTGCAAATGTAACTCTTAAAAATAGCTTTCTCTTTGGCATATGTACTTGTATATATGTGCTGAGTGGGTTGTATAAACACATAATCTATTTGCATGCTCTAGGACTGTTAAAAGCTGTATTAACCTGCCTGAATAGGAAAAAAAAAGGTACAAATCACAATGCCCATAGAAGTGCCAATAAGTTGTAAAATTCCTCCTATCCATTCTGACTCTGAATGTGCAAAGAGCTCATAAGTAAAAAGGAAAAAGCATTACCTTTCTGGTCCCTTCTCTTTCACCAGCCGGCTCTTGTATCATGTGGTAAGAGCTGTCTGAGTTCCTCTTCATGGTATTGGCACTGTGAAGTTTTATACTGTACTACTTATTTGTACACTCACATTGGTACCACTCGATCTGAGGAGGACTGGGGCTTTGTTTGGGATTGGTTGATCAGCATGACATCAGCGGATGACTGGTTTTTCCAGTGTGAGACATTTCATAATTCATTATCTAATGGAAATCCCTCTTGGCTTCTGAGACACTACTGGGGTGATACACTGAGCCAGTGAAACCTCTGGCTGTGACTAGTCTACGTTTTACAAAAATATTGGAATCAAATAGAACTCAACAAATGTCCAACTTTCAACTTTTACTACTCATACACACACGTCTTGTTATATTCAAGTTCAGTTTTATGTCTTTACATAAAACGTGTTACTTTTGAGGTTGTTTGTATTTACAAAGTATTTTACTGTCTTTTACAGGAAGAAAATTCATAGTGTTCTTATTTAATTTTTTAAAATAGCTATTTCATTGAGGGAAAATATGTATACCCATACGATGATGTCTCCCCTCCCCGACCTGCACTATTATTTTACATCTTGAAATTGAATGCCTGCTTCATAAATCATTTATCACCAAGAACTTGGGAAATAGTCATTCTCTACAAATGAACTTCATAAGTATCCTTCCCAGGTCTTTAGAATTCCATTCTAACTTAGAAAAAAAAAAAAAAATCACTTTTTTTTTTTTTATCAGAACTTCAAGTCCTATGATTTCTAAGTTGTTACAAATATAACCTGAGATTAATGAAAAGAAGCAAATGCTCCTTGAAACAGGGGTGAAGTTGGGTTTGGGAGGAAGGGCACTGGCAAGCCTCAAAAATAACTCAGGAGGGGGGAATCCTCCGACAAGTCTGGTGGAGAAGGGTTGTTTGAAGGAGTATAGCTGAAGCACAAGCCCGGTTCACATGACAAGTTGGATAAAATGTGCAAAATTGGGAGCTAATGAAAGCCATATGACCAGATATGTTGTTTTGTATGCAGGATTTAACATGCATAAAATAAACTTTTCACTGTGCCCACAAGCAAAATATAGAGGCTCTGGCCTCCTGATGTGTGGCAGAAGCAGGTTCCTTTAGGACACCAGGAGTTTTCTGTATGAGAGGGTCTCTCTTGGCTACATACAGAGAAAGTGTGGGTGCTAGCTGTGTGTGGAGGAGGAGGGGAGAGGAGTATTCTAAGAACTGCATATGCAGAACTGAAGTAGGAAATAAAGTCATTCGGTTGTAGAGGAAGAGAGGGAATCTGAGTGGCAATGACAGAAACAGGATCAGTGATGGTGAACTCCAAACCTGCTCTTCAGTTTAGAGTTGGATGAACTGAAACCCCTTGTAGGAAAGGAACTTCCCCCATTTGAGGGGTGGGGGGATGATATCCAGTGGGGGGAAATGGTCTCCAGGGCATCTGAGCTCACTCCCTGCCTCATGCATGAATCCTGTTGTGCTAAGTACCACCATGTCCCTCTCAAAATAGTGTGGGGTCAAAAGACCAACCCAGATCAGCTCCCAGTTCCACTGTTCCTTCATCAGGCACCCTCAGGTCTCAGCATTCCCATCTATGAAATGGGATTCATATTACTAAGCTGCAGGGTCAAGCCCAGTGCTCAGAAAATAATATGTGATGTTTTCCATAAGACTGTTGGTTCATCTTAAACATTGTGTCACAGCACCCTGACTCCAGGGACCATCTCACACATGTGGTTCTGAAACCACCTTGGCCATCCAATGCCACCTAACAGCTCTGATGTCAATTTCTACCTGGATCCCCAACCTCAGAGCTGAACCACAGTAGAAAAGCCTCCTCAGTCAGTAGAAATCAAGGTGGGGGTGGTAGAGGAAGCAGTCAGGTTAAAATAGCTTCTGTGGAATATTCTGGACTGGGAATTAGCTTTTCCCTGCCAAACTCAAGGGCCCAGGGCATGAGCTGGTCAGCTCAGCTCCTGACAAGAATCTCCTTTTCCTTCCTCGGTTTGGTTTCTCTTTCACTTCCTGCCCCCTCCCCCAGAGTTTCCCCACACCCCAGGCCCTTCGGGTCCCGGCTTCTCGGCCCTGCTACTGTACCTTGAGCAACACCTGCTGGCAGCTTCCAGGGATCACGCCGGAACGCGCTGCTCGAGCCCAGCTCGCGGGATGCCTGGAGTCAGGGCCAAGCCGTTCCAAGCGGCCGCCTCTATTTTTACCCTGAGCACCAGCAAGGGCAACTTCTTTTAAGAGCAGCTCTTGATTTTTCCCCCCTTTTGGCAGCTAAAGAATTCAGGGAGGAAAAAAAAAATCACTGTTCAGTGAGTGCAGCTGGGAATCTCTGAACCCAGCCCTCAGTGCCAGGGACTGTAACCACAGCAAATGTCAGGGACCAAGACCTGCAGTGGGGCCGGCGGGCTCCCCAGCGGACAGAGGCGCGCTGGGGAGCGCTCACGCACCCGCACCCGCAAACTGGCCCCTTTCTGAGTGTGGAGTTCGGTCCTAGCAGCTACTGCACTAGCAGAGTGGCCCGCTGCCACCGCGTTATTCACCTAGCGGAGGCGGTCTGATTTACTGGCTACTTCACAAAGCTCCCAACTCCACGCTGGAGCATTTGCATGGCTCTGTGCTCGCCTCGAAGAGCAGCCACTAGCGAACCCGGTGGAGCAGCTTGCTGCGAGAAGGAGCCGGGAGGGAAACTGGTACCTTATTTTACTGTAATTGCAAAAGGAAAGATGTGCCAGAGATTTATATTTAGAAGTTGTATGTTTCTACTTTTATGTAAATGGAGCAATTAGGGCCTGTCTTGCTGCTGCTAACTCCAATGCTTGTGCATTGCTGGGGAGCTGGTGTTTTCAATCACAATTAGCGAGCTGGTCAAAAAACAAAGTTCGTTTGAGGATAAGAGCTCAATTGTGCGGATGGGGAGGAGACCTGCGCCCGGGTGCCGGACTGTGTCTTGCCGTGGGTGACACATACCTTAGGGGCATGGCTAACCCTATACTGTAGTGGTGTTTACCCGTGGCAGCAGCTGTCCCCATAGAAAGTTGGCATAGATCAAGAAGCAAGAATGTTCACTTTTCTTCTTAAGCAAACCGTATGTCCTTCGGCTTTCATCCAGGCTATTAATTGGTCTCTTTCCTCACTACTCCTGGAACAAGGAGACAGGCCTGGAAAAGGGGACCATTTTTCATGGTCCTGTTATTTTAGCTGCTACTCACGGATTGCTGTGATTCAGTCAAAAATGCAAGCCAGGAGACGTGAACACCCCAAGCAGGTGACTGGGAAGTTGTCCTCTGATTCAGCTAAATGACACAAGGCTGGGGGTTCAGAGGCTGCTGACGAGTCAGGGTGTTGTAGTTCCTTCCTATGAAAAATCTGTTTCCAAAGAAGCATGATTTCTGCTTCATCCCGTCTGGGAAACTGAACATAAAACGTGACTATGGAGAGAAATCAAAAGAACTCGCGAGGTGTTCTCAGCAACTGAGTGTTATTCTGGGCTCAGGCAGGAAAACCTGGCCTGGTTGGTGAGCGGTGACTCCCTCAGAGAGGCAGCACAGTATCCAGAAAACGTGGGCAGGATCCAGAATGGTATTTGCTGCAGTAGATTGCAGGAGTTGGTGACTAAGGGTCTCATCAAACAGTTTAAATTGAATATGGGACTGGCAAACCCTGCCTGTTTCCTGGATAGTGTGCCTGCACATCGCTTGGGCTGAATGTTAGAAAGATTTGGGACAAAGATGGATTAGCATTTCACAGTCAAAATTAAACTGGGAAGCTGTCTTGCCTTAACTTAAATCAATGAATGAATAGTTGAAAACAGGGAGAGAAGAAAACATTAAAATTCCTTCCAGAACAACAAGGTTAGAAATGGTTAATCCAAAACTCAGTCCCTAAGACTCACAATTTTCTCAGAACCACCAGAATATCCCACAAGACCTGTATTCTGTAAAAGCACCTGTTCTCAGAGTATTTGGGAATGCCCTTGTCTGAAGGGGTTGAGGTGGGAGGGTGCACCGAACGCTCAAATTAAAAAGCAAAACTATCCAATAAGTAAACTGTTATTCTTCATCCCAGAGCAGTGGTTCTCTACTGGGTGGTTTTGCTCCTGAGCAGACATTTTACAACACTTGAATGCATTTTTGGTTGTCACACCTGGGAGGGAGGTGCTACTGGCATCTAGTGGGTAGAGGCCAGGGATGCTAGTAAACATTTTGCTTTACACAGAACAGTCCCCACAACAGAGAAATGATCTGGCCCAAATGTCAATTGTTCTGCAGTTGAGAAATCCTGATTTAAAGTGATAAAGTTCTATCTAATTTCCTTTCCATCCATGTTCCAATAGGCTTTGGAAATACAACTTGTAACACTGATAAATATTTCAACTATGCAAAATTCTAATAGTTCAAGTGATTCAGCTTTCTCATGCAAAAGTGCTGCCTGACCTTTGGAAACCCACACTAGACTACCAATACCAGAATTCCTCACCAGGATCATTGTTAATCCAACCAACTTTCTTGTATGGCCTCAAATGCATTTCTTGCTTTGGTTAAAACCCAAAGTGGGATCTTGGTGACCAGCAACAAAGTAAGATGAGTTGGCCCACACCCAAGATGTTAGGAGGCAAGACTCATGGAAAAGAGTAAATGAATGGAGAATTGGGTTGCTCATTTTAGCAGTTCAGTATCAGATAAATCCATGCACCAGAGAAATCCCTGAAGTCAAATTCACAAGCGTGAGATTACCATGCCTTTCTCGTAAGCAAAAAAATAAATAAATAAAAATTAAAAAAACAACAAAATAAATATATATGATGTAGCTTGATTTTATTTGTTTAATACCTTAGGGGAATGACATGCAATCAATATCTGAAGAGATAAAGAGGAGGTGCTTGTCTAAATCCTAATGCTTGTTCCAAGCAATATTATACTCTAACCTTCCTTTTCACAAGGAAGTGGTGGGTTTTAAAGGAAGGCCATGCCCCTCCAGGTGTTGCTCTCCTGAGAGGACTGGGGAAGCTATAGAGAAGGATCCCTCACCACAGAAAACAATAATAACCAACAAATGGTGAAACTCACAAAAGGGAAGTTTCCTGGATCAAACTAGCTTACATGTGAAACGTTATTGTGCAGCTGATGAGGACTAACTTCCCTGGTTCATGGCTTAGCTCCTGAGTGACTTGGGTCATGCAGAAAGGAGAAGGTAGGTCAGAGGTCATTTTAAGATGAAGAGAGCCACAAGGGAATGTCTTAGATACTCCGACGCTTTGTCATCTCCTCGAAGATATGATTCACAGTCTCCTCAGGTAAATGGTCATTTTGGAACCAAAGGTTTCAATCAACTTCCAAATGATTCAGAAATGCCTGGATTTCTTCCCAAGAAGTAACCATTTCATACATGCAAAAAACTCAATATTGAATGAAATAATCACATACAACTTCTGTAGAGAAATAGATCTTGAATAAAAACTTTGTGCATACATATACTAATTCTGACTGAATAAAAATGCCCTCAAAGTTCTTCCTAACCAACATGTATTTCTAAATTGTCATAACTCACTTCTAACCCAATCAGGAAACATCTGCTACAGCAATTGATCTTCTTATTTCCCCAGAAGATTATTGAAAAATACTCCCCAAGGAACATATAACAGATTGTCATAATCATTTTTCTCACCTGGATCCCCTCGGGTAATAAGTTCCATGTTGATGATTTGAAAACACAGAGGTTTCAGCATATAGATTCCACTGGACTGATAAGAGCAGAGATCTTGATTTTAATCCAGTTTTGCTTATCCACAAAGATACCCTCACAACCTGTTCCCAAATGATAACTTTGGAGGGGAAAGCCAACAGAAAAGCCTGAGGGTTGTCCTGTGTGTTAATTTTTTTTTTTTTTTTTTTTTTTTTTTTTTTTTTTTTTTTTTTATCAGTATGCTACCTCCCTCATGTCCTGATAGAGTCCAAAGGTTCTGTGCCTGTGTGGGAGCAGCTCCCAGGCACATCCAGGCTGGCAAGACCAGAGTGCCACTGTCCACGGGCATTGTGTACTCTCATGAAGTACACTGACAGGGCACTCTGGCAACAGCTCAGCTTAATTAGTAAATATTTCCAGGTGTTCCACTCTAATTTTAGGAAGGTCAAGTTTGCAAAGTTGAAATAGCAAGCAGAACTTCTGTCAGTCTCAATTCACATGGAAAAGCAAACTGTAAGTACAATATTCTTGGGTGGTTTCACTGGAAGCATTGAATTCTACAACTAGCCTTAAACCTTCAAGAAATAACTTATGACCACAGTCCTTTGTCATAGATGAATTGAGCTTCTCTTGAAATATGGGATAGAATGATGAATGAAAGAAGAGTCATTATACTAGAAGGAAAAAATCCCCAGCAAATCTCTCCCAGAGGTCAGGGGTTAATTTGTGATCACTTAATGAAATGGGGGAGGAAAGCCAATAAAGTAATTTTGACCAACTCCAACATCATTTAGTTATGAAATGAGAATAATTAAAATGGTGCTCCCTGTAGAAAAGAGTTCACCCAATAAGTTCCTCAACTTTCAAGGAGGTTTTGTTTTATTAGATGCTGTTAGCTTCATGTTAGTCACAGGAAAAAAAAAAAATGCCCACATACACACGCACGACTAAATGTAGTCAGTTTGCTCAGCTGCTGCTGACGTCACTGCTGCCCACTAGGAGTGAGTTACTGTAATAACCCCCTTTTATTAATCATAGGCTGGAGGAAGCACAAAGTGGGTGACATCATTAGGCAAAGGACCGGCTAACTCATGCTCCAATTTACTCAGCTTTATTATAACATTTCTCAAGTGTCATATGAAAGTGATTACCATTTCACACTTTCCCCCTCTGAGCAATTATCCCTAACCTTCAATTCAAACTCCCAGAGAAAAGCTTAGCTTTTCAGATGCAGGCATGGAAGGGCCAAAGCTCACTAAGGGTCCTTATTCCAGAAAGGAATGTCCTCCTCCAAATAGCTCTTCCTGAGCTTGAGATGGAGGCAGTTTCTAGAACAAGAGCATCTCAGATGACTCTGGGTTCACTCTGGTCCTGATGGTGACATCTGATTGGAGAAGACAACTGTCATAAAGAGGACCTTGAGGGTCCAGATGGGCACAGCCTTGCATGGCCTCATGGTGACCCAGGATACAGGCTCTGCACACCTGGGCTTTGAAATGCAAATCTCCATTTACAGTTGTATTAAAAGGTTGTGGTTAACAGTTGGGTCTTGTAGTTAGGTAGCCTCAATTCAAATTCAAGATTCACCACTTTCAAACCAGAGGATGCAGGGTGAAAACTTGTATCTCTCAGCAGCTTGGTTCCCTTGATTTGTAAATGTTGATAATAATGCACCTCCTCATGGATAGGATTGCTGTGAGAAATCATAAGGCTCATAGAATGTGCCAGTAAATATTGCTCACAAGTATTATTTCTCTTCTTTTCCTTAAAAAGTTTTGCTTGCTGAACTGAACTTTCTGTGTCCTGCATTGTACTGCATTGGAGATGTGCACATGTTCTGTGACCTGCCATCAGGGTAGACTGGTATGGGGGGTCACCCAATCATGCACTCAGCTATGTCACTGGTTTGAAAGTTACAAGTCAGCCTACCCCTCTGTGGTCCCACCTACTACTAATTATGAAGAACTTATGAAAACTAAAAGAGGCACATGATTACAATCAAAAGAAGACATTGACGACTCAAAGATTCTCAAGAGCTCAGCATCTTGTTATTGTTTCTTTTACAACAGATAAAACTGTCAGGTCATTTGATAGTGACATACATAAATATGTATTTTATGTACACACTCACACAATATTATGGAGACATGCCTTTTCAAATATTTGAAAAAGGTGTGTCTCCATAATATTGTATGTATCAGGAAAAATAAATGTTTTTAACGCAGTTGGAGCTGTGCTTCATCCTCTTAAACCAGCATGTTGGGTCCCTTACAGAGCCATTTTATAGATGTCTTCACTCATCTCCTTATTTGCGGTCCCATCCTGAGGGTATTTTAAAGAGTCAAAATAAAGCTTACTTAGGCATGCATGAGAGACACAATGAGAGACCAAAAGAGAAGGCTGTGGCTTTATAATATTTAGATAATGATGAAACTCACTCAGCTATTGCAGGATGCAGTAATTATATAGGTTAATTTATTACTTGGGTCCACCTTTGCTCTTTATTGAATTATAAGCATTCAACTAGGTGACAGGTTTGGCTTCCACAATGATCTGCTGGTGCAGGAAAGAACTGCCAGACCTTGTAATACAGTAAATACAATAATAATACCTAGCAACTTTAAGATCTCCAGATTGGAAGCTTCCCTTAAACGGCAAAGAATGCCAGGATATCTGCTGCCCCTAACTGGTACCACGAAGAATAGCACACATCTTTTTAAGTAGCAAAGGAGGGCTCAGGTACAGTTACTTGTTGGTGGCTGAATCAACCCCTTGGGTTGCAGCTGTGAAATTGGTCATTTCCATGAACCTTTTTGTGGCTGCTAAAGCAAAGCCTTCGAGTAGATCCATGTTTTGCTTCGGTGTTTTCCAGATGCAGAGGTACTTCTGAATTCCAGCAGCTGCCTACGTGGAACCAGGGCAAAGGGTTCCTCAAGCACAAATCATTAACACAGAATGTTTGTTAATACTGCCACTGGAGGAAGCTCTCACGAGGCCACTTAAAACTATATAATCCTTTTACTGAACATTTCTGTGAGACCTGGAAAAGGAATGTGACCACCAGGGAAAGTGAATCCTATTGACTTGTGGAACATTCCAGACCTGCCAGGTGATTGAGCTATTGTCAATGGAAAGAGGTGGAGGCGCCCTCTTCTGGTGCCTCTGGATAGAGGGAAACCCTATGAAGGTAGCAAGGAGGGGCACCTTCTCTCCATCTGGCCACTCCTGATCCCCAAATCACTGCTTTTAAATAACATCCACACTCATTTTAAAAGTAATACTTGTTCTTTGTATAAAATATGGAAAATGTACGCAAATTTTAAAAATATAAATCATGTGATCATCTTATCTAGAAATAGCTATTAAAATTTTGATATATGTGTAAAATAAAATTACAATTGTAATTTTCTAAAATGATATTTTTCACCCATCATTATATATTGAGTATTTTTAATGGTCAAATTACTTCTCCAAAACAATGACTTGGTGGTAATCTACCAAGAAGATGCATTTAGTTTTAAACCAGTCCTTTTTTTTTTATTTTTTATTTATTGGGGAATTAACCCAGGGTTGGTTTTACTCTTTTATTTTTCTTTTTTCCTTGAGCTAGCTATATTCCCAGTCCTTTTAGTTTTCTTTCTTTTTTATTATTTGGAGATAGGCTGTTGCTAAATTGCTGAGACTGTCCTTGAACTTGTCATTCGCCTACCTTAGCCTTCCTAGTTGCTGGGATTACAGATGTGCATCACTGTGCCCAGCTAAGTCAGTATACTATTATATATCAAAGTTATTTTTAAAACTTTGCAATGATTACCAGTATCCAGATATCTTTCTAATGTTTCTAATTACTTCCTTGACATAAATTCCTAGAAGTTGTATTATAATGAATCTAAGAATATGGACATATTTAAGATCCTCATATATACTACCAAATTGCACTCTCAACAGTTTTAAACTGTTTATATTCTAACTATTAATATAAGGGCATGATTTCTTCTCCATGTTTTAGCTTTGATATAATCAAAGTCCTCCTACCCTCCTTTCAGGCAAATTTGATATATATTTTGTTTCAATCTGGGCTTTTAAATTATTAATTAAGAATAAACATTTTATTGCCCATTTGCACAACTTTCTTTTGAGTCACTGTTCTTATCATATACTTTTGGTGTATGCGCAATACTGGGAATAGAACCCAGAGGGGCTCTACCGCTGGGTCACATTCCCAGTCCCATTTAAATTTGATTTTTGAGACAGGATCTCACTAATTTGCAGAGGCTGGCCTTGAATTTGTAATCCTCCTGCCTCAGCCTCCTGAGTTTCTGGGATTATAGATATGTGCCACCAGTCCTGACTACTTTCATATTTTTAATAAGATTTTTTACATATAAATTGATATGAATGTTTTACAATTAATGAAAACTATTTATAATAAGAAACTTAACTTGCTGCTGTCTTTGTAATTTCTCTCCATTTTTCATTTGTCTGTAAATTTTGTTTACAATGTTTCAGAGCAAAATATAACATATTTTTATATAGATCAATCTAGGAATATTTTTATGATGGGGTTCCCTCATCAGGAAATCAAATCTATTTTCATCTTGATTTCTTCATAGGATTTATGACATTTTATTTTTAATGCAAAATATATGGAATATATTTTGACAAATGGAACAAAGGAAAGCTATACATTTTTTTTTAAATTTTAAGTTATTTTCAAAGGATTGAATAAGGACCATTCAGGGAGTTTCTCTTTTGGAAGGCATTTTTATCACCTATTGAAGATGCACAAATATAAGCCCCTTTCTTCCTTCTGCTGATCTGTTATCTGTTGCTGAACTGTCTGTCTCATTCCATTCACATTTTTTCCAGTTTTAATGTTGTTCTTTTAATTGTAATTTCATCATATCTCTGATCTTTTTGTGTATCTGACTCAAGTTTACACCCAGCAGCTATCTTGATTAAAATAATATTCCTAGTGCCAGGACTTTATAACAACTGAAGATAATTCTAGGTTTCTCTACCTGTAGCTACTCAAAGTTTGTCATTTAATGATAGTATATCATTAAACAGTATTTATTTTTAATTAAAGTGGATTTTTATGATTATAATGATGACAGCTGTTCATTTTTAAAACACAAACACTATGGGGGCTAAAAGAAGAAAAGGAAGAAACAGAGAGAAGGGCAGGCAGGAAGGAAGATAGGTAGGTTGGTGCCCTCGAATTTACCTATCCAGAGAAAACCAGAGACAAAGTTATGTCCTTCTGAAAATGGAAAGAACCATTTTCATCACCCTAAATTCTACTGAAATTTTAAAAAGTTTTTATTAGTGCATTATAGTTATGCCTAATAGTAGGGTTCATTCTGACATAATCATAAATGCATATAAAACATAGTTTGCTCATTCTCAACTCCTCATACTTCCCCTCCCTCCTCCCTTTCCTCAATTCTACCAGTTTTAACAGTTTTCTAAAGTTTTCTTGAATATGTAAGCAAATTGTTGGATTAAAAATTCCTAAGTTTTAGAGTGTGCACTTTAGTTTTCCTTGCTATTTTTTTAGTTCGTTTTTGTTAGTTGCAGGGTGTATGCATAAGCAACTTGTTTCCATTTTATTTATTTTCTGCTAACTAGTTTTTAATAGAATAAAGCACTCCACCCTCCAGAAGGTTTTCTGCTTATCTGAATACCATTTAAACCTTGTCTTAGTTCTTCAATTGGAGGACCAAGTGCTGATGGTTTCTCGAATCTCAGAAAACAGCTGAGGCCATGGGCAGGAGCTCCCTTGTGACCTGTGTGGCCAGGGCCTATGCAGCCAAGTTGTGAGAACAACCTTTTCTACGGGGGGAATATCCTGTAGCTCTCAGCTCCTCACCTGGCTTTGGAATTGACCAGATTCAAAAGATGCTGAAGTCTGCAACCCATTTCTTTTGTACTGCTATGTGTACTTTATTCTACATTATCCCCCATATTTACTGCTCTTGTACCTCATTTTCTTTTCTCACTGTGACAAACCCTGCTTTCCTCCATCCCTAGAGATGGACTTATACCACCATTAAGAAAATTTACTGAGGGAGAACTAAGTTGATGGCATGCACTCCAGGCTGGGCAGATACTTAAACCTGGCTAGTGCTCTAATCTTTGGGTCTTTCCACCTGTAGCCACCATCTTATGGGTTGTAGCCTTCTGTTGGTTGACTTCTTCCCTCTTGCTTTTCCTTCTCATATAGTAGCCCTGACATGGATCATGCTCCTCTGGTGGATATCTGCTCTAATCTAGGCCCGTTTGCCCAGAGTCAACCCAACTACATAGAGCCTCTTGGTTGGTGTGTGCTCCCAGGTCCTCCTCTTGAGTAGAAATGAAACAGCCCCAACACTGCCCTTCATCCAACAGATACTGTATTAGACCCATGGAAAATGCACATGTCTCTGGTCCACCATTCGTGCAAGATGGTTTATTCACAAATATAACCCTCTCCTTTTTTCCTCTACCTTACCATAGACCAATTTACATTTTATCAGGTAGGAGTCAAACATCAATATGTAGCATCCTCTCAACTGCAGGGGGGCACTGTTGAGGCTTGTTCTGTCACTAAAGCTGAAGGTTAACTGGGCCAGCTTGATAGAGCTGGGGCTCACACAAGGCAGGTGCTTTTACTGGAAGCATCTTATAAAATCTTTCTCTTTCTGTACACTGTCCCAATCTTTATTAGAATCCTCACTTTGGCATCTCTGATAGCTATTTGGTATCTCAATCCCTGAGTTAGAATTTCAATCTTAAAACATCATAGACTAGGAGCATTAATTTCCTATTATTGTGTGAGTGAAATATAGACTACTATTTATTTTGAGGAATCATCATGTGGGGATCTAGTTCTCATAATCACCAACATGGTCCTGGGAAGGAGTAGAGCTTGAGAGGAACAGAAGATTAAAGACAATCTTATATTTAAGAGGTGAGTGGAAGAGGAAAAACCTGCGAAGAATTTTGGAAAGGATCCAGATGTGGAAGAGAAAATGGAATAGACATCACTGCCAAGGAAACCAGGAAAGTGAGAATTTTGAGGTGTCAGATGAAGCAAGATAATCAAGTAAGACACCAATAGAAAAGTTCAACAGATCTGAGCATACTCAGATCAGTGCCAGTTTTGGCCTGCCTAAGGTGAGAACTTTGTCATTAGGGGCAAATTTCAGTGGGAGGAAAAGGAGAAGACAAGACTAAAGGATTCAACTAGATAGAGCAGTATCTGAAAAGTCATGAAGAAAATGAAATAATGACTAGAGATGGGGGCATTGAGGATTGGAAACAAGTCTTTTAATTCTAAGATATAAGAAAGTTGAACATTTTTCCCCTTTGAGAGAAATGAGCAAATAAAGAAAGACAGCTTCAACATACAAGAGAAGGGAAGCAAGTCTCTTGAAGTACTAATAAATGATGAAATGATCTTTTAAAAAGACTCATGTTCAAACCACTTCTGACCCCCTCCATCACTGCCATACCCCCATCACTGTTGACTTAAATTCACCACCATGCTGAACTATCACAATAAACTCCTAGCAGATTTTCTACTTTCATCCTTACCCTTACAGATTATTCAGGACTCAAGACTCAAAATGACACTTCAGAATTATAATTCAGATAAGGTCTTTCCACTCTACTTATACCCTTGCATGGTTTCAAAGTCCTACCATGGCAGAATTGAGGCTAGTTGATCTGGCTATGTCCTCGACTATATCTTCTTCTCTGTTACTCTTTGCTTTCTTTATTACTGCTTGGGTCTCCTCCAATACACGAGCTATGCATGCCTCAAGCTTCTGCCACTCTATTCCTCTCCTAGGAATTACCTTGTTTCCACCAGATACCCAATAACTCCTTCTGCCTTTCTCATCAGTTGACTCCAGATGCATGAGGTCTTCTTGGATCAATCAATATAAAATATCAACTAACTATAATCTCATACATCCTAATACATTACCTGTTCTATTTTTCTCCATTATACTCATCACCATCTGAAATATTTGTTTATTGTCTACTTGACAACAGTAGAATAAGCATAAAAATTATTTGTTAACAACTAAATCTCAGCACCTATAATGATGTTTAGCTTGTTGTAGAGTCTCAAAAATTGTTGGCTGGTGAATGAATTCTAAGCATAGGTGAAAGGAGATAAAAATAAATGACAGGCATGTAGAAACATGATTATAATTGTCAGAGAAGGATATGATGAGAATTTTCATCCATTATACTTGAGAAAAAAAGTAAGTTCACCTGCTGAGAGAGATGTGATGGAGTAGGAGCTTTGCAAAGACAGTTGGAAATTTTGTCATGGTGGCAGAGGAGTACAAGATTGCTATAGCCAGATCTGGAGTGTCCCCTCATGTTCCATGTGTTGAAAGCATTGTCCCCAGCCCATGCTACTATTAGGAGGTGGTGAAACTTTCAGGATTAGGACCTAGTGAAAGCAAGTTAGATATTCCCTGAAAGGGCTTATGGGGACCCTGTCCCCTCCTCTTCCTCTCTCTCTCTCTCTCTCTCTCTCTCTCTCAATCTCTCTCTCTCTCTCTTTCTCTCTCTCTCTCTTCTTTCTGGACTTGTTCCACCATGTGCTTCCTGCCATGACGCACTGCACTACCACAGGCCCAAGAAAAATGGGGCTAAGCAACCATGGACTGAAGCCTCTGAAACCATGAGACAAAATAAGCCTCTCCTCCTTTGTCCACAGAGATGGAAAGCTGGCAAACACAGAGAAGCTAACTTAGAAGAGTTCCAGGTACTCTTAAAGACTATTGAAATCAGATGCACTTAAGTTTTCAGGAGCACCAAGCCACAGTTGTTCCATCTCACCCAGTGTTCTTTATACCAAGAAGTAAAAGATAGGAAGTAAAAAGTTTAGATAAAGCATTGCTCTCCAGTAGACCTTTCTTCCATAATGAAAATGTTCAATAATCTGTACTGTGCAATTGAGCAGGCACTGGCCATATATGAAATGTGACTATTGTGACTGTCCTTATATTGGACAGTGCGTGTAGAGTGCTCCAGAGTCAGGCAGAGTAGGAGCCACATCAGGAAAAAAAATTGGGAATAAGAGGAAATGCCAATTTTGAAAAACCCTGAAAGTAGCCTACGTGAATTTGGTGAAGGAACACATGAATCCAGAAAGGAACTAACAGTTTGTGAAAAATATCACTACTAGGGGTCAGAAATATTAATGAGGTAAATTATATATATGTGTGAAGTGACATAGAACTGACAGGAAGAGAAATAATTCTCAGAAAGTAGAATAGTGAAGATTAAGATTTCAAAGGGCAAATAGTTGTGAATAGTGAAAGAGTGTAGGGCATTGTCATGGGGATGGATTTCTTTTGTGGCATAGGCATGAAAGTCCTAAGAGAGAGTTTTAAAAAATAAAATACCTGGAGAGGGTATAAGGCACCAAGATGCACAAGAAGTAGTCAGAGCTTCAAGGCTATTTTTATATGAGGGTGGAAATGCAATGAAGATATTGCTATTGACAGTTATTAAGGGGCAAGCACTTATGTCTGCTGGGCAAGGTACAAAGTATTTGATCTGTATAATCTTTAAACCATTGAACAATCTTTTGAAGTAGGTTTTCTTTTTATTGCCATTTACAGACAAAGCCACTGAGGCTTAGAAAGACCAAATAACTTTTCCAGGGAAGATGTGATGGAGCTAAGATTCAATCCAGGCAACCTGACACTAAGGCTCGTGCATTTTGTTGTCTTCTCATTTGGGGCAGCAGCGAGTCATAAGAGTCCTTAGAGGCTCCTACTCACCCCTATTCTAACTCATGTTTTCCAGATCTGAGAACCTCAGGAAAGTATGCATGGTTGATTAGAGAAAGAATGTCCATGGAGGAGTCAATGTAAGAAAAAAATCAGATAATAAAGCAAGCGTTTAGGGTAAAAACCGAGAGTAACAGTTTATTTGCAGTGGAACAAGTGAGTTATTAGGAAAGGGTGCAGGGAGAGAGAAAGAGAGGTGGAAGCAGAGTCTATTGAATGGAATTCCCTGGAAAGGACTGATTCTTAGAAGTTCTTTATTTGGGATGGTGCCAAAGTTTAACAAGCAAACATTAATTGACCTTAAACTTTCACCCTGAGAATATAATGTATATGGAAGGTACTATATTGACTTCCCATGCCATGAATAAATTTTTAAATATAATGCTTACATGCATCAATAGATATTAGAAGAGTACTAAAGATAAATAAAAATACAAATTTAGAACTGCCTGTCTGGTTAATGTAGTACCATTCAACTGGTTCTTGTTATACCTGCTCCCATGAAAGTATCACATAAGACAGAAACTTCAAGAAGCATCAGAATTGGGATAAATTTTAATCTATATGTAGTCAGGATAGGCAATTTTATTTTTGTTGCATTACATTTCTACCATGAGATTTTGATTTACCATATTGCCAGTAAGTGAACCTCACTCTACCTGATATCCAAATTTCTCCTAACACATAAATTCTGGGATGGGGCAGGTTGGAGTTGTGGTAAAGGATGAAAGTGTTGTCTGACTTCTTCACTGCCTTGGTGGGCTGGAGAACATGAAGTGTGGTTCATCATATCTCTCACTTGTATCTTCAGGTATCTTTCTTTCTGTTTGTCCTGTGCAGATCATAGCTAAATTGTTCCTTTTTTAAAGTTCTGGTTGGTATAATAGGTAAAGAAATAAAAATAATGAGCAAAATTCAGCAACATGGAGAAAAATTTACAAATATTTCTTGGTAGATGATATGGCTATGAATATGATACCATTTGGGGGGATACAAATTCATATGCCAGACACATTACATTTCTTTAGTCCTCAAAGCAACACAAATAAGTGAAATGTCAGATCTGTTATGATTTTTTGCCCTCACTCTAGCCCAAAGGTTCCTGGGTCTTAGACACAGAAACATCCGATTCAAGGTCTCCAGGTCCCCACTAGTTAGTGCTGAGATTCAAGTGTCTTGGTTGTACAAGTTCTCAAGGATTGAGTCCTTGATGTCCTTCCTGGGCACAGTCCAGCACCCCCAGGAGTCTCCAATGCTCCTGCAAATATTTAGTATTTAGTACACCATTCATAATAGGGAAAAATAACATGCATACCTAGAAATTATTTCAGAAGATAGATACTCTACCACTCCAATAATATAAATGAAAGAAAATACACATAAACAAATTGATTAGCTCAAATTTACACACCTATACAGTGGCAAAGCTATACTATAAATCCAACTCTACCCAGGTCCCAAATTCATGTATTCAGTCACTATAATGGACTGATGAAGTCTGCATTTGGGGGCCTGTAATATGTGCTGAACACATTGCTAAATACTCTTCAGACATTATCTCTTTTAATCCTAAAAGGTTCACTTACACAGATATTAAAATCCATGAAGATGAAGAACTTGATGAATTAATTCCTCATTTAGTTATAATTGTAATCTGGCTTATTCCCAGAAAGCCCTTAAAATTTTTCTGACATTACAAATAACCTCCATAGAAAATTTCAGTGTATCTGTTTCTTTCCTTGGCCACCTTCTCCCCAAACTTCTCTCATTCCATAGCTGTCTAGATGCTAATGTTGCAGTGTCCCCACTCATGGTGGCATCTCCACTAGGTTCCCTTCTCCTTGTCTTTCTGTTCTTCTCAGTCTAGATTCAGATTTCAGTGATTGTGTCCAATCTCTGGTTTTAATGGATGATGTTGGTGAGTAACAAAACTCTCTCATTCCACCTTTTACCTAAACTTCAGATTCTATTGACACCCATCCATTGGTTTTATCCATTCAGATGTCTATTACATAACTTCAAATTAACATAACACTAAATTCATCTTATTTTCTTCTTCCAAACTAGCTCCTACTTTTGAATTTCAATCTCAGTTGTTATTATCCAATCACCCAAAGAGTTAGCCCTTGACTCCTTTCTCTTTCCTAAAACTAAATACAATTAAGAAACACATTGTAATCATATGCTTTCTAAATATTTCTCTAATCTAGAATCTCTGTTCCATTAAAAAAAACTGATAGGATAATTAAACAAGACATTATGGTTTAGGACCTTAGCCCAGGGTCTACCACCATGAAAATCTCAACAAATGTTAGCTATTATTATCCTAATATGTAAATAATAACAATAATGGTCACCACAATAAAAGCACATTGTACCACCACAGAACACGGCTGTTAATTAGATGTTGGACCCTTTGGGTTAATACTTCTATTGTTTCCTTCTTTGTTTTTTCTTTCTTATTTTCCATATATTTCCTATGTGTTCTGAGACTTCTTTAACTTTGCCTTCCATCTCTCCTACTTTTGTTTTAATGTATATTTTGTTAAAATATTTTATAGTGTAAGCATTTGTATTAATCTCTGTTGTCTTTCTGTCTTTGGTTTTTATCTCATCTAAAGGATTTCTAAGGACATATTTTAAGCATCTTTAGAAAAAACACTTCTTACTGTTTTTTACCCTGAATAATTTGTTTCTGCATCGTCAAACTCTCTGCTTGTTCATCCTTTGTCTTTGGTTTTCCTGATACCTGCTGGTCCTACCTTGTCCCTTCATCTTTAAGGCAGCATATGTCAGTTACCATAGCTGGCTCATTGTTTTCCAGATCTCGGGCAGGTGCCTTTTCCTGTAGGGTTAGTATGTATCTGTCCTTTCCTCTAACTCTGTGATCTGACGTGGTTTAGTTCTCTGAGGCTTAACCCTAGGGCCTAGAAGAGTGTCTGGCACATCATAAGAACCCCCAAACTAAAAGAATCCATTGCTGTTGATGACCTTTCCCTGTTAAGATTGTTAGCAGAATCTAAAGAAAACTTTTAATGAAACATAAGCACTAACCTAGTCCTGGGAAAGAAAGAGGAATTTATTTTAAGCATGGTCAACCCTTCAAGCCAGTTTCCTTCTTTTTTCACATTTTTAATATAGAAACTTTCTAATATTAAATCAAAAAACAAAGAGGCAATACTGATCTGATAAGTAGTGCCTTCTGCATTAAGAATGGGAAGACATGATCCTGATTTCATTTGTACTCAGGAGATCCTGAGACACATCGCTTAGCCAAACCCTTCTTTCTCTAAATATAGAGACAATAAATCACATCAACTGTTTGTTTCCCAGGGTTTGTGGGAATTCAAGTAAATATTTTATAATATATTTCAATCACCTTAGAAATAATGTCTTACAAATACCCAACACCCGACTTCATGGTTAAACTCATAACCATACCATAGCTATGTATATACCATACATAGTTCCTCAAAAACAGCATAGGATTACACATCTCATTAACTTGAGCACATCACAGAACGTGTTCTGGTTGTCACACATGAATAAAAATTCAGTTGAATCAAATTCTCAGGTAATAATCCTTTAATCTTTACACTCTGTTTTTCTCTCCCCGTGACCTTCCATTTGCTTTTGGAGAAGGTTGAAACCAGACTGAATTTTGTTACTCACATAATTAGCCTGTTAATATCTTTTTAAATTTTTTTTCTCATGGATGCTTAAAAGTTCTCTTTCTTTTTCTTTTTATACCTTTATATTTCAGAAACTCATGATGGAATGGTAAGTGACCCTTTGTATTAACATTTCCTGAAACATGATTAGTCGTTCTCAATCTGTACACCCTGGTATTTCTTTTAGCTCAAGAAAGTTTTTATACTATTAGCCTGCCTTCCTCTTCGGTTGCTAGTCTTGTTTTCCACTTTGTGAGCCCATATCTCCCTTCTCTCAGGATTCCTCTCTTAGTAGGTTTCTTCTTCCCTGAAGAGTCAGCAAGGTGTGGTATTGAATTTTATTCAGGGTCCATCTTGTCCTTCACAACCCCCAGGACATCTTTTTAATGCTACAATTTTAATTTTCAGTTTCTATGAAATCCTTTTTAAATCTCTTAACTCTTTTTTCATCCTTTATTTCTTTCTAAATTATTCTATCTCTTTTATCACATCACTCTCTCTTTTGGGGTCACTTTTTCTTTGCTTCAGAAGACCAAATTTTAAAAATGTTCTTCTATTAGTAAATACTTTTAGTAAGAATTCTGTTCCACTGAATGATAGGCATCATGGGAATTTTCAACTGCATAATTTTTTGTTTTTTCTTTTTCTTTTTTTCTTTTTACTTTTTTTCAGCTGCAAAGAGAGTTGTACGTGTTTGATAGAGAGCTATTTGAAATTAAAGAATGGCCACTCTATGCCTCTATTACAGAACTCCTCTGACTTCTATAACCTGGTGAAATGTTCTAGAAGAAAGGTAATTAGTAACTCTTAGACTCTGGCAAGCATGCTTCCAAAGATCACTGATTCTGTAATATTCTCACCTGTAGTAGGTATGAAAACTTACAATTTCCAACATATACTCTTATAGAGGTGTTCCATGTCTAACACTGTAGGAGAGCATCACCAATGGGATGATGTCAAGATTCACTGAGTTAGTATCTGTCCCTTTGTTTTCTTAGAGTCCCAAGATTTTTGTAAAGGTGGAGGGGCAGGAAAAGAAGAGAGAGAGGAAAAGGGGAAAAGTTCTACCTTTGAAATGGAAGGGGAAAGAATACTCAGTTGTAGCCAGGAGTCAAGAAATGAAGAAAGGGGAAATATTTTCCTTTTTTTTTTTTTCCAATAAAAAGTGCTATTTTATTTCATATGTCAATGCATAGGTTGTCTAATCAGATACCAGAAAATCAGAGTTAATAAAATTATCTCCCAAATTCTTGGCTTGGTTGTCTGTCAGTGTTAATGTAAAATAGCAACTCTGCTATAAGGGAACAAGAGAATAGTCTATTCTGAACCAAATATGAGAGACAATGACAAAGTAACATGGATTCATGTTACCCTGAATGACATGTTGTACCATGGAAGAGGTTACATGTACATGTATAGCCACAGAACAAAGAAAGCCATACATCGATATGCTTAACAAATACATTGTTGGAAGCATTGGATAAGACAAGATTTCAGCAAAAGGGGAAAATCATTTCCCTGAGTTTCAGATATCATATTATAGCATTCTTAGCTATATGATCGGTGGAGACTGGAGGGTTGCCGAGCATAGAGATGCATTCCAGAGATTTACTAATAGTCATGAGGAGGTTAGGTCAGATATGAAGGTCAAAAGTGGATGGCGATTAAAGGGACTAAGATAGCCAAGGGTAATTTTGGCTCTTGAATTACAAGATTCCATTTCTCAACAATCATGATATTCTTCTCAACCAAGATCAAACAGCGCATGATGTTTAATATAGATTCAGCTTCTTCAGAGAACTTCAGCTTCACATAGGTATTGAAGATAACAAAAAAATGGAATGAGGAGGATGACTTTTCTGTGAAACAATGAAATAATTCAAATATGTTCCTATTTTCTATCCCTGAAGTGATTCTAAGGAAGAGCAGGTCTCTCTGCAAGGTTTTTACAGAACAAATTGACCAATCATTTTTTCATTCTTATATACAATAAGATTCTGGACAAAAATAAAGTCCTTTCTAGAATTTTCTTACCTTTATCTATGTCTCATGCACACCTTCCCAACTCATTCCTCATTATTCAAGTCATTTTCTGTTACCCATCATGTTTCTATTCAAAATAGACAATACACACCATGACTTAACTGTCTTTCCCAATCACAATGTTCTCTATCAAATACCCAAAAGACAAGATGTGTGACTGATTAGTAATTAGATAAAATATGGTAACAAATAAGACAACACCATACAATTCTAAACATTTTAGTGATCACAGCAATAATTGATGTCTCTGTATTTGTAACCAGATTTAGAGATGATTTTCCAAGCAAAATGCCTCTCTGAGTTTGTAAAGGGGCCATGGAGTCACTGAGGCTGACCACCTATAGTCACGAGTTCCACCACAGCCCAAGGCTGCCAAAATGCAGCTCTTTCTTACACCTTTCCACAGGAATGAGGGTGCTTTAGCCTTTGGAAGGCTACCTCTGACTCTGTCCACACTGAATAAACACTGCTTAACGATGACAGCAAGAGCATGTGTTCCATCTCACTTTCCTCCTGAACACCTCTATTTAGGGAGCCATAAATGTCTCCCCAAGTAATTTATTCCATTGCTTGATTGACTACACAGTCAGAAAGATTTTTCCTACTGTCTCCCTTGAATGTTTCCATCTTCCTTTTGAGACTCAGCCCATTACTCCTTGTCTTGCATATGTATACCACCCTAAATTACATTAGTGGTTCGGGCATCCTGCTGGGAGGAACTTGTTTCAAATTTCTTGTTTCCAGGTAGTGAAGTCCAAGAATATGTTCTTGGATTCTAGGTACCAGCTAAATTTGGTTTGCATCCATTCATTATGAGGAAAAATAAAGGGTGGGGAGGAATGGAAGGAAAGGAAATCTCTACTTATTAATTTCTTTTAAAAAGACAGAAAATTGGAGAGCCACAAGATGGTGGAGTGGCAAGTGACAGCTACCCAGGCTATGGCTGCTTGATGGCTACTGTTTCTGCTAATAACTGAGGATTAGCTGACTTTCCAAAGCTGTCTTTCTTCCCAAGGAATTCTCTTCAGAAATCTTCACTAAAGTTTTGTTTGTCCCATGTATGGGAGCCTACACAGATAGACCTATGTTTGCATAATTTGTGTCCGTGTAAATACAATATCTGGGCAATTCATGTTTTACGGCAGCAGTAAGATGTCAATAAGTTACCATCTATTTTATCCATCAGGTTCTGTGCTTACTTCTCCAGCATTAGTTCTTCCTAGTTCAGCTGTGAGTAGGCTCAGCCTTATGAGAACACCTTCAACTTTGACATGACCTTCAATGCCCTCCAATCCCATAGTAATAACCCCAGCAGCAGGTAATAACTGCTAAGAAAAATTCACTCCTTTATCTTTGAGAAGATGCCTAAATGACCTCCCAACATTAAAATTCTCCAAATTCCTGTTGACCTACACTAACCCCTATGGTGAACCCTGGAAACAGCTCTGACAGCAACAGGCGACCTTGCCTTTGGCTTAGCAAGAAGGAAGAAAAGAACAGCTGATTCTTTGCAGATTGTATTAAGTGTCATGAGTAATGGGGGCTCATGGAGTCAGTGCTCAGCCTTAGGAAATGTCTAGGTCAGAACCATCTATTTTTCCCTTCTGAAAATGACAGCCAGATTTTCCTTAAAAAGTGTCCTGATCACTGAAAACCAAAGAGGAAATAGGATTCTCTTACAACATCTTGAAGTCCCAGTAATAAATAAAAAATAATTCATTGGATGTGATTAAAGCTTATAATTTTTCCAAAGCATTTTCAATAAATAGGACCTCATTTGGGTTTGACACCAATCCCTCCCGGCCACTACCCTTATTGCCATGAAGAGAGTGGAGTTGTAATCATTGTCCCCACTCCATGGATGAGTAAACTAGGCTTTGAGAAGTCTTCAGTGAATTATACATGGTCACACAGCTTTCTGACTCCAAGTCCAGAAATCTTCCTAGTATAGCCTTCAGAGAAACTGGCAGAGAAGCAGAGGGAGTAGGAGAGATTGACCTAACCTCAAATGTCCAACTCTGACGGCGGGCCTCAACTTTATGAATAAATGCAGTCTCTTTGAAGTGGTATTATGGGAGGAACCTGGGCTTTGGAGTCAGATGCCAACTCAAAACCCAGCTCTGCCATTGATTAGTTCTAACCTTGGGCAAATAATTTAACCCAACTGTAATATGTGACTCCTTCCATGGCAGCAGGAAGATTGAATGAGCCACTGGAAGACACAGAGCAAGCCAAAAATATATATTTTATTTCTCCTTCAACCCAGGAAAGGAAATATAGCAAAATTATTTCATTATGGTGTAATAAAAATTAAATGTCCCTTAACAGGAGAAGTACTGATAAAACATTCCATGTGGCCAAGCAGTTGCAATGACCTCAGTAACAAGAGGTGGCTGAAGTGACCCTGGGGAGGGAGGAAGGCACCCATAGGTGGGTGCCTCCTCTCCCAGCTGGTTTTGCTCCAGGTCCCAAGAACAATTAATTCCCACTACAACTGAAGAAAACCAGAACAGGGTCTCTTTCAGAGGAAACCTGAGGCAAATAAAAAGGAAAAGAAATTCAACAAGCAAATGAAATAGATGGATCAAGGATCCTATTGTGTGCTCTTCCTGTGAACACTGGTTCTGTTTTCATTTTATATACCCTGTGAACTATGTGTGCAATTGCCATGTCTTTCCTTATTGACTGATAAAGAGTTGAAAGGCAAATTTGGGGTTCATGAAGACCTCAACATGAAATTCATGTCCAGTCAGAGTCCTTCTTCCCATCACTCCATGCCTCCTATTACTCCTTGTGCTCCAAATGTGTACTTCTCTTGCTCCAATTTTAATTTGTCACACTTTGTAATAATTCATGAACTTTTATAAGACTACCGAAATCCTTTTATGAAAAGACAGGCAAATAAGTAAATGTATTAGATTTTATAAATTGCTTTTTGTATTTCTACTCGCCAGTTCTCCGAAGGTTTCTAAATCCAGTCTGAAGGTTTAGTTCTCAACTGGTAGTTTTCAGGGGCTGTTATGGCATGCCACACAAAGTTTCATTTAAATAGGGAAACCTATAAAAGTCCCCAAGTTAAAACAAACAAGCTCTTGCCTTTAGATTTTAATAGTGTCCCTGTGTTGGGCCTTTATTGTAGCAAGGTGTGGCAGTTTCATTCACTCCTCATTCTTCCTCAGCCATCTCCTCTCCAAAGAATGGAAAATATCATGGCTACTTTCTTAGCTTTCTTTGTAGTTGGTAATGGGACTCAGTTCTGGCCGATGAAGTCTATCCTTTCTTGTTACAAAGACAAATGGTTCCAGCAATTTTCTTTCCTCTTTCCATGAACACAGATGTGATGGTGAGAACTGAGGTAGACATTTTTTTGACACAGAGGCAATAAGCCCATCATGTTCAGAATGGCAGAGCAAAAAGATAAAAGAGCAATTCTTGGACTATCTGCCTTCAAACATATTGTCATCTGAGAAATGCTAGTTTCTACTTCTTAAGTTACTATTATTCAAGTCTTCAGTTACTTGAAACCACAAGTTTTCCCAGCTAAGATAGATATAGACATAGATACAGAGCTATGTCCCTCAAAAACTGTTCTGATTTTTCATTATAGAAAATAGAGCTTAATTGTTCTACACAGTGAGAATATGTACACTAAATTGTCACCTGAACCCAAATCTATATGTGTAGTGTCTTTACTTTAGGTTATTCCTTTGAGAGTTGCCAGGATGCAGTACCTCTAAACCTACAGCAAAAATAGGTGGGCAGACACAACAAATTTCATGCCAACTCATTCGTCCTGAAGACATAGTTTAACTTCCTGTCAATAATGATCCCCAAATCTAGAAAGCATCTTGAGTAAAATGAGGTTAAAATATGAAAGCAAGACAGTTGACAGAACCTCAGATTATTTGGAGAATAAATCACTTTGGATCCCAAAGAAGCCACTCTAAATTTCTAAAGAATTAGAAATGTATTCTTGTTTTCATTGCTGCCACTGTCAAAACCTCAATAATTGGATGATGTAAACAACTCAGAGGACTATTTTTATCCCTGTTGCTTCCCATTCAGCCTGACTGAAGGACCCACACGTCCATCCAGGGCTCAGTTCTCCCTCTCTCCACTTGTTCCCTTGATCATGGTGTGCTTTCTCTTGATCACACTGTCCTGGCTCTGAATGTTTGGATCCATTTCTCAACTGACATCCGCCTCTGCCCTGCTCCTCTGACTGTTGAGAACATCCTGATTCACCTTCTGGTATTTTGGACCTCAGTTCTCTTATAATTGATGAACTCAGTTGCTCTTGCAGTCTCTTCTCTTAGAACTCAAAATTGCAGTCCCAGCTCAGCTGGACTCAGAGGAGGAAAAACTCTAGTTCCACTCTTGCCCCACTTTCCCTCCATCCTCCATAATGGGAGGATTTCAGACCAACACAGTGAGGCCAAAGATGAAAGGACGAAAAGAGAGAGTCGCGTGGCTTTTCTCCTGTTCATAAGTCACCTCTGGTTTCATTTGTGCAACCATCTCATAAAGGGAAGTAAAGACAGAGCATCCTGACAGACATAAGCAAAATTATCTTGAATTGGCCCTTGAAGTGAAAAGATGGGGAGCCATATGGTAACGTGAAGCTTCTGGGTCTTTTCAGAAGTGAATTATCCAAACACAGGGTCAGGAACAACTGATTACATGAAGTTTACAATATGATCAATGATGAATTTGAGAAAGAACCCTGTATTCTTCTCCCCTTCCCACCATGGACCTTAGCAAGTTTCCTGAAGTAACCATGCAGCAGCTTTTACCATGATCATGGGATGTCATTAAGGATCAAGATTCAATTGAGTGAAAGGAGGTTTAAGAGATCCTACTGGAGGAATTTAACATGTGGGGCCAAGTACTTTAACCAAACTACAAATATGTTCAAACTGTGGAGTAAAGAGGGCAGTGTCTACCTAATGTAACTGTATCAGTTAGATACAAATACTTGTCATTCTGTGGATGAGTGAGTAGGTCTCTGTGCCAATCCTTGCAAGCAGCATAGAAGGGCAGGGAATGTCAGACACACAAGATCACCACTCACAACACTCACCATCACCCGTTCCTCTCTGAGCCTCATTTTGTTCATGCTCACTTCATATTCCAGGGCAGATGGAACTATCTCGTGAATATTGATTGATACAAGCTAACTCTGGTGATTTTATTGCCTGGACCAGCGATTTACCAAGGGATGGATGCATTACACCCTTCTTACCCTTGAGACAAAGTCTGGAACTCATGGAAAAGTTTTTCTTGCCCTTAAGAAAATGAACATAAGAAAAATACTTATGGCCTTGTCTCGGAATGTCACTGTGTGAGGATGCAATATTGGAAACAGCCATCTTGTGACCCTGAAAAAGGAAAAGCCAAGATTATTGTGGGACAAATAACATCACTAAGCAGCTCTTTGAGCTTCCCTGGAATTACCCAGCACCCAGGCTGGGTAATCCACCTTTAGTTATTAAACCACTTTTAGCCAGGTCTTTTGCTGCTGGCAGCAGAATGCATCCTGAGTGATACAAAAACCATTCCTAGAGGCACAGAATCTGGAGACTATTTGGTTGAGATGGAAAAGGAGTAACTGAGATTCACAGAGGAAAAAGTGTTCTATACCTAAATTATAGAAGCCAGACTTCCTGACTGGACCACTGTGTTTTCCATTCCACCATACTCTCTTATGGCAAATTGATTGTTAATTTTAAGGCCATTGACATTCGATTGCATTAGAATGATTTTCTTATGATTATCATTGTCATTTTAAATAAAATATTTAGCTTGCCTCACCAGGTAATGGGAAATATTTAGCCGGAGGGTTAGAAACTAGACTCAACCTTGTAATTTATCACTTAACAACTATAAATCAAGTCAATGTCAGAGAGCTGAGAAAAAGAATAAACAATGAGACAGCTGCCCCTGGTCTTTCAACAATATGTGGCAAGGCTAGACATGCTCAACAATTACACCAAGACATAAATATATATTCTATATTTAACCCATAATCTTAAAGTTGCTCAGTTTTCATTATTGATGTTTGGACACCCTCAGGGTCTTAAGTTCTAAATCCTTTATCTTGTGTTGCCATGTTATTAGGGAAAAGGGAACATGCTTTTTAAAAAATTCCATTTTGCATAGCTTCTCAGACCTTCATCCCACAAACGTTTTCGTGCTAAGCATAGGGGAGTTGCTGCATCCAGGATATGACTGAAAAATCCCAGTCCTAAGGTATATCAGAGGTGACAAGACTCAGTTTATGGGTGCTTGGAGGGCTGCATGTCCGGTGAGGTCAGAGGGCAGATAAGGGAATTCGCTTAAATCATAAAGTTTCAGAGTCTTGCAGCAAGTGTTTTGGAAAAAAAATAAGTTGTAAATAAGTCATAAGCCACTCTTTATAAAACCAGGGTTACCATCCTGCCAAAAAGACAGGAGAGAGCCTTCCCTTCCCTTTAATTGAATTCTACCTAAGAAACTAATTCATACCCATAGATCACCATCTTCGAAGGATACTGGCGAGATTCCCATTCATTCCCTGCAAATAATCCTTATATGGCATAAGAAGCAAGGCAAAACTGAGCTATCCTCTGTTTGGAAAAGCCATGGTGTTTTGATCATAGCAGCTGGATCAGTCATGGCAGAGATGATCGCTGTAGAATCATTTGACCCCAGGGCCTAACTCCTCCAAAAGGATGTTTGATGGAATGCTGACAGCAACGTTACCACTGTTCACATCTTCCACTATCATCCTGCCAAATTGGCAACCAAAGTCACATAAAGTTAATCTTGTGCTTGGACAATGGTCTCCCCTCAAGTACTGACAATACTTGTATTTTCACAGCTCTCTAAAATACCACTGTCCTAAGTACTTCCTGTGGGTTGCTCACAGTGACTGCAAACTCACTGTCAGTGATCTCATTCATTTATAGTATGTATTTGCCAGAGGGGGCTTCTCTAGTTCCAAAATCATTTCTGTCCTAGCTCTTTCTCTGATGTCCTTTCTACTTTTAGTACATGCAGAGTGAGCACGGAGGCAGTGACTGGGGAGGCCTGTCTTTGTTTCACCATTTATAAGATTTCATCTCATTTTAGTGAAATGTACTTGCATGACTAGTAATTAAGTCTTAGGAAATCAGAATTCCTCTTTTTTTTACTGAAATATGAGTTTTAATTATATAAAACAATTGTGGTAAAACTGATTATACACATTTATTTGAGCTTTGAGTGCCCTCTACTGGAATAAGAAAAAAGTAAGAAATCAATAGCACAGAGGTCTTGCATGACTCTCTCCTAACTACCAAAATACTGTTATTCTTAGGAAAATAACAACAACAGTAAGAATTCAACACATTTCACTCTCAAGGACTGTGAGTCATAAGAAGTTTTGCTGAAAAATACTTTAAAGTGGAACTAATGGCACATATTTTGTGGGTTTTACATTTATGAAAAACTTACTGTTTAGTTTACCGGCTTATTTTCAGTGACTGTACATCTCCATGCTGTTAGTTTTGGGTTTACAGCAATAGCCTCTGGAACAAAGTTGGGCCCTGAATCTGTTTCCTTCTTTAAACTTTTTCCTTTCAAAACCGTGGGTGACTTCAACTTGCATTTGGATGAGGTATTTCGTATCTCAGCTTCACAGGCTTTGATCCCCTCTCCTATTACTGTTCCCCTCTCCTCTTACTGTTCCCCTCTCTCTTTGCTTTAATTTCATCCACAGATACTTCCTGGTTTCTCTGCTCCACCTCTGACCTCCTGAATTCCATGTCTCCCTGGGTGGACCACCAGGCTGCCTGGTCACCACATCATCTTCATGCCTGCTCTACCCACTGATGGCATGACCAAGTCTGAGCTCCCTCCTGGCCTCTATTTAACCAGGTTCTCAATCTCTCCAAATAATTCCCTAGCTTGTGTGGAGTTCATGGCTTACTGTCATCAACACACTCATTTCCACCAACTCTTTGATCTTGGTAAGCCTTGCAAATAGTCAATTCCATCACAGCCTAATGATTCACTATGACCCACTCTACCTTCTGAACTGCAAAGTGCTGCTGAAAAAAGTCATATTGCTTTGCTCAATGTTCATGACAGGTCTTTACAGCCAGCTTCAGGTGAGATCTCAGGAACACTCCACATGTTCTTTCCTCTCTACTGCTGGCTGATTTCCTAACCTCTCAAAGATTATCAAACCTTGTCTATTGCCCTGTTTCTTAAGACATGGTTTACTTCTAAAGAAAAAAACTGTGGCTACTGAATTTTTTATTTCCTTACTCTGTACATATAAATTTATCTCCATTCATTCTTTCCTTCTGCCAAGGAAGATATCCTCATTTGCTATAATCTTCAAACTCTTCTTACATTTTTGTTCCAATAGTTTGTTTCTTTCTTTCTCCCTCTTCAGTAGAAATCCCTCCCTCCCTTCCTTCTTCCCTTCCTCTCTCCCTCCTTCTCTCTCTCTCTCCTCCCTCTCCCTCCCTCCCTTCCTTCCCTCTTCCTCCTCCCCCTTCTCTTCCTCCTCTCCTCCTCCTCCTCCTCCTCCTCCTCCTCCTCCTCCTCCTCCTTTCTTCTTCTTCTTCTTCTTCTTCTTCTTCTTCTTCTTCTTCTTCTTCTTCTTCTTCTTCTTCTTCTTCTTCTCTCTCCCTCTCTCTCCCTCCCTCCCTCCTTCCCTCCCTCCCTTTCTTTCTTTCTTTTTCTTTCTTTCTTTCTTTCTTTGTTTCTTTTTCTTTCTTTCTTTCTTGTTCTAATTAGTGTGGTAATTCTTTCTTGGACTACAAACATTCCAGATTCTCCACTCTCCTTCCCTCCCCATCCCAGAAAAACCACCATCTACTAGCTCCCAAACTTGACTCTCCCACAAGCTTCTGCCCCATACTTCCTTTAATGCCCTCTAAAGTCTCTTGGAATCATAGCCTGCACTCCTTGCTGCTTCTTTTCATCAACCACTTACACCTCTGCACAACTCAGTACAGTTGGTTCCATGTTTCTGTCACCAACCAGGAAATGCTCTGACAAAAGTAAAAGCAGAGTCCTCTGTGACAGCAGGTCCCTAGGAGTATTGACCTTGTCGCTCAACCATCCTTCACTGAAGCTCCAGAGTCAAACACAGCTGCTTGCTTGCCAATCCTTTGCTGCACCAGGAGGAAGAAGGAAGTGATAAAGAAAAGTGTAGCCCTTCCTTGGAGGAATACTTACTAGAAGTTGTGCTAAAATGCAGTCACATGTCTACATCTAGCTACAAGGGAAAGTGGGAAATAAGTTTTTATTCTGGTTCAATGCTAAAAATGATCTGTTCTATTAATAAGGAAAAAAGGAGAAAACCAATATTTGGGTGAATTAAATTTTGCATACTAAATGCAAAACAAAGGCGTAAAATAATTATATTGAGGTTATAAAGGCAAAAAAATATATATATTTTTTTGTATGACTTTAGGGCTTTTCCATCTGATATTTTGTGTGCAATATCTTTTGCTTGAAAATTATTGAAGATTTGTATACTAATACTGCTATGTGTTCTAAATGTTTTATGAACATATATACATGCTTTTTGAATAAAAAGTAAATGAATACTTTTAATTTTTCTTCTGAATTATATCACAGTTTTATGGGTCCAAGAGTTTTTAAAAAAATTAGTGGATGCAGTGTTAATAACACAACACAGTTACATTTAAGGTTTTTTCCCTATATTTGCAATCAACATTTGAATAAAATTAAAGTGATGTGGTGTTGTTGTTTTCAATTCATAAAGACACTTGACAATTATAACAACATTAAGGTTTTTTTTTCTATTCTATACTGATTTGCAAGTTATAACTTTCTATTCTACTTGAGTCTCCTTCATAGTATGAAGTTACATATTTTAAGTCACACATTTCTAACTTTCAGTAGCTTTTGAGTTTGACAATATTTGCAGTACAACATTTGGTACATTTTTACTTTATTTTCTTAATTATTATTAATCTACCTGGGATAATAGATCCATTTTAATATTGCTTAATTAATTTCATAATATGCAATTATTTTTAAAAAACTGCTTTGATGCATTTATATTTCTATTCCACATTTACAAGTATGTATGTCATCCTGTAGATTTACTGATTTTAATATTTACCTCAGGTACTTTCATAGAATTTTACCTTTCTTGAATTGTTTATAATTTAAATTTCCACCTTCATCAGTTGAATCGTGTCTTTGTTTTGTTTTAGTAAAGTTCCATTCTCTTACTACTTGCATTTTAAGACTTTTTCCATTGCCTCATGCATACTGCTACTCAATTGGGGTATAATATTTTTGTAATATATTCCAGATACATTACTGAGAAAACTTAAAGGAATCAGTTATTATTAGAACAATACAGAAGTTTTGCAGTGTGGTTGCTTCTGATGAAAATATGCATAGCCAACTTTCTCTGAGAGGTGTCCATTGAAGCTGTCATGATTCTTCTGAAGATCCCCTCAAAATTTGTTTTCCACTGTGCTATAGTGAATTTTCCATCTGTAGTTTTTACAACAATTGAGCAAATTCCATGATATTTGCTTTATTAAAAATATATCTTAATTAATAATTAACTCCCAAATTTGATTTAAACAACTTCCCTCTTCTTTCCAACATGGTTTCATCCATGGTGATAAAGATCTAAAGTGTGAAGTAAGTCCTGGTTAGTCCTTTTAATTATACTCTTTTTTTCTATTCTGTGAAAGACTTTTTTCATTGCTGTTTGGGCCAACTATATTAAAACTGCAAAAGGGGGTTCCAAGCTGAAGGAACTAGCAAACAAAAGTGTTCCTATAAGGTGAAAGTTTAGTGTGGTTTTGGGAACTATTAGAAGCCAAAATGCCAAAATGACTAAGTTAGTCAAAAAAAAAAAAAGAAAGAAAGAAGAAAGAAAGAAAGAAAGAAAGAAGAAAGAAAGAAAGAAAGAAAGAAAGAAAGAAAGAAAGAAAGAAAGAAAGAAAGAAAGAAAGAAAGAAAGAAAGAAACAGGCAGACAGGGGCCAAAATTGCAAGATTTAGCTGAAGACTTAAGTAGAGCCAGATCAAGGAGATCAGGGAGAGTCTTGAAAACCAGAGACTTGAAATTTTCATTCTAGCTACAGTGGGAAACCATCTGAAACTTTTGAATAAGGGAGACACATGTTCTGACTTGTAGATTTGAAAGGTATCTCTGACCATTATGAAAAGAATAGTCTGGGAGAGTCTGGAGTAGAAGGAATACCAGTTAAGTTGAAAGACGGCAGTGATCCAAGAAAGAGGTGGCAATGGCCTGGACCAGGATGGTACTAAGAAAGATGATGATAAGGTTGCTGATTGTGCATATATGTTAAATATCTATGCAACAGGATTTGGTGATGGATAACACATGAATAGAGAAAATGGAGAATGACTCCAGACTTTTGACCCAAGCAATTGGGTAAATGGTGACTAATGACAAAGATGGGATATGCTGGAAGAAGAAGATGTATGTTGGAAATGGGAAATCAAGAGTTCAGTCTTAGACACATTTTACCTAAGATGCCTATTGCATCAAAATGGAAATGTTAGATGTGCTTATGATATGTGAGTCTGGAGCTCCAGGCTGCAGATATACATACAGAGCCCTCAGGGTATACTGTTTAGTCCCCATTTCTACCACTGTGACCAATAGATTTGCCAAGAACAATTATAGAGGAGAAAAAGTTTATTTGGGGCTCTTGGTTTCAGAGATCTCAGCCCATAGATGGCTGATTCCATTGCTCAGCACCCAAAAATGAGATAGAACATCAGGACAGAAGGATGGGACAGAGGAAAGCAGCTCAGGACATGATAATCAGGAAATTGAGAGAAACTATAAATGGGGCTTACCAGGGACAAAATATATACCCCAAAGTCACACCCCCAGTGACCTACCTCTCCAGCCATACCTTACCTGCCTAAAGTTACCACCAGGTTAATCCCTATCAAGGATTAATGCACTGATTAGATTAAGGTTGTCATAACCCAATCATTTCACCTCTCAACTTTCTTGCATAGTCTCTCACATGAGCTTTTGGGGGACACCTCATATCTGAATCATAATACATAGTATTAAAGCCATGGGAATGGAAGCAACACCAAAGTAAGCAAGCATATACATAGGAAAGACTTAGTACAAGGACTAAGACCAGTGGGATACCAACATTTAGAAGCTGGGAAGATGAGGGGGAAGAAAGAAGACAGACAAAGAACTACTAGTACAATAGGAGAAATTGTGTAGTTGCCTGGACCAAGAAACACTAGAAAATGTTTAGAAAGTCTAGAAATACTTTAGAACATGTTTCAAGAATTGTGTCACTCTCTCATTTAGCCTCTTTTATTTTTTGGCTTCATCTCACACTGGCAAGTTATTGAGAGCACCCCAAAATTATTTTTCCTGTTTTGATACAAAAATTATTTTAAGAAGGATGTTTTCCTTTGCACTTCCTGGTGAACATTGCCTTTCCCTGTGTGGTGTACTTTTTTAAGGCCTCGCGTGTGCACATCTCCCCTTCCCACTTGCAGTGTGGTCGCATCATATGCACATTTAAGTAATGTGATCTGTAATTCAGATGCACTTGAAGGAAATAGAACATTACAATATTGTGGGTGATTCCACCTGCCACTCCACTCAACGCATATGCCCAAGAATAGTGGAAACAGATATGACTCTGATGTTCTTTTGGGATGATACCCACACATACGCAAAATACATTCTGAACCTGCAGGTGCTTTGGAGGACTTTTTTCCAACTTAATTATATATAATCTTTGCTTTGTTTGCTGATCTTGAAATGTAATCTAATGTTTGATGTGATTCCACCCTGTCTGAACTGGCATGGAATACAAGTTGTCCAGCCTTATTTATATCCACAGGAAATGTTTGTGGAACATTCTTAGTTCCAGTTTACTTGGGACCTGAAAGATCACCCTTACGTCCCACTCTCCATTGTCCAGCAGTTAGGTATCCTTTGGGCATTGAATGACTCAAGTGGAGTATTTCTCATCCTATACTCAAATTTTCCTGGCTATAGCGCAGGTTGTGTATCCCTTAATATATGACACCAGAAGTGTTTTGGATTCTGGATTTCTTCAGATTTTGGAAATGTACACATACATAATGAGATACTTTGGATAAGACACAAGTCTAAATACAAAATCCATTTATGTTCCATATAAACCTTGTGCACAGAGCCTGAAGGTAATTTTATACAGTGTTGTGAATAATTGTGTACATGAAACAAAATTTCATGCTGTGGAATTTTTCACTTGTGGCATCATATCAGTACTCAGAAAGGTTTGGATTTTGGAGCTTTTGTTCAATCTGTATTGGATCCCATGGACTTTCTCTTGGTCCCTAAGAGTCAGAACATTTATGTTGGTGGCTACTTTTTCACATACAAAACATTACTTTTATCAGAAATCATCGCTTCTTCCTCAACAATAGTGTTTCTCCTGAGATCACTACATTGTTCAAAATAGCACTTTTTAGGGGGTTGGGGAATCTTTATTTATTTGCATTTGCTTGTTTAATTTGTAATTCAATTAATTAATTAATTAATTTTCTTTTAGAAAACTGGCACCAAACATCTCTAGTCATTTCTACTTTTAGCAGCATAGCAGAATCTCTTTGTGTGCTCAGGGTAAAAGTAGGTAGTCATTTTAAAAATGTGACATGAGACAAGCACATTCTGGCTTTCTTGTTGGCATGGGAAGCTGCTGAGTCACAATTTTCACAGTGGATAAAGTTGGGCATTATCCTTCTCCTTTGCATCTGTTTCTATCAACAGATTCTTAGGAAGGACCAAATAGCCGCATAGAAGGAAAGGAATCAAAGCGTCCAGTTTCTAAGTTAGTGGAGGGTATCTGATGGCCTGATGGTGCCCCAATGAAGCCAACAGACAAGACACGGTGCTCCCAGGGGAGCTGGATTTAGGTTCGACATCAGTGCCGGAGTTGCTGATGGAGAGAGCTGTTTCTGGCAAAGCAAGTTCTATGACCTTTCCTGAACCCATGTGAAGGTAAAATGGCACACCCCCAGGAAATTGTGCATGAGAGTAAAGTGATAGGATTATGTCTTAACTGGGGCCTGGTTTGGCATGAAACAACCATGAATAAGAACAAGCCTGAGCGGGAAAGCAGGATCTTCCACACCCTGTGCTCAGATACAGGGCTGGGTGCACTTCCGGGCCTTGGAGCTTCTGAACTTGCTCTGGAATTCTCAAACCCCTGTATCAGTGGCAGCACCTTGTGGAGGCAGCAGCTCCGGAGAAAGGGTCTCCCTCAAGGGAAATAGCCAAACATTTATTTCATTTTCCTCCCCTGCCAAGGATTATTAGTTACCACAGATTCTTTTCTAAAGATTCCCCCAACCTCTGGAAGTTAGGGACCTCCAGAAGGATAGCTTTGTCACAATCACTAGGACAAGGACTGAGAGTCTAGACACCAGGGGTTCTGGACACCAGCAGAAAGGAGACCTTATTTTGCAACATAAGCTGGGGAAGCATGTTGGATCTTCATCAGAATTTTTATGCAAATCTTGAAGACTGCCTAGGTTACCTTGTGAACCCAAAGGTGGTGATATTTTCTTTCACAGTGAAGGGATAGAGTTTATGGGAAGCAGAATGCAATTAAAACCCATATCCACTATTCTGCTGCTCAACTGATGCCTTATTAAAAATGTGTGCTCGTGGCCAAGGAAGTAGGAGGTGCGCTCTCGGCTGTCAGGCAGAGAAGAGAGTGCCGTGCCCTGGATCCATCTTTAAAGGCCTGCACACTCAGATCCCTGGTCCATGAGGAGGGAGTCGTTTACATTCTCTTCCCACATGACAATCAAAATCACACCCCAGACTTCACTTTTCTCACTTCTCCTACACAAGGGCTCATGGTTGGGCATAAGATAATGAGGACAGGCTCTGTCACCCACAGTGTGGCAAGATAAGATGTAGCATAGTCAGAAGAAATTATTTTAGGGTCCCCCTCCCCCAGAATTTTCACTGGTGACTCAATTCATCCTTTATATGGCTAAATGGGTGATATCAGATATGGAATCCTCAGATGCCCTACGTTTTAATTTAGTTCTCTGACTTCATTTCTGGAATAGGTATACTATTAAATGTCTCCATGCCTCTGTCTCCTTGAAGGGGAATTTCAACTGTAACTCATGGCACCAAATTATAAAGAACATCAAATTCATGTGAACTTCTTTGCTGAAGTTCAGTGGAGACTGGCATCCTTCTTCAACCTGCCCAGCATCAGTCTCCCTGATGTTTTGTCAACAGTCAGTAAGTTGCAATATATCAAAACATAATGCAGGAATGTTTTAAAAATCATACCCATTTTTATGTATGTAATCAGAGTCCCTCAATCTTCCTCAGAGTTCATTGTAAACCTCAATGACTCAACCAACTAATTAATGGGTTTCTTAGATTGGCCCATAAAGCCCATCCTATGCCTCATATAGTTCTCACTGTTTTTAATTCTATCTCCAAGATGATGAACATTCACCTTGGAGACATCAGGCCTATATGCTTCACATGGGAACTGAAAAATGCTTAGTGCTAATGAAGATTATAGAAAATATAAATTAAAAAAATGAACAGTGAGCAAATGGCATTGAACTACACAAGAAAAGGAGGGAGGAGGAGAGAAGGGGAGAAAAGGGAAGGAGGAAGAAAATGATGATAAAGAACTAAGCAGTTTTTCTTTGGGCTAACAGTAAACTCAAAGATCAACACAGGGTACCTTCTTTCTTCCTGTTTATCAGTTTGCTTATCTGCAAAATTTTTATTTGTTCTTTTTAGTTATACATGATAGTAGCGTGTATTTTAACATATTATACATACACGGAATATAACTTCCCATTCTTGTGTTTCTTCATGATGTGAAGTTACACTGGTTGTGTATTCATATATGAACATAGGAATGTTATGTTCTATTTGCTCTACTGTCTTTCCTATTTCCATTCCCTCTCCCTTCCCTCCATACCCCTTTGTCTAATCCAAAATAATTCTATTCTTCCCTCCCCTGACCTCTATTGTGTGTTAGAATCTGCACATCAGAGAGAATATTTGGCCTTTGGTTTTGATGGATTAGTTATTTTAACTTAGCATGATAGTCTCCAGTTCCATCTATTTAACAGCAAATGTCATAATTTTAATTCTTCTTTATGGCTGAGTAATATTTCATTGTATATATATATACCACGTTTTCTTTATCCATTCATCTATTGAAGGGCACCTAGGTTGACTCCATAGCTTAGCTATTGTGAATTGAGCTGCTGTAAATAATGATGTGGCCACATCACTATAGTATGCTGATTTTAATCCTTTGAAAATATACCAAGGAGGGGATAACTAAATCAAAAGATGGTTCCATTTCAAGTTTTCTGAGGAATCTCCATATGCCTTTCCAAAGTGGTTGCACCAATTTGCAGTCCCACCAGCAATGTGTGAGTGTACCTTTTTCCCCTCATCCTCACCAAAACTTACTCTTGCTTGTAGTTTTGATAATTGCCATTCTGACTGGAATGAGATGAAATCTTAATTTTAATTTGCATTTCTCTAATTGCTATAGATGTTGAAAATTTTTTTATGTATTTGTTGACTGATCATATTTCTTCTTCTGTGAAGAGTTAACTTTTAATTATAGTATTTATACATAGGGTTATTAACTCAAGAAAATAAATACTAATAAATATGACTAATTGGTTTTTAAAGAATTAAGACTTAAATATTAAAACCCCATGCAGTCACCAAATATTCCCAAAGAAATGGAAATACCTGGGAAGAATGTCACCATGGTTTTTGGCCTTTATTTGAATATAAAAGAAAGAGGTGGCTTACAAGTCCATTTAATTACATTCCCAGAGAGTTTGTGTACAAATCAAATGGTAATAGATTATACATTGACTAGTGCAAATTGTTTCCCAAAGTGAATATTAAAATAGGGCTACAATTCCTGAAGCATGACCCATGTGGGCCAGATTCGGGATTTGTTGTAGTTTTTGGAAGGTAAGATGAGCACACACTGTGTATGGTATAACATCCCCACTGGGGCCAGGAAAGCACTCAGACACATTACGTTTTCTTCAATAAAACATGTAAATATTCACACTAAGTGGGAGAAATGCTATTAAATCATCTCACATCAGTTCAAATAATTTATTTAAAAAATATTTATCTAGTTGTCTTTTTATCCCCCAGAATTATGGATAAGAGATTATGGATTGCATTTTTTTTTCAAGTATTTGGGTTGCTTTGTAGTCACCTGTGGGAAAATCTTTGAACATTTAATGGACACCCATGGGAGGATATAATATCAAATATAAATAATAGCCATAGTCTCACATTTTCAGGAACTCATCAAATATGTAAGCTAGGGAAATTTTCTGCCTTGGTTCCCAGGATTGAAAGCAAATGAATTCTTGATACTCCCTAGATAGTGTAGCCAGAAAAGAGAAAGAAAGTTTAAGGATAGGACTTTGGAAGCAGTGATGAGGATTCCACAAAGGAGAAAGAAAAATGACTGCCAGGGAGATGGGGGATAAACCACATGAGTATGTGTTAGTCTGAGGAAATAAATTTTTTTAATAGAAAAATTTCAGGATTGGTCACATTTGCAAAGAAACATCATACTCTGAGAACCAAAGCATCCATTCAAACAGTGGACCTTTGGTCACTGGTCCTGCAAAAAGATGACTTCCCAAGCTCACATCTGGGAAGGGACTTTATGCTTAGAAGGACCTGCATTTGGTTTAATGGTCTGCTGTCACTGCTGTCATAATTGTAGTTGAACAAGGTCCCACCTGTTTTCATTTTGAACTGGGCTCTGCCAATAATGTAGCTGGTTTTGACTTATGGCAAGTCCATCCCTGGAATGGAGTGGAGGACAATCCCCACTCTCTTTTGTTAGCAGCATGAAGGACAGGCTCATGCCTCACCACAGGGGGAGTGGACTAGCCGTGTGACCAGGAAGGGCCTGCACTGTTGGATCCTCTCGGGTCCCCTCAAAGCATAGGGACACTGGCAGAAAGACAAATAATGCAGGATGCCCTCACTCTCCTTCAGGGTGTGATGGTTTCCCCCATGACAATTGTGGTATGGGGCAGGACACATAGTTCCTCAAGTCAAGGGAAGGAGTGATGGGGCTCTTCACAGCAAGAACCTTCCACTCAGTGGCATAAAGTGGAGATTTTGAAGGCAAAACCCTCCCAAGTTCAAGTTCAGGAGAGAGTAATAACTCTTGACATTTACTTCGAATTTTCCAATTTACAAAGCAGATTTATAGCCATTATTAGATTTTATTGATTCTTTAAAAACATAGCTAACAATCCAAACTCCCCACATACACCCATACTTTTATTCTGTGTGAAGCACAAACCAAAGAACTGGATCCTCTTCCATCTGAATAAAGAAATACTCCCTCACCTCTTTCTTACTGGTCACAGTCCTGTTTTTCCCCTTTGCTCTCATGGTCAACTAATTTGCGCATGTCCATCTCAGGACTCACACTCTCTTCCATTCAATCTCCACCTGTGGATGGGCTTCTGTTACATCATTCCATGGTCTCCTCTATTCCTTACTGCTTTGATGAACACCTGTGTCTAACTTTTCAAGCCATTGTCAGTCACAGTACACCCAATTTACAGACTCTTTCCAGAGCCTTCCTTACTGGAAATATAAGTTGAGTTTGACACTACTGAGCACTCCCTCATGGAAGAAGGCATGCTGTCCTTCTTCAGTTTCTGGAACACCATTCCTTTACCTATCTCCTCTTACTTCTCTAGTACTGCTCTTGAATTTTCTTTGGAGTTTCTTCCTTCCACAGCAGTTGGGGCTATGTAAGATTTCCTCTTTGCCATTCTTCTTTTTTTCACTGTATACATTCTTTCTGGAGAATCAAATCCATATCTTCTTGTGATTTTAATAAGCATTTGTGCTAGTACTGGTCTGGAGAGTGGTTAAAATCCTACCTTCCAGATCATGGAGACCCTCATTTGAATTTGAACACTTCTACCAATGAACCATGTAACCTAGGACAATACATCTAATCCCTTGAGCCTCAGTTTTCTAACCCATAAAGTGGAAATAATAACCTCCCCTATGTGCTACAGTTATCACAAAGTTTCTCTCATGTATTCATCAACCTTTTTCAAGTACATCCTCTGTACTATGCAGTGATGAATACCACCTCAAAAACCCTTGTCCATGTGGCACTTCTGTTACAGTGTTCCACAGACACTGAACAAATGAGCAAATGGATCAATACCCAACAGTGACAGGAGCTATGAAGAATAAGCAGAGCAAGAATCACCTAACCTATTGAATGTGAGAGAGTATGGTACCTCACACAGAGGAAGTGTCCAGCAAGTCTGGCACCATTGTCCCCGTCATCACCATCCACATCGTGACCGTCACCTGTAGTCAAGGACCTAAATCTGTTTCTAGTCTGGACAGCTCTCTTGATGTTCTCAAAGACCTCAAATTTAGTATGCCTATAGTTAAATTCATCCTGTTTTCTACTGATGGAAAATAAAAACTCTGCTTTGAGGAAATAAGATACTATTCTGAGTCAAATATGAGTGATCATGGTTCAAAAATATGGATTCAAATTACCTTAAATGATTTGTTGTGCTCTGGAAAAGGTTACCTGTACTTTTATAGCCACAGAACAAGGTCATAAATTAATAAATTTACCATATACATTGGTGGGAGCATGAGATAAGGCAAGGTTTCAGTAAAAGGGGGAAATCTTTTCACTTGGTTTCAGATGTTATAGTATTCCTAGCTATGGAGTTGGTGGAGTCTAGAGGGCTGTCAAGTTTGGAGATACATTCCAGAGGTTTGCTAATAGTCAGTCTCAAGAAGATTAGGTCAGACACAAAGGTTGAAAGTGAATGGCGATTAAAGGAACTAAGATAGCCCAAGGTAATTTTTTTCTGTTATCTTGTAAGATTCTATCACCCACAACCAAGATGCTCTTCCCAAACAAGATCAAATTGTCAGCAGGATCTTTAATATTGACAGGGCTTCTTCAAAGAACTTGAGCTTCACATTCCACATCTCCCATATTCACTTATTTTTCACTCCCCACCTTGAACAATAGCCCCAAAGTCTCAACTGACCATCCATTTTATCACCTTAAAATATATTTTGAATTTGCCCCTCTTTTCCATCACTGTTGTTGTAATTTGATTTAGTCCTTCAACATTTCTCATTTGATCTACTGAAAGTGCTAATTAAGCTCCCCTTCTCCAGACTCTTCTGCCATCAGTCTTCCACATAGCTGCTGGGTGGCCCATTGGTCCCCTGCTTAGCATCATAGGAGAGCTTTAGTCATCCTCTGTGGATGTGGTTTAAATTCTTTAGCCCAACCAACTACTCCAAACTCCTCAGTGCTCCTGCTCCAGCTCTCTCCCGCCTCAATTTCTGACCCTCTAGACTCCTGCACCCTGTGGTGTACAAAGCTCCATGTACTCACTTATTTGGCAGCTAGTCTTGCTTCTGTACCTTATGCCTTTTCCTCTGAAATGCCTTTCACATATCCTTTGATCTAGCTAACCAGTGCCCACCATCAAAGTTTTGGGACCAATGTCACCTCCTCTGAGCATGGTCTCCACTCTACCCTTGTCTTTTTACAACTATTACTGAGTTAGGTATATCCCTTAAGCATCCAATATACCTTGATTCAACCTCTGTCTCTTTTACCAAAATCACCAAGTTCCTTTGGATTTTATTTTAGTGTCTGTTTCAGTCACATGCTTACTGAAAGAAGGGATTGAATCTCACTTGTTTTCCATGGGTTCTTTCAGGAACACCCACTGCCCTGTTCTATTCACAGACTGCCCATTCCTTTGTCTTCGACAGCCCAAAACTGACCATGAATTTGTCAAAATCTGTGTTTAGCATCTTAAAAATATGTTATGTGGGAAACACCAGTTGTTAAGTGTAAATTGGAATTTATGGAAAACTTGCCTGAAGAGTTCAAGGACTTTGGTCAGCCACAGATATACCCAACTTACATGGTTACACAGACCACTTAATATCTCATGCCATGGCTTCTGCATTTGTATTTGCAATAATTTTACATTTTCTTCCAAGAATCCTGGAGCAGTTCCTGGATTATTTCTATGTGACCAGAGAATGTAGTGCAAAATTTGTAATCAAGAGGAACCTCCAGTAAAGAAAACTATCAGAATCCAGAATGGAAATGTTTCCTAAATTATTGAAATCACTTTATATTGGCCCTTCTGCACCAGCCTGAAGCACCTAGCACAGGGCTTAGCATATGAAATAAAATTGTTCTTTTCTTTTCCTTTGAAGTACTGTCTCCTCTCTCAAGTTCATTCTGATGACCACCAGGAAACTCACATTCTGTAATGATCTTAACTGAACTAAGTTCTTCCCTCGCCACTGCCCATCCTTTTCCTCCTCCTAAGTTCATACATCTTGGTCAATGAACCAAGATTTACAAAGGTGCCCCAAGTGAAAACCTCAAAAATCCTTGACTCTTTTCTACCTTTGCCTCCACAAACATAATTGATCCACAGGCCCTGACCCTTTTCCCTTTAATCTCCATGACTGGCTGATGGATGTTCAACAAGGTTTTGTTGGATGCCTGTTCTTATGAATTTTCACTCTTATTTCTACTTCTTATATCTACTTCTATGGTTTACTAATCTTTCACCTAAACTAAACTACTAAATAGTTCCTGTGTCATGGAAATTGTATTCCTCCAATAACCTTTCAAACTGCTTTCATACTTCAAGCCTGTTCAGACTTTAAAGTCTCCCTTATTTCATCATTCCCTTAAGAGCAAATGAAAATCCAAGAGCATCACGTATAAGGATTATTGCTCTCTGGCCCCTGTGTACATTCTGCTCCCACCTCACCTTATTCCCCAAAGCATTGTTCCTTACAGCCAACTGTGGCTTTCTCAAAATGCCATGGTTCTCCACATTTCCTTATTCTAACTTGCTGCTTTTTCCTTCCTGATATGCTACCCTTCTCTGTGTGCCCTACCTGGAGAACCCCTAATCTCTCCAGATTTCTGCTCAAATTTCTTGTGAGATAACTATATGATCCTTTTCTCCCCCTGGTGGTCTTGGCTCAAATGAAGACACATTTGGTGTTCTCAGGGGGCTTTCTTCACATTCTATTAATAAAATGCACTATATTTCATTGTTTTATGTGTCTATAACACTCAATAGACCAGGAACTCTTAACAGCCAACAGTGTTATCACCCTCCCCTTTTATTCCAAGTATAGTCCACACTGCCTTGCACATAACCAGCACTCAATAAATACATTCCAACAAGCAAATGAATGATAAGCATAGTGAGAGTCAGAAAATCAAAGCACCTATCCATCCAATAGCCCATAAACATTTTTCTCTTTGTAAACAAGAAATATGTACCTCTGAAGATAATGACTCTGTAGCTTCTTCTTGCCAAAATGAACAAGAATGTATAAAGATATCCACAAGAGGTAAATCTTACAGAGTAAAAAAGAAGTGTGTTGATTAGCAAAGTTTGGCTTCTAAAACAGAGACTCCCAAGTGCTCATTGAAGGGTATATAGAACTGGTGAAATAAAAGAAAAAGAAAAAGGTCAACTACAGAGAACATGAAGAAAATCTCTAGGGAACTAAGGCCAGAGAAGTTATTTGGAGTGAAATATAAAGGTCACTTTTCAGTGGAGGACATTAATGAGAAAATGAAACCCTGGCAATGAGAATAAGAGCAATAAAGAAGTAAGAAGGAAAAAAGGGCTTCAGATAGGGAAGCAAGTTCACTTGTGATGTTAAAAGAGTATAAATAAGGGGAACATAAATAATGATGGATGGACAATTATTATCCTAAGATTCATTTTTTAAAAAATGTTTTTTTAAACAGTGAAAAAGAACATGAATGGGATCTTTAAGTAGAATCAGGAATCCTCTGCTATTGGCTATAGTCTTTGACAAGCACATGTTTAAACCTTTGGTCAGGATGCCAGTACTACACTAAGATGTGAACATCAAATTTGCCTAAGGGCTTTATTCTCATGGGAATGCCCTTGATAAGGAAGGACAGGAATACTGTTGTTGACAAGTCATAAATCTCTGGAGCAGCCCTGACTGGAAGAAGACACTGGTCGGCAGCAGCACCATGTTGGAAGAACTGCAACACCAGGAGTAAGGACCTCTTCTGCTCTTCCTTACCCTCACTACACTCTGAGCAATAAGTGTAAGGCCAGCAGTGGCATCTCAAAGGTGCAAGGGATTGCATCAGCCTGGGCAGGACCTTTTTTTTTTTAAAGAATGTTACTAAGTCATAGTAACAGAGAAAAGGATAACAGAAAATAATTAAGGGGTTTTCAGATTCTCCAGGTAAATCTCAGAGCGGGATTTGGAAGTGGTTCTGGACCCTTGAAATGAAGATTTCTGTATTCTGTGTTTTTACGAATCTAGGGAGGGACTAGGAGAAAGCCCTGAGATATTTGGTGAACTTTCGGGTATGGGAGCATTTTTATAGCCCCACACTGTTTAATCAGACAGAATATCTTTAAAAGATAGTTTTCAAAACAGTAGAGTCATAACTCTCATAGAAATATAAAGTGAATGTGTCAAAAGATTTTCATTAAACTCATGAATTAATGCTAGAACCAGTAAGATGCCAAAACTGGCTCAAATGAGACAATGATTACATAGACATTATATTCTCTACTGGAAAAAAAAATCCATCTGAATAGCTCTGAAGAGGAATTATTTGCATTGCAATGGGCAGAAATCATTTCTATTATGATCATCTTTCTAGATGTCACCTTCTACCTGTATGGATTGCTAGTGACTGAGTCAACAGTGTATTCCTTGTAAAGACCAATAATTCCCACAGGAGGATCTGCTAGGTGGTGCTGTCATTCATTCCACTGAAAGGACTCCCAGAATCTTTCTTTTTCTTTATTTTCAGGTCTTTAAAAAGTCTTCTTAACAGTCTAAAATCGGACATGAAAGCTATTTCTCTGTTCCCTCAACTGTCCAGAGATACAGAATGCCTCACATTGTTAAGATAATATTTAGTCAAGAAAGTGAAAGACACTTAAACACACAAAGAAGTAAATGTAGGGGGAGATTGTGAAAGAATTTTAAATGGACCAAAAAAAAAATGTTTACTAGATTCTTGTCTCTTCCAAATTATCTCCAACTTTTATTTATTTATTTATTTACTATTTCAAATTTTTATTAAGTGGTATAAAACAGAAAACTGATCATGCAAATGATTTTGCCCATAAAAATGCAAAATTAATAGTGCACAGTAGAATGCAGTGATTATTGGCCTTGTTTAGACTTCTTTTCCATCTTTTTATAAACTCATGTCAGTTTTCCTTATTTGCCTATATATATATATGTTTTTTAACATTTACATATATGTGTGTTAAATAAAGTCACTGACCAACTTTTAAGGTGTATTCTTTAATATGTGAAAGTTAATGAAGCCAAAATGAAATCATTCTAGTCAGGTTCAGGCAGAATTAGATCTAGGAGTTTATGAAAGGGAAGGACTCATGGCTGCTTAAAATAAGAACATTCTCAAGGACTTTTTAAAGGCCCCAAAGAGATTTCTTCTTGTTCAACACACACCCATACTGTTCATGCCTCACATGTATGTGTAGATTTCTGTAATAAAGGTCACCTTTAACATTCTTTAAGACCAAAACAATTCAGACAAGACTCTCTTACCAGTCACTGGCCAAGCGACAGGTCCACCAAACAGCTGATGTCAACTCCTAAGTCAATGAATTTTGTATCAAAGCAGCTTACATAAATTTTCCTAACCTCTCATTCTCCCTTTTTCTGTTTGCCTTTCAAACCTTCTTCTTTCCTGGACCTCTTGAGTATGCTCATAGTTTACTAAGGTATGCATATGTCCAAGGCGGTGCTCAGTTATTCCCCAATAAATAGCACTATTCTTTGGATAATTTCTCATTTTTTTTAGATTGACAAATACTGTCAACCAAATGAGGACATGGCCCAAAGCAGGCACTTTAGCTCTTGTTTTAGCAAAAGAAACCAGTCTTAGTTTTGTGACTAAGTCAAAGGAACATTCATGGAGAAATTAGCTTAATGTTACTCTCTGGATGCAAAAATAAATTTTTTTCTTCATGTTGTGAAAATAAATTTGGTTTGTGGTGAAGGGTTAAAGGATCTACTATTTCCTATTGTTTATTTCCTAGGCCCCTTAGTATACAAAATAAATTTGGAAAATATAAAGTCAACCAACGTAAAGTAGAAATTTCTACTGCCAGTAATACTAAGACACAAAGCCCTTAGTAGCTCTCTTGCTTCAAATTCTATATTAAAAGAAAATTGGCACTGCTGGGCTGACAGATTGCAAAGATATCTCTAAAAACAAAACAAACACCCCCAACTGAAAACTGGCCTTTGGTTCTGAAGCACTCTGATCCAAAAGACTGGCCTTGTCCCAGAATAGCCATGGCCCAAGCTAAATTAAATGTAAACCCTCCCTGGAAAAAAATCATCAATTTAGGCCATCAAGTTTTCCACAGATTAAACTCAACCAAGCATACGAGTGGGAAAAATAAATAAAAGAAAGAAAAAAAAAGAAAAACTCCAGTGAAAGTAAGGAAAAGTCATATACAACACCAAGAAATTTAATTCTTCATAGAATTTCAAATATTGAAATTGTAAGAGAGGTCATAAATAAGTAGCACAAGATACTTAAAGAAATTAAAGAGAATTGTTGAACTGGAAAATAGATGGAAAGACACTATTCTAAATGCTATGCACAAAGACAAAGAGATGGAAAATAGTAAGATATTTGGAAGACAGAGCAAACAGACCTAGAAAATAGCATACCAAAGTCCCAGAAGCAGAGAAAGGATGAGAGGTTACATAGAAAAGATACTGACTGACAAATATTCCAGAAAGCATGAAGAAAAGGATCCACATTGGAAAAAAAAATAAAAAGGATTTCTAAGCAGTTAAAATAATAATAATATCGGACTCTTGTGTCACTAGCCTTTCCATCACTAGAACGAAATACCTGAGATAATTAGTATATAATGAGAAAAAATTTATTTTGACTCACAGTTTTGGAGGTTCTAGTCCACAATGATTTGGTTCCATTGCTTTTGGACCTGTAGTGAGGCAGCATTTCAGGGGAAGAGCATGTGGTAGAACATGGCCAGGGAGTAAAACAGAAAAACAAGATGACCAGGGTCCTACAATACATTTCAAGGGCATTCCTCCAAGGATCTACAAACCTCCCACTAGGCTGCACCTCTTAAAAGATCCACCACCTTCCCAAAACACCAACCTGGGGAGTAAGTCTGTAAACATGGCCCTTTGAGGGACATTCAACATCCAGACTATAACACCACTTTATAGTAAAACTGTAAAATACCAAAAAGTGATAATAATACTAACAATAGATACAGAAGCCAAAAAGAACATGTTGTTCACCTACAAGGAACAACAAGTAAACTGGTAGCAGACTTCTCATCACTTATAATGGAAGCCAGAAGCCTGCAAAATAATATCTTCCAAATACTGAATACTGTTTCTAAGTGCTGAAAGGTCCAACTAGAATTATGTACCAGAAGGTCTACCTTTCAAGAGAGACTGAGGACCAAATAAAGACAACAACAATGCATGAGGATTCCAATTTTCTCACATCCTCACCAACACCAGTTTCCTCTTTGTTTCAGTTATGGCCAGCCTAATGGGTGTCCTGTAGAGTTTCATGAAAGATGATTTCTATCTTCTTTTAGATATATTCACCCTAAGCAAAGGACACACCAGAATAAATGTGTATGTCATTGACACAGTCAAATATTATCTTCCCCAATTTTCTAGAGGGCAAAGCTACAGCAGAACTTCAACTTCGAAGTGAAGCAAACACACCCATTCACACTAAAAATTATTCAATGTGTAAGAATGCAAAAAGGGGAAATGTTTTTGTCATAATGGAATGTTTATATAAATGCATTTACCCTATTTTATCCTCATCAAGGCTGAATATGTAGTAAACAAACACATCAATGGATTTTTTTAAACTTTTCAAGAGATTAAGGAGCACACACATTGCAGACAAGTCCTGTTTTCTCAACTTTATCATTAAGAAAGTATTTTAGAAGTATCTGGAGACAAAGAAGAACAGGAAGCTAAATCTGCATGTCTACATTGGGAGGTAATATCTGTATGTGCCTCTGATAGCCCTTCTTGAAGAATTAATGAAAAGGAATTCAAGTTAAGTTCTTAGACACTAACAAGTTGACTCTTGAAAGAAGAGAGGAGAAAATGTTTTCCCTTAACTTCAGAGCAGAGTGTTCAGGTAGGGAACACAGCTCAAGGCCAAAGAACCCCAAGGTTCATGGGTACTATCTTTGGATTCCAATGAGAGACTGTATAAAGAGAAAACTTTAACTAGTATTATTAAAGCATCCTCTGACTGTCCTGGGGAAAATTTGACACAATTTGTTCCAGAGCAGTACTATTTTTGTAGAAAGTGTTATAATTTTCTCCACAGAGCCTGTGTGCACACACCAAACAAATTTAAAATGCCAATACTAGTAGTAGAGAGAATTTTTTCATTGATGTGTTACAGGCCTGGAACCAAAGGTAGCAAGTAGGTGAGGAGCATGAATATACAGTCATAGCATGGAGGGTGACCGGGTTCTATTCAGATAGGGACACAAGGACAACCATAAAGGAGAATTTCTCAGCCACCTGGGACTCTGCCAGCTAAAAGATGTACACTTAGGGGAAGCCTCACTGACTCTCCAAGGTGTGACCTGGAAACTTGGGATGAATAAAATTATTCCCTGGTCTTTGAACTCTGCCCCTTCCTAGAGGTACAGAAAAAAATGGTGTTAGTTTTACCCTTGTGCTGCTGGCTGATTCTTAACTTCTTACCTCCATGAGCCCCGTGTGTCCTGAGGAAGCTAAAGCTACAAAGACATGGACAAAAGACTCTAGAGAGTTTCAGGGTAACATTATAAATGTGAATCAAAAGGCAAACTTCAAGGCAATGGGAAACTTCTCATTTATTTCAACAAAGCTTTAAAAAGAAGAAAAAATAGTCCCTTTTCTCTCTTTACTTTTTTTTCTTTCCATTTTTATTTTTCCCTTACTTGAAAAGAAAGTTGGGTTCATATGTGTATGTGTGTGCATGCAATAAAGATAGATAGATAGATAATAGATTGATAATAGATAGATTGAGGTAGATAGACTGAATGTTTGAGTTCCCCAAAATTCACATTATGAACACTTAATCCCCAAAGTGATGGTAATTATCTTTACATGAGGTCATGAGGGTAGAGCCCCCATGATAGAACTAGTGTCAGTTTTATGAATTTCCCTCTTCTTTTCTGTGTATTTTCATATACTTACATAATGACCATTGGGCATGTACCTCAGTTTCTTCTTCTCTAACATTGATAATAATCATAAGCATCATATCTATCTACTATGAGTTTTAAATCAGATTATTTTTATAAAGCCATTAATACAGTGACTGGAATATAAGAAAATTTCCAGTCTTAAATCTGTATCATAATACATAATACAACTTGATATATTGTTATTTACATAAATAAACCTGTTCTTTTAATATTTCAGAAAATTTATTTTTCATTTATCTATATATCTGAGATCTCTTATATCTAAATGTGTAACTCTACCTCTTTTTCATAATTATTGCATGGTCTGAATATATCACAGAAAATTTACCATTTAATTGTGTTAAAGTTGCTATTAATTCATTAGGATGAGAGATATCTACAAGAGGAATTCCTACACGGAAGACTATGGTCATCACTGATTTTAGTAAACATTATGGTTCTTAAAATTGTCAAGTAACAAAGTATATCTTTCTCAACCATATGAACTTGGGGATTTCCACTTTTCTTGTACTCAAGTCTGAGGACACAGTTTGTAGTACTGAATGTAGTATGAACCTGAATGAAAGCAAGGTGCGTGACCCATTTGTCACTAACACTTTTCACACATACTCCAATGAATAGAGTAATGAGGGCTGGGGTGTAGGTCAGTGGTAGAGCACTTGCCTAGCATCACCACAAAAAGGAAGGAAAGAAAGAAAGGGAGAGAGAGGGAGAAGGAAGGAAGGAAGAAAGGAAGGAAGGAAGGAAGGAAAGAAGGAAGGAAGGAAGGAAGGAAGGAAGGAAGGAAGGAAGGAAGGAACCTCTGGTCCACACTCTTTCCTCCTTGAAGCCATAGCTATTGGCCTTTCTAACATTCTCTATATCTGAAAGAATACAATTCAGTACAGAACATAAAATTGAAACCCATATAGGTTACAGAAAGGGTTCTCAGGTATAAAGAACATGGCCATAGCAACCAGGTATGTTATTACATGAAAACAAAATAAAATTTGCTGGGGGTTCAAAGACTGTCTTCTCACCCTCTTCTTCCACCACAATGAGTATTCCCTTACTGGCTGTTGACATTCTTAACAGAAGTAGAGGACAGAAAGGACAGCATGCAATCTCCATCATTTGATGGCTTCAACAAGCCTACGCCAACCCATCAGAAGGAGAATGTCCCTGTCACATAAACCATCTTCCTTCAAACTCTGCAGTCTCTGATGAAAGCTCATTCTTATATTTTATAATTTTCATTATAAGGAAGTCATTGTTTTTCTAGAAGAAAATTTGATAATGAGACAAATTCTATAGCACATTAGCCCCTGGGTCTAAGCTCTTCAAATGTTTAAGAGTATTTCTTTTATTGCCCATCAGACTTTCCTTCTCCAAATTTTGTCTTTCCATTTCTTAAACTCCTAAACTCTTCTTTATATGTTACACAAATTTCCTTTTGGTTGAAACTAAGGATTTTTAAAGCATCCAATCAGATATCAGTTTTATAAAATAAGGGTATTTTTTGTTTGTTTAGAAGGATGTTGGGTAATCCCAGCAGATAGGGAGACTGAGGCAGGAGGATCACATAAAATAAAAGATAGGATGGGGGATGTGGCTCAGTGACCAAGTGCCTGAGTGCAATCCCTGGTACCACATCCCCACAAAAAAAGAAAGAAAGATGTTGGTGTTCCAATAATAAGTTTTCAAATTTGAAATGCAAAACCGTACTTACTGATATATTGAGAACTTATTTTTCAGTTCTAAACAATATTTTTCCTTCATAACCCTGGATTGTCTTCCTGAAGTCACACTCTTAAAGGAAGAATGAGTTACAGTTGAGGGAAAATAGAAAAATGCCAAAAAACAAGGAAAGATAAAAACATTGAAATGTTGTTTCTAAATGTCTCCCTCAGTTTAAATATTTTAAGATTGGAGTAGTTCAACCTACTTGATTATATAAAGCACATTTTATAAGTTGAGTTTGAAGCCATATCAGAAAGTTTCATTGCTCAAAGATAGATGCCCTTTGTTGTGGTTTTTGTTTCTGACTGGAAATCTTTTTGAATAATCAAGGTGAGTGTCTGCACATACCTTAGGAAGTTAAGAGGTTAACTGTGGCCTTGATTTATGGTTTAGAACTATGAATTGGGTGGAAGTGCTTTTAGTTGGGGAAGGTGATTAGGAAGGATTTTCAAAAAGTAGTATCCCTCTTCCCGCCCAACTTAAAACTGGAAATGTAGAGTAGTAGATAAAGAAGTCAGATGAGACCAAAATAGCAGCATTATTATTTATAGTCTAGATGACAGAGTTTAGATAGGGACCAAATGGTCTTGCTAAGACTCCTTGCCTGAATGAGGCAGCTTCATTCAAGCACAGATTATGCTGAGAAAGAACAGGTCTCCACCACAAGGGACAGATCCATCTCAAAGGAAAAAGGTGCAAGGGACTCAACCAAGATGGAAAGCCAGGAGTCTGACTCTTAGAATGGTCTTTCATATAATTGGAGCAGTGAAGAATATGTGATTGTTTCATGACCTTTGACTCACTGACAGTTTTATTGTGATAAAATACAGATAACATAAAATTTATCATTTTACCAGTTTTAAAGTGCACAATTTGGTGCATAAAATACACTTAGAATGTTGTAAAATTGTTGTCACTATCACCAGAGTATATCCATTACCCTAAAAGGAAACTCCATGCCCACCATTTTCCACTCACCCAATCTTCTGGCAAACATCAGTCTTTATTCTATCTGTATGGATTGATCTATTCTGGATATTTCATATAAATGGAATCATACACATTTGGACTTCAGTGTCTGGCTTCTTTCACTGGGCATGATGTTGCTGCAGTTTGTCCTTGCAGCATATATTAGTACTTCACTACTTTTTATGGAAGAGTGATATTTCTTTGTATGGATATACCGCATTTGGTTTATTCATTCAGTGGATCATGGGCCTTTAAATTGCTTTCATCTTTTGGCATTTGTGAACAGTACTTCTCTGAACTATTGTGACAGGTTTTGGGTTGAACACCTGCTTTCAATTCTTTTTATATTCAGGTATGGAGTTTCTGGGTCTTACGATGATTCCATGTTTAACTTTTGGAAAAATCTCCAAAGTGTTTCCAAAGGCAGTTGCATAATTTTCATTCTTACCAGTAATCTTTGAGGGTCTCAGTTTCTCTAGATCCTCCCACATACTTGTTTTCATTTTTGTTTTTTTTTTATTCTAGCCATCTTAGTGGGTGTGAAGTAGTAGCACATTGTAGTTTTGATTTGCATTTACCTAATGACTAATAGCATTTAGCACTTTTTTATGTGCTGACTGTCCATTTGAATATCTTATTTGAAGAAGTGTCCTTTTAAGTCCTTTAGTCATTTTTAAAAATTAGGTTCTTTCTTTTTTTGTTGTTGAGTTTTAAACATTCTTTATATATTCTGGATAATAGAACCTTATCAACTATACGATTTGCAAATATTTATTCCATTCTGTGAATTGTCTTTCCACTTTCTTGATAGTGTTTTTTTGATGTACAAAATTTTAATTTGATAAAGCTTAACTTTTCTCTTTTCTACTTATGCTTTTAATGTCAAATTTATTGCTAAATGCAAGGTCATAAAGATTTACCTCAATCTTCTCTCAAGAGTTTTATAGTTTTCTCATACCTCACAAATTTTACAAAAAGAAAAAAAATCTTCTAAATATCCACTTGATATTTATAATTTACATAGACAAAACACCCATTTTAAGTACATAATTCAATGAATTAGGACAAATATATCTCCCCCAATAATTGCCACAATAAACAAAAGGACATTTCTGTATAATTCAATGTATTAGGACAAATATATCTGCCTCAAATAATCACAACAATGAAGACAAGGACATTTCTGTGATCCCAGAAATTTCCTTTCAGGCCCCTGTGGTCATTCTACCTGACTCTTTAATTTGTGTAATCATTGATCTGATATTTATCACTACAGATCAGTTGTATTTGTTCTGGAAACTTACATAAATAAATCACACATACGGCTCCTTTATGCCAGATTTATTTTGCTCAGCTTAATGTTTTCTTGTTGTTGTTCATTCATATTATTGCTTGTATTAATAACTTGTTCTATTTTATCACATTAGTATTCCATGGAATGAATATATTGCAACTTATTTATTCCTTTTTCTTTTGGGATAAACATTTGTGTTTTGAATTAAGATTATTCCTATTTATCCACTTTATTATGACAGCAGGTAGGTTTAGGATTTAAACAAATCAGAGCCCAAAGGCAAGAAAATGGCAGAACATTAAAGACTCCATATTTTGTTACATAAACATTATTAATAGCACTTTAATATATAACCTTTCAGAACTTCTTCCTGGGAGTGGATAGATATGTTTGCTTGTTTGTTTGGTTTTTGGTACTGGGGATTGAACCCAGAGGTGCTAAACTCCTGAGCCACATCCCCAGTCCTTTTTGTTTTTTTTATTTTGAGGCGGGGCCTCACTAAGTTCTGAGGCTGGTCTTGAACTTGTGATCCTCCTGCCTCAGCCTCCCAAGTTGCTGGTATTACAGGCATGTGACACGGCGCCGGGCTGATAGATATGTTTTTATTTATGAGATATTATTTAGGACTTTCACTGTCACAGAGGAGTTCGTGGAGCAGGGGACCTTGCCTCAGGACAAATGAGGTCCTTGGAGTACTTTATGGCAAAGAATGTCAGCATGTACCAGAGACACAGGCAGTTTTATTTAGGAAAGCAGATACACATTTAGGAGAGAATGCAGGGTGTCTCAGGGGAGATACATCTTTTGGGTAAAGTAAGAAATGCCTTTCTAGGGAGAATGCAGATTACCTCCAGAGGAAAAAGACTTCTTGTTGTGTGAAGATAATATTTATTTTTTTAGTCAATTTTTTTTTTTTTCTGCTGTGACCAAAAGACCTAACACAAACAATTAGAAGAGGAAACTTTTATTTGGGGGCTCACAGTTTCAGAGTTCTCAGTTCATAGATGGCTAACTCCATTGCTTGGGGTAAAAGGTGAGACAGAACATCATGGCAGAAGAGTGTGGTGGAGGAAAGTGACTCAAGGACATGGCACCAAGATGGCGGGTGAAAGACAGACAGAGAGAGAGAGAGAGAGAGAGAGAGAGAGATCTCCCGACCACAACAAAATGTAAACCCCAAAGCATGCCCCCAATTATGCCCCTCCTACACCCTGTCTACAGTTAATGCTCAGTTAATTCCCATCAGGGGATTAAGACTCTCATAACACAATCAGAAGGATGGTTGCTAGAGGCTGTACTACAGGTGTAGTCAGGATGAAGCCATACTATTTTATAACAGGTTTCCCTGTGCTTACAAATTGTCTTCATGTTACTTTTGCAGGCATGGACATGGGTCAAGGGTACATACCCAGGGCAAAGGCTATGGACATGAGCTGAGTTATTCACAAATGCTTGTTTGTATTTCAAATACTGATGAGTGTTTCCTGCATTCTAAAAGCTCTGACACTTCTCTTTTGAAACTACTTTCTTCTGTATCCCCAAATTCCTGTGTCTTCCCATTCCTAAGATGTACCTAAAACCTCAAAACTGAAACCACTAAGAACTAAGGTATCTATATAAGATAAAGATCCAGACTCTTGAGCTAAAAACTTTATCCCAGGGCTCAGTAAAGATAACAGAACCAATACCTCCATGACCAGCAAACATCCCAATACTCCTTCCTTCTGAGTCTGTGGAAGAGAAAGGGTATATCACTGAGGTTGTTGGCTTTGTACAGTGTTTATATTTAAGGTAAGAAGGATTTTCATTTTCCCCTTTCATCTGATGAGGTGTTCATGCTCTTCCCTCTTCAAAGTCACGTGAAGATAGCTCCAAGACTATTCCTGAGGTAGACTGAGGGAACCTGCAGCAAGGACTGACCAGTGAACACTCTAGTTGGATGCCTACTCAGTTTCTTTAACTGACACTGCCTAATTTGCAAAGGAAATGTACCTATGGGAGAGGGCAGGATAACAAGCATCTTGCACATGCATAATAGCATTGGAAGCATATATTTCCCATGCAGTCTAATAGAAACTTTAAGTTACCTGTGTTGAGCTCATCTTTTGATACAATTTGTAAGAGGACCCAGAAGAAAATGAACGTGATTGTGTGTGGAATTGACAAAGAGTTGGAGTGTTGATCTACTACATCAGAAGAGAGTGCAACTGGCAGACTTGTTGAGGCTCACCTAGGAGCTCTGGAAGAGTCTGCATTTAGATACCCAACCCATAGAGGGCAGTGCTGTCAGTTGATGTTAACCAGATCATCAAAGAGGGGACTGTGACCCTGGCCAGATCACTAAGGAGAAAGAAGTTCCTTCTTCCTTCTCCCCACCAGGAGCAGAGTGGCACTGCCCCCCACCCCTTCAAAATTCTCAAACTGACACCCAGGGGACAGGTGATGACATTGAAACTGGATTTGAGATTGCAATTTCCAACTGGAAAATATTTTTAATAACAGAAAAAAACTAGAAATGTAGGGAATCTAAAGCTAAAGGAAAAAGGATTGGGGAATGAAAGGGCTTCCTGGAAACCAGTAAAGGGAAAGTCATTTCATACTATTACATAAGCATCAAGACACACTGTACTGTATTTCCTAAAATGAGATCGCTACTTCTACTTTTTAGCAAACTGTTTTAAATAAAATTTAGCAATATATAATAAATACTGACCATTACCATAAATATTCATCTAAGACATATGATTGATAATGAAATAATAGTCCATTGCCTACAGGTTGCACAACGTAGAGATGGCCATTTAGAGAATTTCTATTGTTTTTCTCATGAATTTACACAGTGATGGAACAAATATCATTATACTTTAATATCTGCACACTCTGTTAAATAATTTCTTAATAAAATTTCTTGATCAAAGAATATACATCTATCCACCTATTAAAAACAATGCTTAGAAACAATATTATACTAACCTACGTGGCTACCAGCATTAAGAGTATCTTCATTTATCTTTTGACCATTTAGAGTTTTTATGTGAATTGTCACTTGACCTTATTCCATTGTGTTGTTTGTATTAAATGGACAGGGTGACTACAAAGACCATATGTCGCTGCACTTAACTAGCCATGCCGAATATCTGAATTGCATGTTTGATTAGATAGATATTCTTAAATTCACTATTATCCTGCACTGTTCAAAAGCTTGACCATATAAATAGCAATTTTCCATGGAGGACTTACCCTTGTGAATAGCTTGAATTTCATTCTTGTATCAAGACAGCTGATTAAAAATTTGAGTTCCTGTATAGGCATAATACCATCTGTAGCTAGTTTTATAAAAACAATAGCCTCACCCTCTACTTGGAGAAATTAGCATCGACTACTCTGTAAATCTATCGTATGTCTTCCAAGAAGATATTTTCATTACTTTATACAGTCTCCTTCCATGAGGAGTCCTGGGGAACTATGTGGTCTCACTTTAGGAAGTGTTTGCTCTTTAACAGAACTAATTTTGTGTAACTTATGGACACTGTTAAAGGTATTTTAGGAAAATAATATTTGGGCCCATATGTAGCAAGAGGAAAAGATTCCATGGTGTGTATATCTATGTCACTAGTGTTGTATGCTGCATAAGATTTTGGTCAACAATGGATGGCATAAAAGATGGTGGTCCCCTAACATGATAACAGAACTGAAAAATTGCCATTGTCTTATGAGGTTGTAACCCCCATAAAGTCATAACACAGCACATTGCTCATGTGTACTACGGTGATGCTGGTGAAACGATCCTATTGTAGTATCAGTCATACAAAAGTACAGCACATGCAATTATGTAAATTACAGGTACACGATACTTAACAATAATATAAATGACTATGGTACTGGTCTATGTATTTAATATACTATGCTTTTGTCATGATTTTAAAGTACAGTACTTTCACTTATTAAAAAAAAATATTTAACTAATTTAAAACAGCCTCAGTCAGGTCCTGCAGGAGGGATTCAAAAAGAATACATTGTTGTCATAGAAGATGACAGCTGCATGCATGTTATGGCCCCTGAAGACCTTCCAGTAGGACAAGGTATGGAGACAGGAGATAGTGATACTGATTATCCTGACCCTGAGCACCCTGTGCAGGCCTAGGCTTTTGTGTGTTTGTATCTTCATGTTCAGGAACAAAAAAAAAAAGTTTAAAAATAAAAATGATTAAAAATAAAAATAATTTTTAAATAGAGGAAACTTAGAGCGTAAGGATATAAAGAAAGAAAATGTTTTCATACAGCTATATGATGTGTTTGTGTTTTAAGCGAAGTGTTATTACAAAGAATCAATGTTTTAAAAAATTTAAAAGTTCATAAGGTAAAAACATTATAGGAAGCTAAAGTTAGGTTATTATTGAAGAAAATTTTTGATGTAAATTTAATGTAGCATAGATGCACAGTTTTTATGAAGTCTAGAAGAATATGTGGTGTAGCCAGGCCTGCTCATTCCCTCACCATTCACTGGCGCCTCCAGGGAAGTCTCCAGTCCTGCAAGCTCCTTTCATAGTGAGTGCTCAATACAGGTGTGCCGTTTTTATCCTTTATACCATGTTTTGCTCTACATTTTCCATGTTCAAGTATGTTTAGAAAGGTAATACTTACCCTTGTGCTATGATTGCCCACAGTATTCAGTGCAGTGCCATGTTCCACACATTTGCAGCCCAGAAGCAATAGGTAATCCAGACAGTACAGGTATGTAGTAGATGCTATGATGTTGGCACAACAAAACCACCAAATGACACATTTCTCAGAAAATATTCCCATCATTAAGTGATACATGGCTCATTCTAGCTCTGGGTTAGTTTGTTCCCCGTTCATATATCATTTCATGTATCATGATATATTTCATTTATCATTTATTTTTATCTTGAAATACAAATGGATCATTCATGTTCTCTTTTGAGTAAATTTGGAATAAAAAGATAATAATTTAAAGTGGCGAAAAGATAAATTCCTTAAAAAACAATAAGAGAGCCAACATAGTTTCCATCTTCTTAGTAAGTGTAGAGGCAAGTAGTTTGGAACTTGCAGAAAGGGGTCAGTAATTGGTGGTTCTTAAAGACATTTAGTTACCATAATATTTCAATCAGGAGCTTTGTAAATAGAAGGATGAGTAGCTTTGCTTTGCAGTTATTTGGTTAAAGAAAACATAGGCTTTGTGATGAGAAAGTGAGGGTTTACAAATTCCAGTGTGTCTTTTGGCTGGAAAAATCATGGGAGGCTCAAGTGAGAAGTTGCAGAGGGAAGTTGATGGAGACCAGCTAGCGCTATGTTTTATTTTAGAAACACAGAGTGATAATGAGCCCCTTAGGTTTTCTTCTGCACTACACAGTAGGGATCCAAGAAGAGGCAGGGCAGAATTCCAAAGGTTCTCTCTTAAGGAAATGTGTGCTGTGCCTGGAGTACTCCTTGCTCCATATTTCTTAGGAAATATCATGGCCAGTCACAAGCAGGACACAGAGCTTCAACCTCTTGTTCTTTTCCCTTCTTCAATTTCCTCCCATATCTTTTTTAGATCATTTTCTTCCACTGATAAGAGAGATTCTGTTTTGTTACTTAAATTACAAATATTTAATGGACAGTCAGTCACAGTGACCCAGGAAGTTAGACAAGAGGAATGCAAGTTCAAGATCAACCTCAACAACTTAAAGAGATCCAGCCTCAAAATAAATAATAAAAGGATTGGGGTATGTAGCTCAGTGATAAAACACCCCTGGGTTCCCCAGAATCCCCCTAAATTTAATGGACAAATAAAAATTGTATATATTCAAGGTGTACAAGCATGATGATTTGATATAGATATGCATTGTGTAATAATTCACATAATCAATTTAGCACATCTATCACTATCCATAGTTCCCCTATGTGAGTACATGGAGGGGAGGAGAAGGACAAAAAATCTAGTGATCACACTGTACATTAGCTCCCCAGAACTTATCTTCTAAATGAAATTTCGTAGCCTTTGATCAACTTCTCCCCATTTTATTTACTCCCTAGTCCCTGCAACCACCTTTATTCCATGTGCTTCTGTGTTTCTATTAGATCCACTTTTCTCCACACATATGTGAGATCATGGAGTATTTATGTTTCTGTGCCTGGAAGATTTCACATAGCAAAATGTCTCCAGATTCAATGATGCTATTTTAGTCAGCTTTTTCACTTCTGTGACTAAAAGACCTGACCAGAACAATTGTAGAGGAGGAAAAGTTCATTTGCGGACTCATGGTTTTGGAGATCAGAGTCCATAGACAGCCAGCTCCATTCCTCAGAACTCAAGGTGAGGCAGAACAAAATGGCAGAAGAGTATGGTGGGAGGAAGTGGATCACATACTGATCAAGAAGCAGAGAGAGAGAGACTCTATTCACCAGATACAAAATATGTCCCCAAAGCCATGCCCCAATGTCTACCTTTGCAGCCACAACCTACCAAAGCAAGGATTAAATCACCGATTGAGTTAAGACTCTCATAGCCCAAATCATTTCTCCTGTAAAATTTTTGCATCATCTCACACATGAGTTTTGGGGGACACCTTACATCCAAAACATAGCATTTGAAACATGACCCCCCCAAAAACTCATGACCATCTCATAATGAAAAATACATTTAATCTATTTTTATGAGTCCACCTAGTCTCAACAGTTCCAAGATTACCTGAAAGTTCGAGTTGAAAGACTCCTCTGAGATTCAAGGCAATCTCATATCACTTGCTCCTATGAAAATCAAAGACTCCTAAAGTGCAAGAAGTAAAACCAAAAATCAACAAATCGAATGGATTCAAACTAAAAAACTTCTTCTCAGCAAAGGAAACAATTAGTAACAGGAAGAGAGAGCCTACAGAATGGGAGAAAATCTACCACACGCACATCAGATAGAGCACTAATCTCCAGGATATATAAAGAACTCAAAAAAACTTAGCACCAAAACCAAATAACCCAGTCAACAAATGGGCTAAGGAACTGATCAGAGACTTCACAGAAGAAGAAAGACAATCAACAAATCAACATCTCTAGCAATTAGAGAAATGCAAACCAAAATTACTCTAAGCTTTCATCTCACTCCAATTAGAATGGCTATTATTAAGTATACAAGTAACAATAGGTGTTGGTGAGGACATGGGGGAAAAGGTACACTCATACATTGCTGGTGGGATTGCAAACTGGTGCAAACACTCTATAAAAGCAGTATGAAGATTTCTCATAAAACTTGGAATGGAACCACCATTTGACCCAGCTATCTCACTCCTTGGTTTATACCCAAAAGACTTAAAATCAGCCTACTACAGCCACATCAATGTTTATAGCAGCTCAATTCACAATAGCTAAACCATGGAACCAAACTTGGTGCCCTTCAACCAATGAATTGATAAAGAAAATGTGGTATATATATACATAATAAAGTATTACTCAGCCTTAAAGAAGAATGAAATGATGGCATCTGCAGGTAAGTGGTTGGAGCTGGAGAATATCATGCTAAGTGAAATAAGCCAATCCCAAAAAGCCAAAGACCAAATGTTTTCTCTGATATGGGGATGCTAATTCACAATGGGGAGAGGGGCTAGGGAAGAATAGAGGTACTTTGGAGTGAAGGGAGGGGAGGAGGCATGGGGAATAAGAAGAACAGTAGAATGAATTGGACATTATTGCCCTGTGTGCATATATGACTAAATGACTAGTGTAATTCTACTTGTATACCACCAGAAAAATGAGAAGCGATACTCCTTTTATGATGTGTCAAAATGCATTCTACTGTCAGATATGACTAATAGAACAAATAAAAATATATACAAAAAGAAAAAAAGAAAATTGAAACATTTTTAAAAAGCAATATATGAATACCCAATATATAAAGCTACAGAGTAAACATTTCCATTCAGAAAAATAGAGGCATAGAAAAAAGGGATGGAACCAAAGCAAGGTTAAAATCCAGCTGGGCAAACAAGTCCTGTAGCTCCAATTTCAGCATCTGGGATACAGGGCATTGTAATATTGTCTTCAAAAGACGTGTGCAGCTTTGCCCCTGTGGTTTTGTTTATTACAGCCCACATGTGCCTTTCTGTTGATTTTTATCCACTCAATTCCTGCAGCTTTCCTTGGTAGACATCCCACATGACTGGCATTTCTTAATCTTGGAGCTCTCCACTGCAACTTTGGCTTCCCTTTACATCTCCATGCATTGCCCTCTCAGTGACTTCATCTCTGTAGCACTTACCTGGCCTCTTGGGCCTTCCCTTGAAAACTTGGTGGTACCCTCCATGACCCCTAACTCCAGCATACTGCATTTCTGCAGATGTGGATGCTGCCATATTGCACTGCAGCTAAACCTCCGGGGACCCCCGCTGCAATAGCCTCTGGATGGCTGAACACTTTGAAAAAACCTCCTAGGGCCCCTTGTGCAAGAAGAGTGCTCTACTGGTCCCTTCTCAAAATAATTTTTATTTTTACATCCTAGGGTCTGAGATAGGTATAATTTTGCTAATTCCTGAGATGCCTTCAAGCCATCTTTCTTGTTGTCTCTGGGCAAAGTCTTTAGCATTTCTTTAGTGGCAGTAAAGTCTTTAACAACTGCAACTTCCTGAGCCCCAGTTTTACTCCCACATTTCAAGTCCAAGTTTTTAAATCTTTCTGCTCTGCTTTCAACTCCTGAGCATCACAATAAACTTGCCTAAAAGCACCAACAAAACCCATGCCACTGCCTGAATGCTATGCTGCCTAGAAATTTCATCCACCAGATAAAGAAATCCATCACTTTTAAAATCAGCCTTACAGATAGTCTCAGGAAATGTGTAAAATGCAGACAATGTTCTTAGGCAGAACATAACATGAATAACCTCTAGTCCAATTTCCAATAGATTTCTTCTCTGAACCCTCTTGAGCCCTGTCTTCACAGTCCACAGCCAATTGGCATTTTGGTCTTTTGAATTCCCACCAGAATAATCCCTTAAGCTCTACTTACAACAATCTAAAGCTGTTTCAGCTTGCACTGCAAAACATCAAAATTCTCACCACAAATTTTAAAAAGCTCCAAAAGCTTCTGCAGTGCATGGGCAGGATAGTCACAGCAACCACCCCACTTCTCAGTAACAATTTATGTTTTAGTCAGCTTTTTCATTGCTGTGACTAAAAGACCTGACCAGAACAATTACAGAGGAGGAAAAGTTTATTTGGGGGCTCAAAGTTTCAGAAGTCTCAGTTCATAGACAGCAGTCTCCATTCCTCAGGGCTTGAGATAAGGCAGAACAACATGGCAGAAGAGTGTGGTGAAGGGAAGTGGTTCATATGATGATCAGGAAGCAGAGAGAGAAACTCTACTCTCCAGATACAAAATATATACCCCAAAGGCACACCCCAAATGATCCCACCTCCTCCAGCCAAAACCTACCTGTCTTCAGTTACCACTCAGTTAATCCCCATCATGGGATTAATTCACTCATTGAGTTAAGGGTCTCAGAGTGTGTTTATTTCTCCTCTAAACCTTGTTTTAGGGGCCACCTTACATCCAAAACACATGTCACAAACAACAGGATTTTCTTCTTTGTATGACTGAATGGTATTTCATCGTTCATCTCTCTCTCTCCCCCGTATACATATATATGTAACACATATATGTAAAATATATACAATATATATTTATAAGTATATATCCTTTATATATATTATATAAAATATATATAAATTATAATATAAATCTATGTTTTATATATATATAACTATAATATAGTGATCTATATATCAAATTTTCTTTATTCATTCATCAATGGACATTTAGGTTGTTTCCATATTTTGGCTCTTGTGAATAGTGCTGCAATGAACATGAAGATAGTGATTTCATTTCTTTTGGATAAAGTGGTAGATTTGAATCATATGGTAGTTCTATTTTTAATTTTTTGAGCAACCTCCATACTGTTTTCCATAATTGCTGTACTAATTTACATCCCTACCAACAGTGTGCAAGGTTTCCCTTTTCCAATAAGAGTGATTTTGGTCTTACGTTCTAAAATAATAAATTTTTCATCCAATACATATAATGAAAAGGAGGGAGCATAAAGTAAAAAAGGTTTGAGTTGCATAGGAGGTGTGCTCTATGTTTCCATTCTCAAAGGCTCAAGTAATGTTTCTTTTCCTTCACTTATCAGGCTAGGCTCTGGTATGATATGGTAACAAACTGCCTCCAATTTCACAGGCTTAAAAGATGAAGTCTCATTTCTCACTCTTGCTACTCATGCACTGAAGGTTGTCTGGAGTTCTGATGTACAATATTCTCCCTCCAGAACTCCAACTGATATGAGAATGTCCACATACAACAATGCCCAGTATATAGGCAGAGGACAGGAAGACCATGGTGAAGCTCAAATTGACTCCTATTGGCCTGATTATAATCAGTCTTCACATCTCATTGACCAACACACCTAATTCCCAGGAGATAAAGAAAAAAATCTTTCCACCCCAAAGGAGAGAAAGCCAGAACATTTGGGAATAGCTCCCATGTTTATCATCTTTCTCTTCTAAGTCAAATATGTAATTTTAACTTAGCAACTATGACCTGGTAGGAACCTTTACAAGTGTCCCCAGTTCCAGGGGAATTTGCCTTACAGAAGTGGGCCACTTGAAAAGACAACTTCATGCCCACCAAAGGCAAAAGATTAAATATAAGAAACCATTTTCCACAATTCTAAATCTTCTAGAGTCTTATCTGGAAGAGTAAACGGGTAATAGCCATAATGATGTGAAAAAAGAATTTGTGAAAATTAATTTGTAATGAAGACAATCATAATTTGTAACAAAGACAATCTTTCTGATTTAGGTCTCCTTGTCTGTTAGATTCCCATCTGCTAAAGAAAGAAGCAGATTCCTATCTTATCTGTTAACAGAAGGTACAACCTTGTAATCCCAGGCAGACAAGTGGGAAAATAGAGATAAATTTGCACCTGACAGCCACAACAATTCTGAAAAAAGAAATGGAGAAAAATGTAGGTGAGGCCGCAAAGCCAGAGGCAGGTGTGATGGTTTTGGTGCGGTGGGGGACTGAGAAAGGGGTATGTTTGTTCTAATTTTAATGAGACTCTGGGTGGTGATCCCCTTGAAGCCTGCCTTCATATCCACCCAATAATACCCTGTCAAAGAAAAGTGACAGCTCAATGTGGCCTATTACACTTTGGGAAGTCACATTAATTTCTTAAGGTATAAGCAGATTGCATAATTGGCATAAGCTCTGAGGGATACTCAGGGACCAGAGGTACTGGTGTGGGGCCCAACACAGCAGAGTCCTCTGGATTGATTGGACCAGAGGAAGACAGTTGGATGATATGACATAGGCTCAGAGGAGTTCATAGCATCCACACAAGCCAGGCTGGGGCTATGTCCACTATGGAGGCTGTTATGCCCGGACCATGTCAAGAGTGGCCAAATCATGTTATACCAGCATGTGCTTGAGCTGCAGTGACTAGGAAGACAGAAGAGATAACACAGGTGCCAGACTCCCCACCTGAGAGACACAGTAAGCCACCTTCATTCACTCAGACACTGTTTTAGAAAACTGAAAGAGAAAGAGAGGAACCTCCAGGCCATTAGCTTCTGTTATTTAGAGAATGGAGGTAGGGCATCTAAAGGAAGCTTAACTCATCTAAAGGAACAGCTTTCAAACCTGGCTGCACATCCCACTGATGCCTACAGCTTTTCAGAAATGAAACTATTATCTCAGAATTGATATATCAATTTATATATCGAAATTGCTGGTGGTGGGTTTGGTTAGTGTATAGATGCATACAGATGCAAGGACACGTGTGAAATTTCTCCAATGTTTTAAGGTACAAGTATGAACTACCTTATTTTTTTAATTTATTTATTTTTTTATTGTAAACAAATGGGATACATGTTGTTTCTCTGTTTGAACTACCTTATTAAAACAAGCAGTGCCATTAAAGAGCGTGCTCTGGCAGACACTCAGGGCTTGTGGAATTGGCTCCATAATGCTTGCTGTTGGCTCTCATATTCCAAGGGGAGGCATTATAGCCCAACTTCCTGGTTCGGGTCTTTGGCTCCAGACTCTGAATTCAGATCTCTTCTTTCTGCCTTTGGCTTGTCTTCCATGGACTGGCAAACAGTCATATCACCTCTGTTCTGCTCAACCCAGTCCTGGCAGCTCCCTCACCCAGTGCAGTTCTTACCAGGCAGCCCACCTAGATCTGTCAGTTCTTTGGATAGAAAACAGACAGATATAGCCAGAAGATCTTAATGAATCTTTCTCAGGGCTGGCAATTGACCCATGAGGATGAAGGCCAAACAGGGCTTAGTTCAGGTGTGAACACACATTCAGTAGACTGATTGATTCTTGCTGTGATAAGTACTAAAATTTGGGTCCATTGATGTAGATCTATGACAGAGAAGCCAGAATTCTAGAGTCTTATTTGAAATTTACTGATACTTAAATGTCAGTAACTATTTCATTTTCTAATACAATGCATGTGCAAAATATATACATATATATAAACCTATATATATATAAAGACACACACATAGGTAGGTAGGTAGGTAGGTAGATAGATAGATAGATAGATAGATAGATAGATAGATAGATAGATAAACCTATCTATGAGAAGTCTTGTACAAAATGTGGCAGGATCAGGTTCTGGTCCCAGACCCAGGAGAGACATCTGCAACAGCAGAGACTGCTAAAGAAGAATCTGTGGGGGCCAAGCTTCTGCCAGGCTTTTCCATCAGGTAGGGCACAAGGAGACAGTTAATTGTTTCAGCAGGCTATGACCATCCTAAAAGTTATGTTTCCCCAGGGGCTATTTTATAATAACAATAATAAAAACCAACAACACAAAACAACAGTGGTGATTACAATTTGGCTTTGCATAACTGTTTTAAAGAGACCCTAAAGCTTTGCAGAATCTTTTAACCCTTTCAACATGTCTGTGGGGAAGGACTAAGGTAAATAACATCTTCATTTTATAGTTGGAGAAACAAATGGGGGGAAAAAATGCTGCTAACTTGACCAAAAATGTCCTATTTTTCTCAGAGGTAGAGAAACCTGAGGTATTCACTTGAGACTACACTGCTGAAAACAACTTCCAATATGGAACATTTGTTCACATTATCCCTTGTAGCTCTCACATCTCCTCCACTCATCCTCCTTGTGCTCATCCTTCTGGGCTAAGTTCAGGATCAACTGCTCTCTATGGAACCCTGTTACTGGGCTGCTTTAGGCCTCAGCTGTCCCTCCCTCTTTCCTCTGTACTCTTGGCATTTGGTACAGTTCATGTAACAATTAGTCGTGCCTGGTCTCCAGAGAGATTTTATTGCCCTGTGCTTTTATTTAGGTTTTGTTTGTTTGTTTGTTTGTTTGTTTGTTTGTTTTTTAATGCTACTTAACTCCTGGCAAATCTTTCAGGACCATGATAGAAGCCTATCCAACTGTCTTTGAGTCTCACTGACAGCCCTGGTCTGAGCAGTTCTCAGAACATATTCCTGTTTTTCTCCTCATCAGTTACTTTCTTTCTCTAAAAGATTAGGGTTAAGAAAACAGCTGGATGTGGAACAGCTCCTTACCAATTTCTGACTCTGGGAAAGTCTCCCAACTTCTCTGAACCTTGGTTTCCTCATCTGTAAGTTCCCCAATGGTCCCTACCTCCTATGGTTATTATGAAGATGATATGATTTAATGCATATAAAAATGCTAGAATATCACCTTAACCTCTATAAGTATTATCTACACATTAGGCATTTTTGTTCATTTGTTTTGTTGTTGTTGTTGTTTAAAACTTGACTTCTTTTAAAAGCATTTATAAGTTCATAGCAAAATTGAAAGTATAGAAATTTTGTATATATCCCATGATCCCACCACACATGAACAACTTCTGTAATTATTGACACCGGCTGTCAGAGTGACACCTTTGTTACAGTTGATCTACCTACTACATTGACACATCATTTTCACTCAGAGACATTATGGGTCACTATTGGAGGTGTATGGTTTTGGACAAAATGATGGCATGTATCCACCCACCACAGAATCTTCACTGCCCCAGAAATCTATGCTGCACCAACTTTCCCTCTTTCCTTCCAATCCCTGACAACCACTGGTCTTTATACTGTCTGAATTTTTTTCCCTCACATAGATTAATAGCTGGAATTATACAGTATTAGCCTTTTCAGCTTGGCTTTCACTTAGCAGTACCGTAGCCCTCTCCAATATCCTGCAAGGATACCCTGTGGTTTACTTTCTGCAGTGCCAAGCTACCCAAGGTCAACTATGGTTCAAAATACTAAATGGAAAATTCCAGAAATAAACAATTTATAGGTTTTAACTTGCCTGCCCTTTTGAATATTATGATGAAATCTTGAGTCGACCAGTCTCATCCCTCTAAGGATGTGAATCATCCTTTTGTCTGTACCCATGCCGTCTTATCATGCCCACCTATTAGTCACTTAGGAATCATCTTGGTTATCCACTGGATTTTCATGGTATCACAATGCTTATGTCTACGTAACACTTTTTGAGAGAAAGAGAGAGATCACATACAGATAACTTTTCTAAGGTATATTGTTTTCATTTTTCTATTTCATCATTAATTATTTATGTTAGTATCTTATTGTGCCTAATTTATATATTAAGTTGTATCAAAGGTATGTACACATAAGAAAAACATAGTACATATGGGATTCAACATTTATCTCAGTTTCAAAAATCTGCTAAGGGTCTTAGAATGAATCACCCAAGGATAAGAGGAGACTATATATGTTTAATTTTCCTCCATGTCTTTCATGACTTTCACCTTTCTTTTGTGGTGAATAATATTCCATTGCCTAGCTGTACCACAGTTTGTTTATACATCCATCTACAAAAGGGCATCTTGTCTTCTTCACGTTTTGATAATTATTATTAAAGCTGCCATTAGCATCCATGTGCAGACTTTTGCATGGACATGTTTTCAGTCCCTTCGAGTTAATACCTAGGAGCATGATTGCTTGTCAAAGCATACGAGTACCTTTCACTTTGTAAGAAACCATCAAACTATCTTCCAAAGTGGCTGGACCATCTCACACTCCCACTAGCAATGAATGAGAGTTCCTGTTGCTCCACATTCTCAATAGCACTTGTTATTGTCAGGGTATTGAATTTTGGCCATTCTACTATATGTACAGTGGTATCACATTGTTGTCTTAATTTACATTTCCCTCATACTATATGATATTTTGCATCTTTTCATATGCTTATTGGTCATCTGTGCATTTTCTTTGATGAGGTGTCTGTTCAGGTCTTTTGCCCATTTTTAAATCAGGTTGTTTGTTTTCCTGTTGTTGAGTTGTTTTGTTTTTTTTTTAAAGACTGCATTTTGATTCATTGTACACAAGTGGGATACAACTTTTTGATTCTGTGGTTGTGCACTATGTGGATTCATAGTATTGGTGTAATCATACATGTACATTGGGTAATGATGTCTGTCTCATTTCACCATTTTCCATACCTCTGCCCCCTCCTACCTCTCATTTCCCTGTATGTAATCTAAAGTTCCTCCATTCTTCTCTCACTCCACACCCCGCCACACACACTCCCATTATACATCATCATCCACTTATCAGGGAAAACATTTGACCTTTGGTTTTTTGTAATTGGCTTTTCACTTAGCATGATATTCTCCAATTCCATCCATTTATCTGCAAATGCCATAATATTCTTCTTTATGACTGAATATTATTCCATTGTGTATATATACCACAGTTTCTTTATCCATTCATCTGTCGAAGGGCATCTAGGTTGGTTCGACAATCTAGCTATTGTGAATTGAGCTGCTATTAACATTGATGTGGCTGCTTTACTATAGTATGCTAATTTTAAGTCCTTTGGGTATAAACTGAAGAGTGGGAAAACTGGGTCAAAGGTGGGTCAAAGGTGGGTCCACATTTTCTGAGGAATCTCCACACTGATTGTTGAGATTTAAAAGCACTCTGCATAGTTTGGATGACAGGCCTTCATCAGATATGTCTTTTGTAAATATTTTCTCCTGTCTTTGGATTGTCTTCTCACTCTTTTGACAGTGTCTTCCACAGAGCAGAAATTTTTAAATTCAACGAAATCTAGTTTATTAGGGTTTTTTTTTACCTTTTGCTATTATAAATTCTTATATTTACATTACTTTAAGAAGGTAGTAAAAGTTACCCTGGTTAAAATACAGTCATAAATTTTCTTTTTTTATACTCCATATTAATATTGTGGGAATCTCACTTTATGTTGTCTTCTTTGGTTTTGGATTACTTCTGTTCATCCATTTTTTTAAATTATTCAGTACCTACTATAGATCTAGTGTGTGGGAAAACCATAATGAATAAGATGGGCAGGGCTCCTGTGCTCATAAGGTACTTCCAGTCTGGCAGGACATAAAGATATTAAACCAATTATCATAGGTGGTATAAATTTTGTGAACAGAGAAACAGCAAGTGGTCCGAAGGGCATGACAGAGGGGCTGAATATAACAGAGGGTCCTTCAACCTCCAAAAATTGTCATAATATTCCCATGACCATAATTGGCCAATGAATGTCAGTATTAGCAAAAAAGTTCATCTTTGAAACTTAGAGTTTTTAATGATTAAAATTGGTTGACCAAAACTGAAAACAATAAATTCAACAATTTTTTCTACTCATGTCTATGACATTTAGTTAAAGATAGAAAAAGAACTCATAAGAGGCCAGATGCCAGCAATACACAGGCATCCCTGTGTATTGCTGCCATGCCCTTGCCAACTTGCGACTAACAGGGTGGCAAGTAGTCCAACTGCAGTGTTGGCCAGACATTCCAGAAGATACTTATAAGCATCAGAAGAACCAGGAATTTTCATCCTGGGCAGCTGTCAGAGTCTAGAGACTTTTTTGAGTAGTTGGATGCCCTCAAACAGCTATCTGCAGTACCTTCAGAGCTTAATAAAGTCCACACTCTCATTACCATCCTTTGGCCTCCTTTTTGGAGCACTTGCCAGTAAAGACAAAAATAAAATGGAGGTATCAGAATAGTAGCAGGGATAGAGGAGGAGGCTCTGTTGGATTGTCACCCAGAAATTATTACAGAACAGATTTCTGTTCTATACCCTGGGACTTCATTGCCACTGGTGCTTTGAAGCTGCTGGTCTTCTAGTGAGTTAAATAGTTAAATATACACCTTGAATATTTCACTGTCACTTAACTAACTTGCCTTGACGCCTGCAACTGAATCCCAAAGTAGACTTTTTTTTTTTTTTTTTTTTTTTTTTTTTTTTAAGGCAGCAAAACATTTCACTACCTTTTTCTACTATAAAACATTCAAAGTGTCAGCACTTCTGTAGCTGGACTTTGGCCTAGAAATTGAAGTTCACACATGTTAAGAGAATGACTGTTGGTTTAATAATTTCAGTCCTACTGGAAATACCAAAGTTGTTTGGGTCTAATTCAAATCATAATAATATATTGGGCTTGTTTTGGACATTTCATGTGAAACTCTCCAAAAGTCCATGGAAAATAAGAACTCACTAAACATCTCCATACCCTTAGGAAGGAAAAGGAAGTTTTGAATTCCTCTCTCCTGGTTATAAATGCTAAAATATAAGCAGGAAGAGAAAATAAATCATTGTTTCATCAAAACTCCCTGGTTTCTAAGAGCTGGAGGCCGGTGTGGTTGAAATGAAGAGGGGAAATGATTCCATGTGAAACTAGACAGGTGGAGCGAAGCCTCACAGACTTGTACATGATGGTAACATCTGTGATCTAAAGATGAGACTGAACAAGTGTTTGAAGCAGAGATTTGACTGGGGACAATTGATTTAAATTTCAGTTTTAAGTGGGAGACTGAAAACAGGAAAACCAGTCAGGAGACTTGTGTGGGAACCTTGGCAAGAGGTTTTGGGGGCCTGGGCTGCAGCAGAGGTTATGGACATGGAGAGAGGAAAGTGGCTTTCAGAGGACTAATTCACAGGAGTGATGATGGGTTGGCTTAGTGGGAAAGGAAGAAGGACATGCCAAGGATGAATTTAATGGCTGGGAGACAATAATGTTGCCCTGAATCCTAAAAGGTATGTGAGAGCCAAATGATGCCATAAAAGTCCAAGGATAGAGATGGAATATTATCCCGAGAAGTTATAATAATGTTAATCAAATCAAGAATTCCTTCATACACTGTGGATGAGGTTTGTCCACCATACCCTAAAATTGAAGCAATTAAATATATTTAAAAGTTACCTTTCTTAGAATCATGATTAGGCACTACACAAATCATGTACCCTTTGTTTCTTACTCCAATATTTGAAAAGACCAACAACATCGCTCAGGTGTGTTTTCTTATTGCTCTTGCTTTCAGAGAAGGAAACTGAGGCTCCAAGAGGACACGCAAGTTGCAGAAAGTTGCTTGGACATTCACAATAGAGCCTGGACTCTAATCAAGACCTTTCTGTTTCCAAAGTCCAGATTCTTAACCTTAATGTTTTGCTGCTTCTTCATAGAGCCTAATCATTAAATGCCTAGGAGTTGAACTGAAATAAATAATTTAGCTTCACAGAGGAAAAGAGATATTGTAAGCCATATTTCCAAACCAGTCAGTAATTTTATAAATACGTGTTATTGCTCACTAGGGGTCTGAATGACATACTATGCCTGGATCAGCACAATATTATATGCTGTTTATTGAAAAAAATAACTCATGTTGCCTCTCATTGACTGATGTGTTTGTAGCATATGAATTGTGAAGGACAGCATGCATATCCACATTAGCAAATGGAAAAGTACTGATCTGCCTCATTGAAAGAGAACAACTTACTTTTCCCCTAAATGAAACCTTATTATTATATTTCGAAGTGCATTAATGTAGAGGAAATGCTTTTTGCAGTTCTTACATTCTTGGAAAAGCTGAGCAGTACCCACAGGTAGCCAGCCCTCATTCTGGTCAGTTTCAAAGGAGCTTTGCTTTGGGGAAGATAAACTCCAAGGTGATCGTATCTAAACACCATGCAAAGCACAGACAGAAAGTATGTAGTGAGGGTTGGAGTTTAGAAACTATTTAAATTAAAAGAAAAAGGAAAACAGTTATTGAGGCAGCAACTTTGGATTGTGGAAATGGACTACATGGTAGGAAAGAGGGAACTCTTTCTCAATCTTTGCTATCAACGAGTTTTTTAAATTCCATCTTCCCCAATGTTGATAGAGGCACAAGGAGGACACTAAGCCAGGGCCTAAATAATACATTCCTTCATTTATTTACAGAGTTGACTCTTTGTCAGACACAGAGAAACCTGGAAAGGAAATGAAAAGACACTGCATTTTGCGAATCATAAAGTGGGCAGGCATTTCCATGAGAGGCTTGAAGGGTAAACATTGAGACCTTAATAACAAAGGTCATGGTTTTTATTTTAATTCTACAAAGGATAAAGTCAGTGAGATTGACAGAACAAGGGCAATATGGGCAGAATAAACTTTGCTATGTGATGGAAAAGGAAATAACCCAGGCAATTCAATGAGGTACCTAAATCCACCTCTATATCCAAATTACTGAATTAAACTTTCTTCCTGATTGATGTGCAAGGACCCCATGTTTAATTCAAGGAGAACACTGCCCTCATTTCATCCTCATCCATTGGATCAGCTTTCTCTCCTACACAGTGGCATATTGGGGCAGAATGGGGTGCTGACAGTGTTAAGTGTCCCATCTGGTGAAGCCATTATAGCAAGTTGCATTCCCAGACAGAAATAAGCCTCACTCAAGCAGAGGGCTGTAAGGGATGCTGCTTATCTGGTTTTGCCTGTTCTGCACAATAGGATCTTGGCTGGGATAATCAGTGAAAGTCTACTGCTTCAGATATTTGCATATGATAGAATTAAAAATAGACCCTTAACTCTGTAATGAGAATTATAGCCATTTCTCAATTTACTCAAGATTTATATAGATACATAAAGCTATGTGTAAATTAAATGTATATAAATTATATGTTAAAACTCATATCTATATAAAGGAAAAGATGAGGGAGAAATTAATACTTTTGAAAAATGATGAAGGCAATAAATTCTGAAATTTTGCATGTATTTGCCCAATTTTTGATGTGAAATTAAGCAAGGAAAACATTAATTCACATCACTGGAAGGACCACAGATGAATAAAAGCAGGAGAAATTCACAGCTCGAGCTAGAATGATGGTTCTCTGCTACACTGAAAACAATAAAACGTGCCGCTGACCTTGACCCCATTTTCACCTTAGAGGAAGCCATAGAAGACCAGACACAACAGTGAAACTACATTAAAGGTCATATCTGGGTTATCACTGAATGCAACAGAGGCTTCTTCACTGAGAATTTTTAATAACAGTTGAGAACAACATCTAAATCTTTTTTGCTGAACTACCTCTACATATAACTGATATTATGCATGATTTTTTCTTTCATAAACTCTTCTCAATATTTAATTTTCCATAAAGTTGTTGATATGGCACCAAAAAGCCAACATGTTTTTGCAGGAAGTATGTTTTTCTTATATTAATTTTCTTTTTTTTTAGCCCACTCTTTTCAGAAGTCTGACTTACACACCAGTCAAGATTTACAAAGTTGTAGCCAATGAACTCTAAGGGAAATATGGTGGTTTCTGATCAGTCTCCAGTTCCTTTGCAGTCGGGAACTGATGCTAAAAGGGAAATTATAGAGGAGTTCTTATCTGGTCTAGACATGTGCATCCTCCATTATTCATGACTGTTGGGTTAGAGTGCTGGGAGGTCTACTTCTGACTTCAGAGACCAGTGACTTAATCTCTTGCTTAAAGAGGATTCTTTCTCAATGGACTTGTGTGTGTGTGTGTGAGACAGAGACAGAGAGAGAGAGAGAGAGAGAGAGAGAGAGAGAGAGAGAGAGAGAGAGAGAGAGAGAGAGAGAGTGACTGGGAATTGGGAATTGAACCCAGGGGTTCTCTACCGCCAAGCTACATCCTCAGCCCTGTTTTTTAAATTATTATTTTAAGACAGATTTTCATTAAGTTGCTGAGACTGGCCTTGAATATGTGATCCTGCTGCCTCTGCCTCTCAAGTCTCTGGGATTACAAGTGTGCACCATCACACCCAAACTCTCAATGGACTTTTACTCTTTGTTGACTTCCTGCTATAGTTTGCATATGGATTGTCCCTTCTGAAACTGATGTTGAAATGAATTCCCCATTCTGAGAGTTTAAGAGGTGAACCAGGTGGAACCCTTAAGAAGTGATTAGGATTTTACTTTCACAAATGGATAGGGGTCTACTATAAAAGCCAGTTTGGCTGAGTCTCTGCTGCTCTGCTGTGACCCTGTGATCTTGACCTGCCTTTAGACCTTGCCAGCAAGGAAGACATCACCAGATGCAGCCCCTTGATCTTGGACCAGCACTATGAACCTCTTTCCTTTATAATTTACTGAGTCTGTGGGATTGCATCATTAACAACAGAAAATTGAGAAGACACCTCTGTTTTTCTTTGTTGATTTTAGCCTTAACTCTTGCTGGGCCACACATTCTATCTCTAGCTCTCTTTAGGGTTGGTGTTCTCATTATATGATGGGAAAAAGTTATAAAGTATGGCAGACATTCAATAACTTACTTCTTGGAGTCCTAACTGCAAAGGATCATTTATTGAACAACCCAGTAGCCATAACTTTGGTGTAACAATAAACAGCATTTCTATTTCCACCCTGCCCCCAAATGGTAGCTCCACATACAACTGCTTAATCACTTCATGCTCAATATTATATATTACATCATACTAACACCTCCTTCTAGTTCCATCCAAAGATAGTGCAAATGACAGGAATGCTAAATCTTGCCTGCTTGTGTAGTTTCCCCAAGAACATATCACTTTCATTTCAGATGACAAATAAGACTGGTGTCCAACCTTCTTTGAATGGCATGTCTGGCATGGTCACTTCGCTCGTGAGCTGTCAGCTCTTAACAGCAAATCACTCCTTGAAGTGATTTATAACTCTGCTATAAAAAGCTTTCCCTCCAGCTAAAACTTGCACTTCTTTCAAGTTATATGACAAACACACACAGGCAAATGCAAGAGTTTACTCATGAGCACATGCATGGGAACACACACATACACACAAACAATGCTCTGATCCCTATTATCTTTTTTAAAAAAGGAAAATAACTTTTGAGACAATTAAAGTTAGCCACATAGCTTTTATAACTGCTCCTTGGTACCCACTTTGTTTCCTGGCACCTGTATTTAGGATGGGTATGTGCTTGACCCTTTTGAATGATGCTGCTATATTCAATATTTTATTACCTAACCTTGTTGATGGCAATAATGTGGCAATCAATCTTAATTGCATTAATGTTAAAAAAATCTAAAAATCTAAGACCTCATTCTGCTAAAATGTCTAGTCTCTTGTGATTAGCCTTCTTTCTTCACTTTTCCACATAAATAAACCTCCTCCTCCTCCTGCTAAGGCATTTCTCTGGCTCCATCACCCTGTGATAGAAAGCTGACAGGCTAGCCTGTTGGGGCCTATTTGGCCTTACTGCTATGATACTTATAGTAGTTTGAAGGAAACGTATTCATTATGCTAAGTGGCTCAGGCCTTCTAGATGTGCATGAGACTGGACTCTAGCCTTGAAATTAGTTTCTGAGTTGCTGAGCTGCAATTAGAACTCGATACAGCCTGCAGAGGAACTAAGGGTTAGATTAAAGCCTTTAGTGAACTGTGGAAAGAGACCCCACTAGCTAACCTCCCCAAGCAGAGCTCCAAAAACCTTAAATGGTAAATGCAGAGGGATAAGGCACATTACATAATGTGGATAAGGCACTGAAGGGAAATTAACATTCCTGCAGGGTGACATAAATTGCAGAGGGACATTGAGCCACATTCTCTTCGGATATGCACTACTTCCTGTAAATTAGGGAGTTTGATAAACTAAATTAACTCATTCAGATCAGGTGCTTGATATAACCTAGCAAGAAACAAAACCCATTTCACATTGATTCATCATCAATTTCACTTTTGGTTTGAGTTCACTTTTTCACTAATTGATTTCACTCTTCACTATTGATTTCTATGAGAGATTCTAGTGATAGTCATTTTTGTCATTGTGCTCAGGTTGATCATTATGAAATGGTATGCTTCACCTCCCCGTAGTTCTTTCCTTTTGTCAGGTTTAATCAATCAAAGGTGGGAAGCCTGGTCTAATTTGCTATCTTTATCTTGTTAACATGACGTTTTACTTCTAACCTGGTAAGAAGCATCAGCTATCTCCTATCCTCTGACTCTTATTACTTTGTGGCTCCACGCAAGAGGAGAGAGGACATATTACAAGACCAGCAGATCTCAAAGAATATTAATAGTATCAAATGCCTTTATTAAATCCCAGGAGTTGGAAGAGCATTATATCTTTTATCCAGGATCCTTGGCTGAAAAGGAAGAAGAGACTAAGAAACAATTAGAAAATTTTAAATATTTTAACATGAAATATACATAAGTTTTCAGTACCAAGCATTTTTACCCTTTCCAAGAATTCTGGAGGGAAACTCAGACTTTAGGAGAATCTAATCAAGTGGTTAGTACTGGCTCCACTTGGACATGTCACTTAATTGTAACCACCTGCTCCAACACCTCCACTAAGGAAGTGGAAACTGTATCTGTACCCTTATTTATTTTAGAGATATGTCACCCTATGCCATCTCAGAGTAAAAATACATGTGATTATTTTTGATGTACACTCCAATTTTTCTTGCATCATGAATGGATTTCCATAGTGCAGAGGAAGTTCAGGTTTGTAAAGAAATCCATCCTCCATTTTAGTTTCTTCAATGTCTTTACTGCAAACTTTCTTTATTAAATATAAGTAAAGGTACCTTTTTCAGGTAGCACCTTGACAGTGACCTCTTGGCACAACCCAAATATAATACATTAAAAACATATTTGCCAAAATATAGTTTGTAATCCAAGCATCCTCGGCCTAAAGGAGAACAAATGGGCGTGACTAAGACAGCTGAAGATAGAATGCTATAGTGAATGGAGCTGCTCAGCATGAAGTCTAGAAAAGAGATTCCAAACTGCAAGAATTTGGCATTGTGGTTCAGGGAAGTAGTACATAGGTCATACTTTAGTGCAGAGCAGAAATATAGCATCAAATGCCACCCCATTAATGATGTCATGCTCCCTGGGATGCTTTTCCTCTCAGGTATGGGACACAGAGAAGGAAATATTTGTGTTCAGTGATCTTCAACATTTTAAGCATATGTCTTAATATGTATCTATTTATAAATTATATTTACTACTATTAACTCAAGGCATAACCCATTCTTAGAACAAAATCATTCTTAACAATGTCTTGAAAATCCACATCTAATTTTTTCCTAGTAAGCATATATATAAAGTATAAATAGATAGACACATACATACAAGCTTAATTTTTGTGGCCAACTTCTTAGATCAGAATAGGCTGTCCTGTTTTTTGTTTCTTGTTTTTTTTGTTTTTTGGTTTTTTTTTTTTGCTTTTTTTTGAGGAAAGTGGTATTTTATTTATCTTTGGGCCAAAGTGACAAACCCACAGTAAATAAATGTTTTTAGAATATGTAAATGAGAAAATCCATGTAATAAAATATGCTGGCTATCATCAGGATGTAATTTCTGAGTCCTTTGTACATATTCATGGATGTTTTAAACTTAACAAAAACTAAAGACAAATTTTAAGCTTAAAAAATCAAATTCTACCACTCATCACTTGTCGGAAAAAAAATAAGTGTAATTCTCCAAGTCCTGCTACTTACAACTCACTTCATGTTCTAGGTATTTTGAACTGGGTGGAGTTTGTGGCAGATTTCTTGCAGAAATGTCAACCAATTTTTCTTCTTATCCAAGTATAGTGCCATTAGAGAAATAGGGTGATGTAGTGAACAATATCTTGTGTTGTAATTTAATATAAAAACACCCTCCCAGTCTGTGTCTTAGCCCACACTATATTCATCATGTGGATTCAGTAATTTAAACCCTTTGTTAATAGATATTTTTATTAATCATTGTCTATTAAGGGCTGCCCTGTTTTTAACATCATTACCTGATAGACTTGAGAGAGCTTGGTTGCTCTTCCCTTGATCATGTTTCTCATTTGTGGTTGCAACATTAGAAGTAGCTTCTATTCTTGATTTCTTTGAAGAAAATTTTCAGGACGTTTGTGCACTTACGTTGAGTTTAAACTTGATGATATAATAAAATGTAATAGCGTAAGATGACAACATTCTAGACCCCCGATGTAGAAATTCACTTAACATGTAAACTGCAGCAAGTCTGCATGAGAGCAAACACCTGAGATCATACCCATTGTCCCTCTGCCTTCATACCCAACATGGAGAGGGTGACATGAGACTGTCTGATTTTTCATACCCCTGCAGTTGTATATTACATGTTAGTAAAACTTCCCTTCTTTCCTAATTTTACATTTCAATAGAAACAGAAATGTCTAAACTGTCTTCCTGGCACTCAATGGAAATTCATGCATACCCGTGGGGAGGCACATTCTTGGCTCACATTTTATTCACTATAATGATAAATCCCCTACAGTCAATTAATAAATCCACACTGAGAGAGAATGAGCTGATTGGGGATTGTGAATGTTATAATTATAATTCTTTTTTATATAATAGCAATATTTCCCAGATACAGAGGTAAAGACCAACATCCAGAGCAGCAAACAGGGTTGGATCCAGAAGCATGGCCTGGGAATCAAGGGTATGGCACTGGTTGCCAAGAGGCAGTAGGTGGCAAATCACCAAGTTCTAAGTTTCAACCAGCCTGTTTGTCCTTTGTGAGAGGCATTTTGATTCATTAGCTATAAAATGGGGATTGTAAAAAGACCACACAGGCCTTTATAGTTGGTACATCGTGATTGATTATATCTACTTAATGCTTTATAAGCATGTTTGGAGAGGGCTACTAAGATGGAAAACCTGGGCTTGGGTCTCATCAGACCAATCACTGTTTCCTGAATTAGCTCCTGTTTCCTTTAGTTCACCTGAACAAGTGCCCCAACCCTCTTCTCCCTGGGCCATATTCCCAAGAACTGGAAAGTTCAAAGGCAGACTGAGCCACGAAACCTTTCTTGTTGAACATAAAATGATTTCTCCCGCCTCTGTGCTTTCATGGCACTTTGTACCCAGTATAACTTTTATTACTTTTTTGTGAGTTTCTTTCTCCCTCATTCAAAGGTAAACTCCTTGAAAGCAAAGATCACGCTTTGTATTCATCCAAATACAGAGTTCGGTGCCTTGAAAAGCAGCAGTGGCTGTTGTAGAAATGAATTAAAGTGACCATCAAGCTTTGAGTTTCTTGGCACTTTTCTCTATTGCTTTCTTTTCAGATTATTAAACAGCCAACATTTTGGATAACAAGCTAAAAGATCTAATTGTGAAATATATCATAAATATCTTCAAGATGAGAGTCTTTAAAATGTAATAATTATCTGTGTCAATAATGTAATGAATTCATAATGTAATGAATTATCTGTGTCAATTTGAATTTGAATTTGAATTCCACTCATATTTGCCAAAAAGACCACTTGATAACTTCAAAGGAAAACTCTTTCAAAACATACTTTCGAAAGTCACCCCCAAACACTTTGGCATCAAAATGAGCCTTGCAAGACAACTGTTCTGATAACTGAAGGGTAAGCTAATGAGAAATATTTGATGGTCTTTGGAATACAGAGGTCTTAAAAACTAGTCTTAAGGTAGTGTGCAGTACATGTGACAATAAAAACTTATTTAAAGCAAAGCCAGATGTCCTCTGGTTGTGGTGTCCACTGTCTTCAATTCTCAAGTGTTCCTAAATTTCACCCACAGCATGCCATGTTTTTGTTCTCAGCATTGTAGAGACAGTAGCTTCACCATAAAAAATATCGACATGTGTGCAGGCCCTGGTTGGAAGCATGGGACCCAAGCTCTGCTTAACTCCTGTATAGTACTGGATAAACTACTTCACTGTGTGTTCTTCACTGTCTTGTTTGCTCAGAGAGATGGGTGATGGATAGGAAAATACTGGTAAAGCTCTCTGAAATGTCTACGAGAAAAATGTGGTTGAAAGATAATTACACACCACTGGTTTTTCCCAAGGAAATTACGCGAGCAGGGAAAAATTATACAGTCAAGAAATACTGTTCAGTGCCAATTAGTCCATAATATATTCTAAGTAGAAAACAGTATTCCCCTATTTTTCATATTAATGAGGGAAAGCAATTTTTAATTGTTTAATAGTCTGAACAAAATACAAATTTTTTTCAAAAGGAATCATTAAGGCATTAGATAGGAGGCTACTCAATAAAGATTATAAACTTTTATGTATGAGATCTGTACTTAGTCACATGAACTTTCCCATGCAGTATTATTTAAACTTCTAAAAAGTAATTATCAAAGAACATAATAGCTTTGACCTTCATCAAAATATAGGGGTAGGATAGTCATTGTTTTGAGTTTTATAAGATCAAGAAGCCAATGGATACACACAACTAGATATGAACTATATTAACCCTCCTTGTTAGGCAATACTGTCTTTGCACAATCCACAGCTCTACCAGTATGAGTTATTGGTGATCATCGGGAAGGCTCCTGCACCCACATTGTGCTGTCTTTGTTCCAACTCTTTGATGTACTAGATATAAATTCACGTTTTCACTGAATCAGCATGTGTTACATGTTGGCTTCTTCCCCCCAAATTGTTTGGGTTTTCTGCACAGATATGCTTACTTTGGCTAAAGTCAAGATGTCCTACCTTCTGGATGGCCTTAGTCAGTCTGCTAGGCTCTAGGAGTCATGATGGAGCAGAGAAGAATCTGGTTCTAAATTGATATTTGATTGTTATTTTTGGAGCTCTCAAGTCCATTACAGGAAGATTGATTTTCTTTAGTGACCTCCTGTACCTACACAATCTTTTATGTTACTCTAACTTGGTTTTATTTCCTTCTATGTTTAAGGTTTTTATATAGGTGCCATGGAAGATTAATGGAGTTGATGGAAATCATATTGTCTAATTAGAGGGAGTTTTTGAAGCTCATACAATGAAACTTTATTTCTTATCTAAAATCTGTACATAAACAGTTCCATTTCTTGCTGATGTAGCTTTGAATGTATTCACTTATCATGAAGATTTGAATTACCTTATCCTATTAAAGAAAGGGGTCTCTTTCTACTGGTATCTGATCTTTAAGATGGGTGTTCATCTATAATTCCTGTTTCCAAATTCTCTGTAATGTGTAGCCAAATGAACAAGCTATACTCCCTTTCTAACTCAAATATCCAGGTTTATCATGGTCGATCTTAAAGTTCAACCCGTTGATAAAGACATTTGCCCCTCCTTACATGCCTTCCACTTTATGCCTGTCCAGTCCCCTCCTGATTTTCTGTGTCATCCCTGCAGTAATCCTTAGCTGAGCCTTACACTGTAGGAAAATCCACTGTCCTTGAGAACTGGCCTTGGACATGAGCCCTGCCCTCTCCTTAGCAATTGGTTCCAAGTGGTTACATATTTTTCATTTAAATATTCATGTTCCAACAGAAACTAAACTCTAACTTGGAACAATATTTCACCAAGATCCCAGGTCCTAGAGAAAGAAGTATAATATTGGAATAGGAGGAAAGAGATTTGTGGCCCATGGTCCCCAAACGCTCTTCAAGAACCCCTACCATTAGTCTGCATTCTTCCCCCAGTCTAGCTTCCAGTTCATGCCACCTCTCCCTCCCACAATCACCTGAGGTCCCCCATGGGATTAAGTATCCTCAGGATCAAGGGCCATCTGCCTTTGGATGCCAAGAGGAGAATCTCTTCTCTCTCTCTCTCAGAGTAACATCTCTTTCCTTCATATTTTTTGAGGGTGAGCATCAGCTTTTCCCCAGGTAGACTAACAATGGGATTATTTGTTTCCACCAGAGGAGATTCCTCACCCAGTAGAAAATAATACTCACTATGTGTTGAGTTATTCCAACAGAAATAACCCTGCATAAGACATACCAAGTGCCTGGTAGAGATGTGGTTCTATGGATGCTCTTCTTTCCCAGGTCCTCAGGTCTCAGTTCTGGAGTTCTGGAAAACAACTCTACACACAAACTTGCCCACACAGAGCTATAAGAATAGGCAACTGCTTGTAGAAAAGTACCCTTAAAATCAGACAGTCCTAAAAATTCTAGAATATACACACCCTCCCCGCCAGACAACTATGTCTCCCAGACAGAAGTTTGGCTCATTCTTCCCCCAAAATTTATGCTATCAAATAGAACACTTAACTTCTCAGTCTAAAACATCTGTGTTCGGGTTAATACTGACTCCACATTTCCCTTTAGAACAGTGGGTGAATATTTGATTTACATTTTTGTAAATAAATGGCAGACTCAAGTGGTTTTCCCAGACCAAAAGCAACAATTTGCCTCTGAGGTAAATTCATGTCCCTACCCTTAGAGACTGGAAATTGCTTGCAGCTTTAAACATTTTCCTTCTTTTCCCAGCTACTAAAGATCAAGTTTCTAACAATATCTTGGGGCCAGTGCCAGCTAGGGTAAACCATTACTTGTCTATAAAATTATGAGATATGGTTATTTTGGGGTCTCTGACTACACAATCATATATACCCCTGAGTCTCACATGGTGACCCAAGCAAGTAGCATCACCTGGGAACTTGTAAGATGTATGAATTTTTGAGTTTCATCCCAGTCCACTAAATGAGAAACTCTGGAGGTGGGGTCCAATGGTGTATATTTTAGGAAACCTACAAGCAAATCTGACCACTGACTGATATACACCAACCATAGCAATGGTTTGGTGGGCAGATTCACTGGGAAGATACAATATTCTCCAGGTACCATGTACTGGGTTACAAAGATCTCAGATCTTAGTGCCCCAGATCTCCCAAACTGCAACAAAAGATGCTGATTTTTCTTTTCTGTGCCAAAAGATTTGAGAATGTTCAATAACTACTTGAATGAGCAAATCATGGGAAAAAGCAGTATGAACTAAACAGAAGCCCCAGATCAAGGAAAGCAAGGTGAGAATGCTTGAGACTATTACAGGGGAAGCGGGCAAGGAATGATGGGAAGGATGTAATCACTACCCTTACCCTGGGAGAACTGCTTAGTTTAAGCTGGCTGCCCTCCATTGCCCAAAGTGGATGGCTAGCAGACCAATTCCCTTGGTATCTGTTCTGTTCTTCCCTTCCTCTTTGATGGTGTGGATCTAGGAAAGCTTTAGAACTACCTAGAAATCTCAATTCAGACAAATAAGGAAAATTCTCCTGGCCTAGCCTGTTTCCCCAGGAAGCTTGAGCACTGGATTTCCCAGTTTCACCCTGAACCATCCAGAGGTTCTAAGCCTGGGCTGAGCTTCCTCCTGCTCTGCTCCAGGCCTTTGCAACCTCTCAGCTGAGATTAACAGGGTTGGCCCAGGGGTATTGCCTCCAGATCCCAAGGGTAACCACCACTGAGCAGACCATAGAGTCAGGGATGGGAGCACTATGCAGGCTAAAGGCATAGTAAGGAATAGATTAATGTGCAACTATTAAACATTTAGTCATGTGGTATATGGGTCTCCCATTCATGATCTTGTCCCAGGCTCTGAAATATGAAAGGTAGGCCTAGAATTTATTTCAAAATTAAAATTCAGCTCAATTGATTACACAATGAACATTCACCCTAGGTAAGGAACAGTGCTGGGCTTCGTGGTACACAGGGAGATGAGCTGAGTCTATCTATGTGTGCTTCAGTCTTTGCTACCTTGCAGTGAAGGGCATCGATGTGCAAAGATAACTACCACATTTATGTCAGAACAACTCCAAGAAAACTATAGTAGAGAAAGTCCTATGGGAAAACCACAAAGAGAAGGGGATTTTTTTTTTTTTTTTTTTTTTTTTATGGCATTGTAGTAGATCTCTATGCTGCTTGCCAATCTAAACTTCCCTCTGGTCTCTGGAGCCACCCTGGGAGTTCCTGTCTGTACTTGATATAAAGCGGTAAGCAGTAGAAAGTGGCTTCTCAAACTTAACACCTTTCCCTGGACTTAGGAATCCATATCAGACTCCAGAGGGGAGTCTGGAAGGCACAGTCAAGTGTGAGTGCTCCCATTCTGATCATTACCACGTTTTTCTCTGTCTCTCTGTTGGTAGAAAAAGGAAATTACTCTTCCATGCTATTTTTAACATAAAACTCATCTCCCTGGAATGGTTTTATCATATGCAAGCCTCACCTTATAAACAAAAAACATTCCTCACAAAGCACTCACAGCTGAATCTGTCTTGGAGACTAAAATCTTGTTCCCACACTCGAGGGCCATAAACAAAAAGAACTAAATCAGAAGTCAGAAGCCTGTAGCCTGGACATCAAATCTGGCCCCACCACCTTTTTTTTTTTTTTTTCCTTAAGTAAAAATCTGCTGTAACATATCATTTCAAAGTGGCAGAGTTGATAGTTGCCACAGATACTGCTTGTCCCACAAAGTCTAAAATATTTGCAAAAAGCCTTGTTCCTCTCTCGAGAACTCATTCAAAGTCAGTTCATAAGCAAAAGGAGAACTTTTTCAAATCCTTACCAAACTCCAGTCTCTGCCCCAATTAATTTTGCTTATGGATCAAGCCTGAAGAATTTTATTATTTTAAATAAATGAAAGCCAGAAAGTGAGACAGAAAGCAGACAGCATCAAAGTCCTGGAAGGAAACAGAATTCCACATAGATGGTTCAAGTGAAGAGATATAAGTGAAAGGACCACTTCCAGAGGTATGGATAAATTTAAAGATGTGAGCAAGGGATGTTGAGGCAGGCAACAGAGAACTGTTACCACCTCTGGGACTGAAGGAATAGAACAAGAAAGGTCTACACCCTAAAGGAGCTATAAACACAGAGAATCATGACTGCCAACAGTAAGACAGCTTCTAAGCCAGTAGAAATGGAGAAGAAACACCCCAACACTTCCTGTCCTCCCATATTCTCCTAGTGGCCCCATTGAAGACTGATCTGAACCAGAAGCCAGAGAGCACCGGGACCAGGTGATGTAGTCAGTCTAGAATGGTCACCCTTCTGGGACCAAGAAGGGCAGATACAAAATGGGGCACATAGGGGAGGTAACCAGTCAGCATACAGACCCCAAAAACAGTATAAGTGAAGTGTCATTGTATATTGGTTAGGATTTCTATGTCAAGTACAGAAACCCAACTCAAACTGACTTCTGTAATGAGAAAATATATTCTCACAAGACAGTGAGACAAGTTAAGGACGTGGATTGATACAGTGCAGAAGACATGTTTGGGTAACCCTAAGATGGTGGCTGGTGTTGAGCTAAGAGGTAGCGCATAATTAATGTTAACACTCATGATCTACCTTTGCCTAATTAGTTAATGTCTCCTTTGTGCTAGTGGTCAACAGATATTCCTCATTATTTCTTGATTGGTACCGAGGGGTGTGCCTCAATTGTGCTAATCCTAAGCTGATTGGCTGCCTTAGGTATATAAGACACACCTATAGGAAGCACCAGGGATAACCAGATAAGCATCAGATAAGCAGCACCTCTGAATGATGGCAGAACGCAAGTTGCAGACTGCAGAACGGAGAAGTAAAACCACACCTCTAGATAGCAGAGTGAAGGACGCAGGATGCAGGATGCACCTTTAAGAAGAAGCAGCAGAACTAAGAAGTAGTATCTCTGAAAGTGTAACCTCTCCGATAAGCAAAGATTCTCTCTTAAGCAAAGACTCTCTCTTGGGCAAAGCCTCTCTCTCTCTCTCTCCTCTCAAAGCCTTTCTTCCTCTATAAGCTAGGGAACAAGTGAACAAGCAAGAAAGCAGCTCACTAAAGAGAAAGATAGTAGAAGTAGCTCAGTTTCCAGTCCACCTCCAATAAATACCCACGCAATTGTTGCTGCAGGTGGTAACAAATTGCCGCGGGCAGCGACAATACAGTAGCTCTTGAATGCCATCAATGAGGTTTAGGTGTTTGCATCTCCCTCTTTTACCCATTGATGAGGTCAACTTTATTCTGAGGCTTATTTACCAGTTGCAGTAAAGAAAACATGCATCTTTAATCTGGGGATGATAAGAGGGACCAGGAGGCAACACAGTATCTGAGGGTTGGTTCTCCATTCCTGCCAATATATTTGTGCTTCTACCCCATTTGGAGTGTATGCGTGATTCTCTGATTCTTTAAACTATTCTGAATTCTCCTTATACTTTATTGGCCCTGATTGGCTTAAGCCTGGCAATCCCAGTAGCAATCACTAGCCAGAGGGATAAATTACTAATTGTTATGGTTTGGGTCTGAAATGTCCCCCAAATGCTTATGTGTTGAAGGCCTGGTCCCCAAGGCAGCAATTTTCAGAGATGGAGCCTTTTCGAGGTGATTGGATCATAAGAGTTCAGTCCTCATCAATGGATTAACCCATTGATTAATAGTTTAACAGGCTAATAGGAGTGGTGGAAATTTTAGGAGGTGGAGGCTAGTTGGAGGAAGTTGATCCCTGGAGGTGTGTACTAGAACCCTGGCCCCTTCCTTTCTCTCTTTCTTTCCTGGCCACCTTAAGGTGAGAAGCTTTGCTCTAGCATGCACTCACTGCCACAATGTTCTGCCTCAAGACAGGCCTAGAAACAACAGAGGTAAGTGACCATGGACAGAAACATTTGAAACCAAAAGCCAAAATAAATCCTTTCTCCTTTAAGTTGAATTTTCTCAGGCATTTTGTTGCAGCAACAGAAAATTATCTAACATGCTAGTATATGCTAGTCTATGCTGGTCATCTGAAGTACAGGGTGGATGGAGATGTGGGTGTTGGGGAGTATCAGCCAAAACATTCACTAAGGTATGTTAGCAATATAACATGTTATCATCTTCTTGCAGGTGTGTTTCCATCTGTCCACATCATATGGTCTGCAGGTATTTACTACTCAGATCTTCATCTGACATGTGAGGCTCCTCTGGGAACAGGGTAGTCCATGCTGTGCCGAGGGTAATGACAGTTATTCAAAATTAGAACATAGTTCCTTATCCAAACAGTTCATCTGACCCCCCCCCCAAAAAAAAGCCAAAAGATAACTTGTGGAGGAAAAGTAAAGAAGTTACCAAATCCAATTAAAATTCTAATTAGACTTCTCCCAAGGTTTTTGTAAGTCACCCATCTGTTGGGTTTAGCTTTCTTTTACATGGTTAAGATATAGGATGGTTGCAATCCCCCAGCAAGAAAAATTACATAATGTGGGCTCAGAGAGTTTAACAGCTGAAATTAATTTGAAGTCCTTTTAAAAAGTGCTAGGTGTTTTTCATACTTTTCCTCCACACCTGGTAGGTGTTGAGTCCCTTTGGTGAAATGTCCATTTGCTCTTTGATTGATGTTTTCTGCATAGATGTTGTAAGACAAATTTAGAATTTGTCTTCATATAGATTTCACACTTTATCATGGGTACACTGTTGCCACTGACTTAATTTGTCTATACAGAAGTGGCCTGAGATTTTAGTCTAGTTTATACAGGAATGTGTGAACAAAACTGTTTACCTACTGTCCCAGAAGTTGAGACACTAAGCAGAGGCGCTCAGCAAGTAGACCATGATTAGGATGCTTGGCAGTTGCTTGGCACTGTACTTGAGTTCCTGAGATCAGTAACCATCAGAAAGGTAAAGTTACCTGTTATGCAACAAAATGCCCATTAAATATATGATCAGCAAACTGGTTCAAGTTTCATTGAAATTGGGAAGTTCTTCATTTTTCCTACATATTTCTAGTACTTGGCTGAGCTAACAAAATTGTTGACCCTGGCTTGTTAAAGCAAAATAGATTCCCTACTCACCTCAGGATTTTTTAAAAACAAAATACCCATTATATAGACAGGCACAAGGGCAAATCCTCAGCAGGTGCTGGAATATCCATGTCTAATAGCATTCAAAGCACTTGAATATTTCTTAGTACCTCGGAAACTAAAGTCCTAGCCAGTAGAAATAAGCCAGGACCTCAGCTCATTTTTTTTTTAATTCCAAAATTCCCCATGCTACACCCAGGCACATGTTTATAGTTTCCAAGTTATTACTCTTGTGAAAAAAATTAATCTAAAACTTTGACAAACTACAGCACTTTTATGAGTTTCCATAGTGGCTTTTCTATACTGCAGTAAATTCACTATGAAAATTGTTATTATATTAATCAGCAGTGACTCATTTAAAATTATAGTTTGGGATCTCTTATTTTTAAAAAGATCCAATTTCATTTGTATGATTGCCCAAGTTTATTTTTTAACTTAAAATTCACATCACAATTCAGAATAGGAAATGCCACCAGAAAGTTGTTTTTCAAACCAAGAATTTTGTTTCCAAAAAGAGAGAATGAGAGAACAAATGAACATGATAATGCCAATAATTAAGTGTTACGTGATTTTTATAACCAAGCAGTTTATTACAACTGCTTTTGTGGGTGGTACAAAATGTTTGAACAGGTTTTCAAACCAGTTGGCAATTTATTAAATATTAGTGATTGTTATTACAGGTTGAGTTTTATGATCCATGGTTGATTTATTTGTATGGAACTCAGAAGGACACATACCAGGATATTGCTCTGCTTTGAAAATGCTGCTTAGTGCCTGGTGCACCTTTGAACCACTTCTCAGAGTACTTTAGGACTCCAAAAGGGAGAAGCTACTGAGAAAGCAAATAGGTTTTAAGGGAGAAGGAAAGTTGTGTGAAATGTTCTTGAAAATTTAGTTGACTATCTATTAACTATCAAAAATAATATAAAATAATAGTTAGTGCATAGAAAGGCAAAAACTCAGGTGAGGACATTTATGTTAACTTAGGAGTACCTTACCCAACTGACCCAAAAACACATTCAACAAATAAACACGAACTTACAACTCATGCTCAAAGAGTCTGGAACCTCCAAATAAATTAGCTTTACCTGTTTTCTCCTTCCTTTACTTATTACTACCAGAAAAGTAGATGAAGAGATGAACCATAGAATACTCACGTGTAAATTTGCCACTCTGGTTACTTAACCAACTATGTCATTGTTGCCACAATAAGCAGTGAATACAAATGTCTTCAGTAATTCATACTATTACCAAGTCAAGAATTTAGAGAAAGATGCTTCAAAAAATATATCTAAACGAGAACATAAATTTAAATTTGTTGACCACCTTCAACTGGCTATTCTTTAAGAAAAAAAACTAATGACCCAATGTCTTGGTCCTAGTCATTATTTTTGGAAAGACCATCCTAATCTGAAGCAGGCCAAGTCAACTTGCATCTTGTCGACTTACATAGTTATCTTTGACTCAAAGAGAAATGCTTTCCTTCTGAGAGTCCATAAATTCCACAAGATGAAGGACCATGACTGTCACCTCCATCTCTAATAAATATTTGCTAGCTTTATTACAGAATGACTGAACAAGTGAATGTCAGACTGAAAATACTCAAGAAGTCCCTCTCTTTTCTTGATAATTATAGCACATTGCAAGGTTTACTGATGCATTACTCCAGTCAAACCCAAGGATACTATTTTCCTTCAAAGTTCCTATATGTTATAATTCCACAGGACTGGAATGGCAGGCTTGCATTGGCAACATTAGCATCCAGGAACCTATTCCTTCTGCCTATTTTGTCTTAAGTAAAGGAAAAAAAAAAAACCAAACTAAAACTTAATTATATCAAGGACAACAGTAGTCCTGTGACTCATATTTCTAGCACTTAATTGAGAGACAAATAAATCTTTTTTTCTTTCTTCAATGATTAGGGCTCAAACCCAGGGCCTTACACAAGCTAGACAAGTACTACTGAACTACACCTGCAGTCCATACAATCTCTTTTCTATGCAACTATCTTTTGATTTTAACAAGTGTAAAAGTATTTATTCAGATAATCTTTAAGTGTTAAGCCCATAACATTTTTCACAGAAATATTTCATTGATTTGTAATGAAACTTATCAGTGTTTCCTTTTTTGGTTTTTATGTGATGCTTTCAAAAAGTCTCTCCCTTAGTGAGATTAGATGAAAATTCTCTTCCTGTATTACTGTAATTTCTTTATTTATACTTAATTTTGGATCTGCTTTGTATTTATTTTAATGTGAGGAAAGAGATAAAAATCAATTATAATATTTCTCACATAACTATTCAAATGCCTCTAAATCATTTACTTAAAAACCCATATTTGCTCACTGATACACAGTAATAACTTTTTTGGTTCTAAGTTGCCATCTTTCTTTGGGTAAGTTTCTGGGCTCTCTATGCAATTTTATCAATCTAGTTTATTTTTAATCACACAGCATGATATTTTAATTATTACACTTACATTGTTAATGTGTTTATAATTCTGCAGTTATTCTTTCTCTTCAGTTTTTATAGACAATCCCATTGCAGTTATTTTTCTTATAAATTTGAAAATCATTTTGTTTAGTTCTAAAAGTATTTCAGTAGTACTTCTACTGGGCTCATGTTACATTTGTAGTTTGATTGTGGGGGGAATGGGCCTCAATAGGATGTTGAGGCTTCCCATCCAAGAATAGGATATACCCTATTTTCAGTTTTTCCTTTGTTTCTCAGTGATTTAAAGTTTCTTCACATAGATTTTTGCACAATTCTTGCTTTTTTCCTAGGCATTTCATCTTTTCTGTTGCCACTACATCTTTTTCTACTAAACTCAAGAACACTAAGCAATTGCGACTAAAAACAAAACTCTAATAAGTTCTCATCATGTTTGATACGTGGTGACCCTTCCTGTGTGAATTTGTATCAAACACTCAGGAAGGGACCCACAGAGAACTCTACATCTGGACACGACAACAACAACAAAGCAAAAGGGATTCAGACAGAAACCCTCCCCTCCTCCCATCCTTACGTGTTTCACCAAAGTTATTAGAAGGAACTAGAAGTTGCAGTCAGAATGATATTTGATAATTGTGGCTTATTGTATTCATAGAATAACTGTTGTTGATAGTAACTGAGTGTTTTTCATAAAGCCTCATTCCACAGTGTGGAATCCTCAAATTTGTTGTCTTTATAAAGTTCGACAGTACAAAATCTCCTTTGTCTCTTGGTGTAGACCAATGCTAACCCATCTCAATCCCAACTGGTATTTGATTTAAGAGTTCCAACTTCTACAGTGATTGGTTAAGTGGTAAGTCACACCCATAAAACACATCGTAGTTTTAGAGAATGCTGTTTTACCCAGACATACATCTTCCTATATTGGCCTAAATTAAATTTTCATCATATTGAATATAAGTGCTACTAAGAAGAAAGAGCAACAGACTTATGAATATTGGTCTTAAACCTTGTCAACTTTCTGAAGTCATCTATTTCTAAGTAATTTATCCATGAATGCATTTGTTTTCTTACATAGGAAATACTTTCATCTGCATAGAATGACATTTTTATGCCAATGTTCCCAAACCTAAAGTTTCTAATATCTTTTCTTGGGGCCTTCTGTAGGCTAGGATCTCTAATAGCATGTTGACTAGACTAGGAACAGGAGGTAATCTTGTCTACTACCTAATTTTAAAAGAATGATTACATTTCAACAGGTCCTCAAAAATACTTTGAAAACATTTTTAAAAGATAGCATCTATAATTTCTATATAGGCAGAAGAAATAATCAATAGAAAATGAACAAAGTGCAAATTATTTTCATTAAGCAGTATCTCTCTTAAGTTCAGAGTATTCTATTCCATAAGAAATAAGGTAGCATCATTCAGAAATTCACAGTGTAGCTTGATGAAAACCAGGAACCGTTCCATGCAAATTTGCACCAGATATCCAGAAAGGAATATTGAAAATTTTCCTTGAATAAAAATAAAAGCTAGTGTCTCTTCTGAAAGATGTTAAACAGTTGCATTTATTTTATTTTTGTTCATTTACATGTATAAATATAGTCATGGGGCTTTATTTTAAGATGCAAAAAGTAAATCTATCTGTGCAGGTGCTCAGTGCCAACCAGAACATTAATTTCAAAACATCAGTCCTTGGGCTGGCTCTCTCAAAATCACATAGGGAATTTTTTAAACCTTAGATTATAAGATCCCATCCACAAAACCATTAAGCTGAAATCTCTAGGTTGAAACCAGAAATCTGTTTTTATGCTTCCCAAGTGTTTTGGGTAAGCATACAAGTTTGAGAACCAAAGTCCAATCATTTCCATTTTTAAAATTAATTTAGACTTTGAATAAAAATCACCTAAATTGCCCTTACTGGGTCTCAAATATTCTGTGGTTTAAAAAATATTAAATAATTAGCGCTTAAGTTGTAGCATATAACTAACACCTAGGCTGGGATGCAAAATGATCCCTGAAGCACAAAAATCCCTTTGTATGTTCCCAAACCTAATTCCTCCCTCCCAGGGAGAAGTAACCACTATCTAGCTAACTCTTATTAATAATATTTCCTGATTTTTTTGTTACCACCTATATATGAGTCCACAGACAAGAAGGTGTTTTTAATTTTATAAAAATAGATGTGTATTACATAGTTTCTTTTATGTCTTGCTTCTTTTTCTCAAATTGTGCTTCTAAAACTTATGCACACAGTGTAACTGTAGCTATCTTTTTGAGTGCTGTGTACTATTCAGTTATCTACATATATCACATGCTCACCTATTCTATTTTCCTTGATTTATTTAATTTTCTTTTATTTATAATTATTCAAACTTTAATTGTACAAATCAATGGTTTTCACTATGACACTTTCATACATGCATATATTATGCTTTGATCATATCTACCTACCTTCCCTTCTACTCTCTCTCGTCCTTATCTCTTCCCCTTCCCCCAAGTCCCCTTTCCCTTCCCTAAAACTGCATCTTCTAAAAAAAATACAATACCCTATTTCTATTTTTAATAAACATTTAGACTTTTTCTAAGTTTTTAGATAAGAAATATTCTTGTCCTTTATCTTGATCTATATATGCATAAATTTCTTTTGAGTATATATACACACTCACTCACATATAATCCTCACTTTGCACAGTTCCATGTTGTCTAAAACTTGTATATATCAGTTCTGTGTTCTCTCTGCAGATTCAGAGGTAACTTATCACTGTTACCTCAGTTACCATGGAACTGTGCAAAGTTTCCAATATGCAGAAGTTTCCATTAACACAGTGTTATTTGAAGCAAGACCTGCTGATATGTGGTGTGGTGTGTGGGGGGATAGAACTGCTAGATCATAGGAATTCATATCCTCAATTTCATTAAATAGTGCAGAACTATTTTACAAAGTGGTACTAATTTGCTTTTCTATCAACAGTGTGTATCAGAGTGCCTATTAATTCACATATTTACCCATACAGTATTTCCCTTATTATGAAAGGAGACACCTTGACAACTTGTTACATGTTTATGTTAACTGTATGTATTTCTCTTAGTAAAATGTCAGTATAGCCAGGTATAATATCCTAAGAATTTTAAGTTTTCGCTTTTGACATTCAATCCCTCAATTCACCTAGAATTGCTTTTTGTCTGTAGTAAAAAATTTCTATTATAAAATTTGCTTAAGTTACTTTCACAAAAATTTTGAACATGGGTCAGATCGAAGAACAAGTACTGCTTTGATTTTGTACATAAACTAGACTACAGTCAGCCTCTTTCAGATTTCTCAAGATCTTCCCTGAGCAGATCAAGAGTCATCCTCTAGGGATCCAACCATCCTGCCAATTCAGCTAAGTAACTTTAACTCTTCTATCTTCAGAAGGGAAGATGTGTAAAGTCTAGATCTTTGTATCTACTTTAAAGGAACATGAAGAGGTCTAAATGTGATAACGTATGTGAATTACTTAGCTTGGGATCTGACAAGCATAAAGGGAACAATAATGTGCTTATTGCCACATCCCACCAAAGTTCAGAACATCAAAAGCCAAGTGCTACAACTGGTTGTCTATTCAGGAAGGTATTGTTTTCAGCCTGACTGAAGTAACAATGACAGTGGCATCTCCCCAAGAGCCACATGAGAAGAGTTGGGTTTCTGTGTTCATCAATGCCATGAAGTAAAGGATATAATTATTCTTCTTTTGTAATGGAAATTGCTGAAGCAATGTGGTAAAAACCCCAACAGTCTCCAAGAAGGCACCCAGTGGGTTAGAGTGGTGTTAGGTGTATGGAATTTTTCAATGCGGGTTTCCTCAAATTCCTAGGATAATACATTGTGGTGAATAATTTCTGCCCCATAAAAGGTCCTGGGAGAAACCTTGATTATTCCCTGCATCCACATCACCATTGCAGTCTTTTGCTTCGGTTTTCTTTTTTTGCTTTTGCTTTTATGGTTTTTGTTTGGTTTTGTTTTGTTTTTGGTCCAGGGATTGAACCCAGGAGCACTTAACCACTTAGCAATATCCCCAGACTTTTTTATATTTTATTTAGGGACAGGGTCTTGCTGAGTTGCTTAGGGGCCTAAGTTGCTGAGGCTAACTTGGAACTTTCGATCCTCCTGCCTCAGCCTCCCCAGTCACTAGGATTACAGGCATGCACCACCATACTTGGCACCAGTACAGTCTTAACTCTTTGCCTCTCATTGACACAGTTTGCTTTGCACAATAATATTCAATTATCCAGCATCGTTAACCTGACTCACAAGTAATTACATTGCTAAGAATTTTTCTCACCCAATTTGGAAAAAATAAATCAGTTATCTAACTCCTGGAAACACTGATCGATCATTCCTCTCTCAGACCATGCAACCCTCCCTCTTAGATAAATGCTAAGAATGACTAGGAGGTGGCGGGAGATGTGATATACCCTTCAATATGGAAGAATTGTATTGTGTTAAGGCTGTTTTCTATATCATGTGAGTGAGTGTGTGTGTGTGTTTAGTAAATTCCTTTTGCTGAAATTGTGGTTTGTTTTTTATCTAAAGTCAATTGAGGCATTGTGTACAATACCAGTCTTTGAAATTTTTAGGGCCTAAGATGTGTCTGTTGAGGAACTGCAACTTCTCTGCATGCCCTCACCATTTTTATAGTTTATTTTATTTAAAAGAATTTGGTAACTGTACATGGTGGCACACACCTGTAATACCAGCAGCAGCTCTAGAGACTGAAGCAGGAGAATCACTAGTTCAAAGCCAGCTTCAGCAACTTCATGAAGCCCTAAGCATCTTTAGTGAGACCTGTCTCAAAATAAAGAATAAAAAAGGTTGGGGATGTGACTACGTGGTAAAGTGTCCCTGGGTTCAATTCCAGTCCAAAAGAAAAAGAAGTTAGTTAGCAGCCCACATCTCTATAGCAAAGAAAGAGTGTTCCTAGGCAGCAGGATGTAGCTTAGTGGTAGTTTTTATAAGGCCCTGGGTTCAATCCCCAGCACCACAAAAGAATAATAATTGTCATTTATTATTATTAATATAATGACATAATTATAATAATAATATAAAAATAAAATAGGCAGCAGGCCCATGAAAGAGCCACCAGACCACACACCTCCCTTTCCCAGGCAACTCTTCCACATCTTCTCATTGACTTCTTTGGAAGCAGGTTTCCAGGAATGGTTGGGCCAGATGGAGAAATCAGCTGGGAACTCTATGCCTCCGTGACAGGAGAGGAGGGGAGGGGAGGGGAAATCCTCCCAACTGAAATGTGAACTCATTGCCTGTTGTGGTTACTTAGGACTGTCATCAGGAAAGTTTCAACTGGCTGGTAAGGAAGTGGGATGTTTTGCAGTTTTCACGCTTGTGCAATGTGAGTTCAGAAGAAATACATAGAGAAAGCCTCTGTGTGTATGTTTGTTCAGCACAGAAACAAAAGACTATCTGGAGGTGTCTGGGTATGTAATGAGAAAGAAGATGGGGTCACGTCACCAGGAATGGGTTAACGTGGTCCTGGGACTGCTCTGGGTGGTTTCTCCTCTGTGGTCAGTGTCCAGAAACCAGAAGCCAGAAGAGGCACAATGAAGTCACACTGGGGTGAGGATGCACTGAAGATGCAAACAGGGAGAACAAAGGTTAGGTATGTATGGAAAAATGTACTGGGTTGCCCCTGCCAGCCCAGGAAATGAAGAGCTGTCTGGAGTACGGCTGATGGAACCTGATTTTCCACTTGCTTCCACATAATATGTACACACATGTGCAGACAGAAACTTGAATTGGGCAGAAGTGAGAGGTGACGAAAGTCCTGCTGACTTCGATTTATTCAAAATGGGAAAAAACAGAGGCAGTTCTGGTCATATAGGGAATTCTCTGGGTTACAATAATTCCTCTCAGCCTTCTATGTGGCCTGGGATGTGCTGCAGAGTGACGACCAGTCTGGACACCTCTGGGCTTTGGGGCTGCAGGACAGGCACAAACATTGTGAAATAATGAGCAAATGAACCCATGCGGGAATGATCTTAAATCAAGGGGAACCCAGCTCTCTGCCTCCCCACGCTAACCCTTTCCATCCCACCCTCCTTCTCATCTTCCCTCTCCAGAATCTCAGCAAGTATCCCATTCCAGCGAATTCAGATTTTCTGCACTTGTCTTTTCCTCATTCTTCTCCAGAAAAATTCAACAAAGGCAAATGAGAAGAAAAACAAAATGGACAATTTTTTGTAAATTCTGTTATTTAGAGACCTTGACAACTCAAAGTTTGATCCTTGAACCAGCAGCTTCGGTGCTTCCTGGTAACATGTTTGAAGTGCACCATTCAGACTTCACCCCTACCTACTAAATTAGAATCTATGTTTTTAATTGACACATAGTATTTGTAGATATTTAGGGGCAATAGTACAATAACTCAATATGTGTAAATAATGTGTACAATCAAATCAGGGAATTACCATCCCTATCTCCTCAAATATTTTTCATTTTTATGTGTTGGAAACCTTTGGATTCTCTTGGTTATTTTGAAATAAAAATAAATTCTGTTAGACTATAGTCACACCACCATTCTATAGAATAATAGAATTAATTCCCACTGTCTAACAGTATTTTGGTACCAATTATCTTACCTTTTTCTATGTCCCCTCCCCTCCCTCCCTGGCCTCTAGTAACCCCCTGTTCTACTTTCTGCTCCTATGAAACCAACATGTTAGCTGACACAAGTGAGTAAGAACACACAGCATTTATCTTTCTGTACCTGGATTATTTCACTTAACATAATGTCCTTCAGTTTGTAGCTTCCTTACACTATGCCTTTACCACAATTACTAATAAGTAGCAAACATTAAGCTAAAAATACTTTATTTTCAGCTCTAAATCACAGAGGTACAAATGGTTGGTTATGTGACCGTATGAAGAATGGCAAAGGAGAAAAAAGCAGCATAAACATCTCTTTGTTTCTGACTACTTATTAGTATTCTGTGACTGTAACAAAACAACTGAGGTAATCAACTTAAAAGGAATAAGGCTTTATTTTGGCATATGGTTTTAGAAGTTTCAGATCATGATCACTTAGCACTGTTGCTTTGGGCCTGAGGTGGTACAGTATATTACAGCAGGAACTTGTAGAGGAAGAGGCCTATTCTTCTCATGGTAACCCCAAATCAGACAGAGGGAAGAGGGGGGACAGAAGCTCAATACCCTCTTTAAGGGTCCAAATTAACCCAATTACCTTCTTTCTTCCATTAAACCCCCACTTTCTAAAGGTTCTACCACATCCCAATAATGTCATGGTCTAGGCACCAAGCCTTCCTTATATGGCCTTTGGAGAATATTTAAGATCCAAACTCCAGCACTACTCAAGGTGGAGTCCTCAGCACCATTAATGACATTTGGGTCCTTAGCAGCATTAGCATCATTTGGAAGCTTGCTAAATTTCAGGATTTCAGAGCCTCTCATACCTTACAATAACAGAATCCGCTTTTTAACAAGGTCCTTCTCTAGGTGACATGCATGCACATTAAAATTTGAGAAACGGTGTTCTAGAAAATGATGAGATCATATCAACTATTTCATTTCACTAATGTCACTTCCCTTCATTTGAATACATTTTCTGCTCAAAAGGTAGGTCAAGCAAGATGAAATAAGGGCAGTTATATAGCTTCAACTTATTTTCTCTGCTTATCTAGACCACTTTTCATAGTTGATGAGAAGAGTGAAGAAAGTATTGACTTTTCAACCAGGTAGGTGCTGCCACTTCCCTGACTCTGAGCAGATAGGACTAGCATGCTAACCTGGGGTGTAATCCCAGTACTTTTGTAGGGCCTGAGGCAGAAGTTAAAGACTTCCTCTTTTTCAATGAAATATCACTTTTTTTTCTTTTTTGGAAAGCAATAAATCTCATATCTATTCTCCACTCTCTGACCTAGGTTAAGTCTATAGAAACTGCAAATGGTTGTAAAAAGAAAGACCTCTATGGTAATCAAGATTAAGTCTTACCACTTTTATTTCAGGAAATGTTCCTCTCCCAGTGTCTAAGCTTCCAGTTTGTTAATATTATGCTATTCTGAACTTGCAATGATCTCATATGTCAACACTATATTTATGACAGTCAAACAAACACATTTGTACTTTTTTTGGTGGAGAACATTTTTTAGTGTACCAAATATCCATGTATAACAACTCTGCTTCCGGTGCTCTGTAGTTACTGGTAAATTACTTGACCACTTCAGGTTTCATTAATATCTGATATTGTATAACAGGATTCATAGAGTTTCTGGGTCAGTCACTGAGAGTAGATTAGGGAAATTCTCTCTTAGTTCATTCTAAATCTAAAACAGAAATCTCAGTCTGGGTATATTTGTGCTCATTAGAATTCATGCATGTCCGAGTAACTCTACAGAGTGAATATCCCTTGGAATCCCTATACCAGGGAAAGGAAGTGTGTGAAAAGTTTACTTTTGGAGACAGAATGAAGAATTTATCTCCTTTGGGCTTCTATTTATAGGGAGAATAAGGAAACACTGTAAATGAGATGCAAAGGAAACCAAAGTCCCTTCCTTCCACTCATTGGTTTGGGCTTTCTCTGAATTTCTGCACAGATCACAGCAGGTGTTTTGGTGGGCATGTGCCAACATTTGGCATCTCTAGGAGCAATAGAGAACAACAAAAGGGCCTAACTTGGAAAAATATTTGAGAATGTTGGCTAGTCCACAAAAGACATCTCCAAATACTTCCTGTAACAACTGAGAAAAACTTTGAAATGGGACCAAAGAACCTGTGCAAGCCAAAGGCAACTGAATTAGGAATTAATGGGAAAGTATTTGCAAACAATACCTCATGAGGTCTTCGGAAACTTTGGTTCAGATCAATTCAGGGCAACCTGTCCACCCAGTAACACTGAGCAGCAACAAGGCACTCCGAGTAAAGAGGCAGGTATACAACCTTGTAAGAAGATGGCATGATTGAATGTAGCATCTTCCCAGTAAATCAATGACAGTGACTGTATATTAGCATTGTTTATGTGGGAAATGTGAAGTAGTTCTCACCACCCAGGCCAACTTACATCTTTTGGGCTTGCATATCTTTGATACCCATTTTAGGTGAAATAAATTGGGCTGAAAAGACCTCAAACTTCATGAAGGCAGTTCTGCATTTTAATTTTACTTCATTTTGAGTCACTATCAAGAAGAGGATATTAGGTGTTATTCTTTTTTGAGTTAAGATGGGAAAATGTTTATGGTAATTATAATTGGGGGGGAAACGAAGCAGAAGTAAGTTTAATCAAAAGGAGAGAAGAGTTTTTCCCCTTTCTCTGAATCCCCCATCTCCAGATTTCTAGTTCCTTAAATTACATGTTTTATGAAATAGGAAATGTAATCTGTCTTCATTTCACAAACTATATATTGGGAAGTTTGGCAAATGTATATCAACACCTCTCCAACTGAGACCACATTGCTTTATTCTTCATGACAATATTTTTATATAAAAAGGAAGCAAACCATTTTCCAATCTTTCTCAAAGGGTAATAATCTAAGTTCTTGGTGTAATTGAATCCAAAATAATTCCCATAAAGTAGGATCCTAATCGAATTCAAAGTGAGCACTGAAGAATTTCCAAGGATTTTGTTTTAAATGGGATGTTTAAAGACCTGATTGGTCTACAAAGAGCTACAGATTTCCTGATTCCTAAGAGTCTTGAGGGCCTGATTATACCAGGCACTAGCATATTTCATAAAAATGAGTGTGATGGAATTCTGAACTTCTCCTTTCCTAATTAAAGTAATGAGAAAGGATCAAGGGAGCAAAAAGATAGAACAACAAAATGGTCATGATCATAAACTCGCATGCTATCTCTATTTTCCAACACTTTGTTTATTATTGAAAAAATAATATAGTGAAAAACCTTAATCATTCACCAATAGAGGAATGTTTAATGTGGCAGTACACAGGAAAGCGAATGTGAAGAACATATATGATGGTCTCAGACAGACTCTGGCAAGACTCCTCTCTGATTCATTAGTTTTCTCATCAGCAAAGTGAAAGGATAATCATAGTACAGGTCCCATAATGTTCCTGTGAAGATCAAATAAAGCAATGACTGTAAGATTTAGCACAGTACATAGCTTAGAGTAATCACTCAATAAATATTGATGATTATGGTAATTAATTTTATCTAATGGAACATTATGCAAGAATTTCAAATGATCATGTAGAATATAGATTTATATTTACTGACAACCTCTACAAACATGATAAAGATGACCAAATTACATTTCTAAGTGGAAAAAAAAAACAGAGAACACATCATATACATCTTTGTACAGTATGATACAAAACGTACCTAGGAAGGAGTCAGCAATTGTTTCTGAGAGGAAGATTTTGATACTTTTGCTTTTTTGAACCCCTCTGTGATGCCCTTGCTTTTAAATGAACTTGAAGTCACTTTTAGGATCTATAGCTAAAAACGAATCAAGTTGCTATGAGAAAAATGTTTGGCATCCCCACACTATGCCAGGCTCTGGAAGAGGCTGGCTCTTCAGTGAACTTGCAAAGTGGAAGTCCCCAAGCTCAGGGGTACTTAGGATAGGAGCAGGAGATAGAAGGAGCCAACATGAAAACTCACAGGGGACACCTAATCCCACACAACTGTGTTAGAGACTGCTTCCCAAAAAAGGTGATAGCTGAGAGAAGTCCTAAGTTAAAAGATGAAGGAAAGGTGCATTTATTGTCATTGGGGTGGATACACTTGACTTAATTTCTGCCATCTTACCTTTCATTTCCCTTTTACTGTGATTTTTCCTGGTTTCTTTTTCTGTTTTCCAGTGAATCAATCAAGTTTGCTTTATTCTTCTTTCACCATCTATAGAATTTGGAGTTATTCTTTGCATTTCTACTTTTAGTGGTTGCTGTTTGCAATGACTTCTGACCCCAACTACCCAGATTTGGGTCATATGACACAGATCAGGACATAGTCCTCACTTCAGACACAAGTCACAAGCTTGGAGATTCCAAGGCATACGTGCTATGATCAACAAGCTAAAATTAGAAGTTTCCACTCACCACTCAACCTACTCAGCTTCTGTAATTCACTAGAATGACAGGAAACATAGGAAAGCAGTATGCTTAAAATTACAGTTGTATTATTTATTATTATTATTATTAATGAAGACATTCCTTTCATTTGGGAAACTTTAAATTTTAGAGGCTCCCTTCTCAGGAACTAAGGAAAAAAATACTATAAACCACTAAAATTTTAAACAGTGTTTTTGACTCAACACACCTTAAATGTAATTGATTTTTACATTTGTCTTCTGACAGTATTTCTACTTAAGACTCTTTTAATTTTATTTTTCTTTATCACTTTTAAAAATTCTTTTTAGATTTACATGACAGTAGAGTGTGTTTTGACATATTATACATACATGGAGTGTAACTTCCCATTCTTGTGGTTGTCCCTATCTCTTTTATGCTAAAACAGTCCACATGTTTGACAGCTTGTTTTTAAAACACTCTCTCTCCATTTTTCTTCTCCTCCTCCTCCTCCTCCTCCTCCTCCTCCTCCTCCTTCTTCTCTTTCTCCTTCTCCTCCTTCTTCTTTTTCTTCTTTTGTGTTATTTTGATAGATTTATTTTCCAACTTACTTAATCTCTCTTCAAAAGTGTCTAATCTGGGATTTAAATCAACCACAGAATTTTTAATACAAACAGTCATAATTTTCTAAAATTTCAGTTTGTTTTAATTCAGCATAGAGTACTTTGTCATTATTGCCTTTTTTCTCTCTTTATAATTTATTTCCCTTCTTTTCATGTTTTAATTTAAAAATATTTTCTATTCTCTTTCAAATTTTTTATTGCAAGTTTAGGATACTAATTCTCCTTTTTGCTGTAATCATTGCATCTCCTTGATGGTGGTGTTTTTCACATGATTTATGATATTTTATTAAAGTTTATCAATTAGGATTATGTTTTATATAAGAATTCTACTTGCCACTGGTAATGGAAAAGGAATGAATTAGCTGAGCTTCAGAAATGCATCAGTTTATTATTCTCTCACATGGATTCCCATCATGGGAAGAGAACATGTGGACTCCTCCCCTCAGCGCAGATTTATTGTCTTTATCTTTTAGGAATGACAACACTGGTCATTTCTCAAGTCTTGTGGGTAGTTTCTTCACCCCTTTCAGCAGACATGGCAGATGTTGAGGCTCCTAGTTAGTGCAGAGATGCTGAATTCCAGCTTTGTGGTCTTGTGGGTGAGGCTTATCTTCTACCTTTGACCGATGGCCTCTGTCCTAGACCCCAAGGTCCACGTGCCAGTTCAGCATCAACCCAGGCTTCCCAGGAGGTTTACTTTGTTCCTTTTTCTGTCCTGTAGAAATTGCCTTTTCATCTATCAACCAGGAACCATGTTGAATGTTTAGAGTGGAGTAGGGTGTATTCGGCCATCCTGTTTATTGGAAGGGAAGGTCCCTTTACATATGCCAGTCTTCCATTTTGCCAATAGCCCTCAAAGTTTGTGTGTGTGTCCATGCCTTGATGATAACTAAAGACATATGCAGATGGTCCTACTGGGTCTAGTTTTCCAAATCCATGAGTTGTTTGGGTACAGCATGAATCAGCACACCTTAACTAAATGTAAATTCTACCCTTCTTAGAAGTTCACTTGCCAGCATCTAGTTTCTCTCTAAATGGAATGTAGTTGCCTCAAGTTTTCCACAATGTAGTGTAAAAGGACATTTGACAACAACAAAGTTGAAGAGAATGAGAAATACATGTATGTGTACATACACAGTTGATTCTTGTTATTAACGAATTCCTTGTTTGTAAATCCACCTACTTAAAATATATTTGAAACTTCCCTGTGCTTTCATGGCCATTCACAGACATATATAGACTGGTAAAAATTCAAAAGGCCTGAGTCCAGCTGAGATGGAACAAGAATGGATCATTATCTGCCTCTTTATTTCAGCTCTTATAAACTATAGTCCTTCTCACTGTCAATTTAACGTGCTTTTTTTTTTCTTTGCAATTTTTCTTGATGATTTCAGTGTTCAAAATGTCCCCTAAGCCTAGTGATGAAATGCTGCCTAGTGTTCCTAAACACAATGAGGCTGTGATGTGCCTTATGGAAAAAATGTATATGTGTGTTAAAGAATCCTCATGCAGTAATAAGTTATGGAGCTGTTAACCATGAATTAATAGGATGAACTAACCATATGTATAAGATAAGATGTCTTTGAACAGAAACATACTTAAAATAAGATTATACATTGATTTGTTGATGAACATGTTGTGATGAGAGACTTGCAGGCCCTAACCTTGTCTTTTTCCCAGATGCATTTGGTCAATATTTGTTCACTTGGTTTACTATGACTTTATATAACATAACTACTGTAGATAATGAAATTAGACTTCACATTCTTGTAAAGTAGGAGAAAATGATTGACTATTATATATGTGCCGCCACACACCCTTAGAGCAAGGGAACAAAATAACCAAAAATTAAATCAACAGAGAATCCATTTTGATGATTCTATTTAGAAGAGAATTTCAGGCCTCACACTTTGTAGAATGGAGTTTTGCTTTCCCCCAATCTCAATTCCTTCATATGGATACATATCTATTTTAGTGGACACAAAGAGCAATATTTTCCAGTCCAACGTGAAAAATTCTTTGAATTACCTCTGCTATAATTCATACTAGAGCACTGGGTGATTGTAGCATTCCTTTGAGTTTCACAAACTTTATAGAACATTTTCTGAAAGATGCATTTGTGAACTCTGAGTTTGAGGAACATTCCATCTTTCATCTCGGCAATTATTTTTCAGAGGGAAATTTCATTAACATAGCTTAAAGTTTTTCAAATTAAGTTAACAGCTTGTACTAGGACAACAATTAAGACTTTCATTTAACAATTATTCTTGATTAAGCTTCCAGGCTAGCTTGAGAAGGAAAATATGAGAGAAAAAGTGAAAGAGGAAAAATAGACAGGCAGGGGGAGGAAACCCTCCCCCAAGAGCTCACATTTAGCCAGACCTTAGGACCTGCAAGGTTGTGAACAGTTTTCTATATTTAACCTACCAGATATTTTGAGTAGTTCTGAAATTGGAAAGCAATGTTTTTCCATGAATTCCCCATAATAATTTTTTCCTAAGGCAACTCTAACCACAATACTCCCTTTTTATCCTGTTTTTCCAAATCTATAGAGGGCCACAGAGTTCCTCCCTTAGAAGGGTGGAGAAATCTGCCAAGCAGGACAGCCCTAGCCTAGTCAAACCCAAGCTTCCCTGGCCTAACTAATGGTATGTGCATGAACACTATGGATGAATCCCCTCTGCTGCAAGGAGTAAACTACAATGACCTCAGTTAAACCTTTTGAATGAATTTCCCTTGCATTTCCACCCTTCCCAGAGGGAAACCCTTGACAATAGTATTGCTGAATGTCTAATCACATGTGACAATTCTAAGCACATCTGCTAGTACCAGTGACAAATCCTTTCCCTTATATTCTCCAGGACATAAATAAGCTGCTTCAGGTATAACTCTTTAATTTCAGAAGTCTGAAGATTTATATTGAGAGTATCCTCAACAACAATATTAGAGTTGCAACAGTTCAAACAGATGCTCTTTAATTCTACCTCTTCTCTAGTCTGGGAAACATGTACCTCCAGCGACTGTTCTGGATAGATTGCTTCAACCCTTGGTACCATGTACTCTGTTAAGTCTTCCCCACAGGGCTGGCTCCCATGCCAGCCAATCCTGCCTGTCCCTTGCACTTTACATACTTGAACACAAATAGAAAGAGACTATGTTCTTCATTTTGCTTGTGGAAACTGACAGCGTACAGCAAAGGAAAACTGTTGAAGCCAGTTACAGAGGTGACATCGTGAGAAAATGGCAGCGTGATGGCTTTGTCCAGGGAGTGTATCATCAATCTAGTGATAAGAGCATCTTGAGCCAAGAGGGATAAAGCCAGAATATGACCAGGGAAAGTGCTGTGAGTATTGAGAATGAAAGGCTGAAGCTTAGCATACCCTAAGAACTGGAAACTTGAGAACGCATATAAGGAATCAGATATTTGTAAATATCTAGTACAGAAGAGAAATTAGGGGAGTGGAAGACCAATGATGTAGAGAAGCCTGTAACTGCTGCCTTTTAAGGTTTTTATGATTCTGATTTAGATCAAATTACAGAGTTGCCCCACCTCAACCCCAATGATTTGCATGTGGAAGAAAATAGAGGCTTCTTCCCAATCTCATCTCACACTGCACCCCAGCCACACTAGCTCCATTCTGTTCTAATGAATGACAAGCCCTTTACCATCTCAGAATCTTCCTGCATTGGCTTGCTCTGCCTGGATGGTTTCCTGTTGGCTCTCTGCACTGTTGCACCTGAAAGTCCTTCTGATACCACTGTTCATGTCCACTTCTTGCAATCAGAACTACTTTTGATTATTTAGTGCTTAAATCTGAATGGTTTATTACTGCATTCCCACTGTCCAACAATAGTAGAAAGTCAATAAATATCTTTTGGACAAGTAAATAATAAAAACAGCAAATTAACTTACACCATTAGTCTTGTATGGCCTTGGAAAAGCAGAGGTAAACCAGGTTATCAAAATAAAATCCAAAAGTATAAGATATTATTCAAACATCAAGCAGTTTGTTATGTTTAAGAAGAGGTATTGTTTGAAATCCTTGAAAACAAGGCCGATTGCATATTACTTGGCTCTTCTTACTTTAAAATATTTCTTCAGAAATCCACAAAGTTTCTGGGATGGTAGCACATGCGTGTAATCCCAGCAGCTTGGGAGGCTAAGGTAGGAGGATCACAAGTTCAAGGTCAGTCTCAGCAATTTAGTGAGACCCGAAGCTACTTAGGAAGACCCTATGTCAAAGTGAAACAGACATTATTACCTAATGTACATATATGACTGCATGACCGATGTGATCCTATAATTTGTATAATCAGAAAGATGAGAATTTATTCTTCATTTATATAAGATCTATCAAAATGTATAAATGCATTCTACTGTTATGTATAACTAATAAGAACAAAAATATTTAAAAATTAAAAATAAATAATTTTAAAAAGGGTCAGGGGTGTGGCTCAGTGGTTAGGTGCCCCTGAGTTCAAGCCCAAGTCCCAAAAAAAAAAAAAAAAATCGCAAAATATTCATCTTCTTAGTTTTGAATCTGACACATCCCCACCTGGATTTGAACTTCTTTTTCTATGAGCATTGCATGTGCTAACGATCTAAGTGATATTTTTATCAGCTAATGTCTTGGGACCTCTCAGGTAGGCCTTACTGAGCAGCAAGGTCATTAGAATAGGACTTACTCAATATGAATGCACTCTGGGGACAAGTCATGATACATGGATCAAAGCTCTTTGTGACTCCAAGGTGTTGGCTTCGCCCTGCCTTGCATGCAGTCAGTGTCTCAGAGAGAGACTCAGGGTATCTGTACAGCAGTGAACTGACCCCCACGCCCCCAGCAGTCACCAAACCCACAAAACTGGAAATTTGTTTCTTTGAACCATTATCTTTCAAAAACAGTCTTCAGAAAAAGCAGTTTTCAAAAGCCAATTTAAACTTTTATTTATGTTTAGATCAAAAAGCAAAAACACTTTTGCTCCTTTGAGAGGTTTCTGAAAGTCTTTCCTTGACTCTCATTAATTAATTTCAAAATAAAGGGATGTTCAGCCAATTCACACAGGAATAAAACAGATGTTTAGACTTATTATCTTTTCCAGTGCCAAAATGCAGACAACATTCATGTAAATAATCACAAAAATTTGTATCTTTCAAATGAGGAAGATGTATTTGAGACAAAGTAAATGCCTCAGTACAGACAGATATGGGTGTACATACAGAACTAGAAGCATCCTTTGCTGTGGTGAAATAGCACAAACTTCAGCCAAGTGAACAGACAACGTCACTAGCTTTACTCTGGATCCCTGAAGTTTTTATGGTAAAGTGGGTGCATTAGTTTTTTAAATGCACTAGCAAACTAATATTTAAATAATTTATAACTTTCACTTAACAGCACCCAGATATGAACCCAATTATATGGATATGAAACTAAATACTTTTATATTTGGGGGAAAACTGTCTTTAGAAGATTTCTTATAAGGTATGAACTTCCCTTTAATAGATACAAATTTTTTAAGAAAAATCCTTAAAATGTTAGTAGTTGAAGCTAACCATTTGGAATTTAAATCTGCACCAATGGATCAAAAGAAAGTTGATAGGTTTAATCTAGTTTATTTAGGTTTAAGGAGCAAAGAAGAAATGATTGTTTCTGCAGCCTCATCAGGAGCTTTTTATTTTACAAAACATCCTTAAGACGCTTTCCCACCACATGTTAGTTTCCATTATTAGGATCTTGGCCGAGATGTATTTAGTTTGGCAGCCAGCCAAGTAGTGTTCCTTGGGTCTCAGTGGTACCAAAATTGACAGAAAGCACATTGGAGGAAAAGGTATTTTCAAATCACCATGTTCACATCAGAAATACAAGACCAAAAGTCTCTCTTGCAAAAGGAAGAACTTTACTATCCTTTGCTTTCTTCTATGATGGCAAATGCAGGCATCCTACTTGCTCCCTAATCCTATTGGTGGGAACAGGGGTCTTTCTTATAGCCACAGAAAGGATCCCCAACCCGGAGGAAGCACAAGATTTACTGCAAAATCACGGAAGCTCATCTGATAAAGCCCCAAAGCATCTCTACTTGCCATGTCTTCTCTCCAGCACAGGGTACTTGATTTTGTAAATGCCTCCCTGCTGGCCCCCTGAAACTTGAGGTTAAATAGACCCTTTCAACTCCCCTGCACTTGGATTAAGCTGAGAACTTTATCTCCCTCTATGTAATCCTACCTTTTAGGCAACGGAAATTTGAAAAATGTTGCCTTCTTTCAAAAAGATGTGACCAACTAGGCTTCCCATTCTTCTCCACAAGTTTCTTGATAAGGAAGTATTTGCTAGTCAGCAACTCATTACCATTTCTTCTAAGAATCTCAGTAAAGGGTGAAGAGGGTCCCTGAGGTGTATTGCATCTCTGATAAGTGGCCAAAATAGACACCTGCTTGACTATGAGTTCCTGAGATGATTGACAATCATGGTGATCCCAGCACCTAAGATACATTACAGAAATAATTTGTGATTTTAAATAGTTTAACTGGTGGAAGTGGATTATTAATTTGCTGTTACCCTGACATGAATATCTACTGCAGTCAATGGCCTTGTTGTCCACAATCACTCTCCCTTTCTCTGTGAGAAGGTCGCTGTCCCTGGACTTGCAAAGTAATATGTTGATGGGAATAAATGTGACATATCCCATCACAAGTTTCCATTAGGTCTTTTGCCCTTTTACCTCTGCCATAAAATATCAGACCCCAAACAGGAACTGAACTTTAGCATCAGTCCTAGAAGGAGAAGATGTGGGAAGGAAAGTCCCCACAGCCTGGTCAGAGCTGCCAATGCATAGTGTGGATGAGAAATCAATATTGGTCTTTATTAATCATTGAGACTCTGGGATTGTTACTGCAGCAAAACTAACTCAAACCTTTGAAATATCTAAATTGTCATTTAGGAGTACACCCAAGATGATGACAAAGTTTTTATGCTATATAAATATCAAAGTCTTAGGACCATGAAGTAAGGGAAATTCAATGGTAGCTGTCAAGACACCAGGTTCTAGAGTCAGATCTGAGTCTAAAGGTGAACTTCAACAGGTTATTTTCAATTTCTTTTCTGTAAAATGCAAATACAAATAGTAGCTACCTCATAGAATTATTGAGTAAATCTAAAGGGACAATATATATAAAGAACTTAGATCTATGAGTTGGCTCAGTAAACATTATATAAATGGTGGTGTCATTGATGAGGTTCTCTGGGAAACAGGTGCTAAAATCAAAACCAGTAACAGGGAATTTATTGGGTTGTACTTGAAAGCAGAAGCCCAAGGCAGTGAGGACAAGAGGGTTAGGCAGAGGAAGAAGGTGAACTACAGCGAAACTGCAGCAGGACCTCTTATGATTCCACCTGAAGCTCTGGAGCTGGGATAGTCTTCCAGAAATTTCCCAGTTTGAGGCAAAGGGACAGGACTTTATACCTTCAGATCTCACTGGATGTAACTGCCCCAGGGAGGAAGGTATTAGCCAAAAGCAAGCCTGCATTCTTCAGCCAAGGGCTGTTTCTGAAGAACTTGGCTATAAACCATGAGTGGGCAACATCCATCTAATGAAGAAATGAGTCCTCGAGTCCTGAAGAGAGTATGGGACAGGTGTTGCACCCCAGCGTCCAAGGCAATAACTGTGTGACCCAGAGGTACTTCTTCCATGTGATCAACTGACCCCCACTAGAGAAAATTCCTCCAAGATCCTGAATGCTCTTGTTTCCTGGGAAAACAGAACAAGGGATAGTGGGATGAACTGCAAACTGGATGCAATCTCTAGTCTTGAAGACTAAACTGATGCTCGTCATCTCCCTCCACTGTTCCAGATTCCCTTTGCACTTTTCCAGTTCATGTGACTTAGCTGGGTGGGATTTCTCAACTCCCAGGCTATGGTCATTTGCCTGACAAAATTGAAAAGGAAAATAGCAATAAATGTCGGTGGGTGTCAAATTCGTGCATTCCCCATTCAGTAAAAGTAAACATTTCTCTATCTACTAATTGGGCCAATGTCCCTAAGCAAGGATATCGGCCCCTTCCTTTACCTGGTGGTTCATTGACACAAGGATCTGCAGTTCCCACTGGGAACCATAACTTTGTTACCCAGAGACCCTTAGGTTGCCATGAAAAGAAACACAAATTTCCCCGAAGAATTTCTATGAGGTTGTTTTGAAATATACTTGCAAGTTCAAGTTCTTTAACAACTTTCCATGTCAGAGGTGAATCTGATTTTACTTCCTTTGTGTGGCTTCCCTGTCTTAGTGATTCCCTTCCTTCAAATATAATGCTGTGGAAGTGACATCCAAGACTAGGTCCTTAAAAGGGCACCTTGAGCTTGGCACGCTCTCTCTCCTGAATTCTGCCCCCTGCAGGAAGCCAGCTGCCTGGTCATGAGGACGCTCAAGCAGCCACTTTTCTTCTGACAGTTAAGCTCCACCACCTGCCCTCTACTATTTTAGGAGCCTTTCATGCTTGTTACTATCAGTTCTGAAATGGCATCTCCTACCGTTAATTCTTAATAATGCTGTACCACTCTTGCCAGCATATTCCTTATCACTTTGGAGAATGAGGATCTCCAGGACCTCCTGAAGAACAGTGGGCATCTGGGTTTTATGGCCTTATTCTAGCACATACATTCTCTGAACTTTTTGATCCTTTTGTCCCTGTGTATAATAAAGGGATCATGGCATTTCTACTTTGACATTGACTGTTGCTTTCTCTGGGTCTCAGAAGCCATTAAGGCAATATATTAGCACCATCTTTTTGGATCCATGCCAGGGTTGAGCTCCTATATCATAGGAAAGTGATTCCACAAGAACTTCTCATCTGAAATGCAAATCAAGATTTCATCTCACTCCAGCCAGAGTGGCAGTTATCAAAAATACAAGCAACAATGAATGTTGGCGAGGATGTGGGGAGAAAGATACACTCAAACATTGTTGGTGGAACTGCAAATTGATCTAATCATTTTGGAAAGCAGTATGGAGATTCTTCAGAAAACTTGAAATGGAACCACCAATTGACCCAGCTATTCCACTCTTCGGTTTATATCCAAAGGACTTAAAATCAGCTTACTACAGTGATGCAGACACATCAACATTTATAGCACTTCAACTCACAATAGTTAAGCCATGGAACCAACCTAAGTGCCAATGGGATAAATGGATAAGATGTGGTATATATGCAAAGGAATATGATTCAGCCTTAAAGAAGAATGAAATGATGGCATTTGAAGGTAAATGGATGGAACTGGAGAATATCATGCTAAGTAAAATAAGCCAATCCCAAACCACCAAAAACTGAATGTTTTATCTGGTATTCAGATGTTAATTCACAATAAGGGACAGGAGCTAGGGAAGAATAGAGGTACTTTGGATTAGGCAGAAGGGAATGAAGGGAGGGAAGGAAGTTTGGGGGTAGGAAAAATTGTAAAATGAATTGGGCATTATTACCCTATATGTATATATGATCACACAACCAGTGTAACTACATCATACACAATCAGAAGAATGAGAAATTATACTCCATTTATATATAATGTGTCAAAATGCATTCTACTGTCATATATAACTAATTAGAGCTAATTTTTAAAGAAAAACTTCTTACCTTATCCAAATTTATTCTGCATGCCCTTTGAGTCAATACTCTCAGCATCCAGTTCCTACCCAATCACCAGCTGCCTGCCAGTACCTGTGGTCCAAATCTGCCTTTCTCTGTGGGGTCTAGTCTCTTCTGCCTTTAGCAGATCCAGCACTTCCCCAGCTAATTGTGTTGTGACATAAAACCAAAGATTGTTCTGATGACCAGGATTGGAGGTGGGCACTGATCTTAAAGGAGAGAAACATGATATTTTAGGCAGAGTCCTCTACATTACCTTAAAAAAGAGAAGGTCTAGACTGTTTCAAGGAGAATTATCTACTTTTGAAGACCAGACTTTCAGGAATGTAAGATTTTGTGTACATCAACTTGGACATGCCATCCCAAGTCGTAGGGTCCCACTCCTTTCCAGTCAGGGCCCTTCTCTGAACAGAGTTATCTTACCAAGGTAAAGAAGACAGCGGCCTCTGGAGCTTGGCTAGACTTCTAATTCAATCCTGAAACTGATTCTAGGCTCTTTTGGCTTATCATCTGCAGAAAATGATAGACTTTTATATGCTGCCAGTAAGGTGCTATAATTTTCACATTTTGCCTTAAATTGTGACTAATTACTATCAGGCTTTCATTGTCTTTCCCCAATATGATATCCATTTGATTCCATAGTTCTGATATTTACTGCTTTACTTGAACCTCTAGGGCACCTGCCAGATTATATCTTTTCCATCCCCATGTACTACAGTGAAAGTCTGCTCTTGCTGCATCCCAGGAGCTTCACCCCTAGTGATGGTCAGTTGGTGGCTGGTTCAACTCCTAAACCCCATTTTAAAATATGCTTCTTAGTGCCCTATAATCCACCATACTAGATGATTTTTAGGGTAATGGGTTAAATGGTGCTGCCCCAAATGATGTGTCTTCCCAGAACAAGTGAATGAAACTATATTTGGGAAAAAATCTGACAGAAAAAATGAAATTAAAGAGTTTGAGATGAGACCATCCTGGATTAGCCACATGGGCCTTACATACAATGAAAAGTGTCCTTTTAAGAAATACACAGAAGAGAAGGTGATGTGAAGACAGAGGAAGATACTGAAATGAAGTGTCCACAAGCCAAGAAGAACTAATAAATGCCAGCAAACACCAGCAACTAGAAGAGAAGCATAAAAAGGGAGGAAGAAATCAATCCTGCCAACACTTTGACTTCAGATTTCTGGCCTTCTGAGTTGTGAGAAAATAAGTTTCTGCTGTTTTAAACCACCCAGTTTATAATGCTTTGTCATTGCAGCCACAGGAAACTAATATTGCCCAGGAAAACACTCTGAGACAGATTTTCAGACAGATGGAAGCAGGATTGGGAAGAGGGACAATGTGAATTCCAGTGTATTTGCAAGAATGGCTCGGTTGATCCCACTGAAAGCTTGAAGCTGACCTAGACCTTCAAAGATACCCTGAACTGAGGAAAGAAGGCCAGAGATATTTATTCCCTGATTGAAGCTTTCATTTTCTGTATTGTGCACAGCAACTCTCAAGAGGTTGAAGCATCATAAGACAAGACAGCTCTTCTTTGCAGAGTGCAATTCCAGTGTGTTGACTTAATTATGAGCTATCAGTGGCCAACATCCCTAGTGGTTGGGGAAATGAGGGTATCAATTCAAAACAGGAAATTTGGTTGGCACCTCACAGCAGCTACAACTGAAGACTATGCTGTGGTTATTATTATCCAAGTAAGAAACATCTCAAGGATGGATACCATGGAAAATTTGATCAACCAGAGCAGATCTCTGTGAGTTGCTTTTCTGAGCAAATTCAAGGCAAAACACTGCAGGAAGTCTTGAAGGAGAAAAGAGGCTGCTAAAATGTCCATGAATGAACTAAGAAGGAAGAGTGAAGTTGGGAGAAAGGATGTAATAGAGGTTGAGGCTCACTGCACTCATCCTTCATGGGAGCCTGAGGTTGCATCGGATGAGCTAGTTCATGGGGTAGACCTCAGGGATTGCACCATTTGGTGGAGTGGTGGAGTCCACTGTTCCTCTGCTGATAGGGAGAAGGCCACACACATAGGTGTTTCAATTTATTAACAACTAAAAAGGTTTTGATATACAACTGATAGCATGAATAATCAAATGGTCAATAAGATGTTCCACATCCTTCATCATCAGAAAAATGCCAAGTAAAGCTACAAGGAGATACCACTACATGCCTGCAAGAATGGCTAGAATGAAAAAGACAAGTAATGACAAGGCTTAGAGAAGTTGTGGAGAAACTGAAACCCTCTTACACTGCTAGTGGGAATACAAAATGGTGCAATCACTTTGAGAACACTGTTTGGCAAGCCTTCCAAAGTTAACCAAATCCCTATTACAAACAGCACAATTCCTTCCTGAGAAATTTACCCAGGAGAAGTTAAAATTGATGTTCACTTGTCAGACACACATAAATGATTATAGTAGCTTTATTCATAACGACCTGACCTGGAAATAACTCCAGAGTCCATTGGCAGATGAAGAGATAAATTGGGAATGATCATACAATGGAAGACTATTCAGCAATTAAAGCATATAGGCTACTGATAGAGGCAACTTCATGGGTGAATCTTGAAGTTGTTATGTTGAATTAGAGAAACCAGATATAAAAGAATATATATTGAAGGTTGCATCTATAGAAAAGTATAGAAAAGACATATCTAATCTACAATAATGAAAACAGATAAGTGATTGTCTGGCACTGGAAATGAGAAAGATTTTCTGGGTAGGAGCACAAAGAAATATTTTAGGGTTGACAAAAAGATTGTATACAGGGATTAGAGTGGCTATTACTCAGGTGTATGCATTTATCAAAATTCTTCTTCAAACTACATGATTAAAATGGGCACATAAAGTTGATTTTTTAAAAACCAATTACATGGAAGACTCTCTGCCTCTGTTCTGGATAGACCTGGAGCTGGTGGGTGGAAGGATGAGATGACTATTCTTTTCTTAGCTCACACAGTGATCCAGAGTTCCACATCAGAGACTTTCTCCTTGTTACCACAAAGCAAAAATGACAGGGTTGTCTGTTGCAATGAGAATAATTCCCAAGACTAAAGAAGCCACAGAAGGTCACAAGAACACTCAACTTCAATATCATCACGTATTTACCTAGGAGATCTCATGGCCAGTTTGACCGTGTTGCTTTTTCCCACTGCTTCTTTGCTTTTGGATTCAATAACTAAGACACGGAAAGGTCAAAAGTCTTACTCAGAGTTGGTGACAATGAGTCAATGTCCATCCTCCTCTGCCTTTCAGCCTACAGTCTGAGCACTTAACCCACGGGCCCACAGACTAGGAGCATTATTTAGAATCTCTAACTCCCCCATTCTTTCTCTTCCTTTCTTCTACATCCCTGTTCTATCATAAAACACCCATGAATATCTTAAAATAAATTTATTAAGGAAAGTTAGAATGAAATTTTGGCATTTGTTGACAAATGGATGAAGTTGGAGAATATCATGCTAAGCCAAATAAGCCAAACCCAAAAAACCAAAGGCCAGATGTTTTCTCTGATATGCAGATGCTATTCAAAATGAAGGAGGGGTGCTAGGGAAGAATCGAGTTACTTTAGATTAGGTAGAGGGGAGTGAAAGGAGGAGAAGGGGTTTTGGGGGTAGCAAGGATAGTAGAGTAAAACAGACATTATTACCTCACATGCATATATGACTGCATGATGGATGTGATCCTACAACATGTACAATCAGAAAAATGAGAAATTATACTCCATGTATTTATGATTTATCAAAATGCATAAATGCATTCTATTGTCATGTATAACTAATTAGAACAAATAAAAATTTTTAAAAAATAGCAAATATCTTATCATGCAAGAAACAACTACCATGAAACTTAGTTTGCCAATGACCTCAGGAAAGTTGCTAAAGTACCATGTATCCTAAAATTTCAAAATAATGTTCACTCGAAATCAGAACATGATTTCAAATTAATTCACTCTAGTAAAAATGATATGGATCAAAAGAAACACACCAATAAAATCAACATGGTTATCTTTGTTCAAATAGACATTTAAATTGTATCCACTAAATGACTTTCATGTAACTCTATAGTTATTAGATAGAATTGGTGATCAAAACATTGAGAGATATTATCTAATTTCCATATGGAGGAAATTAATTTATTTGTCACTGAAAGATATAATTAACTGTTTGAGTACATTAAGTTGGTAAACATACTTTAGGACATGCTCAGAAACTCTAGGCAGGGAAACAAAAGGTTGTCCAGTCCAGTTGTTCATGATGATAGTCCATACATAAAAAGGGTTTAAAAAACTACAAATTCCTAGGTCTCACCATGGAGTTCCTATTTAATGGTCTGGGCTGAATCCAAGAGTATATATTTTTCAGAATGTTCCCAAAGCAATTCTGGTGTGCAGATAAGTCTGGTCTGGCCCTGGCTCCTCTGTGGCTTTTGTCTTTTTTTTTTTTTTTTTTTTTTTTTTTTAGTTGTAGATGGACACAATATCTTTATTCTATTTATACATTTTTATTTGGTGCTGAGGATAGAACACAGTGCCTCACATGTGTGAGGCAAGTGCTCCACCACTGAGCCACAACCCCAGCCCCTTTGACTTTCTTCTAAAGTGATGTGCTCTAAGAACTCTTGTCCTATACCACAGACTATAGGGATGGGACCCATGGTATGGGTCTTACACCCCTATCACTGAGAGCACATCTCCAAGACAGGCATGTTTATTTAATTACAAATTTATGTATAAATGCATCATATTTCAAAAGAATCCCTGTTTAAATCCAGAAGAATTAACCCTGAAGAGTAAGCAAATAATTCAACAGATCTTCAGACATAGGCAGCTCCAAGAGTGGAAACAGATAAACCATGTTTAGAGTTAAGGTCATAGATTTGTATTTTTCTACAATATGACACATTGTTTCTTGTACCATCATTCTGTCATTTTGACATGATGATAATCCCAAACTGAATTTAAATATTTCTGTTAGTGAAAACTGAATCAAGATACATTTGCATATTTTTAATGTTCTTCCTCAAGAGATTTTTGTATTTTCATGATCAAACCATGAAAAGATAGGGAAGTGAAGATATATGTTTTATTATGTCACTTTAGTGACATGTCCCTGAATAAGCAAGAGAAGAATGAGATAGGAATACAACAATAGGTGCATGCCTTCATGTACCGAAGGAAAAGTCCAGATCCAGATCCTTGACTCACCAGATTTGGGGTGTAAGGCCAAGTCAAAAAGAAGTTTCATCTAAATATACAAATCTCCAAATTAATTGCCCTTGTGACAGAGTTTAAATGTCTCTGAGTGAAGCAACCAGTTTGAATTGCCCAGCTTGATACATCTGACCACATCTTACCCCATTGTAAAATTTCCACCATAGGAATAGGGAAGAAAGAACTCATAAGCCCAGTCCTCATTCCCTGAGCAGAGCACAGGGTGGCCAGGAGGCCCCATGAGACTAGCAGAGCTACCCTGATGCAGGGAAAGTCATCATTTTTTGAGAAAATCTCAAGAGGCAATGCAGGGTTCCCTGGCTCCATTCTAAATTTTCTTTTGCATTCTTTCCTGTTACCAAATTACAATGGCATATTAAAAATAACCAGTAGTGGCTTGCCACAGATCTCTGTTCTCCTTTTAAGTCTGAACAAGTACAAATGAGTCAAGATCCCCTACTGTGCCCCACCCCAGGACAGATCACTGGGCCCTCTCTTCCTTCTCTTCCTTCCTGTTGCCTCTTCCATTCTCTCTGCTGCAGCATTTATCTCAATCTAATTCCTGAATTTCTGGTTGTTATCAGACATGCCCTCTCTCCCTCTGGGTCTAGCTAGGTCTCTCTCAGGACTTCTCTTAACCTCACTTTTTCTGCATGTCTCTGTTTCTTTTTCTGTCATCACTTTCTCCACATCCCTCTGTTTCACCAAGTGAACAAAAAACAAGCAGAAAAAGTGAACCACCAAAAGGAAAAGACCATTTTGATGAGAGCATTTGTACTGAGCGAACCTGGAAAAACTTCCAACTCACTCCGGCCATGTCAGCACCGTCTGTCACCAGGAATCTCTTGGGCTATCCTCAGAGACTCATTTCCTCTACACGATATTTGCATTCTTAATGCACATCCTTAATGAAGACGAGTTCTTGGCATGCATGCTAAAGCAATCTGTGCTCTGTGGAAGATATGGTCTTTAACCTCAGGTTGAACTAAAAAGTACTGGAAATTTTAAGAGTCTTCTTTTTTTTTTCTTTTTTTTTTTTTGACCTTTGGGGGTCACTCAGGATGGGGATCTGCCTGGCAGTTGTTAATGGTGGTTTGATTGGGCTCCAATACTGTTTTCAAGTCTCAACTTAGAATCTAGCCAAGTTAAACATATCTTCTTTTCATCTGTACTCTCAAGTCTAGCCTTCAGCCCCAGGTCTTCAGTCATTCCTTGGTTCCTCTCTGGATTCTTTCCAATTCGTTGACAAATCCTCCAAACTTCATTTAAAACTACTTCTTAATTTCTTCCCAGATAGCATCTCATAGTGTTTCCTCAAGATCAGCATTTTATTCTTTTTCTGCCCACACATTAAGCTGAATGTGGGAGAAAGTAAAAGACCACAAGGCTGCTTGGGGGAGACATCAGCGGCAAGGCTAACCGACAGACCTTTCAGAAGAGCAGAGCCAGGCTATTCCAGGCTGGTAGAGGCATTTTCTTTTCTTTTCCTTTTAAAAATCAATATCCTTTCTTGATTGCAAAGCCCATATGATCATTGCTGAAAAATTACAAAAACACATACAAAGGAGCAAAAGATATAAAAATCATGGGTGGCCTGTAAAACAAGATAATTATGGTTAATATTGTGTTTTCTTCTACTCCTTTATGTACAAATATTTTTAACAAACCTAATTGTATACAAAAGGCAGTTTCTCAGGCATTTATTTCCCACATTCCTTTTTCATTCTCCCAGTGATCATTTTATGCCTTAGAATTGCACTACTTCATTATTGTAATTTTTATCAACAATTTCTCTTTCAACATTTTTTTGACTAGTATTTTTGACTTATTTAATTTTTTTTTTTACTAGGTGGTTATTTGTTTTCACTTTTTGAATAGAATTTCTTTAAGCACAAAAGTTATTACACAAATCTAAAGGAAAGATTTTACATTTACAATGTTTTCTATGGTTCCAGAACATGGACATATTGTCATTTGTTCATCCTACTTTTTGATTTGTCAGTAAAGATTCATGGTGCTATTGATTATGCATTCAGATTTTTAAGATTTCTAGTTTATTCTTAAAGCCAATGGTTTCATATATTGTGGATGTGAGTGTGTCTGGTTTTACATTTTTCTAGTCTTCCTTATCTCTGGATACAAAGGCTTCTCATCCTATTTTTGTTGCTATGAAATATCCATAGCATAAAATGTACTGTTTTATCCATTTTTAAGTAAAAAAAAAAAAAAAAACATTATGTAGCTTTAAGCACATTTGTACTGTTGTGCAACTATTGCCAACATTCACTTCTAGAATCTTCCCAATTTGATACTCTGTATACATTAATCACTAAGTCCTCCTTTCCCTCTACCCCAACCCCTGGAAACCACCATTCTTTCTGTCTCTATAAATTTAGCAACTTCAGGTAACTCATTTAAGTGGAACCATACAACATGTGTCCTTTTGTGACTGGCCTACTTTAAAACATAATGTCTTCAAGGTTCATCCATGTTGTAGCATGTGTCCATAATATCATGTTGTATATGCGTGCCACATTATGTTCATTGATTCTTCTGTTGGTGGACTCAGTTTTTTTTTTTTTTCTACCTTTTGGCTATGGTGATAATGCCTCTATGAACATGGATTTACCTAAGTCTATTCAAGTTCCTCCTTTCAATTTGTTGAGATGAATTTCCAGAAGTGGAATTGAGGAATCCCATGGCAGCTCCATGTTTAACTTTTGATGAACTGCTGGGTCATTTTCTACAGTGGCTGCACCATTGCATTTTCTGATCAGCAATTCCCAGGGGTTCCAGTGTCTCCATATCTTTGCCAATACACATTCTGGATTCTGGATAATAACCATTCTAAAGAGTGCAAATGGGTATCTCATAGGGATTTCCTTTCCCTAATAACTAGTGATGCTGAGGATCATTTTATATGTTTTTGGACATTTGTATATCTTCTTTGAAGAAATATCTATGCATGTAGTTTACACATTTTTTCACCTCTAGTAGAGTATACCTTTTAGAGGAGTTTAAGGTTCATAGCAAAACTGAGCAAGAAGTACAGAGTTCTTATAAACCCTGGCCTCCACACAAACCCAACCTCCACCTGCCCCACTATCAACATCCTATACCAGAATAGTGTATTATTACGGTTGATGAACCTGCACTGACACACTATTATCACCCAAACACCATAACCTATATAAGGATTCACTCTAGGTGATACACACTCTATGGATTTTGATAAACATATACTGCAATATTTGTATCATTGTAGTATCATACCAAATAATATCACCATCCTAAAATTTTGGGGACTTCTGTTCTGCTTTATTGATTGATTTGTCTATTCTTTCATTAGTACTACACTGTCTTGATTACTATAGCTTTATAAGTAAGTCTTAAAGTCAGATGTTTTCAGTCCTCCAAATTTGTTCTTCTCTTTCAAGACCACATAGGTTATTCTGGATTAGGTTCATCAGTTCCACTTCTGGATACATATCTAAAAGAATTTTCCCTCTCCCTACAAACATTAGAATCAGTTTATTATTATCTGCAAAATAACTGGCTGGGATTTTTTTCTTAGGATTGCATTGAATCTATAGATTTTAAATTAGGAAGGACTGACTTCTTGACAAAATTGAGTCTTACTATCTCTGAATATGGGACATCTCTTCATTTTGTTTAATCATTTGATTTCATTTACTTAAGTTTTCAGTTTTACACATATTGCTTTTGTATTTATTTTGTTAGAGTTAATGTTTTATTTTGAGGGTGCTAACATAAATATAAATAGAATTGTATTTTTAATTTCAAATTCCACTTGTTCATTGTTGGTACATAGGAAAATGATTAACTTTTGTGTATTAACCTTATATTTTTCAACCTTGTTAGACTTATTAGTTCCAAGAGTATTTTCCAGAATTTTTCACATAATCATGTTATCTCTAAGCAATGACAGTTTTATTTCTTCTTCCTCAATTTATATACCTTTTCTTTAATTTCCTTGCCTATTGAATTACCTAGGATTTCCAATATGACATTGAGAAAAAAGTGGTAAGAGGGGAATTCTCTTCAGTGTTCCTGATCCTTCTTTTTTTTTTTTTTTTCTTTTGAGTCAATATCCATCCTTCATTATTTGAGATCCATAGTTTACATTAGGGTTTACTCTTTTCATTGTCCATTCTGTGGATTTTAACAAATATGTAATGATATGTGTCCACCTTTATAGTATAATACAGAGTAGTTTAACTGCGGCCCTAAAAATCCCCTGTATTTGTACCTTTCACCTTTCCCTCTTTCAAACCCTGAATACCTCTGGCCTTTTTACCGTCTACATAGATTTGCCTTTTCCAGAATGACATATAGTTAAAATGTATAGTGTAACCTTTCTCTTTCATTCCCACTATTTATTGGTGCATTATAGTTGTACATAATGATGAGATATGTTGTTACATATTCATACAAAAGCACAATAAAACAATGTAATTAGGCTAATAAAATTCCCTGGGATTTTCCCTTTCCCTTCCCTTCTCCCTCCATCTGGTCTCTTTCCTCTACTCTACTGACCTCCCTACAATTTTCATGAGACCTCCCCCATTGTTTCTATTCCTTTTTCCTCTGTAGTTCCCACATATGAGGGAAAAAATACATGACCCTTGACCTCTGCTTCCAAGTTTGGCTTATTTTGCTTAACATAATATTATCAAATTTCATCCATTTCCTGAAAACAGCATAATTTTATTTTCCTTTATGACTGAATAAAACTCCATTATGTATATTTTGCACATTTTCTGTATCTATTCATCCAACAGCCACCATAATTTGACTATTGTGAATTGTGCTTCCATAAACATGAGTACACCTGTATGACTATTTATAGTATGTTGATTTCAGTTTTTTAGGATAAATACTGATGAGTGGTATAGCTGGGTCTTAAACTGACTTCATTCCTGCTCTTTTGAGGAAACTCCATACTGATTTCCATAATGGTTGTACTAATTTACAATCCCCCCACCAATGTAAAAGTGTTCCTTTTTCCATACATCTTTTCCAGCATTTATTAGTTTGTATTCTTATCTAACAATATAACTGGAGTGAGATGAAATCTCAGTGTAGTATTGATTTGCATTTCCTAAATTAATAATGATGTTGAACATTTTTTATGTATTTGTTGTCCATTTGTATTTCTCCTTTTGAGAAGTATCTATTTAGTTCATTTGCCCATTATTAATTGGGTTACCTATTTGTTTGTTTGTTTGTTTTGGTGTTAAATTTTTTGGTTCTCTATGTATTCTGAATATTAATCTTCTGTTAGAAGAGTAGCTAGCAAAGATTTTTTCCCACTCTATAGGTTATCTCTTCACTTTCCTAATTGTTTCCTTCGATATGCAGAGCATTTTAGTTTGATGACATCCTATTTATTAACTGTTGGCAGTATTTCCTGGGCTTTAGGGGTCCTATTGGGAAAGGCGCTGCCTGCACCCATATGTTTAAATGTTGATCCTGTTTTCCTCTAGGAGTTGCATGGTTTCTAGTCTAATTCCTAGTCGTCAATCCATTTTAAGTTGATTTTTGTGCAGTGTGAGAGAAAAAGGTCTAATTTTAGTCTTCTACATAGAGATAACCAGTTTTCCCAGCACCATTTGTTACAAAAGTTCCCTTTTCTCCAGTGTATGTTTGTCAAGGATCGGATGACTGCAGATATGTGGGTTTGTCTCTGTGTCTTCTACTCTGTACCATTGATCTCTGTGTCATTTTTTATGCCAGAACTAAGTTTTCTTGTTTTGTTTTGTTTATTACTGTAGCTGTGTAGTATAATTTGAAGTTAAACATTACAATGCCCCCAGAATTGCTTTTTGATTTAGAATCGATTTGACTATTCTGGGTTTTTTTTCTTCCAAATGAATTTTAAGACATCTATTTTTAAACCATCTATGAAGAATGCCATTGATATTTTTGTGGGAATCGCATCAAATCTGTGTATTGCTTCTGGTGGTATGACCATTTTAACAATATTATTTTTGCCTATCCATGAATATGGGAGGTCTTTCTATCTTCTTGGTATCTTCTTCAATTTCTGTCTTCAATGTTTTATATTTTTCCTTATAGAGGTCTTTCACGAATGGGGGGATATTGTGAATTCTGCTACTTTCCTAATTTATTTCTCAACATATTCATTATTGGCAAGTATACTGATTTTGTGACCTACTATTTTGCTGAATTTGTTCATTAGCTCTAATAGTCTTCTGGTGGAGCCTTTTGGAACTTCTAAGCATGGAATACATTATCTGCAGATCATTTGACTTCTTCCTTTCCTATTTTTATACGTTTTATTTTCTATTCTTGCCTACTTGCTTTGGTTAGAATATTTAGTACTACATTAAATACAAGTGGTGAGAGTGGACATCCTTGTCTCGTTCCAGATTTTTAAAGGAAATGTTTTCTATTTTCCCCCCATTTTCTATGATATTGACTTTGAATTTGTTGTGTATAGCCTTCATGATGTTAAGGTAGATTCCTTCTACTATTAGTTTCTTCAGTGTTTTTATCATGAATGGGCACTGAATTTTGTTGAAGGCTCTATATCTATTGAGATGATCTAGTAATTTTGTTCCTAATTCTATTTATGTGATGAATTATATTTATTGATTTGTGTATTACACCATTCTTGCATCCCTGGGACAAAAGCAACTTAGTTATGATATATAATCTTCTTAATATGTTGTTGAATATGATTTGCTAATATTTGATTAAGGATTTTTGTATTTAAGTTCATCAGGGATATTGGTCTGTAGTTTTCTTTCTGTGATGTGTCCTTATCTGGTTTTGAAATGAGGGTGACACTGTCCTCAGTGAATGAATTTGAAAGTTTTCCATCCCTGTCAATTTCATGGAAAAACTTTAGAAGAATTGGCTCAGTTTTTCCTTAAAGATTTGGTAGAATTCAGTTGAGAATATATCTGGTCCTGGACTTTTCCTTGTTGGAAGACATTTTATTACTTCTTCTATCTCATTTCTAGTTATTGATCTGTTTAGATTTTCAGTGTCCTTTTGATCAAATTTTTACAGACTGTAATTGTCTAGAAGTGTGCCCATTTCTTTTAAGTTTTCTTATTTATTGGGGCACAAGCTTCAAAATAGTCCCCAATTATCTTCTGGATTTCAGTGATATCTGTGATTATTTCTCCTTTTTCACCTCTAATTTTATTAATTTGGGTTATCTCTCTTGTTTCATTTGGTTGTTTGGCAAAGGGCTTATCAATCTTGTGTGTCCTTTCAAAGAACCTACTATTCATTTTGATCCCCTTCTTTCGATCATTTTGTTGATCTTTTGTATTTTTTAAATTCTCTATTTCTTTGATTTCAGCTCTGATCTTAGTTATTTCCTTCTCTCTACTGGATTATAATTGATGTGTTCTTATTTTTCTATGAACCTTGAGATACATCATTTATTTATAGGTCTTTCGTTTGGGATATTTCTGATTTTCTCATGTAGGCCATTTACAATTATAAACTTTCCCTTAAAACTGCCTTCATGGTATCCCAGAGGTTCTGGTATATTGTATTGCTAGCTTGTTTGATTCTAAGAATTTTTAAAGTATTCCCTCTGATTTCTTCTATTACCTATTCATCATTCAAATGTTTATTGTCCAAATTCCATGTGTTTATTTTTATGTAAGTTTTATTGTTGTTGATTTCTAATTTCATACCATTATGATAAAGTGTAAAAAATTATATCAGTTTCTTCTGTTTGCTATGAGTTGCTTTGCAGTCTAAAATATGGTCTATTTTGGAGAAACTTCTATGAGCAGCTGAGAATAAAGTATACCTGCTTGCTTTCAGGTTCTGTTTGCATGTTATAACAATTTCCATCATTTCACCTTCAGCCTGTGGCTGTCTTTGCTTATAAAGTAAGTCTCTTGAAAACAACATAGAGTTGGGTCTGCTTTTAAATTCATTCTACCTGTCTATGTTTTTTAATTGGAAAGTTGAGATCATTTATATTTCAAGTCATTATAGAGAGATGTTTATTAATTCCTACCTTTTTGATTTATTTCTAATGTTTAATTTGGTCCTTTTTCTCATTTTCTTAGCTACTTTTCAAATGAGATTTGTCTATTTGGGTGTTTGGGAGTTTGTTTTCATGTCTTCTGTGTGAAATATTTAAGTATGTTCTATAGTGCCAGCTTAGTAGTCATAGATTATTTTATTTTCTGCTTTTATTTTAATTATTTTAATTATTTATTTTAATTATTTTAATATTGCAGGGTTTTTGCTTTTTGATGCTAAAGGATAATTTTTCTGGATATAATAACCTTGGATGAGAGTTATTTTCATTCAGGGCTTGGAACAGATTATTTCAAACCCTCCTAGATTTTAAAGTCTTTGCTAAGTAATTAGAAGTAGTCTGAGTGGCTTGCTCTTAAGTGTTACCTGATATGTTTCTCTTGAAACTTTCAGAATTTTTTCCTTGTTCTGTATTTTAGACACTTTAATTACAATGTGTCATATAAAGGTTCTTTGTATCTTGTCTGTTTGGGGTTCTGAATGCATCCTGTATCTAGATGTACCTTCCATTCTCAAGTTTTGGAATTTTTTCTGTTATTATTTCCCGAAAGTTATCCATGCCATTAGCCTGCATCTCACAACCATCTTCAATTCCAACAATTCTTAATTTTTTTTTCCCTCTTAATGTTTGTTCCCAGAGTTCTTGTATATTCTGGTCATGGATACGTATTTTCTTTTCTTTAATACTGGTTGAATGTTCAAGACCAATCACTTTGTCTTCCAACTCTGAGATTTGTCTTTAGCATGGTCTAATCTATTAGAGAATTTCAACTGGAATATTTTATTCAATTTATTGTGTTTGCCATTTTCAAGATTCCTGTTTGATTATTTTTCAACATCTCTATCTCCTCACTGAATTTCTCAGTTATATCTTGTACTATCTTCCTTAATTCATGCAGTTGTTATTTCTCAATTATATCCTTTACTAATTTCCTTAATTCATTAAGTTTTTTTTTTTTAATTCTGAATGCATTGATCATTTTTGTACTCATTCTTTTAAATTATTTATCTGGGGTCAGTTGCTGGTAAATTATAACTTTAGGAGATGTTGTGTTAACTTATGTTTTCATATTTATTGTATTCCTGTGTTAGAGTTAATGTATCAGTTGGGCTGGATTTCTCTTCTTCTCTTATGTGTGAGCCTTCTTAAGTCATAGATTTCTCCTGCCAAAGTGTCCTAGACTCTTGGTAGGTTGGTATCCACAGACTTTATGTTAACTCTGTTTTTGCTACAGGAATGGGTGCCTGTTAGTGAGACTTAACTTTCAAAATTAACTATTTCATAAAATGAGAATAAAAAAACAAATATATATCCATGAACCAATTGGCTCAGCAAGAGCAAAAAAAAAAAAAAAAAGACAGATACTTATTGAAAAATGAAAGAATTGTCTCCACCAAGATGGTCTAAACTGTCAGTGAGGATGGATAGCCACTGCCTATACTGAAATGTCCTAAGAGTCTCCGAGAGACTCTGTCCAATACTGAATTTCAGTGAACTCTCTCCATCACTCACCTCATCACTAAAAGCAGCACTCACACTGCTTGAATCCTGAGCCACAGAGCAACTTAAAATGCAGTCTTCCTCTATTCTGCCATTTTGAATCTTTTCTTCCTGATATTAATGACCAAACTTAAAGTTTTTCACTATTTGGAACTGTTAGCTGGTACAATGTTAGTCAACTACTTTTTTATCATGAATACGTTCTGAATTTTCTCAAGTGATTTTTCTCTTTTGATTTTCAAATGGTGAACCAGCCTTGTAAACCTGGAATAAATTTATTTAAATAAATTTATTATTATTATAATTTATTATATAAATTTATTTGTTGTGGTTCTTTTTGTATATTGATGGATTTGATTTGCTAATATTTTATTGAGGAATTTTTAAATCTATCTCATGACAAATTTTGGTCTATAGTTTTCTTTCTAGTAACTTTTATGTCTGGTTTTAGTATCAAGGTAAGCTAGCCTCAAAGAATAAGTTAGAAATTATTCCTTCACTACTATATTCTGATAGAGATTGTAGAAATTTTGTATAGTGTCTTCCTTAAGTTTTGGTAAAATACACCAGTGAACCTGCTATTTTCTGGACCTGCAGTTATCTAAAAGGATTTTGGTAACTGATTCAATTTCTTTAATAGATAAAGGTCTATTTGGATTGTCTATTTCTTCTTGTGTGAGTTTTGGCAGATTATGTCTTTTAAAATGTGGTTTATTTCATTTAGTTTATTGAATTTGTAGGCAGGGATGTTTGCAATATTATACTTTTTTGCCCTTTAAATGTCCACAAGTTTTGTAATAATAGCTCCTTTTTTACTTCTGATAGAAGTAATTCATGTCATTCCTTGTTTTTCTTAGTTATCTTAGAGTTTTATCAATTTAATTGATTTTTTTTAAAAGGAAGAGTTTTTCTGGTTTTTCTCTATCAATTCTATTTTCTGAGTGCTTTATTATTTTTAACTTCATCAATATCTGCTACAAATTACATTATTTCTTCTCCTCTGCTTATGTTTGATTTAATTTGCTTCTCTCTAATTTTCAGCGGTGCAAGTTTATATGACTGACTTTAGATATTTCTTCTTTTCTGATAATATATATGTACAAATTTTCCTCTAAGCACGTTTTCACTGAATCTCACAAATTTTAATATATTATCTATTCATTTTAAATTGGAACAAAGTATTTTAAAATTTCTCTTTACATTTCTCTCTTGACTCATGTGTTATTTAGAAATGTGTCGTTTAATCTCTATGAACTTGGAGATTTTTCCAGTTATTTCTCTATTATTGATTTCTATTTTGATCCCATTGTGGTCTTAGAGCATTTACTTTGTACCATATACAAAAAATTAACTGAGAGTAGATCAAAGACCTAAGTCTAAAGAGTTTTTTTATTTGGAGTTTTTTGAAATTGTGTATCAATTTTTCTTTCTGCGAAAATTGTCACTGAGATTTTGATAGACATAGTGTTGAATCTATAGATTGCTTCAAAGAATATTGGCATCTTGACAGTATTAGTTCTTCAAATCCATGAACAGGACATTTATTTTCTTTTATTTTTGTCTTAATTTATCCTTTCGGCAAAGTAGTAATTTTTATTATGCAAAGTCTTTCAGTTCCTTGGTTAAGTTTATTCCTAAGTATTTTATCGTTTTAGACAATCTTGTCATTGAAAATGTTTTCTTAATTTTCTTTTTTGATTGCTTATTTTTAGTTTATAAAAATGGATTTTTTTACTTTCTTCTTATTTTAACACATTTTGGGTGATCTTGAAAACATTTCTTAATCTCTCTTAGCCTCACTAAACAAGACAGTCTAGATACTTCCCAAATTCTTTCCCATTATGAAATTCTATGATCTGCTTGTATACTCCATTCCTTTGAGTCTCCATATAAGGAAATGAAAGTGATTTTCAAGTCCTACCTCAGGAATTATGCTTTCTTTGTGTGATTAATTATCTAAGTCCCTCAACTTCCCCTCTATTTTCACATCAATTCTTTTACATCTTAGCACACATGTCAGAGCAATGTTATAATTGCCATCTCTTCCACATGAACTCGATTAGAATCTGGGTATAAATTATCAGCAAATAGAAATCAATGCATAAATATGACTCTCCCATGGCCTAAAATATTGGTGAGGTCCCTTCTAACAAAGACAAAATCACAGGCGCTTGCATGTGTGTGGACACACACACCTTCTTACAAGAAGGTGGACTTGAATTTTTCTTTTATATATGAAGATAGATTTTCCATTGAGAATTGAAATTCATACATCAAATAGCCCTTAGGTTGTCATAATCTAATTGTGATTATTTGCAAAGTGAAATATTCAGATTGAATCTAGAAACTTTATGTTTGGTTTATTCTTAACTATTCTGGGAAGTTTCCTATTTAAGGAGATGGACTTTTGTTACAGACCAATTTCACAAATTTTTCCTATTATCCATTAAATATCCATTGAAATAGTACTAGTAAAACAAGTAATGGAGAGACTTGGGGTTAACCTGGAGAGAGTCATTTGTTTAACCTGTAGAGCATTATTTCCAAATATTTTAAGGACCATGGCTTAACATAGAAACTGAGAGTATTGCATTAATGAAGAAACCAAATGTAATTAATAGAATTTGTATTAAAATATCTTTGACTCAAAGTAAAGGAAGACTTTGTGAGGATTAGAGTTATTCCAACAAGGTGTTGACTTTTTAAAGATGGGATGGAATCTCTGTCACTGAGGATACTTTCAGAGATAAAGATTTTTCTGGTCCTAAAAGTTTTCAAAAGAAGCTCAACCCTCACTGCTCAGGTTATTGAAGAAAAGATTTAGAATGTGAATTAATTAGGTGGTCTCTAAACTTCCTTCCTACTGTGATAGTATATGATCCCAACACTTCTTCACATGGGTATCAATGAAATATCTTAAGATGGCTCATATGTTGTTCTTCTCCTTGTTTCATCTAAACACAAGTTCCTTCAAGCACTCCCTTTAAATGATATTGTGTTCTGCCACACACTTTAGATTATTTTTTAATGTCATCATTCTAGTAATTAAGTTCATTTCTGGCTTTTTTTTAAATTTATTTATTTTTTTATTTTTTACAGACTGCATTTTGTTTCATTGCACACAAATGGGGTGCATCATTTTGTTTCTATGGTTGTACATAATGTAGATTCATACCATTCATGTTTATAGATACATGATAATGATTTATTCACTTTGAACTTCAAATTCTAGTTTTGTTCATAAATGTTAATAGTCTGAACATAAACTTTAGAGTCTGAAAGAGAGGCAAACACTTGCTGTTGAACTTGAACCAATTCCTTAGTTTATCTGAACGTTAGTGTAGTGGATGCTGTGATGTTTCATCAAGATCCAGTGTCCCACTTTTAAGATAAAGGCACTCACCAGCTGCGTGTAGTATTGTAGGCTAATTCTCACAGTTGTCATTCCTTTGGAATTGCTTCTTACCAAAGGAAAATACTTTGTCAAGATTATTTCACCTATGCAGGATTAGTCCTTATACCATGACTTGTTACTTTGGGAATGCAGAGGCCAAACCTTCTTGTCTCAAATCAGAATATCTCTGAAAAGCCACCCCAGCTCTAGCAACTCCCAGTGGGATTGATGAACTGAACTTCTGCTACCACTACATTGCAGCTAACTTCTTCTTGCTAATCTTAATCCCTCATGAATCTATAAGTACTGTCCCCAAGAACACTCCCAAGTATACTGCCTGCATGTAAATTTCTGCCTCGTGGTCTGTTTCCTAGACAATTTGCCTAATCTGAATCAATCCTCTTTGAAATAATATTAATTTTATTCATTTCTTCATATTGAAAAGACCTGATGAGGTTTCAAATATGAAATTATTGAGGAAAGATTCAGATTAATTTTTTAACCTGCGCTTTTTATTAAAGGATAACAATGTTTAATTACATTTCAGACTTAGTCTTTATAGACATTTGTGAAAATGAAGGATGATGCAAATATGAAATTAAAATAGTATCAGCCAGAGTAATCACTGTTAATATTTTGTTGTGTTTACTGTTCATATTGATAGTGAGCAAAAATTCAGGTGCTTACAAATGCCTAGTGAATGGTTGGCACTCAATAAATGCTTAATAAGATGAAAAGCAGATGAATGAATGGGTGAGAAAAATCAACATAATTTTAGAACTTTCTGTCTTTCATTTTTCAGACAAAATGTGATGGGTTTCTACAGTGCACTTCAGTGAATCTATTTAAATACTACTTAAGTGCTTCATTACTCCACGTTTTGGTTTCTCATCTGTTAAATGGAACTAAAAATGATACCTATTGCAGGCTTCTAGGAATTAAATGAAATAATCCACATAAAGTTCAAAAAAATCATTTCTCTTTATATAACAATCACCCAATAAATAACATTTGTTATTGAGCATTCATTTCATGCAAGAGACTTAATTCTTCATAAACATTGGATCATCTAATCCTTATACCAACACTTTAAAATAGGTGTTCTTGTATTTCAAAAAGAAAACTTGAAATTCAGAGAACTTAAGAAACTTTTTGAACTCATTTTTGTTTTTAATTCACAGTCTTCAACTCCTTCTTATGATTGGAGTTCGTTAATACTTATACAATCACTTCTATCAGAAAGTCAGAAATTGTTCCAGACTGTTTTCTCTCTTTTATCCCCTGCATCCAATTCTTTACTCATTCTGCCTCCTAACTTGTTGCCTCCCACTTCAGACGTTTCCCCTGGACATGCATTACCCCTGGGCATGTCAATAGTTTCTGACTTCAAGACCTCAAAATTCCCCACCTGAAGGATTCAATTTTCTTCAGAAAACTACTCTGCATATATCAAAGGCAAACCTAAAGTGTCAGGGAGCTAACGCTCTTGGGAGAAAATACCAACTAATGACAGATGAGAGTTGGTCCATAAATAACCTTCAACTCCCCTGAATGGATGGGACAATGCTTAACACACTTCATACAGGGTCCTAATAGGATTCAGCTTCAGTTCCACCATGGGAACCTGTTCATTCTTGCATCCTCTCTTGCTTCCTTCCTTCTGCCACTTCCCTGACTTATTATCCTATTTTCTGTGCTCTCCAAAATAAACTAGTGGCACTCAAATATTGTTGCGTTTGCTTCTTCGAGAATGTAATGTATGGTTATCTCTCCATTCCCACTGCATGTCATAAATCCATTTTATTTCATTTGAACTGTTAGGCAATAGCCTAGATTTCCTCTCAGCCTTCAATCTCTCCTCTCAAACCCTTCCTTCAAAGAAAGTTTTCTAAAACATATATATGATCACAGACTTTCCCTGGCATGAAACTCATTAGTGGCTTCCATTCCATTGTATGCATTCCATTGTCTGCATGATAAAATACAGTCTCTTTAGCAAGGCTTACAAGGCCCTGCATAATCTCATGATCCTGTCCCTGCCTGTCTTCCTGTCCTCCCCTTCCACTTCCACTTGCTTGAAGGCAAGTTCTCATCTCCTGGATCAGTAAGTCCCCAGTGTCTCTCCAGCACTCCCCACAGAGAAAGTGCTTGAGGAAACTGTGTTGCAGTAATAAATGACTGATTGCTGGAAGACACAAAGATGTGTTCAATCTCAAAGCTCATGTTATTCCTACCATAGTGTGCTCTCTAAGGGAGAGAGCAGGCACTGTGATGTTCTGTTGCAGTGATGCACAGGTTTTATTGTACATATGCAATGGTTTTGCAATCCTCACACATTCTAATGTATAAAAATAAGGAAGAGTGTGCTGTAGGGTGCCTACAGAAGAACCACACTCCAAGAAGCTTCATCAAAAGAGGAGAGTTTTATCTCCTCTTTTGTTTTATATCAGATCAACTACATCTCAGAACCCCCTCTATTTTTTTAACCAAAACCTTACTCCTGTTTCTCCCTAATCTAATTTTTTTTAAAGTGCCTTGAGAGAATAAAGCCAGGAAATAAGATCACTCTGCAAAAAGTATCAGAATTGCTCAACTCTCAGGAGATGACTGGAGGTGAAGATGGAGGAAGGAGGCTGGGGAGGAAGGCTGGTTTAACTGCTGCCACTGTGAGGGAGATTCAAGGAGAAAGGAATCCAGATGATTTTTCATGTAACTCAGGAACAATGCATTTGTGTCTTAATAATTACCTCATTGACTTACCCTGTGTGAACCTGAACCAGTTATTAAAATGAGGATTGAAATCACATCATTGGTTCAGAATTCAGACAATGCCTCCACTCTAAGGTTTTGGAAACACTCTTCAAGGGCTCTCCCCATGCTGGGTTTGGGGAAGGGGAGCAGGAAGACAGACAGTCAAGCTTAGCTAATGTTCACAGTGATAATGAGAATACCACTGTTGCTGCCCCATTCCCCTTCTTTGGGTGAAAATGATCTGATTTTGGTTCTTGAGCTCTCTCTCCATAAATACAGATTCCCCTGTCTCCAGAGATGCCTGTTTCCATGGGACACCCAAGGTGGTTCTCGTTCATTTTTCACAGGTTTTGTAACTTCTCACTGCTGCCCATGGGTACCTTCTCCATGGAACAGGCTCTGCTGTTATCATGAACCGGTCTTTGGTTCTAGTTCCATGATATATTTAACCAGTGAGAGAATAAGAACAACTGTTAAATAATTGATATGCAATTATTATTGTGATTATTATTTATCTCTTACTATCTCATTATAGCTATTTCAGGAGGTTACTTTCAATGACCTCTATATAGAAAACATCTGCCCTAGCTAACAGATGGGTAATAGATTCTAAGTAATAACTTTTTTTTTTTTTTTTTTTTTTAGTCCCGGGGATGGAACCCTGGGCCTCCTGTATGCTAAGCACATGCTCCACCCATGAACTACACCCCAGTTATACTAAATAATACCATTAAAAGTCTTAATGCTAAAGTAAAAATGTTTAAGATTTAATCAAAACATCTTCCCCTTCCTCATCTAGACATCTGCAGCCTTAAGGAAAGTATAATCTCTTTCTCCTGCTGAGGCTTCCCTCTCCACTGACCCTGTGCCAGTTCTTATCAAGTCAGAACAGAAATAAGTTGGAGTGGAAAGAGAAAATGAAGAGCATTATTGTTGGGTACTGATGAGGACTGACCTTGCAGCCTTGGGCTTAGTACATGAGTGGAACTTACTCCTTCCCCTAAGGGTATTTGTTGGTTCTCTAGAGTTTCTATCATTTTTGCTATATTACCTAGATCCTGAAAGATCTACATTCCAAGCAAAAAACCCTAGGAAATCTGTGTTAAACTTCAACTTCTTACTGGTGGGTTTTGCAGTCAAAGGTGGCCACATACCTGGCTTTGTGCTCTGTGTGTGTGTGTTTGTGTGTGTGTGTGTGTGTGCGCGCTTCTGTGTGTCTTTTTGTCTCCATTAGAAACAAACAAGCATCACTTGACCTTACAAGTACTGGAGTCACAGGTACATTCCATCACAGCAATCTGCATGTTGTCACCATGGCCTGACTCAGCAATCCAGTCGTCCAACCAAGTCCCTCAACTCTCCCCAGTGCAAGGGGTGCTTTGCAAACTCTCAAGTCATCACATGGATGCCTCTCTCTGGGCTTGTGACGAAAGGGGTAGAGTAGTAATAAGTCTCTTGTTGGCTATTTCATAATTCAGCCCACAGGGCAGGCAGCCATTAAGGTAAAAAGAGTTGGACCAAGTTAAGGCTAAAAGATGAGCTGATTCTTCTCTCTTCTTCCTCACAGCATTTGAAGGCCCATACCAGTGCATGTGCACACTACTTCCTGAAATCACATAATCATTTATCAGGCAAATCAATAAATATTTAGTAAGTGACTACTAAATGCCCAGTCCTGTGATGGGAATGATAAATTCAATGGGGAATCCCATACAGATTGTAGAGGGAGCTCAATACCCTAATGAGGAAGAAATGTTACATATACAAATATTGATCATTTATGGATGACAATGAGACCTGTCATATAGATCATCTTACAGTAGACTATGCTTTGATAATATAACCATGAGTTCTTAGTAGCTTCAACAGTTCTCATGCAGTAACAGTGCTTCATGTTCAGCTGCCCTTCTGCTCCATGATGCCATTATCCCTGGAATCAGGCAGAAGGAACAGCCCCTGTAGAACCTGTTGGCTTCATGGCAGCACCAGGTGGAACAGCACAGAGAACTTCTGCATAGAACTGATAAACCACTTTCCCTTGGGTTCCATTGAACAGGGAATGTCTTTGGCCCCTTCTGATGTCAGGGGAACACCAGGAACAAGACACAGGGATAGGCACCATGCAAAGCCTGCAAATATTTGGGAAATACAATATAATTCATCACACACATCATGACAGAGGAATGGAGGAAGTGGTTTAGGAATTTGGAAACATGAAGAAGACTTCTAGCTGAGAGTAAAAAGGAGATTTTCTGGAGGAGATGATGTTAAGCTGGGTTCTGAAACATTGGAAGCCCAATGAGAAGGGTTAAAGGAAGTAGGATAAAGAAAACCTGCAGCTGTGAAGGCAAGGTCCTAGGGATTGCTGTGCAGACAGAGCAGAGCATGGGATAGGAAAGGAACAGAAATAAAACTGAAATATGATTATGGAAAGTCTTAAATTCAAGCTGAGGAGTCAAAACATTGCTGTGAAAGCAACAGATACAGAGTAAGGGTAGAAGAGACATGGTAAGGGATATGCAGAACTGTGCAGCAGATAGATTTATCTGGTCTGAAAACAGTGCTGCTTGGACATGAGTTTAAGACCCTGCTTTTGCAGACCTTCCCCTGGCCCTTCTCTCAACTGCTCACTTCCCAAGACCAGTTCAAATATTCACATTTGTGTCTGAAGACGGATTTGATTCTCCCACGAAGAATTAATTGATCTTTTTCTTCATATACACAATCCTTTTCCATTTTATCCTGAATATTTTTTTGTGTGTATGTGTGTGTGTGTGTGCTTCCATTACGGAAATATCAGTTCTGAAACAGAAGTTTGGCCTTCATTTTTGTATTTTTTGTTTCAACTCAGGGCTACACACAGTTTTGTTTGTTGAAAGGACATTTGAATGACGAACAACTCAGAGGCCCAAATGCAAGTTTCCTGCAATTGTCTTTTAATGGACTGAAGACTGGAATGGAAAGTTCAGATGAAATACACTGATTAATATTATATGTTTGTTTATATATATACTTTATATTGCTAGTAAATTCTGAGGAGGTTTACTCTATATCTTATATTTTAATATACTGTCCTTTGCGTTCCAATATTAACATCATATGAATGAAAACAAATATGTCACACTTACCTAAGTTGGAGCATACAAGTTTAGTCTGACATTAACTGAGAAACCTAGAGGGAGTACAGTGTACTCCAGTGCACAGGAACCCGCTTCTCACATCATGTCTTATGCACCTTCACTATAGAGCACGAGTTACTGAGGAAGTTAAAATAGGGAAGGCCCAAATGCTAAAACCCACTTTAATATCCACAAGGCCAATTAACCATAAATATGTTCTGGCCTAAAATTCCCAGTTGTCATAATTGCTCACTAATATCTCTCCAAGGCATTCTGGATTTTGCAGTTCTCTGCTTCATTAGGAATGGAAGGTTATCTGGTCCCAAAGAGAGCCTACGTAGTAATGTTGAAGAGGAGATAATAAGTCTAGACTCCTTGGAAGGGAGACTTGAGGAGACCTCATTTTTCAGCTTTCTTTCTCTGAAGGAAATAATAGGGATGGTGTAAATTACAGAAATCCAAATCCTATATGGAGGCTGGAATCATAGTTATTAAGGGAATTCCATTCAAACTGGTATAGTACAGAGGATGGCCTATAGAATCATTGGCAAACCCCAGGACCTTCAAACAAGCAGGTGTATTAGTTTCCTGAGGTTGCTGTAACAAATTACCACAAACTGAGTGTGTTCCAAGAAAAGAAGTATATTCTCTGAACAGTTCTGGAGTCCAGAAGTCTAATACCAAGGAGTCAGCAGGGACAAGCTTTCTCTGAAACCTCTAGTGAACGATCTGTCTTTGTTTTTCCTGGTGGTTATTGCAACCCTTAGCATTCCTTAGCTTGTAGCAACCTAAACTCAATCTGTGTCTCTATCTTTTCACAGTCATCTTCACTCTGCATCTTCTGTATCTCCAATGACTCTTGTTACAAGAACAATCATCATATTGAATTTGGGGCCTAAACTAATTCAATATGACCTCATCTTAACTTGATTATATCCATAAAGACCCTATTCCTAAATAAGGTCACATTCACAACTTGCACATGGACATGATTTTAAGGAGATACCCAGGTAAGCAGGTATTTGAAGGAACAGCTGAAGTACTGAGGGGTGAATGCTATTACCTAAGAAAGCTAAAAACCAACCTCATGAAGGAATGGCACACAAAGGACTGGAGATCTCAACTTGTGTAGCCATTTGACAAGTCTAAATAAAAGTAAGGAGAACTAAATATTTCAACCACTATCCTTGAATTTACTTCTGAGTTCGTTGTGTATCACTTAATTTATGTTATGTCCCATCCTGAAGAACTTGAAGTCATAGAAATTGTAAGGATTTTAATATTCCTAAAGGAATATTCATTATTCCTCAAGGAACCTAGCTTTCACAAAGTAGATACAACATGTCTGAACATGTAGAAATTATCTCATTGAACTCCCTGTCAATCATGGCAAGTAGCAATTATTTCCCCTATGACACAAGTAAGGAAACTAAACCTGAACAAATTGTTTCCTTTTCCCAAGGTTATTCTTGCACATATTTAACTACTTTTTGTTTTTGAATGGAAGTAAGTGCAAAATCCTAATCAAATTCATTAATTTGATTAATTTATGCAAAATATTATCTGGAGTCACATATTCTGTGAATGATGGAAACTGATGTTCATATTATTATTTAGCTCACACATTATTTAGGGCAGAAATTATCCTACTCTCTTTCATGACCTCCATGAAATCTTAGAGCCTAAGGAATACACAGACCACATTTGATGGTGGGATTGTAAATTGTTTTCACAAATCCTCTAGTCAGAATTCACACTTCAATTCCAAATGAACCAAAAAATACTATTAAATGTCATGAAATCCAATTCTGGTCTACAACCTGCCAAATAACCATCAGGTCATTTTGAGGAACTTGGTTCTCTAGTTCTTGACTCCCTCATTTGTTAAACCAGACCATGGTGCCAATATCCCTCTTAAGGCCTTTTTGCTTTATTGTTTTGTGATTATAAATATTTCCAAACCATAATATCCTTCTGAAACTTCTATGCAAAAACCTATAATTGGTTAGAAACATGTTTTAAGGCATTTTAAGTTCAAATTTTTATTTGATCACAGCCTGATTTCTTTCAGACCCTTGTTAATTTTTAAGAATGTGTAGTACCATATTGAGACTAGATGAAATATTATAATGCCTCAGTGCTCTCTAAAGCTTATTTCTTTACTATTGATGCCCAAATATTGTCTTCCAGGATAATTAAAAATGTTGATGCTATATACACCTAAGAAGAAGGTGCTTCCTGAAGCATAATTTTTCCTCCTTGTGGGTATTGTTTCCTTGTACTGCCCACAAGACCTCCTCCCCTTGGAAGAAAACCTTGGGTCCATGTGTTTGGCAGATGATTAAAGCAAACTCTGTTTACAGGTTTTCCTTTTGACCCAGTAAAATCAGAGAAAAGAGAAAGACCACATTACTGACTTTCCTCTGTGCAAGGATTTCCAAACCTTAGGAACATGGACATGATGACTCCTCAGAAAGAGCACTTTGGATTCATGTTGGCAAGCACATCAGTAAATAGCATAGCTGGAGGATCTGCCTTTAATAAGGTTGTGTTTTATTTGCAGTCCTTAAATAGGTCTATTTCTTAGATGTAGGATAAAAGTTTTTACAATGTCTAGGATGGCAAGGAGTAAGTTTTACCTGGCCTTAAGCATAATTTGGCCACCAAGAGAAATTCACCATATTTGAAATGCATCGATTTAAGTAGTTCAAAACAGACTATCAATTTTCCATCAGTAGTTCTTAAATACATCAGTTATTTTTGAAATAGATAAATTTATGACTTTATGTTATTAGTAATTACACATTAGTTTCATGTGCATCCATTTGGGGAGATGTATTGATGAAATAGTTGCTTTTAAAATTATTTTTATTTGAAAACTAATTATTTAAAATAAATAAACTATTTAAACTGCTTAAATTCAGGCTTCTTAAGTTTAGGGATATTCTCATTACAAAGAAAAAAATTCAGTGGTTGTAAGCATTAAGACTAGAAGAGAATTTTTTGATTCATGGAGATGCAGAGGAACCTATCTCCCATGACCAGAGTAAGTTAGTTATAAAAATTGATCATTTTGGAAACCTATAGTCTCAGAAGTCAATGTAAGCAAACAATATAGAAAGTAAAAAGATGTTTTCCCTGTGAAATCTGTAAATAATAATAATATGCGCAACACAACAGATAAATAATATTATAATTATCATAATACTATGAGAAAAAGTCAGTTTTAAAACCAAAGTAAATAGGGTGGTCACAATATCCCCACTGAAGAGAAGAAGAAAGAAAGAACAGATGAAGGATGAAGCAGTTAGGAAGCTGTGATAATAGTTGGTACTATTAGATACCATCTGGGAGACTGCTCAACCTTTTTATTAGGTTCTGTGATTTGTCCAATTCACCTTTCCCACCAGGTTCCTAGCAGCCTCCTTGACACTATCCCTTTGGTGGTGTGTCTTAAGGAACTGTATTTTCAACTTTTCTTTGAATTTTTAAGGAAGGCTTTGGTATCCTTCCAACAAATGTTCTTTTTAACTAGCTCAGTAGAACTGTTTTCCAATACTTGCAATAAAAATAAATCCACCAAGATAGTTAGCTATCAGCCATGCATGAGTTGCAGGAAGAGTTAGCACCAGTATGGTATTATTCAGCAGGTCCTGTGTGGGAGAATCCTTTGACCACCATGACAAGCAGCTTACTCATGGTGCTGACCCTTCATTTCCAGGAGGAGAAAGTTGCTCTGTGGGAAGTTCATTACTCTCAGAGAGAATTCTTCAGTAGTGACACCTGTTTCCTGAAAGAGAAGCCATCTTCAGTCAACCAAGTGAGAGTGAGGATGGAAGTTACTATTCTCTAATCATTTGCACTGGTGCTCAAATGCCGCCAAATTTAAAAAGTCTTCTTCATTCAGAGCATTCAGTCCTCATTTTGGTGACCACATTATATGTATAATGGGCAGTTTAGATCAGTACCACTTGGAACTCATTTGGAATTTATGGCTTCCCCCAACTCCTGTTTTCTGGATTCAGACTCAATTTATGGCTTGGAACACAGTGTTTCCTACAGGAAAAACTTTGAAATGTGCCGGAGAAAAAAGGGCTCTTGGAGAATATTAAATATCTCTTACAAAACACCAAGCTGATGAGTAAATGAGAGTGTAAATGAATCCAGATAAAAAGTATTGTGTTTCCATTCCAATACTCAGGGGCTTAAGAGTTAAGGGAAAAAGTTTTGTGAGGAAATGTGTTTTAGGTTATGCCAAATACAAAACGTGTGCAAAAAGCATTTGAGATGTTTTTCCTAGATTAAGATGCCGCCACATTACCCCTTCTCAGTAATTAGTAAATTAGACAAGTAAAATTTATGTGTAAATTCAATGCAATTCATGGGCATGAATAACCATCCCAAACTACAAACTGCAATTAAATACTGAATATTTGCAAAGTTGCCCTGGAATAAATTCCAGGCTTTAAAGAAGTTGCGAATTGGGCCATGAAAAAAGAGATGAAGGCATTGACTGGCAGAATTCGATTTTACTTTAAATGTGGCTTTTGAATTATTTTTGCATTTAGTCATTTTAAGAATGTGGATGGGAGATTAAAACTGAATAAACTATTTTAAGTGGGCACACAGTTCAAATTCTCATTCTTTATAACTGTAGAAGAGAACAAAAGCTATCAGACTTTGGTCCAGAGCCAAAAGTAAAATAAAATAAAATAAAAAATAAAAAAAAATGATGGTGTTGAATCATGCCTGCAGATCTGCAACTGGTTACTCCTCCTCCTTTGACTCTATGGAAGATACAACTAATTAGAACAAATAAATTTAAAAATTAAAAAAAATTATTTGGTGTCTATTTCCAATGTCATGATAGTGAGCACTTTTTAAAAAAGTGACACCACGGATAGTTGTCCATTTCTCTTCAACTAACCTCTGCTGAGATCTTCTCAACAGACCCTTGTCTGTAGATACAGAGATAATAACTGGCTTCTGCCCTCCAGCAACTAACAAGGTGAGAGAAAGAGAAGACACACAATAAGCAACCCATCATATTTGGAACCCCTATTCTGAGGGGTTGGAAAAAATATTCATCGATTCTATTTCTTGGATGAAGTGTCTCTAAGATCTTTAATCCATACTTACATTTACTTCATCTTATGAACTCTGCATTTCTCCCCACTTATCTGTCAATCAGTCATTGTCATGGTCTCTCTGTGTGACTTTTGCAGCTATGCATCCTGGTCCCTCTCCAAGCTCTTTAGATATAATGTCAATTTCAAGTGCTATGTTTCTTTGACTCCCCATCTATTGTTTGCATGTCATAATATGTAATAATTATTTGTTAATTTTTTAAAATAAAGCATGTGGTTATTGTGAAACATGCTCATTAAGATTCACAAATTATTTTATTAAGTCCAACGCATAATCTTCAACGTAATAAATTCACATTTCACAAAGACTATTGGGTAAAATTCTCTCAGGGAATGATGGAAAAGTTACCAAGTGAGCTTAATTCTCACAGGGATCTAAACAGAACTGTGCATGCTTTTATTTGGTTGGTAAGGATAACCCCACCTCAAATGTTTAGCAAAGTAAGATGATTCTTCCTAAATGTCCTGGCCACTCCTTGGAGGACAAATTTAAATGAAAATCGTACCCCTCACATATTTATTATGACAAAAACCAACTATGACGATAATTTACTTGCAGTGTTTCCAAGCAAAATACAATTCTATGGAGGAATTACAATGCAAAGAGGAGGTTCTTGCTAAAGCTTCTGAGAAACACAACCTTCACAGTTAATCCATTATGTTTTGAGTTCTTATTCTAAACATAATCTAGTTATTTAATCAGAGGGGTGGGTAAAGTCAAAACCAGACCAATTTTAGTCTAATACTATCAACAAGAAGAAAGAGGTACCAGGATTATGTGGGTGGGCTTCCAAATTGCCTTTTCAAATGGTTCCCCTGACAAATGGCTGGAGTCCAAGTGAATACACAGGGAGGAGGTATCAAAATAGCATTTCAAAAAGCTCTCGAACGGGGTCTATTTATGGGGCATTTTGGAATGCTATAGCTGACACCAATTACAAAGACCAAGCATTTGAGAGTTGGCATAAAAATAGAATGTCAACCTGTAGTTTTTAGGGGTTGAGAAAAGTGCAGTGTTGTAGAATTTACTTCTCCCAAGGCCCAAGGTGCTCCCCAACATAGTACTACTGGCACAGCTATGAACCATTGGAAAGAAATCCATATGCAGTGGAAACAGTGAGTAGAAGAGATGCTATTTCCTTGAAACTGGGCAACTTAGAATTCATATTGTCATATGTAGAAAAAAGCCATATCTGTATTTTTCATAATTCTTCAGAGAATGATTACTACTCAATAGTTCTGCAATGCACTGGTCCTTTGTTCATTCATTCAACTCATTCAACATTCATTTTGCAAATGCCAGTCATTGTTTTAAACAATGGGAATGCAATGATAATTAAGATATGGACCCTGACATAAAGAGCTTACCAACCAGCAGAGGAGACAGATGTCCCCCAAGATGATGATTCTAAAAAATGAGTTCTGCTAAACAGTTTTCTCAACCTTGGCATCTTTGTTGATCAATGTTGATATTTTGGGCTGGATATTTCTTTGTTGTGGGGGCTATCCTGTGCATTGTGGAATATTTAGCAATATTCCTGACCTCTTCCCACTAGCAGACAGTAGCACCCTCCTAGCATGAAACCCAAAATATCTCCACACACTGTCAAATATTCCAAGGAGGCAAAATCATGACTTGGTTTTGAACCACTGTACTAAAAGCACATTCCAGAAATTGTGGAAGCACAGACAATGGAATCTTTATTCCATCTAGAGGAGTCAGAAAAAGTGATGTTTTCATCAAGTTTTGAAATTCATTCATTCAACAAAATATTGAGCACTGACCATCTGCAAAGTGCTAGATTATGCCTGAGAGTAAATAGTAGCCTTCTCAATGGAAGGGAGTGATGTACATGGAACAGAGTGATGTGCAGGGAACTTCCAGGCGTTTGATATCTGTAATCTGTGGCAGTAAGAAAATGAAGCTAGAGAGTTGAGGATGACACAGTTCAAGAAAAGCCTTGAGCTTCATGCCAAGAGGTTTAGGATTTTGAATTATACCCTGTGGGTCATGAGAAGCTACTGAAAGATTTTAAGCAAGAGCTTCTTATGCATGAATCACAAAGACTGTGTGTTCAGTTGGCAAAACAGTTTATGGAAAAGTCAAACATCCTGTCAACTACTGCCTTCCCTCCAACAAGTAACCATTGTGCCTGGGTCCTCTCACTGGATGAATCTCACAGATGATCTCCTAGAACCCAGTTCCTCGGGTTTAGAGATCCTTAAAGAAATTCACTGCTGCCCCTTCGAGAGATTTGCCTTCACAGTAGGAATAGGATGATGCAGGTCTGTTGCTGTGTGCTCTGTATGCTGGAAGCACATCCCTCCAAGCTGCAAAAGGAAGAAATACCAGTCGAAGAGAAACTCAAAACGATAAAACAGTTTGCAGAGTCCAAACTATTTTACCGATGCCCTAATTTCTAACTTCCAACGTCTCAATTTTCCTTTTTGTAAAAGAAACTTTGCTGCTTGGGTCTAGGTGGCTTACGGCAGCCTGCCAGGCTCCCAGATTAAGTGAAAGTCATTACAAAATGTTTTACACACATGGGAAGCACAGGGACTGCTCGGTGCTGGTTTGGCCCTCCAACATTAATTCTAATTATCTCAAAATGCAAACATGCTCAAGTTTCCAGCAGATGACATTGTTTTCTCCTTGACATCAGACATAAAAGAAAGAAAAATAAACATGGGACAGTGACAGCATTAAGCTGGTAGTCATTTTTCTTTAATATTTCAAATTCAATTCCAGACCAGATTCTCTGTTTCGTCCTAGGGATGAGGGTAGGCAGACTGCCGTCTTGCTCTGATGAAAGCCTTTTCTTTCCAGTTAGCTTAATTAAGGGAAAAAGGGAGGAAGCCAGGAGGAGAGCAGTCTGGTTTAGATCAGGGTTAGAGTCTTGGGTTTTACAAACACACCACAGATTTTTGTTGTTTTATGTTTTCAACATTTCTCTGGTTTTGGGTAGAAAGGCCAGTTCCGTTTTCGAAATGAGCTAACCCCATGGGTCCAGTGACTTGGCACTTTTGTTCAATGTGTGGTATTTTTTGATGACAGCAGAGCAGAGTCAGAAAGAGTCTGTAGGTTTCAACACAGTCTCAAAAACCTGAGAGAGGACGTGCAACTGCCGGGGCAGGACTGAGCACCAGGTCCTCAAGATCTATAAATATCATCAAAGTTAGACCCTCTATTGAAACACTCTCAGATCATGTGAAAAATTACTTAATGTGTAAATTCTATCGGCTACAGTGACCATGCTGTATAGTAGTTTTATAACCAGGTATCTTAAATTTCAAACTCATGCAGGGGATCTCCTTTATTGCTCTAGAATATGTTGTGTCCTGTATGTCATTAAAATGCTTTATGTGTCAGCTATGTATTCAAGGTAATCAGCTCATCCTGATTTTTCTGGAACTTCCCTGGTTTGCTGGAGACTTTTGGGTTTTAGCACAATAAGAGTTCTTCTCTCTGGGACATCTCTTAACCTCTGACAAACCAGGATCCTTGGTCACCCTCTTCCAAGATAAATTGTGAATTATAATTCTTGGGAAAAGGATGGCAGTATGCTAAGCTTTCATCTCCAGAGACTAGGTGTAATTCCTCTTTTCCATTAGATATTAGCAGTTATTTGGAGTTCAAAATTTTCCCCATTTACCCAACTTGTGGAACTAACACACTGCATAGTCAATGTTAGGCAGGATGAAAGCTTCCAATTACCATTAGTACTGGATAAGAAGCAACAGAGTGAGACCAAGGTGATCATGTATTTCTCACTTCTAGTGTCCTACCAATAAAATTCTTTTCTCATACACAATTTGCATTGATTTCATAAGCACATGTGGTACCTGGCACTACAATGGTCCCGGTGAAGTCATCATTCCAATGAGGAGATACCTGCTATCCACAAAAGACAGTACATGCATGATGGTGGGCTCACTCTGGGCCCACTGTATGCAAATGATGATGGAGAAGGGAAGAGGAAGTTCAAATATCTGCTGTCTTCATCCAGGAGACAAGTAGATACTGCTTACTTCTTGACATTGAGAATCAGAGGAATCAGAATTGAAAAATAAGTTTATATCTTCTCCTTGTCTAATGAAAAATATTATAAAAGAAACCATTATAGAGAACAAGAGCTGTAAACAAAAGAAACAGCATGAAAACCTTAAAACAGAAAACAAAACAAAATGAAATCAAATGAAAGAAGATGAAAGCATTCCTATTATGATCACAAACATAAAGTTGAAAAATACAACTACATTTAGCATTTGACTGACACATTGAAAACAGTCAAATATAAAAGACTTTGTAAAGAATCAGCTTTATTGAATTACCACTTGTTTGCAGTAAAATGCACTATTTTAAGTGTAAACTTCCATCAGTTTTGGCAAATTTACATATCATGAAAGCACCACTACAACCAAGACGTACGACTTTCCACTATCTCAGAAAGTGCCCCTTCCCAGGCCCTTCCCCACTCCTCCTCCACCGGCACAATCCTATGATCAGTGTTGTGCTAGTGATTTTGAAAATTTCAACTAAAGAAATAATTTTCCAAGACTCAGATTACTAAAATAATTGATTCAAAATAATAGAAAATCGAATGAAACAAAAACTGTAGAATACATTTTAAAAGTTGGTAAATAAAGTCAGATGAATTTCCAAGCAATTTGAACTGCTTTAACACAGAAAAGGATGGAATCATTCTCCACTCAGTTTTCTCAAGTTACTAGTAAAATCTGACAAAGATATAAAAAGGGAATAGGGGATCAAAGTTGGGACTAAAAACGAGTCCTATTTGTTAATTACATGTGAAAATTCTAAATTACTTTGCATTCATATGCAATATGAATATATTGTTAAAATATATGAAGTGCTCTAAGAGATTCAATTCCAAGAATTGAGGAGTTATTTAATATTAGTCAATCTAATAGTGAAATATAGATATATTTTGACATATATGTGTGTCAATTTTATCCTCAAAAATCTATAAGCTTCATGCAGTTTAAATATAATACAAATGGGATTTTTTTCCTTAGAATTTGAGAAATAGCTCTAAAATCAGTCTGAGAGAACAAAGGGTTAAGGCTAGCAAATAAAATATTGTAGGCAGAGGCAAGGAGGGAGAAATGGACCTGCAAAATAGGAAGCTATAGCAATGAGAAAATTTTGTCCTGGGGCCAAAATAGAGGAGTAGACAAAATGAAATGTCCCAGGGAGATATTCACATAGAAGGATTTCATTTTCATATTCCTTGCATCTAAAAGGATCTGTGTGACAAGTGGTGGTCAGTGGAATGTCAGAAAAACTGAAAGAAACTACTTCCAGGCCTGACCTACAAAAAGGCCTTAGAGGCCCTTACGGGCAGCTCAAATCGAAGGACCCTGAGAGCTCAGAATCATAGGATGGAATAGAGACAGGAACCCTGAGTCATTGCTTGGAGGACAGATGCCCAGAAGATCCACCCAACAAGTGGTGATGAGCTTATAAATGTTGAATAACCAGCTTTGGGTGGTGGAGATGGGCGACTCTGATTGGTAGCTCTTGCCAATTTCTGTAATGAAGTTCTCCCACTATGGCTGAATTTAGGCAACCAATGTGATGTCACAATGTGACCACAGACTTGGGAGGAAACACAACCAGTTCTTACTAGCCAGAATTAACCAGCTCTAGTATACCGCTGCCCCCAGCCCACATCCAACTGTGTCGTCATTGAGAAAAAAAGAAATAAACATGTTGGGTTTAGCCTCTGAGATTTGGGGGTGGCTCATGGTAAGAACTAGAGAGAACTACCTTAACTAATATAAGCTATCACTTAGAGAAATAGGAGAAACAACCTACTTGGTTTTAGCACAGCTGTTATGTCAAAATTTGACAACGTAATAGAATAAAGAAAACATAAACAGTCCTTTGTAAAATATAAACAATAAATGTCTTACATATTCTTAAACAATCTTAAACAAAATTTAATTAATCAGACAAAAAATACATGAAAGTTGAATTTATTATAAGAATGTAAGAATGGATTAGAAGTAGACACTCCACTATAATTTGTCACAGTATGTTCTTAGAGAAAATCATTTTATCATTATAGTAAAACCTGAAAAAGCAACATTCATTTTTCATGTTAAAACAAAACAAAAACTCACTCTACTAAGTGGATACTTCCATAATACATGGAAAAAATATGGATAATAAATCAATAGCCAGTATCATAATTTGCACAGGAAACATGAGAATTCAGGAAAGAAAAAAAAAAAAAAACCAGGAAGTCCACTCTTTCTTATTTTATTTAACATTGATCTGAAGTTCTGGCTTTGCAAATTAGCCAAAAATTTGAAATTAAGTTAACTCTTAGGAAGAAAGAAGAAAAAATTCTTCATGCTTATTATTGTGCATCCGAAAAATGCTAAGATCCATGAAAAATCTTTTAAAATAAATAACTATAAGGAAAAGGCAAAATTACAGTTATGTCTTGCCCAATGATTTTTCAGGCCTGGAAGTCACTGGAATAGAATTTGAGGATGTGAGATCCTACTACAAAAGTCTGCTGAGAATGCAGTTGGACACCAGAATAATTACATGATAAGGTAATTTTGACAGAGTCTCTGTCCTCTGTTCCTAGTCTACTCATTCTATTCTCTCTCTCTCTCTCTCTCTCTCTCTCTCTCTCTCTCTCTCTCTTTCATGAACACAAACATACAGCCCCTTGGCATCTGCTAAATAGAAGGAGAATAAAAATTGCAATGAAAATTATCTGCACAAGGCACAAGTCTGTAATTTTTACCTCCAATTCACCATTCAAAAAATTTCTTTCTAACTTCTTTCCCAAATATATTCCTTATCCTGTGCTGGTCCAAATAACAACTGGATCTGGATCTGGATTCAAATATCCATATCTAACATTTCTTTTTCTGCCATGTTGTATGCCTCCAAGGGGCATTCAAGATGGTTACCAATGCAAACAACCACTCACATTTTCTCCCGAGCCTGTCTTAGTCAACTTCTCTGCTTTTCCCTTGGTTCAAACCATGTCACCTCTGGGCAGAAAAACATCCCTGACTTTGAATGTATGTTACAGGAAGTTACAGGTATAATACAAATAGTGTAAAATAATATGTTTTAGAGGAAGTGACATTATATGTAGTTAGTGGGACCCAGATAGTGACTTAAAATTATGGTAGGCTAAAGACTGGATATTTCATAAAAATGTATACAATAAGTAAAGTTTGACTAAATTATATTAAATTAATTAGAAAGTGTCTCTCATGGGGGCGGCATGTATTCTATGTACTAGAGAGAGAAAGGGAACAGGGAAAACATGGTGTTGCTGATCTGCGTCTTCATTTGGGTGAGATATACCAGGTAGGTAAACAGGAAGCTCCCAGGAGGGAAGATGGCAATTTGGGTTGCTCCATATTATCTGGCCACATGAACCTAAAATCAAAATCTTTTTTTTTTGTTCTACCATGGACTTTTGAGTTCTCATCATGCCCAGGACACACAGATAAGTTGCCTTTGGGGCATGCACCATCACAAACTGCCTTCCCCCTTCACTCTGGCCCCAATCAAGGATACCTCTCAAATTCTCACTTCTGCTGTAGCCTGATCTCTTTCCCTTACCTTCTTTCTCAGCAGTTTATTTTCTTACTTAGGTGAAAAATTCACAGAAAAACTATTCGGTGTGGTCACATGGAATGGCAATAGTGTTCAGAAGACCTCAGGAACCTCGGGGATTATCTGTATAGCCAGTTAATGAAGGTTCTATGCTAGGCATTGGAAACCAAAGCAGGGCAGATACAGTTCTGGTCCTGGAGGATATAACCACATAATATCTATATTATGACACGTATCTATAATAAGGAGACTACCCATGTGAAAAAATACCAACAAAACTTCATGTGCTGTCAGTGTCCATGTAGAACAATGAATAGGATTGCCATGTAGGGCACCAAGGGAAGCTTCCTGGAATGATGGGGCTTCAGCTGCACTTGAAAGTTGTATAGGATTCATAAATATGGTGAGGAAGGAGAAGGGATTCTGGCAACAAGGACAAGTGACTATACTAACTGCTGCTCTTCTCTTATCATGTTGGCCACTCAAGCTGCTTTCATTCCCTGGAGAGTAGGCTCACGTCTGACTCGACAGAAAATCCACATTTTGAATTAGACGTGGTGCAAGTCTGAGGGTGACCTATAGCTGGACTCCTAACTGTAATAAAACTGGTTCTGTCTTCTCTACTAATTAACTTTTTTCTCTCATAATCATTCCTGGTGTGATTTGTACCATGCAATCTGTATAATACTGTTCTGGTGGAAGACATATGTTTTGCATCAAAACCAATTGCTGCTTATTGCTGCTTGTCATGGTTCTCAAACCCCAACTATGTTCTGAAATGTTTGTGCATGAGATGGAGTTACAAAGTGTAAATCAAAAGAGAAAGCTACAAAAACAATCAGTCACTGACAAACATAGGCAATGACCAACCAGAATGGATCCCAGTTCATACTGGCTGCATTTCGACCTGTAAGGGAGAATACCACCAAGCCTCAGTTTCCATTCAGATTCTTCAAAGACTGAGCATTCAGTGCTAGTCGTTTGGGATGCCATGACTGTATGCCATATAAGTATCATTGGAGACTGATTTTCCCAGAGAACACTTCTCCTCCTGTAGCAAAATCATTACCTACACCTAGAGAAGGAATAGTCTCGACATCTCAACAACCGTTGATCATACTTCACTCCATGTGCAATTACCCATGCCTAGCAAAGTTAGAGCTGTTAAAACTATTCTCACTTCTCTCACTTTCTTGGAATGGAAACTCCAGCCCCTGTTGTCTACATATCATTGCACAGGAAACTCCACTTACAGTGACATCCATCCCCCAAAGACTTAATTTCATACAAAATCCCACTTTAGCCACCATCCAATTCTACTGACTTGCTTTAATGATGTAATGTAGGAGTCTTCCTATCAGTAATTAGGATGGTTGACTCTTACATTCTTCATATTCATAACAGTGCACAAATTACCATAAAGAGTTTAAACTCTAAAGCCATCTTCTTGAGGCTTCCCATCGACCTCACTCTGTTGATATATAGTGAGGTTTTGCCCTCCAGGTACAAGTAATCTTTCCTAATTAGGTATCTTCCTGTGGGATGCAACACCCAGTTGTCTTCTGAACAATTGCATAATAGGAGTGAGAAAACACCTTTCAGCTAATGAAGGTCTTAAATTAAAATCGCACAGTGTCATGTTGAAATTGATGGATAACGGGCCAAAGACTACTTCCTGGTTCTAGGAAGGATGCTTTCAAAGTTCTGTGAAGAAGTTCATAAGGCTTCTTGAACATCAAATAAGTCTCAAAACAAAGGGTTCTGGAGACTTACTACAATTGCCAATGGACCAGAAACAGATGGATTAAATTTCCTCTTAAAATACACAAGGGATTGAAAATTCAGAGGGGGAAAAAAGTGATTGGCAAAGTACTATTTGGGGTTTGCTCAAAACCAGCCTCTTGGAATAATCATACCTAGTATTGCCACACCTAAAATATAAACCTAAAACATAGTGGAAGTTCAGTGTGGGTGGCAGAGGCAGGTGGCCCATGGTGGAGAGATTCTGGAATGCAGATTTAAACTCAAAAGAAAGTGAGCCACTAGTGCATGCCTGTAATCCCAGTGGCTCAGGAGACTGAGGCAGGCAGATCATAAGTTCATAAGCCAGTCTTAGCAACTTAGTGAGATCCTGTCTCAAAATTAATAATAAAAATAGCTGGGGATGCAGCTCAGTGGTTAAGTGTCCCTGGAGTCCTCAGTACCCCCCCCCAAAAAAAGGAGGGTGGGAAGGAAAGAGGTGTAGAGAAGTGTGGTAGAACAGAGAAATGTATTAGAGAAGACACCAGATGAGAAAGAAATGTGGAACCAAGGCAACTGACTTTGCAGAAGAATTTGGAGTAGAAACCCTTTCCTCTCTGAGTCCCAACTCCACACCCTCCACCTGCTGGGTATGAAAGTCAACTTGTTCCTTGATGTATGCTTTGGCACCTAGAGGTGGGCCCAGGCATCCAGATAACTGTTTAAATGCCCGGAGTGTTTATGAGAAGTGCAAATAGCTAAATAGGTTACCTGAAGAATTCTGCCCTGGAAATCAGGCAGAAGGATAGTATTTGGGAAACTAAGAATATAAAAATGAATATCAGATATATGAAAAGATTTTTGTTTTCAAACTTCTCTAATTTTAAAAAAAAATTGAATGCAACTTGTTGGAAGCAATGAGATTTATGGAGAAGATGAAAACATCAGATTCAATGGAAGGTATTAACACCAAAGGAGTTTGCTCAAGAGAAAGTAAAACAAGAGGAACCCAACCCAACTCCAGGAGGACATGGCTTCAAGTCCAAACACCAGGTTACTACAAAATTTTAAAAGTAGGAAAAATTTCCTTTGTCTCTTTGTCAGTCCTTCCTTACCTTCATAGTTACAAAAAAACTTTCCAGTAGAGGAAAGCCTGCCTGCTGACCTTTGGGCAACCTCCTCTGAGACTTGTCATGGCTCTCAGTCCCTCAGAGTATAGGATATGGACCAAAGAAGCAGTGCAAATGTAGGAGAACTTGATGCCAGCAAGTGACTTTGTTTAACCTGTCTATTGACTTTTCAAAGCACTGGATGCATCTCAGCCTCAAAATATTCATGTCATGGTAGTATCCAAGCCTTCCACCCAATACTTGATATATACCATTCAAAGAGTGGACAAATCAAAGAATTTAAAAAGTGAACGTAAGTTTTATTCAAAGAAATAATAGATAAGCTATGAATGGCAGTGGTCACTTCTTAAATGTTTTGCAGTGTCTCTGTGATTCATTTTTTTGGTACAGATTTCAGAATTTTTAAGTCCATTGTATTTGGGTTACATTTTATAACCTTATAATTAACATTCTGAATATGCCCATGTTTTTTCTCCTACCCTGCCTTGCAGCTTAATTTGAACAAGGAAAATCTAGATAAGAAACTATTAATTATCTGCCAGAAAAAAAGGTTACTTATCCTTTGGGGCAAAATAGATCTGAGTACATATAAGAGTTATAACTATTTTTGCATAAAATAAATAGCCTCCTTTCTGTATCCTCTAGAAGGCGTGGTGAGTTGTCATTTATCTTATACTCCCAGCCTGTGCCCTTGATCCTACTGTAACCCTTATTTCTTACAGAAGATGAAAGAAGGATCAGCATTTTGTGGAATAAGAAATTGGACTGTAGTTTTGTTAGAACAACAGCAAACGTCCTTGAAAGTGTTTCACTCTTGAAAAATGTCTAGGTTGTTATGATTCTCTGGTTCTTGACATTTGGTATAAAGTCAGCTGGGTGAAATTGTCTTTGGGAAGTTGTAGTCTATCTCCTGTTAGCAACTCCAAACCCCCTTTACCCAGTAGGGATTTAAAGGAAACTTGGGAGTTCAGAGTACTTCTCAACTCCAAGAGAACATAGTACACTTCCAGTGGTTCAACTTTCAAATTGATCTTACTTATAAAGCTCTAGTCTGTAGAGAAGAGGCTTGCTTCTCTTATTTACTCCTTGAGGTCAAATTGACAAAACAGTGGCACTATGATTTGAGTGTCCCCATCAAAAATCATGGTGAAATTTAATCCCCATTTTGAAGTATTAGGAGATAGACAAGGTGAGACCTTTAAGATTTGATTGGGTCACAAGGGCTCTGCCCTCATGAATGGATTGATCAATTCATAGATTAGTGGATTAATTGGTTATTGAGGTCATAATTAGTATAAAATGGAGCTTTCTCTGGCTTGCTCAGGCTGTCTTACTGTGCCACCTTGAGATTCTGCAATGGAGTCTCTACCAACAATAATACCTTCACCAGCTCCTCAATCTTAGACTTCCCACTCTCCAGAACTGTAAGAAGAAAAAAAAAATGTTTCTTTAGAAATTTCCCAGTCTGTGGTATTCAGTAATAGCAATAGAAAAAGAACCAATACAATTGATGAACTTCTACCTTCTTTGAGGACAGGTACATTCCAGACTCTGTCCTTAAGACCCCTTCCCTGTGTCTTCTAAATTAAGTAACACAGGAGATAGCACAATCTGAAGAGCAAATTTATCTATGTGTATTTGCAGCTGTTAGGATTCAGAAGAAGGGCTGTATTTGTCACCCTGTCCAGTGAGAGAAACTGGGTGGCTTCATATTATCTAGCTGAATATATAGGAAATGAAATAGTGGGGATGTGAAGGAAACTGTTTCCATTATATCCCAAAAAACTAATCACTGGATTGCTACATAAAGTTGTCCAAGGCCATGCCTAAAGAATGATTGATTTAACATTTGCTTACTTTGGCCTGGATATTTCCCAGAATTTCCTTGTATCTTTTCTTGATACATAATGTCATTCTAAGGTAGGAGGGGAGGATTGCCATTTGGCGCCATTTTTCTTACATGTAAGTCTCTGAACTGAAGGGAAAGATTGGATGACACAGTCACAGAGAGAAGATGACAGGAAAGGAAATAAAGAGAGGGGCATAATCTGCACATTTTAATAGAACTCTGAGTTAATTTAGCATAACAGTACTGTGACTAATTAAAGCCCACACTAAATAATGAAAAAGTGCTTGCTTGAAAAGGCTTTCAGTAAATGTTGTAAACAATAATTGGCCTTCGCTTTATTATCATAAATGTTGGTGCTAATAATACCATCACATGAAATCAAAGCAAACCTACAACTGCACTTACCACACTGGCTTGGACACATGTGGTTTGAACTCTTTAGTCACAAATATAAGATGAATTCTATTTATAGATAGCATTTCCTTGGCAGACACTAATTAAGAATGAAAAGAAAAATGAGACAACCCTGATAAATGAAGAAGGAAGGAGAAAAATGGCTTTCTCCAGGGCATCCCCACAGCTCCAGCCTTGAAAGAGGGACAAATTGGAATGCCTGGAGTTGAGGATGAGAATGAGGGTGGTCAGAAATGTCCCAAATCCAGACCAGACTGTCATTTGAAGCAAAAGAGCACCACAGGATGTAGACTAGGGAGAAACTGGAAGCCACAAGTGTGAGAAAAGCCCAGGGTGCATCCTCTCCGCTGCAGGGCACTAGAGGGTGGACAGGCAGCAGAAGGCTTCCTGAACTCCTTCAACAGCCTGCATTCCACATCTGCTCTGTGTCAAGCCCAGGCACTAGGGATATCTGAGAAACTTCCTACAGATCACTGTGCTCTGGGTCCACACTAACTCACAAAGACTACCTGTGATCACTTCAATTCCTTCAGGTCCCCCTATGCCAGTGCTAATCCTGGCCAGTTTCCAGCTCATCAGTGTAATTTTCTGCCTTGCTTTAGATTTTTTCTTTTTCTGTGAAGCTGAGGATGAAACCCAGGGTTTCATGCATGCTAGGCAAGTGCTGTACCACTGAGCTTCACCTCAGCCCTGCCTTGCTACATTATGAAAAACCAATAGTTTATCAAAGAAGCAAAGAAATATTTGAAATAAGATGTAATTAGAGGGAAACACACGGGCATCGGAGGTGGAGCAAATGACAAAGCTGTGCATACCACATGCTGTAGACTGGGCAGTTTGTGGAGCATGGGGAGGGAGAGGAAGGAGGAAAAGAAAGAAGATGCAGAATCAGGTGCCAGTTTACAAAGAGATAAAAATCATCAAAGGATTTATATTAGACATTTGTTACCTATTAAATTTCTGCTTTAGAAAGTCCAGCCTGACTACAATCTGGGGGACGGTCTGTGGTTTATCCAGATTTTCTAGGGTCTTTTGCTTAAAAAAGACTTGGAGAGTCCTCTTTAAACAAAAAGAAAAAAAAATTAAAGCCAAGAATATGTAATTTGGTACAAAAGTGAATAATTATTTAAGAGGAAAAAACAAAATACAACAAAATGTAAATTTGAGGATGATAACAAATACCATCCTCATAGATCAAACACAGGAATTCCAATAACACTTTTTTCTAGAATTCTCATTAAAAGAGAAAAACTGCACCATGCCTTTGTGATTTTTTACACAATGTGGCATACTATATTCCTGAAAGGAGAGGACTTCTATTCTATTTGTTACTGAAAATAAAGTCCAAAGCTTACAATTTTACTCATCAGACTTCAGAAGAATTTCCCACAGACCAGTTTCCTGTTTTGTGCATTTTAAACTTTGCTTCCCGTTGACTCTACATAAATGGCTGGTGTCAGAGGCTGATAGGGCACTTTTACATCATGATCTGATGCTGGCCCTCTACTTCCTGTCATGTGACTGGCTACGTCTGTGCAGGGGCTGTAGGAGTGTTCCTAGAAGCCGTTCTTACACCAGGAGGGTTAGCAATAACCTAACTGCACTTGGAAACAACTACCAACCACAAAAATATCCCCCACTTAGCCCACACTAAATGTATTCCCAACTCCACTTCCCTCTAGCTGGAGACCCAGAGTGCTCGTGACTGCACTGACACCCCCGCAGTAGGAACATGGAGGGGAAGTTGGAACTGAAAGAGAAAACAGTCTTAACCAACAATGGCTAAATATATCTTGCTTATAATACATTTTACAAGAATACACAACCATGCGAACACATTACAAGGGCTCCTCCCAGCTCTTGGAAGAGGCCTGTGCAACTGAAAGGGCCAAAGCTGAAGCTTATTCAATTATTATCTCTAAGGTGGGTCTTTCTCTAAGGTCCCACATACCTTCTGGTTTGACTGCAGCTGAGGAGGTCACTCTGGAATAATGGCAAAGAACTATGAGAGTGAATTATTGAAGGCCAATGTGGTGCCTTTGTGGTGAAAAGGATACATTTGTATTGTCATTAGTAGGTAGAATTAACATGATCTGATGACTAGAGATGGAAGGGAACAGAGAAAAGAGTGGCACCATCTAGTCTGGCACTTGTACTTTTATCCAGTACCTTCATCCACAATTTATCCAGTACATTTGTCCACAATTCCAGGTATGGGGCACAGAATTTGCTATCATGCAGACAGGTATCGTGTGTGTGTGTGTGTGTGTGTGTGTGTGTGTGTGTGTGAGAGAGAGAGAGAGAGAGAGAGAGAGAGAGAGAGAGATCAAGGTTCTGAATTATGTTGACTGACACTCTAGCATCCTATGCCAAGCCTGACCATGGACATCTGTTACTCCAGTTATCAGTCAGTACTGGATCTTTCTCTTTGTTCCTGGGAGTGAGACCACCCAGGGAACTATGTCTAAATACTTTTCCTCCTGGGACACACCCCTCTATTGGCTATTTTTGATCCAAGATATACTCTTTCCACAACCTGGCCAAAGCCCAGTCTCACACAGAGTTGGAATTATGAGCATGATTTCAATCGGCAGAAGTACATTGCACGAACTTCAGTTTTTAAATTTTGCAATTGTAACTTTCAGGTCTGATTTCCCATTCCGGACCCCCAAATCAGTAAAAATACAAGCTGAAGGCAGACAGGAAGGAGAAAACACATCAGCCAGATCATGGACATGACCAGGGTACCCTGGAGGAAAGTGAGAAAGCAGTTTTCCATCCTAGAAATGGCTACACTTACTACAGCATCCATGTGCTGAGAACATGAAAGTCAATGACAGGGGAAACCCCACTGAAAATTTGAGATCTGACTATATAGGGATTATTCTCCCACAGGCACTCAATCTTTGCACAAATCTTACAGCAAACATGCTCCTTTCACAGGAAGTCTTTGCTGCTTCTCAAATAATCCCGAAAGGAGACTCACTGGATGTCCCATAATGACTAAAACTGCTGATAGGAATGGAAAAAGTTTATGAAGGATTTGTAAACCCAAAATACCATATGTGGAGTCAGAACATTTTATTTATACCTTTGCCTGATACTTCACCCACGCACACAGGATTATGGAAGAAATATATGGCTGCCTGCTGGCCCAGAGCTCTCTCAGGCCTTCCCCACTGGCCTGCAGGGAAGGCACTGACCCTAGGTCAAATGTGGTCTGTAGCACAAAAGTCCTTTTTGAGTTGAAAGGAAAAGGAATAGAGAGTAGAATTTAAAATGGTAAACATAGTCCTGTACATTTTGTTTCTGTATCAGTCTGCAAATAAAAATGAGCCTAAATGGCCTCTTTTGGCATAAGATTATAGATTAAAAAATAAATCCACTAAGTATTATATAAAAATAAGATAAGAATAATTAAGAACAATATATTTGCTTTTAAAAACTTTGACAGATAACCTCTAAGATGTTTTGAGGGTTGCCTTCAGGCCACACACAGGATGGGCAATATTTTTTCTTCCTTTTTCACAAAAATAAAGAAAGCTAATTTTGCTTAAAATAGAAGGAGGTCTGTGGGTCTTGCATTTATCAAAGAAATAAGCCTTTTTTATCACACGAAATTATCTCTGACTATTTTAAGGAAATTAGAACCAATGCCAAACACTCAGCAGCATGTATGCACATATACTAGTGAGGTCTGTGTACTGAGAGGGAGCCCAGTGGGTCCTTGATAGAAATCAAATCTGGTTTTCCAGGCATCCGCCACTACAGAACTTGTATGAAACCAGCCTTGATGCAGGTAATAGAATCTACAGGAGCACAGAATTCCAATTCCATCTGGGTATTACCCCCAACTGCCACTTAAGACTCCATATGCTACTCTGACCTCAGTAAATTCATTCCTCATACCCCTTTTCCACAGGTGTGGAAATAGAATGAAAGAGCTGCACACAGTCAGCTCTTTCAAATAGAGAAAAGGACCTCCCCCTTCTGGAGCAGCTCCCAAATGAGACAAGTATAGAAGGAACAGAAAAAAGGCCAGCATTCAGAATCTCTGCCACTGTACAGCCCTCCCTTTGGGGGACCTGAAGAGAATAAAATGTGAGGTCCCTGAAGAGCAGGGAATTGCACCAGCAGACTTCTCAGCTTGAACTGGAACATGATATCTTCCCTGAGTCTCGAACCTGTGACCTGCAATGTAGATTCAGACTTGCCAACCCTACTATCATGTGTGAACCAATTCCTTGAAATAAATCTCAGTCTCAATATTTTGATAGATTACAAATAGACAAATTTCTATAATTTATATTTATGTATATATATTATATGTGTGTGTATGTATGTATATGCATACATACATATAGAATGCATGTTTATACTGGTTCCCTATTGGATCTGTTCTTTGAAGAACCCTAACACATCCCACTACTCCTGGACCTGGGGTTCAAGTAGGTCCTAGTCTGCTTCTAGAGTTTGTGCTCTTTTACCACAGCAAGACCATACCAAGATTGCCAGAGACAGGCATCAAAACCATTGCATTTAATCCACTCCCCCATTCAAGATATATTTAGGACGTACCTGTTACATGTTGAGTACTATAGTAGATTTTAGAAATCCAGCAGGACAACAGAAACATGATCTCTGCCATCATAGGAATGGCATAGGAATAACTGCAAAGTAAATAGACAATGAGGAGGGACCCCAGGAGTAGATCCTTTCAAAGGAACAGAGAGAAGGGTCAACTAACTGACCTAATTGACAGTGGGGACTTCTTATCGAAAGTAAATATTTAAATTGAGACCTGGAGGATGATGAACTTGGATTACCCAAGTAAGAACGAGCAAGACTATTAAGGAAGAACGATCTATGTGTGGGAAGATTCAGAGATGAAAGAGCAAGAAACAGGGTGTGGGGAGCCCCAGAAGCCCAAAAGGAGGCATTAAGATCCTAGTTGAGAGGTTGGGCTGGGTCTGGAAGTTGGTAGACCCAGCTTTCTATGGAAGTCTCTCCCTCCAAGATCAATTAAGGTTTCAGACTTTGCCCTGGGGTAAAAGAAAACTGCCCAGGGCTTTCTGGGAATTAAAGATGACTATCTGAGGGTGAAATGAGGGCTGGGGTAGGGGATGGGCAGGGAGGTGGTGGCTGGGACACCAGCAGTTGTCAGGCATCACAGAGGGTGTTGACTTGGTCAGAACTGGTGATTGCATTATGGGCTTGGGGACAAGGTGAAGGGGTCTTAGGGAAGAAACGGAAATTGGGAGGATAAAGACAATAAAGGCAATATGGGTTTGTTGAGTTACAGATTTCTGTGTGATATCAGGAGAAAGCTACCCAAACATTCCTCCTCATCCCCACTTCTCTGCCACTCCTCACTTCTCCCCTGCTACAAGAACCACCCGGCCCTGCAGCTGACATCTGGAGCACACATTACCTGGGAACACTGGCTGAATGACCTTGCATTTGGTCTGACAATAATCAGGGCTATGATTTCATACTAAGTCCTAAATCACCTGTTAAATAGAAATGAACCCTTGCCCCAAATCTTCAGTTTTTGCTTTCAATGAGGATTTATTCAGCTGGGGACACATATAGGGCACATATAGGATCTGGCTATCTCGATTTGACCAAGGGTAGCAACCTGAGCCCACCCAGTTCCTTCCCAGTGTGTGGCTGAAGATGTGGAATAACACACCTGCCATCTGCTACAGGGAAATGGACCCAGGACAATCTGAAAGTTCTGAAGTTGAGAAGGAATATTCCACAACCCATCCCCTTCTGGGTCCCTCCTGGCCATTGGCCTACCACAGACCAGGAAGCTTTGGGCCCTGGTATCTGCATTACGCTCCTAGACTCTCCAGGCTCCGTCCTGACTAAGGCTTTGGGGACCTCTGAGTGACGCAGCCTCTGAAGGTATGAGTCAGGTCATGTGAAATCTCAGCTGGCTCTGGCAAGGGCTAAGTGTTCTTGACAAGGGAGGAGGGGAAGCTGCTTCTTCAGGTCAGGAGGGAGAAGCAACAACTTCCCAGGAATGTAGCTGGCTTCCCTCAAACAGAGAAGTGTGGACCTTCCTACCTTCACCCTAGGTGGCTTCCAGGAGCCACTATTCCTACTTAAGTCACCAAAGGCTGTGTGTGTGTGTGTGTGTGTGTGTGTGTGTGTGTGTGTGTGTGTTTATAAACCAATCACAGGAGCAAACAGGAGAACAAATAAAAAGTTAGAAGTACAGAGAAGATGAAAATAATTTTCTCCTCTTTGCTCTCTACCTTAAATCTTAGCATTACATCCACAGAGCTTCCAAGATAAAATTAAAGGCAGGCAGCAAAGTCATCTTTTTCTGATCACAAAACACTTTAAACAGAACAGTTCATATTTTGCAGGTGTAGATCCTAAATTGCTCCTGATGTGTTTGCCTTAGCTTCTGGGTGGGGCCCTCATTTGGCTCCAGTGCCTTGGCAAAACTCCTCTCATGCAATGCAGTTCCACTAACAACTAACTGCCCAGGAATGGGTATTACACAGCAGGCCGCCCCTTGGCTCTGGGCCCTCTGAATTAGGGCAGTTTCTACAGGCAGAGCCCGGAAGGCTCATACCAGGACTGCAGACAGGGCTGGCCCCACTGGCCCTGCTGGGAATGGTCTCCCCAGAAGCACAGTGATTCTCCTGCAGCGTGGCCAACCGTCTCTCTCTGGCTCAGAAGAACCAGTCACGTTGTTAATTTTGGATGGCTCCTCTGCTTCAGTTCAGACTCACCAACTCTGCAGGTCACCTGCAGTCTCTGTGGTCCTGCCCCAGCTCCTGCTCAACCCCCTTTGCTCAGCAACCAGAAAAATACTTTCATTAGGGCAGCAGATTAGATTGATTTCTTTCTCTGCCCTTCCTATTGCTCAGAGGCTGAGCTAGAAGACAAAAAGCAGAGAGGCTACGTTTGTGAGAAACCAATGTCATTATCAGGGATTCTTTGATTTTTGAGGGGCAGAACCCCTCTTGATCTACTTCTTTCATCACAACAGAATAGTCTCTAGGGTACTTTTTTCTTTTATGGATACTGCAGATCCTAGAAACTGATTTTGTTTCCTGTTCACATGGTATAGAGCCAAATGTCTGACCCATCTCTAGAAAATGCCCAGGAAATTACATTATGCATTTTATGCAATAAACTCACTTCTGGATTCATCTTCCTCTCCTATTTTTATCTTCCCTTTGCCTTATTTGTTCACTTGTTTCAACTTAATTTTATCTTGGTGTTATGGGTCTTTTTTGTTTCTCTAAAATCTTTTTAGCAGTAAGGCTGAAAATCAGCCATCTAGTCAGTCAGTCATCAATCTGGTCTGTAGACCTCTAGGCTTCTCCATGCCATCTCAAAGCCTGCAAGGTCCTTCTCCTCCAGCCTCACTCCTTTATACCCTTCCTTTGCTGACTCTGTGCTATAGAAAGCAAATCACATCTCAAGAGACAGATTTTAGGCCTGGAGCTAGTTCCTCTTGGACTATGACTTTGAACTTGAAAGCTCAAACTAGGTTCTTACCACCTAAAGAGTTGTTGACCCGGTTGTTACTAACTGCATCTTTCAGTAAGCTCCTCACTTCTCCCCACAGGTCCTTACCTGTAACATGGAACTAGGAACACCAAACTCTCAAGTTTGACCATTGGACAGCCCAATTGCCTCCTGGTCACATTCACCCCTGCCTCCAGAAACACCTCTATCATCCCCACCTGTAAGACTTTTTCCTTTCCCCCTTCCCTGACTGTGCTTCAAGGTCAGACTTATACCCTACCTCATTTATGAAGCTTTGTCTAACCAAGAGTAAATTGCAATTCCACCTAGGACTTTACAGCTTTCATAGTGGCTCATATGACAATGTCTTGATTTTCATTGAGTCTTCCCAGTCAATCTTTGAAAGTGGACAGATTAAAGAACCTCCTTTCATGATATTCAAATAACTACATGCTATCAGGGGGTTCTTTTTTGGAACTCTTTTTGGATGTTTGTCTTTTAACTTCAACTATATCCTAAGCTTTTTTTAAGGTAAAGACCACATAATTTATCATCTTTCCCATGCCATAACATCCTCATCCAGAAAGCACACACACACAAACATAGTTGGCCATACTTTTCATACTCCAAATATGTATGCTAAATCTTCAGTTATCCCCATTTCTTATACCAGGGTTTCTGAGCATAGATGGAAGCATAGAAGAGCTCTAAGAAGTAAGGAAAAATTTGCTTTGTTCATTTTCTGGAACTTAAAGTCATCATCATATAAGCCATAATTAATTAAATACATAAGTATCATGGATCATCTGTGGTTATTGGTACCTACACCAAGAAAAACCTATAGCACAATTTTCTGGAAACACAAATAATCCTTTCTCCTGTGTCTTTACTATGTTTCAGGGTTTTCTTCTGAAAAAAAAAAAAATGTGTAGCCAAGTAACAGAATATATTGCTACTTTTGTTCCACAAATGAAAATCTGAGCAAGAAGTAGTAAACTATACCAAACATCTCAAGATCAGTCAGAGGCCAAGGTACATCCTAAACTCAAAAGTTTAGACTTACAAATGCAATGCTCCCCTGCCCCATAGGAAAAATTGTTGTGTTCAGAAGTTCACCCTCAGACAGAGAAAAAAATAAGAGTATTTCCCAGGCAGAACCTAACTATGACAGGCAAATGTCTCTCTCTGTCCTTTGCATGCATGGACCATTCTCTATAGCTCATAGATGCCAGGTCTTCCTATATTTCAAACATCACCAATCCAGGACAAGTGGGATGCTGTGGGCCTGGGCCAAAAAGCATGGCCTTCTCCTGGCTAGACTAGGGCTCCTGCATGTCCAGTGCATATCAGCAGACACTACAGACCTACAGAGAGAAACACCCAACAACCAGTTAACCAGCAACACTTCTTTTTTGTACTATTATGTCTTCTCTTCCATAAGCAAGAGAGTGATACAGGCTAAGCAAGCCCAGTACCCCCACGTTTCAGTGCTCCTCCTGGAGGAGAGCTCATCTGCTCCAGCCAGCAGCCCTTTAACAGGTGCATAGTCATACTAGACCGCACTTCCTCTTCCATCTTCTGGTTCCCCCTGAGTCAGGCTCCCATGTGCTTACTTGGTAGCAAACATTTAGCTTAGTTAAGTGGAAAACATGAGAACCTCAGCAAAGATCACTGGCCTTCTATAGGTCACATCTTACCATAATGACATAAATCACCAAAATGTCTAAGACCACAGGAAAGAAGTGTGACAGCAGATTCAAGTTTATATGACGATGGTGGGTTAGTCTTGACCCAGGTTGACTTTTTTTTGAGTTCTCAGATATCACAAGGAATGCAGCACAGAATGAAGGAGGCTATGAGAAGCAATAATCATTATATGCTGTACTTACTGAGAACTCACTGTATAATGAATTATATGCCTTCTATTGAACTGTTTAATTATTATAAGTTTCTGGGGAGTTTCCTTTAAAAAATAGAGTTATACTTTTCTTTCTTTCTTTTTTTTTTTTTTCTTTTCCTCCTGTTTGGAACATGAATGTGATTGCTGGAGCTTCAGAAGACATTTTGGACTATAAGGTAAATTTGGGAAAATCAGACCACAGAAAGAGCCAAAGTCCTTGATGACATCACAGATCTGCCTTTCCAGTTCTAATTAGTCCACCTCCTATGCCTTTGATGGAAATTAACTTTGACCTTATTTTAACCACTATGATCTGTTCTCTCTTTAAGCTGATGGATCTTCCCTACCTAGTAAGCTTTCTAACTACACATCATGCATTTACAGTTACCTGATCATATCTACCATTTTTAAATGAGCAGCACCCACCTCATAAATGAAAATATTGGGACATATAGAGATTCCTTACCTCAACACAGTCTCCCAGTTGCAAGAAGTGGGCAGGCCCAGGACAGTGAGGCAGGTGAACATGCACAGGCTGGCAAAGGTGGCCATATAAGGACCACTAGGGATTGGCTGACCCAGGGGTCTGCTGGAAATAGCTTCCCACTTGATCTTAACACACTGCTGGTACCACTGCTCTTTTATATGTTTCATGATGATCCCAGGGAAGATTTGATGGAAAAATGAGATTAAAGTAAAAAGAGTAGCTGGAAAAATGAGATTAAAGTAAAAAGAGTGCTGCACACCTGTAATCCCAGTGGTTTGGGAGACTGAGACAGGAGGATCATGAGTTCAAAGCCAGTCTCAGCAACTTAGCAAGGCCCTAAGCAACTCAGTAAGATCCCATCTCTAAATAAAATACAAAATAGGACTGGGGATATGGTTCAGAGGTTGAGGGCCCCTGAGTTCAATCTCCAGTACCAAAAACAATAATGATAATAATAACATTTTTAAAAAAAGTAAAAAGAGTGAGGAAATCCCTGTGGATCAGATAAATTCAGATGGTAGAAAGGAGGAGGAGAGACCAACTCATGAGGCCAAGTGACTCCCAGAAAAGGGGACATTCTTGAGTCCCAGCAGCTGGGAGCATGTATTCTGGTCAGTCAAGGGGAGCCAAATTAGACAACAATAGTACTAACACATATGTGAAATGTAACATAAAGCACAAAGCCAAGTAGAAGTCTGAGATATTGTTCTCATAGTAAATCTCAGACAATGGGGCAACAGCCTGCTTTCAGTGTCAATCTATAATGTCATATGGTTCTGCTCACAGCTATGAATCCAGGAGACCATGGCTATTGGTGACTCCACCTGCTGTGCTTCTGGAGATCTGTTTTTATCACAGTGACTGAAAGGGTGGGAGGGAGCAAGAAGGGGAATGCCTACTTCCTGTGTCCTTTCTCTTACAAGGCTTATAAATGATAAGCAATTAAACTGGCAGACAATTGTCAGACTAAAATGACTGAAACCTCAAGAATTGAGACTGCAAGAAAACCAAAAGTATAGAACTTTTAAAATACCACTGTATTTATAGTACATAAAATAATGTGTTGTCAATTAGACATTTTGGAGTAAAAAGATGGTGGCAATGGAACTGGAACATTCTGTCCTGCCCTATCAACATCATTCCCTCTGATTTCTTCCCTTCTTTTGCTTCCAGTAAGTTCCTGATAGAGGTGTGTGCACACAAGATAAGCAGCTCCTCCCATTCTCTCATATGCTCAATAAGTATTTTTTGAGCTCCTACTGTAAGCCAAGCAGTATTCCAGGCCTTCAAGTGTTATAAGATTTATCCTTAATAAAACCCAGTATGGTCCTCTGTGAGCTTGGGGCTGACCATTGAAAGGTGTCCTCTATTTTTCTTAGGCTAAACTCTTTTCCAGCTTCGGTCCACTCCCTCTCATCATGTAAATGTTGCATCTAAGGCAGATGTGTAAGAGGTGGGTGGTCTCCCTCAGAAGAGACCAGGCCTGTTAACACTATTCCATCCACCCCAGACTTCCACATAGTAGAGCAATTACCCAGGAGACCAGTTAGGTCTTCTCACCACATGATATTGATGAAATCAAGACAGATGGGGAGGAAGAAGAAGAGATGGAGAAGAAAAGGAGAGGAAGGAAGGAAGAAGAGGAGAAAGAGAACTCAATGAGACCTCAAAGCCCAGAACCAAGACCAATTAGACTCCACTCATCCAGTTTAGTGTCCCCATTTTTGAAATGTGGATTGTGTGGGAGAAAGGAGCAAGGAATGAACAGGGAAAGGAGTCTGGTGTTCTCTCCTGGATGTTAGTCCTGCTACCATGGAATCCTATGGAGAAAAATCAACCATTTCTATGTCACTAAATACCATGTTTCTCGGTATACCTACCAGTGTGCTCTGGGCCAGGAATACAACCCAAAGAGCAGACCTTTACCTCCAGAAACCCATTGTGGAGTGTCCTATGAATCAGAATTTATAATGCTACCCAGTAAGTACCACACAGAAGAAGATACATCATGCTTTGGGAGCGCAGAGAAGGAAGAAAAACTCCATCTGTGTACAGGAAAGGGCAAGAAGAGTTTTTAAAAGGAACCAGCCTTAGTCTTAAAATATAAGTAGGCATTTTCCAGGATGGAGGGTGGGTGGAGTGGGGATCCCAGGAAGAGGGGAGCCATGAGCACAGGCACAGTGGGAAGAAAGCTGAGGAGTCATGGCACTGCAGATAATTCAGAGTGCCCACTGCAAGATAAGAACTGGTAGATCTGACCAGAGTCTCTAATTTAAAGAACAATGCCTTTTCAAGTAGAGAGGACAATTTGGCCTTTAAAATATATCTGATCTCCAGAGAAAATTGAAACTATATTCAATTAAGAATTATTTCAAGAAATGTGAACTAGTAACCCAAAGATGGTCTGGTTGCTGGATATAACTGTGAAACAGATTCATATTTATACCCAAATTGGGAAGGCTCTGAGCCTCTCTGCATGCTGACACTCATGCCACAACCACCCCACATCCCTGATCTTGGTGAGAAACTTCTCTTGTGAGTAGTGTCCCCAGTTACCACTGGAGGCCCCCAAATGATGCCTAAGACATGTTTGTTCAGCATTGTCTGCTGCTGCTTCATGCAGCAGCCCCCTTATTTTCCCTCTCAGCTCTGGCTGTCAACACCCAGCCCCTGCAGCTTCCAGGCTGCCTGAAGGAGGATTCCAGCTGGTTCCTGAGTGCGTCAGCTCAGGGCTGGGTTCCACCAGGAAAGGAGAATGACCTCCCCCAAACTCACTGGATCCCTTATTACCTCAACCCAAGGAGGTGATTCTTATTCCCAAAGCCTTACCAAACACACTTTGAAAATAGTTCTGTCAGCTGTAATCATCCCCAAAGGCACTGTGTTAGTCAGCTTTCCATTGCTGTGACAAAATGTCTGAGCTATAACAACTTAAAAAAGAAAAGGTTGTAGTTCATGGTTCCCCAGCTTCACTACTTTTAATCCTGTGGAGAAATAGAAACATCATGGCACAAGAGTGTGAGGGAAGAAGCTGCTTACTTCACGGTAGCCAGGAGGCTGAATGGCAGGTGCAGGAGCCCTGGAACAAATTTACCTTAACTATCATGCCTCTAGTGACCTCCACTAGGCCCCAACTCCTAAAGTCTCACTACATCCCAACAATGCCACCAGCTGGGGACCAAGCTTCCAACACATGAGCCTTTGGGTGACATTGAAAATCTAAACTATAACGGATGCCCAGCATGGCTGGGATGTATGCTCTACTCCTCTGCCATCCTCATTCTCCTCTACCCACAGTCAGTCAACAGAATTCTCTCTGCCCCTTCCCAACTACAAGAATATAATAAATCAAAGTGACTGTCTGTGGAATGTGGAATCAGTATTCAATACTACTTAGAATAAGAGAAACAAATTTTTGTAAGTAGTAGTAAGTAGTTCCCACTTACCCATGGGAGACACTTTCCAAGATGCCAGTGGATTCTTGAAACTACAAACAGTACCAAACTCTGTGCATGCTATGTGGTTTCCAATACACACATACCCAAGATAAAGTTTAATTTATAAATTTATTTTTCTATAAAAAATCTGCCATAGTATTTTTCTACTTGATTGAGAGGTGGTTCATGTTTTTTCTTTTTAATTTGAAATTTTTTATTCATTCTTTTTAGATATAAGTGACAGTACAACGTATTTTGACATATCATGCATACATGGAGTATAACTTCCCATTCTTGTGGTTGTACATGATGTGGAGTTACACTGTCATGTATTCATCTGTGAACATAGGCAATTTATGTTCATTCTGCTGCCTTTCTCATTCCCAACCCCTTCTTTCCATTCCTTCCCCTTTGTCTAATCCAATGAATTTCTATTCTCCACCTGCCCCTTAATGTGTGTCAATACTCACAGATCAGAGAGAACATTTGACCTTTGGTCTTTGGGGATTGGCTTATTTCACTTAGCATGATAGTCTCCAATTCCATCCATTTACCTGCAAATGCCATAATTTCATTCTTCTTTTTTGGCTGACTAATATTCCATTGTGTATACATACCACATTTTCTTAATCTATTCATCTGTTGAAGGGCATCTAGGTTGGTTCCATAGCTTAACTATTGTGAATTGAGCTACTATAAACATTGATGTGGCTGTGTCACTGTAGTATGCTGATTTTAAGTCCTTTGGATATACCAAGGAAAGGGATAACTGGATCAAATAGTGGCTCTATTCCAAGTTTTCTGAGGAATCACCATACTGTTTTCCATAGTGGTTGCAACAATTTGCAATCCCACCAGCAATGTATGAATGACCTTTTTTCCTACATCCTCGCCAATGTTTGTTGTTGCTTGTGTTCATGATATTTGTTATTCTGACTGGAGTGAGATGGAATCTCTGTGCACTTTTAAATTGCATTTCTCCAATCACTAGAGATATTGAACATTTCTTCATATATTTGTTGGCCATTCATATTTCTTCTTCTATGAAATGCCTGTTCAGTTCTTTTGCCCATTTATTGATTGAGTTATTTGTATTTTTTTTGTTGTTGTTTTTTTGAGTTCTTTGTATATCCTGAAGATTAATGTTCTGAGGTAAAGATGGTAAAGATTTTCTCCCATTCTGTAGCCTCCCTTTTCACATTCTTGATTGTTTCCTTTGCTGTGATGAAGCTTGTCAGTTTGATACCATCCCATTTTTTGATTCTTGACTTCTTGAGCTTTAGAACTCTTGCTGAGAAAGTTGGGTTCTAAGCCTACATGATGAAGAGTTGGGCCTATATTTTCTTCTAGTAGGTGCAGGGTCTCTGGGTTTGTCTCCATGTCTTTTATTCTGCATCATTGGTCTTCAAGCCTATTTTTGTGCCAATACCCTGCTGCTTTTGTTATTACAGTCCAGTAGTATAATTTAAGGTCTGGTATTGTGATGTCTCCTGCTTTACTTTTCTTGCTAAGCATTGCTTTGGCTGTTCTAGGCCTCATGTTTTTTCCAAATGAGTTTCATAACCACTTTTTCAATTTCTATGAAGAATGTCATTGGAATTTTAATAAGAATTACATTAAATCTTTATGACCTTTTGGTAGTATGGCCATTTTGATTATATTAATTCTGCCTAACCAAGAACATGAGAGATCTCTCCATCTTCTAAGGTTTTCTTGAATTTCTTTTCTTTAGTGTTCTTTAGTTTTCATTTTAAAGGTCTTTCACTTTCTCTCGATAGATTGATTCCAAAGTTTTTTGTTTTGTTTTGTTTTGTTTTGTTTTTGAGGCTTCTGCAAAGGGATATTTTTCCTAATTTCTCTTTCAGCTGATTCATCATTGGTATTTAGGAAAGCAATTGATTTATGGATGTTAATTTTATATCCTCTACTTTGCTGAATTCATTAATAATGTCTTGGAGCTTTCAAGTGGAGTTTTTCAGGTGTCTATATGTAGAATCATGTCATTGGCAAATAGGGATAGTTTGAGTTCTTCTTTTCCTATTCATATCCTTTAATTTCTTTCTTTTACCTCATTTCTCTGGCTAGCATTTCAAGAACTATGTTGACTAGAAGTGATGAAAGAAAGCATCCTGTCTTTTTCTTAGTTTTAGAGAGAATACTTTCAATTTTTCTTCATTTAGAATTATGTTGGCCTTGGGTTTAGCATGTATAGGTTTTACAGTGTTGAGGAATGTTCCTACTATCCTTGGTTTTTCTTATGTTTTAAACATGAATGGATGCTGTATTTTGTCAAATACCTTTTATGCATCTATTGAAATAAACATGTGATTTTTGTCTTTAAGTCTATTGATGTGATGAATTACATTTATTGATTTCCATGTGTTGAACCAGGGAGGTTGTTCATGCTTTGTTCTCTTGTAGAACTCTTTACACTTAAGGAGGGAAAGAAGCTCTGGTCTATACTATGCGGTACAGTCTCATGTGTTCTTCCTTTGGCTTCACTTATGGTAAACTTTTTCTATGCAGAAGTTCTTAGGTTTGTCAGGGACGAAGGGTCAGTCTCTCTTTTGGGACTTCTGAAGTTTGTTCCTAACAAAGTTCTTCCAAATCTGAGGATATAAAATAATTCTCCCAGGGTTCCCTCTAATTATTTCAAGGGCTTTTTGTTGTTTTGTTTTATGTCTTCACAAGTAAATCTCTGACTCTTCTTGGAATGTATCTTGTGTAGATGTAAGGTATGAATTCAAATTTGCTTTCACTTACAAATGGGTAGAACATTGTCCTAAAATTAGCAGTTCAGCAATCCACATTTTCCCAATTGACTTGAGATGCCAACTTTATTCACTGCTGTGTGTTGGATCTGTTTGCATACATCTCTGGTCTACCAGCATTTATCTTTGTTTTAAGAAGTTCCTAAATAGTCTGCTTTTTAATCTTTCTACATAAACTGTACTGTCAAGTTGTCTAATTCAAAAAATAATAAAGCTGTAAATGTATTTATTGGGATCAAGTTAGATTTAGAGATTTCTTTGGAAAATACTAACATATTCATGAATTAAATATGTTCACATGGTATGACTTTCCAACTAGTCAAAGTTTTCTTTCCCAGAGGAGCATTTAAATTTTTTCACAAATATATATATATGAAATATGCATATGTATATATGCATATATGAAGTGTGTGCATTATACACATATATATATGAATTCTTGAAGCATATTATTCCTTATTTTAATTTACTAATTGCTATTATAAATAAGATTTCTTCTTATAAAATGTATAATAAATTGTTTTGTTTATACATATGAAACCAATTGCTTCTTGTACATTAACTTTAAACCTCTTTACCAGATTCTCTTATTTATTAGTATTGTTTTCTATTGTGATCATCCTGAGTTTTCCTGGCATATTAGATTGTCATCTACAGATAATAATAATTTTGCTTCTTTTTGTCTTACATGTCTCTTTTTCCTTTCCCAGTTTAATGAGTAAACTTATAGAAAAATGCCTAATATTGTTGGTGATTATAGACATTCTTGTCTTGCTTCTGACTTTGCTAGGTGCTTCCACCTCAAGCATGAGGCTGGTTTTTAGGTTGAGAAAGTGTGGTAGTTGACTTTGTGTCACTGTAACAAGGACCTGAGAAAAATAAACTTACAGAGCTTAAAAGGTCCATTTTGGCTCACAATTTTGGAAGTTTCAGTTCATGACTGATTGGTCCTATTGTTTGGGGACTATGGAAGTTCACCATGGTAGGAGAATATGATGAAACAAAACCATTCACCTCATAGTCCAAAAACAGAAAGGAGAGAGAGAGAAAAAAATGGGAGAGACCAGACTTCTACAATCTCCCTGAAGCATATGCCTCCAATAACCTAAAACCTCCCTCTAAGCCCCACTTCTTAAAGATACCACCACCTCTTAATGGTGTCAAGCTGAGAATAAGCCTTTAACTCACAGAACTTTGGGAAACATTCCAGATCCAAACTATAGCAGAAAGTTATATTTTTATCACACAAATAAAGTAGTCATCTATCCTGCATTGTTAAAAGCTTTTTCAAGAATGAATATTGTGGGCTGGGAGTGTAGCTCAGTGATAAAGTGTTTGCCCAGCATGCACAAAGCCCTGAGTTTGATCCTTAGCAGTGAAAATGAATTATTATGTATTGAAAGACTTAAGGGGCAGTGTACTAATATCTGCAATTTACTTACTTTATTTTCAAATACATAAAAAATAAGATGAATTAACATGGATTGAAGAACAGATGCATAATAAATCAAGTAGAATAAAATTATTAGGGGCTCATTGTAAAATTCTTTCAACTTTGTGTCGAAAGAATATTTTAACGATAAACATTTTAATGCTCAAGTATTCAGGAAGAAAAGAAAGGGTTTTGATTTTGTAACATAACTTTTTAGAACCTCTGAAGATAATCATATGGTTTTTCTCCTTAAAGTTATTAATATATTTACTAATAGACACCCTATCATTGAATCATCCTTGAATCTGCAGTAAACACCACACAATCATAGTATAATACGTTTTTAAATGACATTGAATTCAATTTACTGTTGCTTTATTATTTTACACTAATGGATTTGTATTTATTCTTTTTCTGTATTGCCAGATTCCATACCCTTCACATTTTGTGTTATTGATTTAATCTCCATATGTCTTCATCTCAGTTCCATTAGTTCTAAGAATCAATAGATTCACTTGTCACTTTCAATACTTTTCCCATGCACTTTCCTCTAAAGCTCATTGGGCTGATGTTGTCTGAACATTTGTATGCTAGAAACTGTCTCAGTTTGGTTGATGATAAAAATTTCTAAGTATTGTGACTTGCTTAACTTTTTCTAACCGTTTTTTAGTTTTGTCCTGTTTTATGTTTGGTTTTGTTTGGTTTGGTGCTTTTGTAGTGCTGGGTATAGAATCCAGGGCCCTGTGCTTGGTAGGTCAGTACTCTGTCACTGAGCTACACCCCCAGCCCTTGCTTGGAAATTTTTGCTTTTATTCCATTATCTTCTCATAGAAAGGACTTATCCATCCCATTATAAATAACCTGTGGGAAGCAAGGTGAGGAGAGTTGTTTAAAACGTTTTTTGAACCCAGTAAGCTTACCAAGTTGTTGAGATGAGTCAATTGTCCCTGTCACAATGCCACTTCAATATGTCATTTTAAGTTCTCTCATTTTAAGAGTTCTCTTAAATCATGACTTCAAACTTAGTCCTGTTCCATCAGTTCCATTTTCTCCTTTAGGAGTTCCGACAAATCTATATATCCAGACCTCTCCTGTCTTCCACACCTATCATCTTCCCCACAACCTTTTGCAATTATTTTCATGCCATTTTACTCAGGTTTCTCATTTCTGTTTTCATTTCTGTTATTCTGACTAAGGCAGTGGACATTGTGTTCCTTTTGGTTTTACCTTCGTTTCTGTGATAGTTTTGATTTTTCTTTTACTTCCTCCTTCTACTTTGATTGATTGCCTTTCAGCATTACCCATGGTGATAAATTTGTATAAATTTTTCATCTGATCCATGGCAAACTGGTTTTCTTATATCCAGCATCATCTACTATTTTCTCCTGATCTCTTTGCTCTTCTTTTTTTCTTATGCTCATCTTTTTTTCTTATAATATCTTGGCATTGATTCTCTGATTCCTTTTTTATTATTCATCACTAAGAAATAAGCTTTTCCTAAACAGTTGATTTCTGGAAGTTCATGCCCAGGAAGAGGCAGAGGCATAGACCCACTTGTTGAAACATTTCTTATGATCGCTGCTTTTGCACAAGTTTGGTGTTTACTCTTTCTCAGTTAAGGGTGATGAGCAGCTCTTGGGTTTTCTTATTGCACAGTCTTTCTTTTTCAAAGCCACAGAGACAAATTGCTTCCAGCAAATATGACTTGTCTATGTGGTCTTCAAATAGCCCCTCCTATCTTGACTCTCAGGACCAAGTATACAACAGAAGCATTGCAGCTAGTATAGACCCATGGTCCCACTATTACCAACCTCATTCTGGAAAACTAGGTTCTCTGATACATCTTTTTGATCTTTGAAGGTTCAGTGCCCTCTCTTTCTAGCATCTTTTCCATCTATCCTCCATCAACTGATTGTTCCTGTTTGGGTGGCACTTTTAAATATTTTGGCACTTGAGCCAGGCACGGTGGCGCATGCCTGTAATTCCAGTGGCTCAGGAGGCTGAGGCAGGAGGATTGTGAGTTCAAAGCCAGACTCAGTAACAGCAAGGTGCTAAGCAACTCAGTGAGACCCTGTCTCTAAATAAAATATAAAATAGGGCAGGGGATGTGGCTCAGTGGCCGAGTGTCCCTGAGCTTTCAGTTGTCTCTAACTTTCATCATAACCAAATTCCTATCCCTATTTTTATTTTTTGGTGTCCTTGCTACTTGAAACAACTTACCTAAAGAAAAGATATAATATCAACAACTCTCCATGAAACTATTTTATTTTTAATAAGCTTCGTCTAGGAAGGATTTAAAAAAAAAAAAAGAATTCAGGATAACGGGTTATCTCAATTTCCAAAAAATAGAAAAAAAATTAGTAAAAACCTATTCATAAGTCAACCAAAAATTTTAACAACTACATCAAAAGTCTTAAAATGTTTATCCCTTTGACTTAGAAGTTTCAAAATAATAACTGGAAGGGTGTTCAACAAAGCATTGTTTATAACAGTAAATCATGCCAAGTTGAAAAGATGTTTAATAATAGGATTAAGTGATTTATGGTTGATCCTCATGAAGTTGGAGGTGATGTGTAAGGTCATAGAACAAAGCTAATATTATTATGCCACGAGTGCAGTATGAAAAAGGAAGAGAAGAGAGATATGGATGTGTGAATAGAAGGAAGAAAGGGAAGAGGAAAAGAAGGTAGGCAGCAAGAGAGAAAGGGGAGCAGAGGGAGAAGGAAGGAGAGAGGGAAAGGGGAAGGGAAGATTGATGAAGAGTGTGGGGATTCACACTTTAACACTAACAAAGACACCTTCTGAGTAATAAAGATAAAGGATATTTTAAATCTTTGGTGGGAGGTTGTCTCTATTTTATAAGTTTTCCCAAAATGCATTAATTCAAGTTCAAAAGTTAAAGCAGACAAATCCTGTTTCCCCCCAACACAGAAATATATCCAGGTCATAGGTGACACTGCTTCCCTCCCTTTCTCTCTCAACCCCAGAATCTCAGGTGTAACTATTGGTGTGTTTAACCTGGCCCTAGAGACTTAAGCAACCAAGGAATACTCTAAGGGGGACTTAGCTCACAGTTCTGAATAGGAAGCAATGACAGTAACTATTATCTTTGATGAATCAAAGGCAGGCAGTGTTTCTTAAAGATTTGATTTAAGCAACTTATAGAGCCAAAAAAATCAAAATCAAAATATCAGAGTCTCCACTGTAGTGTGATGAGTTTTGATTAAGAAGGCTGTGTCAGACCTTTGTCTCCCTCATTCTGAGCCTGCACCCCTACATCATCCTCTGTTCTACGTTGCACAAACATACATGACTTGTATGGTGTCCTTTTCTTTTGTTAGGAAAGTTTATACTACTTGAAAACTATAATTTTTCAATTTCACATGTAGGGGCAAAGGCTTGAGCAACTACTTTTATGTAGGGTTAGTTTTTCCAGTTCCATCTCAACTCTGCACAGATCCACATGTGATGGAGGTGACGTTTGTGATATCAACTCAATGTTTTCATTCCTCCAGTGAAATGGTTCCCCAATGCATTCATTGCTTCCCAGAGAAGAAAGAACCTAACCAAGAATGTACAAAAAGTATTCCAGATGGAAACACTCTGCTGTTTGCCCCAGACACGTCTTTACATACCTTATCCAAGCTTGTCAGTTTTACATTCTAGAAACTCTCCATAAATCTTAGGGAGTTTTGCCTCTATGACACAACACAAGTGATGATTCCTAGAGTGTGTGATTTGAACTTCCCTCTCCTAACATTTTAAAATGTCTAGTCATTTAATGTCTATTCTTGTGTGAGTTCACAGTGACAAAACACTGAAGTTACAGGAAATTATACAAAGAATGGGAAGAATACCTGTGAAGGCTGTTTAAGAAATTCAGATCTGTGGAATAAAAGATGGCACCATCTGTCGAGTCCCCTAACTCTCTTCATTAACGCCATCCTCCACCTGCTCCTCCATAACCACATTAGTGAAGCTCAGTCTTCTAAATCTCATCTTCTTTATCCTCTTGCAGATTACCTGCCAATCAATTTAAAGTCCATGTCTGCAAGATCAAGATTGCTGTATGTGTTTTGAGGTGCTATTCCCTGAAACAGAGTGGCAAATTAGCAGAGTAACCCCGATGGATGGTAACCTATTCTCAGAGTCAGCATGGAGACCAACCCTCTTCATCATCCCTACTAAGAAGTAGAGGTGAGTGAAAACAAAGTGGTCTGACCCCTTACACTCTAACAATAAACACCTCAAGTACATAGATATGAGTACAGCTATGTTGTGCAACTTTGTCCATTGTCGTTATAAAATTATCCACCCTGATTTTCAATATGAGTCCTATTTTGAACTTCACAAATGCCCCTGTGATATGGATAATCCTTTTGTCCTCAGCACCACTGAGATGGAATGGGAAGAACCCCCAGAAAGGCATTTTCATCATTCTAGAAATGTGGCTGAATGTAAAATGCCAGAATGCCTGAGATCAGAAGATCAGTGAGCTACAATACTGAGTTTTGTGGTCAGATTCAGATGTGGAGTGGGACCCAAAGGTGAGCCCAGAGGCAGTCTGTGGGGGAAACAGAACACCCCAGCGTACTAGGTCGGAGTAGCAAGCCTTCCCAGTGGTGGCACAGGACCTGTGTCTTTATCACATGCTACCCGACTGCTTTATTCCCTCAACACTCTGCAGGAACCCACCAGGCATGTGACTCGGAGACTTGCTAAGATTTGACTTGATATATAAGATCATACATTTTCATTTCCTCTTAAATATCTGTATACCAAAATTGGGTATTTTCTTCTTAGGAGAATTATTTAGCTATTCTCTCAAAGGATAGTCTGTCAATCAGACTGCAAGAGTCCTTCTTTGCAACCAAGTTCATGGTTCCTCGAACCTTCTCTGGTCAGAGGAAAATAGACACCTATCCAGGGAACCTATTCTAAAGGAGTGCAGGGCACAATACAAGGTTAAGATCTTCCTTTTCTTTTTCCGGGTTAGCCCAAAATTTTTATCACCATCTTATATTTTGACTACTTTGCCTGCATTTTTGTTTTGTTGGTGGTCCCTGAACATCTAGCAAATAGTTGAAGGTGACTTAGTGTCTGACACATACAGAAAGTAAACTGCTTTGTTATTTTCATTTCTGAGAACAAATATCCACTGAGGCTACATTTTAATCACCAGAAATTTTCTTGGTGATTGCCATCATACAAGAAAACCTACCTTTACTTCTCAGTCCAGCAAAGAACATCATGAGGGTGCTAAGCCAAAGTTTCTGGGGGAAAAAAATGAAAAACAAAAAAAACCAGTTACCAAAAGCACACTAGTGGGGAAATGAAATGGAGAAGAAGCAGTAAAATATACGAAATTTGAGATGTCAGCTTTGACAGGAAGCTGATGATCAAACAAACCATAATTGTTTCTCTCTTATGTACTCCCTGAGATATTTGCCTTTTAAGTTCTTATTTTCTTTTTAATTTACTGGCATGCACTGCCCACTGACCCTGGGTTGCTATTTAAGATGAAACAAAGAAATTATTGGGATTTTTTTTCCTGTCCTTCATCTCAAAGGGTCACTCATTGTCTCCTGATTATGTCATCATATTAAGATCCACCACAGGAGGAAATACTCACAAAACCAAGAAAAAAGAAAGAGCAGAGAGCCCACCCTTCAGCTTCTTTTTGATCTTAGCCGCACGTATATTGGTATTCATACAGATGTTTATCAAACTCACATGAAAATGGTTCAGTTAGGAATGTATTAGTGACATTGTTTCCAAAAACTGTTATACAGGGCATAAGTAATCTTTGAAATTTTACAACAAGATAAACCTAATCATAATCATAATCAACCTGCTTGCCTATTACTTGCAGGTGTCTGCAAGATTTTGATGCTAGAAAAGTAAAGGAATAGAGGAAGGAGGGCTCATTTTCAGGTACTCAACAAAATGCATGAGAAAGGAGCAAATCATCACCTTCATGAAAACTCTATGGTATTTCTCATCCAAGAAAATAACCACTATATACCCAATTCCCAAAGTTCTCAAATGGCTCTTCGAGGGGTTATGATACAGCGGGCAATTGTTTGAGATGCAAAAAAGAATTAAGATGATACAGAATCAGTTGAAGGAATATGTCTAAAGCTCAATGTATTCCTTGTAAAGACCATGACTTTATTCTTTAATTTTGTACTTTCTATATTTTGGTGGTAGAATGTCTTTTCAATAAAGCAATGATGATAGCAGATGATGGGTTTATGTTGATGTTCTAATATTCATATGTAATCAACATGCTGGTGTGGTTGGAATCTGGGAGTCACCGAAGCACATTGGACAATTGCAGCTATTTCATATTCTAGAGGCACATTAAAAAGCCTGGGACACTTAAACAACGTGGATGTGCAGTCTCCAGTCCGAATAAGGTCTATGAGCATCTCTGCAAGTGGAGCTCTGCATCAGGGTTGTTTTTAATGCTCTCCAAGTAAACTGATGTGAAGTTGAGGATGGAGACGTCTGAACTAGGAGCTGTATGGGCCCTGGGTATCTTTTTTGTCATTGTCTTTCTAGACTGCAAAGCATTCTGCTTAACCGTTTCATAAATCTGAGAGCTCTCTCTCTATTCAACTAAATCCTAAGATTCTAAAATGCAGTTAATAGAGGCTTTTTCATCTTTTATTAAATCCTGTTCAGCATCATAAATAATCTCTAAACGAAGATCAGGTCTTTAGAAATTAACATCAGGAAAAAAAAATCAAGAAAGGCTACTTGACAGTAGTAAGTTATTTTCAAGAAGGGCCCCAAGAAACATTTGTTTTTTGTTTTCTTAGAAGCTCTTTTGAAAGGTCATTGAACTTTTCAGAATGTAAGAACCCTAATTGATAAATAGGAGAGTGTGGAAAGAAAAAAATATTTTGGAACATAGAAATTGAGAGAGATGGAAAAAGAAATCATCAATCATTAAAACTACAATGAGATACCACTACAAACCTATTAAAAAGGGCTACAATAAAATCAATCAATCAATCAATTTGATAATGCCAACTGTATTAGTCCGTTTCGGCTTCTATAACAAACAACCTTAATCTGGATGCCTTTCAAACAACAGGATTTTATTGCCCGCAGTTCTGAAGGCTGCAAAGTCCAAGATCAAAGCACTAAAAGTTTTGGTGTCTGGTGAGATCCACTTTCTAGTTCATAGAGGATGCCTTGTAGCTGTGTCCTCACATGATAGGAAGGGTGACTGAGCTCTCTTGGGACCTCCTTTATAAAGGCACTAATCCTGTTTACCAGGGCAGAGCCCTCATCTCCCAAATACCATTACTTAGGAGTTGGGATTTCAACATACGAGTTCTAAAGGAATTTAATACACAAACATGAAATCATTACACCAACTGTTGATAAAGACACAGAAAAACTGGAATGTTTATGCATACATTGCTAGTTGGAATACAAAAGACTACAGCCACTTTGGACATCATTTGGCAATCTTTTATAAAGTTAAATATTTGTATTGCATGGTTCAGCAATCTCATTCCTAAGCATTTATTTGAGAGAATTAAAAATACATGTTCACAGAAAAGTCTGTATATAATTTTTCATAGATAATTTACAATCACCTAAAACTGGAAATAACCCAAAGTTCATTACTATAGACTGTTTGTGTCCCCCCCAAAATTTGATGGTATTTGGAGATGAGGCCTTTGGGACATGATCAGGTCACCTCACTTGACTTTATGATCTTTGTAAAATGTGATGTTCATTTTCCAAAAGAATAAAATCATGACTCACCCATACAAATACAAAATGAATATGTCCCCAAATTTTTATTCAATCCATTTGTTAAGTATCAGAGCTGTAAGATTTTAAAACAATTCAAAAATCATTTGAGGAACCATATATGTGCAATTTAATTGATAAAATATCTGAATATTTAAGATTGCTGGGTTCAACACATAACTGGTAATATCCAAGGCATCCATAAATCATAACCCTTAGGATTATTCCTTCTACCAAACATAAATAATTTTCATCTCTACCAAACAAAAATACATAAATTAGCCTCTTCCCCTACATGGTTGTAAAATAGCCCAGTCAAATCCCAGTGCTACATTGAAAGAATACCCATAAATCTCTTTTACCTGCTCCCAAATTTCATACAATTTTTCTGATAATGAGTACTTATGTGATAAGACTGCTAAGAATTTAAAGTAAGTTAGTATGTATAAGCATCGAGTCAATCCGGTAATGTCCACTGTGATACGAGAAGCAGGAGGAGAGGAGACCAAGTTTATCATTTTACACCTGATGCTCACAGGTGAGCTCTGCTCTTCAAAAGACTGTGGGTTTTATTCCCAAACCTGTTTATTCAAGTTGTATTTGTTATGGTAATTACTTGATTTTATTTTATATTACAAAAACTAAAGAAATGAGGGTGTGACAAAGTTCTTTTGTTTCTAAGGAAGCTAAGTTGAAAGATTTGATAATGACAAATTACTAAACATATTGTTATAAATCAGAGATAATTATTAACGACTGGAGAGAAAAATTCAAACTCTAGAAGCATTCCATACTCAGTTGGCCTTGCAAATGGTTTTAATTTCTTATCCCACTTTAAAGAAACCAAAACTGGAAATTAATCATTAAAGATGTGTTCTGGGTTTGTTCTTTGCAAGGCTCATACTCAAGAAGAGGTTCTTGGCCCTACTTCAAAAGATCATATGCTTTATGTTAAGATAAAATAAACAGGAAATTTTATATATAGTTTTTTGTGATTACTTACTTTAATTCACTTTTTTATTTAAAGGATCAGCCACCCATCATGATTATGTTGGTAAAAGGTCTTTGGGCTACATGAGAAGAATAGAGAAAGCATGTATAGGTGACAGGTAAGAACCTAAATCCTAAAGTGTGGTATAATTAATCAGTAGAAATTATCTCACATTTATAAACCAATAAGTAATAGTAAAACCCCATTATTTGGAGATATGGAGTTAATTTATATAAGGAATCAGCACAAGGATTAAAATGTTTGCCTCCAACTTGCGTGACTATTGGCTGGTAAGGCTCTGGACTAGAGACAGTGTTTTATTATAATACTTTAACACTGCTTAATTATTTCAAACATGAACATATATTACTTCAATAAAATAATTATTTTTTAAATAGATTTTTGAGTTTTATTGACATCTTACATGAACAAGAAATTGGAAATACAATCACATCAAAGAACAAATTGTCACGGCTTTGACGTTTAAGCCAAACAAATTTTGTAGGGCAGATTTTCAAAAAAGTGTGAAGTTATAACAGTTTAAAAACACAGTTAACCTACTTCTAGGAATGCAAAACATACAATCATAGGTTTTTTCAACACAAGAAAACTTAAATTTTAAAACTACTAAGACAAAGCACTAGTCAATAAAATAATTATTTAAAGTGATTATGAGAAGAAGCTGTAAAGAGCACTTGTGTAGACTAAATCTTCTCTGTAGTCTTTAAATAATTAAAGATGCAATTGTTCACTCATTTCCATTAGATGGCTCATTCTACTGCTTATCAAAGCTACTAACCTTTTATGACTTTAGTCTATTAAATTAATATAATTTGTTATCTTTGTATTTGCATTATAACTACCATTAGTACCTAGTACCTTTGGTATTCTTCAAGTATTTTCAAAATTTCTTTAATTCCCTTCCCCCCTTACATGATGTAGGCTCATGTTAACTCATGGAACGTGGCAGAAATAAAACACTGTGGATTCTGATGACAAACTATAAGACATTTCAGCTTTCATCTTGCTCTCTCTGCTGAAGCATTTGCTCAGGGAAAACCAGCCAGCGTATTGTAATAACACTCCAACTGACCAATGGAGAGTGCTCTATGAGGAGCTGAGGCCCCCTGACAACAGTCACATAGGTGAACTTAGAAGAGACAGACATCATTACCCTATGTACATGTATGCTTACACGAATGGTATGAATCTACATCATGCACAACCATAGAAACAAAATGATGTGCCCCATACGTGTACAATGAATCAAAATGCAATCTGTAAAAAATTTAAAATAAATAAATAATTTTTTAAAAAAAGAAGCAGACCCCCAGCCTTACTGAAGTTTTCAGATGCATGCAATCCTGGAGGATATCTTGATTTCTACTTTATGAGAAATCCTGAGCGAGAATCACCCAGCTAAGCAACACCCAAATTCATGACCTATACAACTGTAAGATAATAAAACCTTGAAGTTCTAAACCATATACTTTGGGGGGTAATTTCTTGCAGAGCAGTAGATAGCTAATCGACCATGATAGGAACATGAATATGGTCCATCTGACCCTTTCTCAAGAATCACTCAGGTTCCAAAGACTCTGGAACAGTTTGAATTAAGGAAAGATAATGAAGAGTTCTTCCCAGATTGGAATGAAGGTCGGTTCAGAAGCACAGATTATGCAAAGAGCATTACCAGACACTTAACACTTCCATAAGATTTATTTTAGTTTATGCAGGCCCTAGAATCTTAAGTCATTTGCAAGTTAAAATATAACAGCTTAACAACTAGTGTTTTAAAATTTTTCTCCTCCTTGTTCTTTTAATTTACTTACCTACCTAAAAATCCAAAGTCATTGATCAGAATTCTCCATATACCTCCCTATGCCTCAAAGTGAAAAATTTAAAAACACTATAGTGGGCAGCGAGGCTACATAGGTCAGGAACAGTTCTCAAATCATAGCAAGAGACTAGTACCAAGGCATAAATTGCTGTGCATGTAATTTATAAATGATGCTTTTTTGGTTTAAAATTCCAAACCATCTTTATAAATATTTCCAATATCTTCACAGTCTACAATGTTTGACTGCTAAGGAAGGATGGGCAAAGAACAGAGAAAGGTACAGAGTTGACACAGAAGGGAAATGAGGAAAAGCCAGACATGTTCCTATGTGTCACATGCCAGCTGGTTCTAAAAACTAGTCTCCATGGTGAACTCTCCAAAATATGCTTCATATGAATGCCATGTGACTCACGATACCTTTGACTACCATCTATTCCATACCTCAGAGGCCATTTTACTTGTTATTTTAGACCATCGATTCATATGTTGTGATTCATTGTCATCTACCATTCATTACAACTACTTTGCAATGATTCTTTTCCCCTACCAGTCTCTTTCCCATAAACTCAAACATTTTTATCCTGTTTGTCAAGAGGTGTTAGTCTGTGTTTTCCCAAATTTGATCCAGTTGTTATATTTCTCTTGCATTTCTTCCCACAAACACTCCCTGTGCAAGACTTACTGGTAATGCCTTTGATAAGGCATAAACTGACTGCATTAGTCAAGTGACAGAAATCTAACTTGAATCAAGCCTTAAAAGGACTTTATTGGCTCACATAACAAAGCAAGGCAAAGGAATAACAATCCCCTTCAGCTTTACTTCTCTGCTTATTGACTGCACCCTCTCCGACTACCAAAGGGCACTCTGCAATGAAGGGAATATGAAGAACACAGTTAAGCTGTTACATTCTCCCAGGTCTGGCAGTAGGGAAAAGATCTTTAACCTCCAACCTATATGAAAGATTCCAACAATGGATTTCAATTGACTAAATGTGAGTCGTATGACATCCTGATCAGTGGGGGTATAGGCATGAAGGTTGACTAGCTAGAAACTCATAGATAGAAAAAAAAAAGGAAGTGTGCTATTGCCTGATAAAGATGGGGGAGGGTGATGATGTGCTAACAAAAAATGAACTAACCACCCGCAGAACTAAGGAAAGCATTTGCCAACTATATCTGATAAAGGTCCAGCATCCATAATGTACAAAGAATGTTTACAGTTATAAAACAAACATGAACTAACAAATTTTAAAAGTGAGCAAAAGACTAGAATAGACATTTCTCCAGTGAAGATATATGAATGCCCAATAAGCACATTCAAAACACTCATTATCGTTTGTCATTAGGAAAATGTGAGTCAAAATCACAAAGATAGCTGTAATTAAAAATCAACAAACAAACAAAAAGGGAAAATAATAAGTCAACAGGGATGTGGAAAAATTTTAGAGTCCTCATCAGCAGGCATGTGAAATGGTATAAGCACCACACAAAACGGTTTGGTAGTTTTTCAGAAAGTTAGAGACTTACCATTTAACACAGCAATTTCATCCCTTGGTATAAACCTAAGAGAAATGAAACCACATGCCCACACAGAATTCTGTATACAAATGTTCCTAACAGCATTATTCTTACTAACCTAAAGTGAAAATAACCCATCAACATGTTGCATCATCATTTTGGAGTATTACTCATCCATCAAAAGGGATGAAGCACTGCTGCATGCTATAACATGTATGAATATTGAAAACATCATGCTCAGTAAACAGAAACCAATGCCAGATACAAAAGGTCACATGTTGTATGATTTCATTTATTCAAATGCTCAGAACTTCTAAATCCACATGGAAAGAGAGTCGAGTAGCACTTGCCAGGTGCTGAAGAAAGAAGGGAATAGGGAGACTGCTCATGAGTGTGGAGTTTCTTTTGGGGGATAACAATGTTCTAGAGATAAATGAGTGGAGGTTGCACAACCTTGGGAATTCACTGAAAACTACTGAAGCATATACAGTTTAAAATGGTTAATTGTATGGCATATGAGTTATACATCAATAGAAATAAATTAAAACATTTTTGGCCCATCATGACTATCATTTAGTCAGGGATTTTTGGCAAGATATTTTTGTAATTGTCCAAATACCAAGAGATTTTGTTAAATGCGTATATGTGAATTGGCTCTTTTCCTACAAAGAATGACAATGACCTTTTAAGAATTCTAGTTGAAATATGTATATATACATTTTATATATATATAAATAAGATATATATATGTGTGATATATATATCTTCATGGATTTTAATTTGATCTATTTCTGGAAGGCATTTTTGTCAACACTTCTTTTACAAGACTTCTTAATTATCTATGTTCATGAATTCTAAGGTGATTTTTCAAGCTCTGATAATGACATTATTCCACCAAAAGTCTTCCCTTGTAATATTGTTTGCACACTTGCAAAAAAGAGAAAGAGAGAAAAAGAAAGAGAGAGAGGCTCAAATGCTTTGGCTCATCCAACAATGGAGAGGGAACTGGAAATTGTAAATCTCAAGAATCAGTAAGAATCTCAAGACCTGTTATGACATGTGCATCTTATTGCCTGGGATAAGAGGGAGAAAGGAAAAGAATGGACAAAGAAGGAAAGAAAGAGAAAGGAAATTCTTACATTTGTCTTGGTATGAATTCCTCTTGACCAGGAAATCACTCATTTGTGATTAGAAACAAATTGCTTGAAAGTTTAAACTACAACGTTCTCGTCTATTTAGAAGTTATTTCAAAATTAACATATTAAGTTATTTAAGATGTTACATGAGTGACTCTTTTTAGCTAACAGAAAATAATCGGAGTTTCTCCCTAAAACATAAGATTCAAAACCAAATTCTGGGAAGTAGTGCAATTCTGTTGAATACCATTGTAATTTTATCATATATACATGGTTTCTCTTTTTTTTCTTCTCTTTTTTAAATACTGGGAATCAAACTAAGAGCCTTGCACATGCCAGGTAAGTGCTCTACCACTCAGCTACATCCCCAGCCCTTTAGATAGCATATTTTAATGTCCAAAATAATTACTATTATGTGTTCATAAATCACTACCTCTTTATTTTTAAGATCAAATCTATTCTTTCAAAAAATTTAAAACTAATATGAACAAAAATGGTTATACTTATTCAAATCATCAAAACAAGTACCATAAGTTTGGGGGAAAAATTAACATATTAAGTATTTAATTTTCCAAGGGATCGTTTGTATTATTTAACCTAATTCAACAGAATACGAAAGTGCCGAGCATTTTTACATATTCTATCATATCCACAGTGGAAGTATATAATGGAGAGAAATAGCACTGGTCTTAAACTCAGAAAATTAAGACTGAAGTCAAGTTCACTGAGGACTAACTGTATGACCTCTGAGTGAATCTCCGAGTCTCAGTTCTATTATCTATGAACTCTGTTTTCCCACAGTCCTTGTAGAGATAGCTTCTATCCATTCAGGTCTCAAGTTAAAAGTTCCCCTGCTTAAAATGACTTCTTGGTCCACCCCATCTAAAATAACTCCCCAAATGATCTGTCTCACAGTCACTTATTTCTTTGAATGATACTCAAGATTCTTCAATTATTGCTTCATCATTTAATTACTTATCTATGTATTGTTCTGTTGTCAGTAAAATACAAACTCCAGGAAGGGAAAGAATCTGCCTACCTATTTGTAAGCATATTTCCAATCTCTGGCACAAAATAGGCACTCAATAATACTTGAATGAAGGAGGAAGGACGAAACACCAGAAGGCCCCTGTTAGCAGCCCTACACCTTTCAAAGCCTCTTGTGAGGACTGGAAAGACCAAAGAGTTGTGAGAATGGCTCTTGAGAGATGGAGAACACTGCAAATGGAAGATTCTATGACTGTGTGATTAGTTTTCCTTAAAAGTTAATTATGTGTGTCTACCTACAACATGGAAAATTATTTTCATAGCTAATAAATTCTACATGTGGAAAGTAAGATGGCTCTCCACTATACTGAGACAAGTTCAGTTAGAAGAAAATTAAAGAAAACAAAGCAAAATTTACAAGTACAGTTATGGCATGCTGAATTATGGTTTCTTAGCCAGAGCAAGTTCAAATATCTTTGTCTCCATAGTCAGTGGAACTTCAGGAATTGAATGTTTTCCCACAGCATTCCATAAGAGGTCACCAAGACATGGGAAGGCAAAGAACAGCACGCCTGCTTGTGTGCATGTGGGTCCCACGTTGTCTTGCTTGGTGTGCTCGCTGATGGCCTGCCAGTCTTGCCCAACTGTTCGAGTGATGACAAAGCAGTGATAAGTCACAGATCTAACGGATGATGGCCTCTGTGATCTATTTCAAAGCTGACCATACCAAATCCTATCTTTTCTTAAGGCTTCATGATTTATAGAAGTCTTTGTAGAATAAATATCAGGCTGGAGACTTGCTCAACATGTTGTCATGGCCTTAGTATGAATTCCTCAGCCATTGAATCACTTGCTTTTCCTAACAGGGTCGATGATTTGGAACACTTTGAGATGTCAGTGTGGAATCTTCTAAATCCACAAGCTTCCTGAATATTCTGAAAACATAGTGGTTAAGATTATAAGCATTGGGGTCATCTAGACCTGGGTCAGAAAACTCTGTTGCCTCACCTACAACTTGTGATATGGGTCTGTCTCCCTTCTCTGAATCTCAGTTTCTTCAAATTTAATGGGGTGATAATACCAATTATCTTATAGAACTATTAGAATTAACTGAGAAAATGCATAGAAACCCCTTCTCATAGAGCTTGGAAAATGAAGCTTATTTATTATTATTATATCACCAGTCAGCAATGGGACTATATATGCTAAAAAAAAATTATAGAATGAAAACTGTTCTATACCATAACTTCAATATACAGATTGCCCAAATAGTGTGAGTTCTAACTTACTAATATATACTTTTCTAGGGAAATGTAGTTTTCTGTATTTTCCAAATACTGATAGGAGATTTTCTTATCATTGAGCATCTTGTAGGACTAGGATTCTAAGAATCATCCTGGAATGGTAGTTCCTACATGACTAAAAGTTAGTTTGAAAAAATCCTTTTGTTATAGAATATTTTTCTCAAGTGTATGAGTTTAATGCTATGGTGAGCAAATAATAATAATAATAATAATAATAATATATATGCATATGTATATGTAAATGTAACTCAATTATATCAATAATAATTACATATTTTTAATTTTTACAGTTGTAAGGGACACTTTATAATGTACATTGATATCAGGAGTAAGTTCTTTAGCTCTGTCTCTCTTCTTAAATAAGTCACTTAGCTCTCAGGAGCCTGTTAACTCCATGATATATAAAGATGAGACTAAAATTTTGATTCCCAAAATGAATTCTTTAAAACATTTGCTCTGTGGGATGATAAGCAGTAGTCAATTATCAAACAATGTTTGGAAAATTCCAGGAGATATGTGTCTTTACCCTAAGATTGCCTAAATGCTTTGATTTCTAACTTGTTAATATGTACTTTTCCAGGGGAATGTTGTTTTCCATATTTTCAAAACTGATTAGAGATTTTTTATTTTTTATCATTGAGTATCTTGTGGAACTTTGTAGGAATAGGTAGCACCCCACTCTCTTCCAGCTCTAATCCTAAGGCTTTAATTTCTTCCTTGTCTATGCTCAGAGTGCACTTTACTAGACTCAGGCTGCTGGCCTTCTCCCGACACTATTTTTTCAAGTCCCAAACTGCCAGGCATTTCTTCTTCAATCCATACTTTCCATTCCATGCTTCATAAAACATATCCTTGTATTGCCAGATGGAGTCAACCAGTCCCATTAATCAGTGCATGATGTTTGTTGCTCTGATCATCATGATGACTGCAAATGCGGAGAAGATAAGACCCTCATCTGCAGTGCAAGAGTGAAAGGACGATCTTGGGTCACTCTAAAATCTTGACCGTCAAGAAATATGTCTATTCAGCGATGGATTCCCAGGTAACAATGCACTTCACCTCTTTCTTAGAGGACTTTGGATGCTGCTAGAGAAACAGGAATTGAACCATGTTGTCTAAAAAGTGCTAGATATCTAGCAAATGGACCACCCTAGTCCCATTTATATCTCATTCTGCAGGACGCAAATTAGGGGATTCCAAATGGTTTTTCCATGGTACAGAGAATTATAATGCAAGCTGATAGATAGTTCAGGAGAATTTCTTCCTTCTAAACTAAAATTGTTATGTAACTTGCTTCTGTTCAGAAAACTGAAATCCTTACATTAACCATTAAGTTATGCAAAGTATAACTGAGAGCAGCGAATGGACATTAATTTCCATGAGAACAGCATGTATGCTATTTCTATGAGTCATAGACCCTGTGGGGGAAACTGACTGACCAGAAAAAGGAAAGCCACACTTTTATGATACATTCTAGGGAATGGGAAACTCAGGAGGTTAGGATAAATGATGTCCATGACCGGTAATTGTCTGACAACAGTCACTCCAGAGGATGTTTTCCTTCTGGTATATTCTGTGACCATATCTTACATTTTAGATTCCATAGAAGGTAAAGGAAGTGGCATGGGACACAATCTTCTTGTGAAATCTCAGGTTTATGATGGAGTCAGGGTGCTAACAGAGAACAGGGGAGATGCCGTGCACTCAGAAAAGCATCAAGCTCCATCTCTGATACTCCTGTGTCTCAGAGAACAGTTCTATCTTTTCCAATAGGACATGTAGTTGGGAAGAAGTGCATATACAATAGTTCTCTTAATCATCATCATAACTCAGAGAGGAAATGATCATTAATTCCATTTTCCAGATGAGAACTGTAGTTCATAGAAGTGAGGAAACTTGCCAGGCCTTAGAGATTTGAAATAGCTCTGCTTATTCATGCTGTTGCTACATCCTGTTAATGATAAAATGATCCCTAAAGCAATCCTTGCAAAACTTGCAAGTAGATTACAAATTTAGAATATACAAATGAAAATTAAGAACCAGAATTTTGTCATAAATGAATTCTGCTAACATTTTAGAATTTAATCAGTCCTTCCAAGGTATACCTTGACACAAAATATCTTATTTTCATTAAATTCCAAAATTTTCTTGGGGGAATCTACCTGCTAAAAATCAGTAAGATAATGTCAAAAGGCCAAATAAATATCCACTTAGATCTGATCAGGATTAATAAAATGCTAAAACAATAACCATCAAAAATTTAAGCCAGCAGATCTAATAATTTCCCCCAAGCATGGGAAAATTTACTGTCTCCTCTCTAATGTGACTTTTCCTCTTTATAGAATTATGGATTCTACTTCTAAAGTATCATTCCAGTTCATCTATATATCTCACTTCCCTTTAATTAAATTCACTTCTTACGGAAGTATGCATTTCAATGATAGGCCTGTGAATAGTAAATTCTATTAGTCTTGTCCAAAAATGTTTTTATTTCTCTGTCACAACAAATTATAATATTTCCATGTAGAGAACCCTAAAATGACAGATTTTTCTCTCCACATTAGAAAGATACGTTCCCATTAATTTGTTACATTTTGCTGATGCACAGCTTTCTGTTAGTCCAATTTTTCTTCTTTTCTAGATTATTTCTTCTCTCTCTGATTGTTACAATTTTTCTGTTTGGTAATTCTATGGTTTTGTATATATGTAATTTTTTTCTTTTTAATTTGCCTGGGTTTACATTCTTGAAGCTGTGGTTCTTTAGACTCTGTATTTGCAAACTCCTTTGATGCTGGAATTTATCAATCACAATCTTCTCAAATTTCCTGCCCCCAAATACTGTTTCCTTTGAAAATTCTCATGAGACCGATGTTGAGTCTTCTCTTTCCCATACCTTATAACATCCTATTTCTTCATTTCTGGGATTCTTTCTGGACAGATTCCTCTGCTCTGCTTTTCAGTTCACTAATTCAGCAATCTCTGGGGCAAAAGAGACATTCAGAATCTTGATTGTAATAGATAATATATATTTGAGATATTTCTTAAGACATTGTTTGGACTTATACAAATTATACATATTCCCAACGTGTGTGTGTGTGTGTGTGTGTGTGTGTGTGTTCTTCCTCCTTAGACACAATTTTATATCCTTTTTTATGCCCTTCCTACAAAACCATCTTAAAGGTATTTCATTACATGAGCAAAAAGAACTCTACCTCAGAATTTACATGAAATTGCCTTAATTGTTAATAAAGAGAAATTTCTTTATTGTGGAATTTTGTCTCCTTTCTTTTCCTTTTTTCTAATTCCACCTGGTGACAAAGTAAAAGGGAGGTTAAATCCAATCAGGTCCTCATTTTCCTTAAAAAAGTAAAGCATCTTTCCCTGGGATGTGGTCAACAGAGTCTGACCTCTGCAAACTTTGGGGGAACATCTCCCTGTGTAAATCCCAAGCATTTCCCAGATCCACTCTGCCCCCAGTGCAGGCCATCTCCTGTCCCCTCTGACTCAAGGCCAGCAGCCTTGAGGGTTAGGAGGAGGTGGTAGTGCAGGAGCAAATTAGATATATGCAAATTCCACAGCAGGGAGTATTGGCCAAGATCAGGCCTAACATGAACTCTTGTGGCTTAAAGATTTCTATGCAAGAACGGTCCTTTTTGAGAATTGGGATAATTTGTTTTTGGCAAAACACTGTTTCTTTTTTTGAGGGTGAGAAGAAAAAGAGTGTGGGAAAAACTTTGGAAATCTTGCAAGACCTCTTGGACATGGACTATGTGTTACAAAACATATTTTTGACGAGTTAAGTGTTAACCAACCAAAAACAGACAGATTGTCTTTCCCATGTTGGCTTCGAAATGTGGCAGGGGAAGTGCCATTGCTGGATATGGTTGAGAACTCGCTGAACCTTGTCATTTGAAAAAGAGTGTCAAAGAGTCCATATAATGAGAGGACCGAGCTGAGTTTGCTTGTCCCTTTTTGCAGGATATGATCGCAACCTTCTGGGACAGAAAAATAAAAATGAACAATACCAAATCAAAGCAGCTCCAACTGTCAGCGGAGGGTGGTCCAGAATAAAAATTTCAAAGGAGAGAAAGATTAGTTTTAAACCATAATGAATTCTCTTTGCCATTGAAAATTCATCCAAAAAAACATTTCATGACAACTTTTGACAGGCAATGATCTGAATGTTTGATATATAGAGACAGTTATTTCTTGCCCTCAAAAAGCTCTTAAGCTCTCCCCAAGGGAACGGACTTATAAGTGGATTATTACAATATATTGTGATTTTAAAGAATTCAAGGGAACAAGGACGGAAATGCTAATTCTGGTGAGAATGGGAAAGATCTTGCACACTTGTTGGGTGTTTTGTGTTTTTGTTTTCAGTTTTTTTCATTGACCTATAAATATGATACATGTTGGTCTGGGGATGTAGTTCATGGTAAAGGACTTGCCTAGCATGCACAATGCCCTGTGTTTGCCCCTGGCACTATGGATAAAAAAAAGAAAAAAAAAAAAAACACATGCACACATACTTATGGAGTACAGTGTGATGTTTTAACCCATAAATACATTATACAATGTTTAAATGCTCAAACATTTATTTCTTTGTGCAGCAACACTCAAAATCTTTTCTTCTAGCTATTTTAAAATATATAGTACATTATTACTACCTATAGCCACCCTACTATGCAATAGAAAGCTGGAAATTATTTTTTTCAATCTAACTGTAACATACTACGTGTTGATCAACATCTCCCCATCCCTCCCAATGCTCTTACCAGCCTCTGGTGACCACTATTCTATTTTGTACTTCTGTGAAATCAACATTTTTAGATTTACCTATGAGTGAGATGATGCAGTACTTGTCTTTCTGTGCCTGGTCTATTTCATTCAGTATCACGTCCTTCAGTCTCATCATGTTGATGCAAATGACTTCATTCTTTTTATGACTGAATCGTATTCCATTATGCATGTGCATCACATTTCTTTATCCATTCATCAGTCGATGGACATTTAAGTTTGTTTGTTTGTTTTTTTAATTTCATGGCTATTGTGAGTATTGCTGCAGTAAACTTGAGAATGCAGATGTCTCCTCAACACTGGTTTCATTTCCTTTGAATATGTACCCAGGAGTGGGATAGCTGGATCATATGGTAGATCTGTTTTTGATCTTTGAGGAAACTCCGTACTGTTCCCCATGAGGACTGTACTAATTTACATTCCCGCTAATAGCACATGGGAGTTCCTTTCCTACACAACCTTGCTGGTAATTTTTCACTTTTTTCTTTTAGATAGTAATGTTCTAACTGGAGTAAGATGATGTCTCATTGTGGTTTTGATTTGCATTTCTCTGATGATGAGTGATGTCCAGCATTTTTGCATAATTTGTTGTCCATTTGTATTATATCTTATTAGAAATAGCTACTTAGGTCAATTGTCCATTTTGTAGTCTCTCTTTTACTATTGAGTTATTTGGGGTTCCTTACATATTCTGGATATTAACCTCTCATAAGATGTATCGCTTGAAAATATTTTATCCCATTCTGTAGTTTGTTTCTTTGTTGGATGTTTTCTTCACTGTAGGGAAACTTTTTAGATTGAGGTAATTCCTTTTACCTGTATTTGCTTTTGTTTCCTGTGCATTTGGTTCTTATCCAAAACAATCCTTACCCATTCCAAGGTCCTGAAGCATTCCTCCTATTTATCTTCTAGAAAGGTCTCAGTTTCATGGTTTTTATTAAGTCTTTAATACATTTTGCATTGATTTTTGTATATGGGTCTAGTTTCATTTTTCTGCATGTGAATACCCAATTTTCCTAGCACCATTTACCAAAGAGTCTTTTCTTTATCCACTGTGTGTACTCCTAGCACTTTGAAGATCAATTGATAGCAGATTTGTGGGTTTACTTCTGGGCTCTCTATTCTGTTTCATTGGTCTATGTATCCATTCTTATGCAAATACCATGCCATTTTGATTAATATAGCTTTGTAGTATACTTTGAAGTCAGGTAATGTAATGTCTCCTGTGTTGCTCATTTTGCTCAAGATTGCTTTATTTGGAGAGGTCTGTAGTTCCAAATGAATTTTAGGATTGTTTTCTAGTTCTGTGAAGAACACCATTGGTATTGATAGGGATTGCATTAAATCTTTAAATCACTTGGAGAGTATGGACATTTTAGTAATGTTGATTATCCAAATCCATGAATTCAAGATGTCTTTCCTTTCTGTGTGTGTGTATGTGTGTATGTCCTCTTCAATTCATTTTACCAATGTTTTATGGTTTTTATTGTAAAGATTTTCTTTCTCCTCTCTGATTAAATTTAATGCTGTTTACTTTTATAGTATTTTCAATTGAATTACTTTCTTAATTTCTTTTCAGACAATTCACTAGTGGCATATAATTAGCATATAATAATACTACTGATGCTTGTATGTTTTCTATGCAAATTTGCTAAATATATTTATGAATTCTAGTAGTTTCTTGGTGGAATTGTTGGGGTATTTTATATATAAAAGCATATCTTCTGCAAACAGTGACAATTTGGCTTCCTTCTTTCCAATTTAGATGCACTTTATTTCTTTTCTTTTTTTTTCCCTGATTGCTCGATGTAGGACTTTTAGTATTGAGTTGCATAAAAGTAGTGAAAGTGGACCTCCTTGTCTTATTCCACATCTTAGAAAGAAAACTTTCTGCTTTTCCTTATTCAGAATGATGTTAGCTGTAGGATTGTTATCTATGGCCTTTATTATACTGAGGTGTGTTCCTTCTAAGTCTAATTTTTTTTTAATTTTTTAAAATTTTTTATTTTTTATTTTTTTTATTTTTTTGAGGTGCTGGGGATCCAACCCAGGGCCTTGTGCTTGCAAGGCAAGCACTCTACCAACCGAGCTATATCCCCAGGCCTAAGCCTAATTTTTTGAGAGATTTTATCATGAAAAGATTTTAAGTTGTATCAAATGCCTTTTGCATCTATGGGATGATCATGTGGTTGTCATCTTTCATTCTTTTGTTGTTTGTCATGTTTGTTGATTTGTGTATGTGCTGCACCATCTTTGTGCCCATGGAATGAATCCTACTTGATCATGATGAATAGTCTGTCATTTTAATGTGCTGCCAGACTTGGTTTGCTAGTATTTTGTTCAGGCCTTTTTCGTGAATGCTTATCAAGAAACTAACCTAACACTTTCTTTTTCTGTTGTTGTTATCTCATTGTCTGAATTTGGTATAAGAGTAGTTCTGGTCTCATTGAATGATTTTGGTAAAATTTCCTCCTCTTCAATTTTTAAAAATAATTTAAAGAAAAATTACTATTCATTCCTTTTCAAACATTTGGTAGAATTTAGCAATGAAGGTATTTCACCCTGGGCTTTTCTCTGATGGAAGATGTTTGGGTACTGATTTGATCTCATTGCTCATTCTTGATCTGTTCTTTAAATTTTTATTCTTTTTCTGTTTTTCCTCTTGCTACTGGAGATTGAACCCTGGGTCTACCACATGCCACTCATGTTCTCAACCACTGAACTACATTCTCCTTGCCAGGTTTTCTACTTCTTCATGATTCAGTGCTTATAAGGAATATGTCTCCACTTCTTCTAGGTTATTAAAATTTTTGGCATATAATTGTTTATAATAGTCTCTAATGATCCTATTTATGCCTGGGGTGTAATTGGGTACATATATATTTAGGATTTTATTTCCTCTTGATGAATTGACCCCCTTATCATACATATTGACCTTTCTTATGTTTTTATATGCTTTTGATTTGAAGTCTATCTTAACTGATAAAAGTAGGGCCATTCCCGCTTTCTTTTGGATTCCATATGCATAGAATATGTTTTCCACCCTTCATTTTTAGTCTTTGGATGTTCTCAGATGTAAAGTGAGTTTCTTATAAGGAGCATATAGTTGGATATTGTTTTTTAAAACCATTCAGTCACTCTGTGTTTCAATTGAATAACTTAATCCATTTACATTTAAGATAATTATGAGCAGGTAAGGTCTTTATACTGCCATTTTGTTATTTTTTTTATTAGTATAGTTCCTTTCTTTCCCCTTTTCTTACAGTCTATTTTTATAGTTAAGTGATTATGTTTTCTAGTGTGTTTTGATTCCTTGCTTATTTTGGGTGTATTGATTATAAATTTGTGTTTTGTGGTTACTATAAAACAAAATACATCTTTTGATTGTAATAAGCTATTATGAAATGATAATAACATTGATCATAGAGACAATAAAAGAAACAAAAGTGGAACAGAAAAATACTAATTAAAAACTACACTTCATATGTTTTTAATTTTGATATCCCATTTTTCATCTTTCAATACTACCTATATCTTAATATACTGATGTAATCATTATTTTAATTGTTATGTTTTAGTTCTTACATTAAAGATGTAAATGATTTGCACATTGTTTATGCTATTGGAGCATTCTGAATTTGTCTGGGGATTTACACTTACCAGTGAGTTTTATACCTTCTGATGTTTTCTTTATACTTGTTAGTGCCTCTTTCAGTTTGAAGAAGTCCCTTTAGCATTTCATATAGGATAGTTCTAATGGTAATAAAATTTCTCAGTTTTTGTTTGTCAGGGAATATCTTTATCACTATTACATTCCTGAAGGATAGCTTTGCTGGGCATTGTATTTTTGGTTGGCACATTTCTCCTTCTTCACTGTATAAATCTCCTCACACTCCTCATGGCCTAAGGTTTTTGCTAAAAAGTCTCTTTTCAGGTAAATTGGAAAACCTTTATGTGTTTTGTTTTATTTTGTTTTCTTGTGCTGCTTTGAGAATCCTCTTTGTTGTTAATCTTTGAGAGCTTGAATATAATATGTTATAGGGTAGACTTGTTTGAGTTAAATCTGACTGGTGCCTTTGAACTCTCTGTACCTAAAAATTTTTGTTGTCCTCCAAATTCAAAAAGTTTTCCTTTATTGTGTCTTTGAATATACTTTATACCCCTCTGGCATTCTTGTTTTAAATATTTTTTAGTTGTCAATGGATTTTTATTTTATTTATTTTTATGCAGTGTTGAGAATCGAACCCAGCCAAGCGCTCTACCACTGAGCCACAACTCCCTTCCCCTGGCCTTCTTACATCTCTCTTTAAACAGCAAAAACCTGAATTATTTGCTCTTTTAAAGCTTTCTCAAAGTTCTTGTAAGTTTTCTTCATTCCTTTTCATTTATTTTTCTTTTTTCTCCTTTGAATGTATATTTTCAAATAGCCTATCTTTGAGCTCACTAATTCTTTTTTCTGTTTCATCAATTTGCCTTTGGACCATTTATCACCTTTTAAAGTTTGTTTAGTGTACTTTTTGGCTCAAGTATTTCCATTTGATATTTTTTAATAACTTCAATTTCTCTGTTAAATTTCTCTGATAGTACTGAGTTTGCTTCTCTGTGTTTGAAATAAATATCAATATATCATAATCACAATAAGTATATTCATATTTAACAACTAAACAACTAACTTTCACTAAAAGGCAGAAATCAGCATGCTAGATAAAACAAAACAGGATTCAATATGTAACTTACAAAATACACACCAATAGCTAAAATATACCAAAAAGTTAAAAGGAGGAACAAATAAATTCTGTGTATCCAGAAGGTGACATAACTGTATTAATATAAGATGAAATTTAAGTTAAGACAAAACATCTTAGTAAGGGTAAATAGGGTAAACAACAGAGTCAACAGCACAAAGTCATTGTAAACTTATATGTACCTAAGCAAAATTCATCAAAACACAGAAATCCTAAATTAACAAAATTAGGAGATAATGACAAGTCAATGAAGAATTTACCATAACTGCATTAGAATTAATGACTTTAGCCTACAAATCACTAGTAAGGAGAGGTGTCTTTAAACAATTACACTAACAGATCTGAGAATAGCCTAAATTGATCTAATTTGAGCCCAGTATCCAACAAACAAATAACATGGGGATTTTCCAACAATGCTTGGACCTTTTAAATTCCTTATCTTTTCATGAGTGTCCCTTTGGATATTTCTGTTTTTGAACATATGTTTTCTCCCATTTTTCACTCAAATGTATGCTCTATGACTTATGTCTTCCCTGTGTCTACTGAAGAGTCATCAAGCAAGTCAGAGGGTGTCTGCTATGGCTGTGATCTGAGACTGATGTGTCTCCTGGGAGCTTCCCAATGTGACCAATGTCTTCCTCTTCAGCCTTTGAACAGTCATTAGTAGAGGATTTAGTCACACTGATGTGAATTGAATTTAAACTTGCGGCCTTGAGTTCAGAGTCTGTTTCTTTAGTTTTCTAAAGAGTAAAGTTTCCATCTGGGATCCTGCCTGCCTCTGGAGTAAGACACACAAGTTCAACAATTATTTGTGCTCCCTGGAAGTCTCCCTGTGTGATAGGACAAGGAATGCAGTGGAATAAACCCAAAGATGAAGGACATTCACCAGTGCCTTTTAACATTATCACAACCTCTGAGTCCATTAGCCTTTTACGGTTTTTCCCAAAGACAACATAATTAAGTTAACATAATGGGTCAGGGCAAATGTGTCCTTTGACATGAGTCCATCACTCCAGATTCCCATGCTTCCTGTTTTTACTTTTCTAGTGATATAGAAATAATCTGCTGTCCTTCATGATTGACAACGTTGCTATGGTTTTAACTAAGCCAAGCATTGATTATGCCATGATTAGTGGTTTCCATGGAGACATAGCAAACTCTTATGCCCCCACACTCTTACAGAATTTACCAAGCCTTCTGTAACCTGGTTTCAGCTGATATTACCCAAAATCTTATGATATAGGCAAGAAAGGGATTATTACTTTTATTTGTGGAAAATAAGACTAAGAAAATTAAAATTGACACCCAGAATCTCACCTGGCTTTGTGATTAAAAAAAAACCTAAACTCACAATTTCTAATTCAAACATCACTGTCCTCACATTCTTCTTGGCCTCTGCCATAATTTCAAGTTGGATTAGCAGAGTGGAGGTGCCTTGGGCACTACCACTCAGGAACTTATTTTGCTGAGCTGGGTGTGTTTGAGAATGAACCCAAATTATACATTTGACAAAGATAAAAATGCTCTGGAACCAGAATGCTTGAGCTCAAATTCTCTCTGCAGTACATAATCAGAGCTGTTTAATCTTGTGTTTCTTAACTTCTCTGTACCTAGACTCCATCAACTCTACAATGTGGATAAAAATTTTACCTGAGTTGTTATAGGATTCCATCAGGTAATAATATATTCAAAGTTCATAGAATATTGCCTGGCACATACTAACTTCTTTCGAAGGGTTTACTCTTAGAATATTATTATTGATGATGTCATTATAGTATCAGAATTATTTGGTTCAGAAGCTCAATATTTAACTGCTATGATCTGAATGTCTCACACATGCTGTGATATGAAATTAAGTAAAAGAAAACACTACCTCCCCTAATGAGGCAGAAAAGATGGTTTAGTTGTGACATGAGAGACCAGATGAATTTGCATAGATCAGAGGGTTAGACAGGCATGCTCAGTCCTTTTAGAGTTGCCACATTTTGGGCAAAGGAAGATTGCCATTGGAGCCAGGGTGATGCTTCTCCTTCTTAAGTCTCTTCCCCACTCTGTAGCCAATTCACTAAGCTCACCTTTCCTTACCTCCATGTGCCTTGATGTGCCTCCAGTTTGGATTTATCATGGAAAAGAATAAACTTGGGTACCTAAAGTGCCAAGAGCCCAGTCCAGTTGACTGGAAGTCAGCGATCCAGCCTCTGTGGCCTGGATGTCTTCACTCTCCACTCTTCCATCACCTGGTTCACTTCAGTCCAGAACATTTGCTGGTTTGAGTATAACAATTAAGTGTGCACAGTGTATAGAAGTGTGCCAAATAAAGCTCTCAGGAGGCCCTGGATAATATGGACTTTCTCAATCATCTGGGAAAGATTTTAAGTCCCAAACACGTCTTTCTGGTCTCTCCTTGTCTTCACTTGTCTTTTCCTGGAAGTCCCTTCCTCTGTTCCTGACCACTTGCCTGCTTACAGAGCCCACCTGCACCTTCCAGTCCATTCGTTTTTGTCAAGGTCATGCAATTAGACTGTCTAGGAGGAAGACCATTGACTTCTTGGGCTGGGTGAATGATTCTTGTGGTTTCTAATGGGATGATCTGCCCTCCTGCCACCTACTGTCCTAAGCCGATGTTATCCCTCTTCCTGGAACCCTGGTTACTCCATTCTCTCTCCCGCCTGTGCTCTCAGGCTCCATGTAGATTTCCTCTGGCTTATATTCTCCTGTCTTCCTCATGAGTGCGAATCTTTGGTCCTGACATTAGTCCTCCAAATCTTGTTTACTCCATTTCTCCCACTCGCACAGTCCCTCTCAGAGTTCACCCCAGAGACCCCACAAGCACCTGTTTTCACATATGCAAAGCCTGCTGCACCATCATCTGCATGGAAACCAAACTTGTAGCTACATAAAAAGTTACTTCCTTTCCCCACAATAATAAGATCCCAAATTTATACCACCAAAGTAAAACTAGTCAGCAGTCAAGGAGTTGACTGCCCATCAGTTCGTGAACTGTTTTTAAGGAGGGCACTGAAATTCAAGTGTGCAGCTAGCACTTCCCATTGTATACATCATTCAGGGGATCTGCCATTACTGAGATACAATGGCCCTCTTCTGTATCCAAGGATTGTAACCATACGTCTTCAAGTTTCCATTCCTAAGTAAAATATAATCTATGAACGGCAAATTAACTACAATTTAGTAATTCAGTTAGACATAAAATTTCAAGCTAATTTTTTTTTTGTACCAGGGATCAAACTCAGGAGCACTAGGACCACTGATCCACATCCCAGTCCTATTTTGTATTTTATTTAGAGACAGAATCTCACTGAGTTGCTTAGAACCTCGATTTTGCTGAGGCTGGCTTTGAACTCACAAATCCTCCTGCCTCAGCCTACTGAGCCACTGGGATTACAGATGTGTGTCACTGTGCCCAGCAAGCTAATACTTCTTTAAGGTAATATATCAGGGGTAAAATGGAAGCACATGATACATATAAGAATCTTATTTTGTCTGATTTATAGCTCATATTATATGCATATTAAGCTCCTGTTAAAGTAAGAAGCTAGGCTTCAGGAAGAGTTCTGTCTTTCTACTTGTATTTACCATTGAATAATCCTTCTCCCTCAGTTTATCCATCCCCCCTAGATTGTCTTATTTCCACTTGAGAAACATCTTCTTTACTTCCTCATCTGGTTATAGGGACGACATTAACTTTTTCTCTGTATTTCCATATCAGCCTGCGTGTGTGTGTGTGTGTGTGTGTGTGTGTGTGTTTTCTTCCTAACCTTCTCTCCCAAAAAGTGTTTTATCAAGGTGTCTCTGTTTACATCCTCATACCCCAATCCTTCAGCTCCAATAACCTAATGTTACCCTCACAGAACCTTCAGACCAAATCTTGATCCACTGGCATTTTTTTACATTATGAGATACACACACACACACACACACACACACACACAGACATATTTAGTTGTCAGTATTATCATTATGTCTGACAGGTTTATTAACAACAGCTTTTAAATGCTGAGCTCAAGGTTTACATAATTGAAATACTCAACAGATTAAACAATGGAATGGAAAATTCACTAGAGTACTAACCATTCTCTTCCCACTCACACAGGGATGTAGTGTGCAGAGCAAGAAGGAGACAACAGGATGTGTGGAAGAAATGAGGATGCTATAAAAGTCCCCTGGTTGGAGCTATCTCCTCCCAAGCTTGCTCCCAAACTCGCTCCCCAGGACCACCAGAATCTCACATCCCACAGAACCGTGCAACCTTGTTGAGAGGGATGGACAAGACCCTGAATTATTCATGTTTTAACATTAATTCAGTCAGTGACAGAGGGAGTCAAATTTCCTTATTGAATGTAAATCGTTTTACACAATTTGGTAAGAATACTTTCCCAGAAAATGCTTAACAATAGGAAGAACTGCAAGGTAAAGGGAACTCCAAATGGGGGAAGGTTAGTGAGCAGACAGTGTCCAAATACTCAGGAGAGGCCAAAGAGTTCAGAGCACCCATTGCCTTCTTCACCATGACTTTGAACCCAGTTCTGGACAATCTGTGGTTATAACCTTCACTGGACAATGCTGGATTCACCAAACCTGCTTTTCAGTGTCTGTACATCATGAATCCAATTGGACATTCTTGGAAAATTCAGCCTCTCTCTCGGTGCTTTCACCACATAGAATGTGCCCCCTGCATACAACTTCCCACCATGGGGACCATCCCCTTCCAGGGCCTCAAATACCCAAGAACCCCTTCAGGTCATGGATCGTACCTTTTCCCTATCCTAGCCATGGATCAACCTGCTAGAGGCTGGAGGAAACGAGAGACAGGAGACTGTGTACCTGGGCAAGGACACCCATCATGGTTATCAGAATGATTTTAAGCCTCTGGTATCTTCTGCAAAGACTGGTATAGATCAATGGTGTTCTGCTACTGAGAAGTAAGATATGGATCCCAACGTACAGCACTGCCTTCTTGTTAGAGCTTCAGCTATGTGACATTAAGCAATGGGGAAAAAATTCTCTGCCTTACTTTTTCTTCTGTAAAATAGGAATAATAAAATATTTGTTGAGGGTTGGGAATCTAGCTCAGTGGTAGAGAGCTTGTCTGGCCTGTGCAAGGTCCTGGATTCAATGCCCAGTACTGAAAAAAAGTAAAAATAAATAAATAATAAATATTAGTTGAATAGATAATAACAGAATTTTTACAGTAATAATATTTTATAGAACAGTTTCATAGTATTTATGGGAGAGATAATAAATAGTATGAATAGTTAAATTATCCATGCCTCAGATTCTCATTTATGAAATGGTAATGATAGTAGCATTTATAGAACAGAATTGTATAGATTAAATAAGCTGATATCTGGAAATTAATTACTTGGTAAACAATAAGTATTTTGTACTATGAGAAATTCTACACAATCTTTCTAATATTCTAAGTTCAAGAAAAACAAAATCGGGTAGTAAGTAACAGATTCCCACTTGGAATCTAGTCTTTCACCCTAATGAGAGGCCCTGAGCTGGTGACAAAATATTGCAAATACAGTCAGAAGGATAACTAATCCTCTCCGGGACACACACTTCTCCCATGTGTAATGAATGCAGGTAAGAAGCAGAAAACCATGGTCGTGACAACGATGAACATGAAGACACAAGAATATTTCAGGAAAACTCATCTCTGGCTTTTTTCAGATCAACCGGAGCGGTGAGCAAATTCTTCCTGGCTCTAAGGAGAGAGCACATTCATAAGCTGGAGACACAGACTGATGAGGTGTGCAACTTCCTGTTTCCTTGGTGAATGCCTCAGAAAACATGCAGTTGGGGATTTTAAAATTTTCCACTCACTGTCACCCTGCAAAACTCACAGAAGTTTGGATGAGATGAGTCAGGAAGCTGGTTTGGGGATAGCAGACCTGGGGGAGGCTCACAGCCTCTTTCTTGCTTTCCCAGTAACTCACAGAGACCAGTGACCTTTGCATCCTGACGGCCTCTGGGTAAAGGAGTGTGACTCCTTAAAATCACAGACCCAAAGCATCTGAAAACCATAAGGTATTTTATGCAGGTTGATGACTAAAACCCTCTGGGGAAATGAATGTCTATTTTCTTACAAAAATATCTCTTAGAATAGCATCTCCTGTGGCGTTCAGCCTCAAGATGTAACTCTTTAATTACTTCAAAGAGTTTCATTCTGACCTTTCTGTGGCCAGGGTATCAGTTCTTTCCTTTCTCTGGTCGGGGTTCTTTGGTCCCCATTTCTACAGCTTCTCTTTCTATAACTGCCCTTACATCCTAAAGCATCAATCTTTAGTCTTTTAAAGTTTAATTTGGACCAGTGGTTTTTTAGCCTTTTGTGATGACAGACCACTTTTGATGAATTCTATACATTTTCTTAACTGTAAAATTCACATTCATATCAAAAATATTGTAGACAACATCAGGGGTTATAAGTCCACCAAAATGCTCCCATAGCACTCCAGAGGATCCATGTTTGAAAATGGAGAAGCAACCCCAGCACCCAGGAGATGGCCTCCCTCACAGAGCCAGGTCTCAGGGCTGCTTCTAGCTGGCTGGCACTCACAATGAGGGCCTGTTGTTCTCAAAGGACATAAACAATCCCACTGAAGACCAACATCAGCAAGGTGAATACACCTATTTAAAGTGTTCATTCAGTAGTTTTAGTACATTCAGAATTGTGTAACCATCACAGAGAATTTTAGAACATTTTTACCACCTCAGAAGAGAAATGCAGCACCCTTTATCTATCCCCCACATCAGCCCCTTCTCCCAGTGCAAGCAACCACTTATCTGCTTTCTCTCTCTGTGTTTTCCATTTCTTCACATTTCCTATGAAGAGAATCTTAACCTATATGTTTCCACTCTCTGTATGTAACTATCTTTTTTCAGTTAGCATAGGATTTTCAGGTTCATCCATGTTGTAGCATGTATCAATGTGTTATACCTTTTTGTGGAAAAATTATATTGAATTGTATTGGGTGTATCACATTTTTTAATTCATTCATCAGATGATGGACATTTGTGTTGCCTCCATTTTTGCTAACACCCAACTTGCAGTAAACCCCTGCTTTCTAAAACCCTTTTAAATTCATTCAACTGAAGCCCAAACTGTAATAGGTCTTTCTAAACTCTTTTCTAGAGACACCCACAGTTCTCCACAGTATTTGTTCTCCCTTATGCATTGAAGAATAAACTCAACTCCATGCTGATCTTTGGCTGAAGGACATTTTCGCAAATATTCTAAGTTAGAGATACTTGCTCTGAATCTATATCTGACCTGAGTTGTACCATTAGTGTCTTTGAACTTTGCTATCAATGAAATGTTGTTAGTCTCTAAATGAATAAGCTCAGTTCTCACTTCTCACTACCTACCTATTAGGACACCATGACATTCTATAGGTACCTCAAATGTGAATGAGAAGAATAAATGTTTATTCTGAAATTTTATTTTTGTATGACTGCTATCTTATTTAATAACACACAGTTCAAAACATCAGGGGGTCACCCCACACATCTCATCACTCAACTCCTAAGTCTGTACTGATCTCTTCGTTTCCACCACGGTTGCCCCTGTCTCCCACCCGGATTGCTGCAAAGGCTTTCTTTCTGCCTGGTCTTCCCCTCCAGCTTTCATTCCTCACATTCCTCCCTCTTCATTGCATGACTGGTTAAAAAAAAAAAAAAAGATATAAAGTTTATTATGTCATTTTCTTCCTCAAAATCATTTTTTGACTCTGTTTTGTCTGAAGAATAAAATAAAATTCCTTATTAGGGTATTTAAGATTTCCTCATGTTCTGACCCCTGGGCAGAGTTCTAAATACACCAGCCATTCATGAACCCCCTGAGTCCCAGGCACAACCAACAACTTGAAGGGCCTGGAGAACATCACCATTTTTATCACCTTCTTATGTTAGCATGCCATCCCAATCCCCAGATGATTTGGAATGATTCCCTGTGCCCAGTCTAGTCAGCCCTTACTCAATTCCACTCATAATTCACCCTCTCCAGGACGTCTTCCACTTTGGCTCTGTGTTTCTGTGGTGCTCTTTCCTGCCATTTTTTAGCACATAACATCCACTAAGTTTCTCAAATGTGGCATCCCATGCCTAAGGGACTATAATTACAGCGCAATAATTATTATAACCTTACCCCTTTCAAGAGTTTCATGCAGATTTGTAAATAAGTAGTTGATAAATAAAAGAGCAATATAGTGACCTGATGACTCTAGCCAGTGGCCCTAGACACTGACCCTAGGCAGTGTCTGATTTTGGCCTCATGAGAGATCCAAGGTGAGAACTGCTCAGCAAAGCCCACTCAACCCCTATAACTGTGGAGAAATAATAATAATAATAAAAGACTGTTGTTTCACTACACTATATTTGTAATGGTTTGTCACACAGTAAGAATAACTAACAACGCTGGAGGAGCTATGGGATCTAATCAATATGTACAAATAGAAACCAAGGAAGTATATCAGAGCCTGGATCCTGAGGTACTGGATCAAGAGGAGGAAGGATAAGGAAGAATTCATCTGTATATACACCCTCTCCTATGATATAATATTTACCACAGTAACAAGTTCCCTGACAGATAATGCTTACATGCTGTTAGATCATTCTTGAAAGCTCAGGCATGCTACACTGAGACTTTTTGGGTCAAATGGTGGAGGAAGGGAATAAAATGCTCAAGATTTGAGCATACAATCATAGGTAGACTACATAAGGCCAGAAATTACCAGTCAACTACGTTCCAAGGGAATAGCAATCTTATTGGCAAGCTGGAAAAAATACTATTCAGGTCACTGATGATTATCCTCCATAGGCAGGGCTTTTTGTAAAAGAGGTTTACATATAGAAACCATCTTTGCCTCACTGATATGCTTATTCTAAAACACAAGATATTGCTCTTCCAGTAGGACCAAGAGCAGATTAGGACTCTTTGTTAGACTGGCTGCAATGCAAATAGTTTTTCTGCTTGGGTTTTATGACATCAAAGACCCTGTGGTTTTAATGATATTTGTGGTTGGGAAAGATATCGTGCTATAGACTTTTGGGTGAGTTCTAATGGGAAAATCATAACTTATACCCCTAAGTTTCTGGAACAAATCCTGACTATCTGCAGTAGAGAAGTACATACTAGTTGAATAGTAACTCCTATTTTTAGGATTTATTAGGGGTCTGGGCCAGAAGGACATCATGCAACCATGCTACAGAACTGCCCATCTTGAGCCTAGTTGTATTAGACCCCTCAGGTCATAAGGTCAGGTGGGCTCACCAATAATCCATCATAAGTTAAATGTGGTATATTTAAGGTGAGCACAAGCAGAGTTGGACAGCCAAAGTATAAGACCACATGGGTTAGTCCCTCATGTCATCCTCCACTATTGTCCTAGATTCTCTTCCTCAGCTCTTAAAACCAAAGGGCAAGGGAGAAATGAAGTCAAATTTGCTTCACAAATGGATTGGCAAGTGTGTGGGTACATGTTAAAAATACACTCTCTTGAAAAACAACTTGACCCAGGTGGTAGGGACTTCCAAGAGGATTGGGTAGAACAGGTGGTCATCCCCACTGTGGAGGAAGAGAAGCAATTGGAGGTAAGAATAAGCATGGATTCATGGGCTATGGGGATTGATTTGGTTGTTGGCCCTGAAAAGAGAAGGATCAGGAATAAGGAGATCTGTAGAATTGGTATGAGGTGGCACAAAGTATAAAGTTTCCTCCATCACATTTTGCTGCTTAAAGAAAGCGACCACCACAGGATAGCCAGTAAACAACTAAGTAGATAGAATGACCTTAAGAATTGACATCAGTCAGCCTCTGTCATGGGCCCATCACATCTATGCAATGGGCTCATGAACAGTGTTTTCAGAGTTGTAGAAAAGGAAGTTATGCATGAATCACACAGCTAGGTTCCCATGTCCCAGAATTGATTAGCTACTACCGCTGCTTTATGACTAATCTTCCAGGAAGAGGTACCAATGCTAAGCCATGTCTCACTGTGAGCAACTACCTACTTGGGATCATTTCCACCATTGAATTGCTAGAGAATCATCTTGACTGGAAGAAATATTCTGGATATAGGTTTGACCTTCTTGCCTGTACCACTACCAAAGGTTTGTAGAGTATTGGATTTATTGACCTGAGATTCCACAGGACATTGCTTCAGACCAAGAAGTTGTGACTAAGGATGAGTGGTATTCATAGTCCGTGAATTAAGAGATTGAAATAGAAATGATCTGGCTCACCGTTGTTCTCAAAGATCCACTTGGAAAATCTGTGCTCCCCAGTCCTAAAACTCTAGGTTCAACATATTAGAACCCCTGATTCCCAGACAGGGATCAAAAGAAACCTGGTAAGTGTTCCATTAGATTTTAAGCCATGTCTGAAGTCTGGTAACTTCAGGCTCCTGGTGGCAAGAGTTTGGCAGTCAAGGAAGAAATCATCATACTTGCAGATATAATTGACCTAGTCAACAAGAGGAGATTCAGTTGCTGTAACACAGAAAGACAAGAAATAAATTTGAGCCCCAAGTGATCCAGTGAGACATCTCTCTATGTTCTCCAACTCAAATTAAACAAGTGTAGCAACCATGGTCAGTGCCATGGCGTAAAGGGCTCAGACCTCATGGGAAGGGTCAGGGTTGGAGGAAAGAATCACACACCAGAACACAAGCAGAGATACTAGCCAAGGATGAGGGTCATCTAGAATGGGTAGCAGAGGAGGGAGATGTTAAGTGTACGTTGTAGACCCAAGACTCCTGTGATCAGGGTATAATTCCTTCCACTAGCTTTCTTCCTCTTCCAAGTTTCTGCAAGAAACCAGATGAGCTAGAAAATCCTGTAGCATCTGCTTGTAGAGGTGTATGAACTCTATAGACGAAGTGAATGGGTCTAAAGAGCATTGGGGAAGGACAACACCAAACTCCCTCTTCTAGTTGGAGACACCCAATGCCCCTGATGCTGGGGGTGTTGTGGGTAGTGATGACTTACTTATAGGTGAGTCCCTTTCCTGAATTAGGTTACTGCCCCTCCCTGGGGGCAGACTATACTCATAACTAGTCTTTCTAGGGACACAAAGATCTGGCTCCCTTACCCTGATTAGGACAATTCTCAGAACTCTCTGTAGACTTCTGTTAAAATTGTATCAAAGTTCAACTTCTCCCTCTGCCTATTATTGCTTCTGTCATCATTCAAGAGCATTCTCCAATAAATACCTTGAATGAAGAGCTCAGGATCTGAGTCTGTTTTCCAGGAAATTTAACATAAACAAATGGATCAATAAACAGTCAAAAAAGAGGCAGAGATAATGAGTTCCACCTAGTTCGTAATCAATTCCACCTAATTCAACTGCTAAATTTTCATGGGAAAAAAACTTAGGTTCCAAGAAACTAAAATATGCACATTAAGTCACTTGGTTAGTGATTCCCAAAAGGAATAGAATGGAACCCCTGTTCCATGTCTCTTCATTCACTGTTCTTTCCTCTCCTCTTCTTTTCCTCTCCTCACTGTTTCTACTATTTACTTGCTGCTGTGTGATTTTGGAAAAGTTACTAAAACTCAGAGATTCTATTTTCTTAGATATATACTGAGATATAACAGTAGCTACCTCTCAGGACACCAGAAGAAAATGATGGGACTGATATAACTAGAAGTCCTTCATAGAGTAAATAACTCAACATTTAGTATCAAAAAACATACATTATGCTGAGTGCAGGGTTACTAGTTTTGAACATAAAATGTCTTAATCTCCTTTTTAAAAAATATGCATATTTTTAATTGTGGATGAACCTTATTTTTTTATTTATTTTTTTTTTATTTTTAAGTGGTGATGAGGATCGAACCCAGTGTCTCACACATGCTAGGCAAGCACTCCACCTTGAAGTCACACTCCGGCCCCTAAAATGTCTTAATTTCTGATGACTTTGCTCCTATAACCCTGTTGTCTCTTGTCTGTCTTTACACACAGAGCTTTCATGGCAGGAGGCTCTCCAGGAGGGAGAGAATAATCAGAGAGTAGACCAATATCTTAGCCTTTTCTTGCAGCTATAATAGAATACCTGAGATTGGGTAATTTATAAAGAACACACATGCATTTTTTCATTTTGGAATTTGGAAATGCGAAAATCAAGGTACTGGAGTCTGGCAAGGGCCCTTATGCAGTGTACTCTGCTGGAGAGGAATCGTGTCCTCAACACGGCAGAAGAATAAAAAGGAATGGATTTTAAAGTCCAGCTATTTTCAAATAGCATTAACCCAAACATGAGGACAGAGCCTTCCCTTAGACCCCACCTCTGCTGCACTGTCACACAGGGGATTAAGTTCCCAACACATGAATTTTAAAGGACATATTCAGACCATAGCAGTTAGATAAGCAGAAATTCCTCCTTTTACCTCCTCTGGTGGAGGAGATGAGGCAAGATGAGGGAACATTCTGAGGATTCAGGATTGGATTGGGATATTCACAGTCGTGGATGGGCCACAGGCCGGTTTCCCCCTTGGAGGTAAGTGTTGCCTTCTCAGATCTGGTGAAAAAATCGACTTTGTCCGCCAGCACCAAGCTGTATGAGCCAGAAGAGAACGCTGGATATTGGTGTAAGTGATTGAGCAGGTGCAGGGAACTGAACTCCAGGTGAAGGGAATGGAGATATGGAAATGTAGTCATGCCTACTCCTTAATAATTAAGCCCCCCACCTCTGTTTCAGTCATGCTGTCCAAAAGGAGAAGCAGAAAAAAAGGAAGATATATCCTCTTGCACTCCAAAATAATGCATTGTCTACACTGGAAAAAAGAGGGGAGGTTGGTCCTCAAAAATCCCTTGAGGACCCTATTTAAAATGCAGATTCTTGGCCTCCAATCTTTGGGAAAAGACAGAGTCAAGGAATCTGGTTTGTTTGTTTTTTCTTTTGTTTTGTTTTAACAGGCATAATTCTGAAACAGATGATTTCTGAACCTCCTTTGACAAGCATTGGTTCAGTATCTTCTTGAGCCAAACAAGCAGCAACCAGTTTGATGGCACCTCCAGCTCAAACAAAGGATGGGTGTCCCGTATCAAGATCTTATCCCTCTTCCATGCCAACGTGGCCCTTTAAAACCCAGTAGTACATGTTATAGCAGCACCATCCATTATGGCAGCTACAAGTCACAGATTAGTTAGATATCCCATTTGAAATGTGGCCAGTTCAACTGAGATGAACTGCAAAGGCATGGTATAAGCAAAAAATGTAAAATATATCATCTACAATTTTTTTTTTTTTTGGTACCAGGGATTGAACCCAGGAGTACTTACCCACTAAACCATATCTTCTGCCCTTTTTATTTTATTTTTTTTAATTTTGAGTCAGGGTCCCGCTAAGTTGCTTAGGGCCTCCCTAAAGTGCTGAGGCTGGCCTTGAACTGGCGATCTTCCTGCCTCAGCCTCCCAAGCTTCTTCTGCCACCACGCCTGGCTCATTAACAGTTTTTGAAGGCTGGAGACGTAGTTCAGTGGCAGAACACATGCCTAGCATGCACAAGGCCCTGGGTTCAATCCCTAGCACCACATACCCACACGCACACACATTTGCACAACTGATGTTAGTTATATACTGATAATACTTTGGATGTATAGGATTAAATAAAATGTATTATAATATTTTCAAATTTTTAAAAAATTCTTTAGTGAGGTACTAGAAATTTTAGGATTATATTTATGGCTTGAATATGCAGTTCATATTATATTTCTATTAGACTGTACTGGCCTACACAGTCTCTTCCCCAAAACACCACTCTTTTCCTATACCCTGTTCCCAGACTTACTGCTACTCCCAGCTGAAAGGCCCCTTGGGAAATTCAACAACCATCATTTATTGTTTCTTGTGTGTTAGACACTGCACTAATGACTCCACCCATGTGATTTCATTTTTGTTCATAACTGCTCTTGTGGAATAGCTATTGCAGTCCGCCATTTTCAGATAGAGTCCCAATACCGACCTCACCTGTCACCTAAGGTACTGTGTTGACAGTACCCTCCTGTGGTCTGAGTCCTTCCCACCACCCCCAGCAGCTGGAGATTGAGATCATTAGTGTTCATCTCTGTCCTCCTAGCACAGTGGTGCTGTGGAGAAGGGTCAGGTTAACTGACTTGCCCACCCAATGGCACACAGCTATGATGTGGTAGCCATCTGCCTATGAAGCTTAGGCTTCTTGTTTTTGATCACTTTACTGAGGTATGATTTACATATAAACAGCTGTATGCTTTTTCAACCCTGCCAGTGGGCAGGGAGAAGAGCCAAGCCGAGCTCTCTTTTTCTGATTGTTTTTTCCTCTGGGCAGTTATATGGCCAACAAGAGTGCAAATGTTGGTCAACGCGGAATCTGGTCCTCATCAGACTACTTGGAAGAGCACTTGTAAGCCCCAAAACACCTGGGAAGAACCTTGTAAGGTAAGACCAACCAAGCCTGAGCCCTACAGAGCCTCAGAACGCAGTCAAGATGCAATAAACGCTTGTGAACACGAGGGGGCGATGTGTGACCACCGTCTCTCATTCAGCTCCTCTCACAGCCTTCAAGTAGATTTTTTTTTTTTTTTCTCTATAAAGTAGGTCTCTTCACACTTTTCACACTTTCCCATCTCTGTCACCAACCAGGTAGGTGACTTTGGGCATCTGCCTAACCTTTCTTCCTTTCTGCCCTTCAGATCCCTGTTTCCTCCTCCCTGGGCTTCCTTGAGGACATGTATACATTCCCTGGACATGTGGTCATTACCATAGCCTCCCTGCCTCTCCTTTTGTACAGCAGAGTTGACATGTGTCTGGTTGTTCACCTACATCTTTGTTTGAAATAATTGCCTGGACATGAATATAGTTTAAATCGTTAAAGGGAATAAGGCAAGAAGAGGACCCAGCTAAGTGGTCTGGGGTGGAGTGGGATAAAAGGAAAGGGCACCTCCTTTGTTCCTTACCACCCTACACTAGGGAGAGATCACCCATTGTACAGAAGAGGAAACAGAAGCTCCCAGAAGGTTCCTTAACTCCTGTGGTACCACTTTCCTATTGTAACTCCTGGCTCCTTGCACATTCCTCACGTCTCTGTCTCATAAAAACGCTGAAGAAAGCATTCTGTACAAACAGAAATAAAAAGAAACACCTTTTTGCTTTCCGTAGTTTGCAAAGAGAAACTATAGATAACACTAGGTATGCTGGGAAAAACTGGATTCGCTTGTTGCAGGGACCTGGATGGGTACCGCTGTAGAGACGCTGAGAGCTACCAGGACTGACGTAACACCAGGGCCCTGGGGATTTGCGCAGGGGTAGTCAGTGGTGGCCCTGCTTCCGAGTCTCCAGCCCTTGCAGTCCAGGAATCCCTCTTGTATGTTTCAGGGACAGAAAGTAGTGTTTAGTTCAGATCCAAGAAAATTACAACAGTGACAAAGAGATGTCTCTGTAAAGGAGGTTTATTTTATTTTATTTTATTTTATTTTATTTTATTTTATTTTATTTTATTTTGCCAGAGACAGTGACTTATTTATTTATTTATTTATTCATTCATTCATTCTTGTCCTATTTACTTATACATGACGGCGGAATGCATTTTGATTCATTGTAAGGGAGTTTTATCCTGATTGTAAAATGAGGAGTCCCCAGCATATCACAACTATTTAAGACCCTCATTTCCAAAGATACCCTTTTTACCTATCGTTAAATTCCCAGTTACTCCAACTCTTGGATTTGCACAAGCTTTCCCCATCCACCCACAGTGGAGGTGGAGGCTTGGGTGTCTCTGACCCAGATGGGTGTAGAGCCAGTGGTAATTCTCCAACTTGGCCACGAGGCGGCAACAGTAGCATAGGATGAAGGGGCTGCTGCGCCCTTTTTTTTTTTTTTTTTTTTTTTTTTTTTTCTCAGTTCTCCAGAAGCCACTATTCAATGCTGTCCAAACTGCTGCTTCCCTGGGACCTTCCACACTTGCCGCGAGGGAAATGCAGAGGGAGAGAGGACGGTGGTAGTGGAGTCTTAGAAATTGTGTGTGTTAGCTGAATGTTCTGAAAATATGCTTTACTCTCCTTTCTCTCATTGCCACAGGGAACTGGAGACAACACAAGGGTCAGGAATTTTTTTCCTGCAGACACCGAAACAGATCCTGGCTTTTAACTCAAAAACTCCCTAAAGATAGGCCTGTTCTCAGTGTATTTGAGACTCCCTCCCTCCTGGAAGCTATATAACTTCTAGATCAGGCATTGTTGGCTTCCCTTGGCCTCCTCCCTCTCCTTCTAAATTGTTCTCCAAAAATACAGTCATCAGCTAAGCTGCCATCTCCCCTCCAGGATTCCTCCAGGGCAAAGTGCAGCTTCCCTCCTGGGTGTTCGGGGTCTGCACATCTTAGCCCTGAGCTTCACTTTTTCCAGTCCCTTCTGCTCAGGGCCCTTCTTCAGCCTAATATGTCTCTCTCCTGCTTCCCACCCATAGGGGTTTGCTTTCAGTTTCACACCATTTTCTTTGCCTTCTTCTCTTCATCTTTGGATGAAGAGGTAATAAAATCCCGATATGTAATTCTTGCCCCAGGAACTCTTCCCTGATATCTGAAATATTAATAATATTGTGCGTGCCAGCTGACTGGTGCCTCCTAGCCTTGCACAAGACTTGACTCACCTCCCACTTGCAGTGGATCAGTCATCCTGTTGCACAGAAAGGACACTGAGGCACAGAGAAATCGACTTGCCTGAGGTCCCACAGCTATAGTAAGTCATGGGGGACGATGACCATGAATCATCATCCCTGAGGAAACCAGCATAGACTGAGAGACTGTGACTTTGAAGTTATGCCCCTTTATGATCAGTTATGACCACAACATGGAGAAGTGAAGGTGAGGGTGGAAATCCCAGTTCTAGCATGTGCTAGCTGCGTGATCCCAGGCTGGTAACTCTGTCTTCTCTCTCTCTCTCTCTCTTCCACATTTTTGAAATGGTGATAATAATAACAGGACTCATGAGATATTTCACTGAGTTTTCTGTAGTCAAGAATGTGGCATGATTGTGTAAACATGATTAAATGCAGTCAAACTCTGCTGACTCTGTGAAGTTTCTCAGTAAATACAGTAGCTCAGAACCATGTGATTGGAGATACCAAAATCATGATGAACTGAAGGATTAAAACCTGATAGGGCCCCTTCTTTGATAATTTACCTTCCAAGTGAGATTAATCCCATAATGCTGACTTGTGCCTTATGGGGACCGGATGAAAGATTATGGGGCCCAGGGAGCCTTCTCTAATTTTCAGAGAATATCCTTCTCCTGAGGAACCCCATTTGCCTTCTACTTGCCAGCTTGCAGCTGATTTCACTATGTGTGCTGGCTCACAGTGACCCAGGCCTCACACCCCCAACCCCAATCCCAGCTCATATACCCACACAAGGGGAAGATGCACTTGTAGCCCTCATTCGCGTGATTGAACACCATACCTTGGCTTAGGCCAACCCATTCCTAGCCCTTTCCCCAGGAATTTTGGATGTGGGACTGAGAAAGAATGAGTCTCTTCAGGTGATAGTAACACTGAACCAAGATCCAGAGCACTGTGGGCTGCCATCTTTCACCAGCCAGGCAGAATCTGTCTGAAGTAGGCAGTAAGACACAAGCTGAGGGATGGAACCAGGACAAGTTATGGACAGGCCGGCATGTCCAGGGCACTCATTTAAAGGTCATACCCAAGTGTAACTATGACACCTCAAAATGTCTCCGTTATAAAAAGTCCCTTGCCAATGTTTGTGTGAAAATACTGCATAAGGCTCTTCCATCTCATTAGCAAGTCTGATCTTTTGCAATGAGACTTGAAGCTACGGTCAGAGGGTGATGTAGCAGGGGGTCGTGCCCAGGATCCCTCAAACACACTCTTTCAGATGACTTACATTTCGAAAGATCCTCCAGCCAGCATCACATTGCCAGGACCTCAGCTGCCTGGTCCTTACACACCTTGTCCTCTCGCCACGGTGAAACTCAGGGGCAAGAACTGGTGGAGCCAAAAAGAAACACAAACTGAAAGACTCTGTCTTTACCCGAGATAAGTTTCAGTTATGAAATTGACCTAAGGAGTAATAATGGTGACAATTGGACCTCTGCCACTACTGGTCTCTCCTGTGGGGAGATGGTCAGTCTCTTTAATTTCCTACCACCGTGATGGAGAAAGCAAGTGTGAGATGGAGACTGTCAGTCTGGGTCTGGGCCTGAAGGCGATGGGTCCCCTTCGGTTACCCTACGGTTGGGCGTGCAACGCAAGACACGCACGTTGCTTCTAACCAAGATCTTGGGTTCCTTTGCCACTGTGGCACACTCCAGCCCATGCTATTGACACTAGCTGCAAGGAACACTTACACAGACTCTTCTATTTTGCTGTTGCGTTTTCACACTTCTGTGTGACCTGTTAGAGTAAGCTGAAGTTTAGAAAATTCGGTAGCTCTCTCATGGTTACACAGCAAAAACACAGTAACGTTAGTTAACATGAATCCAGCACTGGCATGCACTGGAATCTGAGATTAGTGCTGGACGTGGATCATTCATCTTGTCCTCACAACAAGTGTATGCTGTTAAGTTCATTTATCATCTGGACACATTCCTGTCTGTCTCCTGCAGAGCTCGGGGACTGAACTATAGCTGCATGCAGAGTTCGACCTGGACTCGATGCTGAAACCCATGCTCCTTTGACTCCACCATCAATGCATGTCCTTCAGCACCATTTCACATTTTTCAATACCTCCCATTTGACAAGGAGTCATTTTGTACTTAGAAGCATTCACCTACCTTTCCTGCATCTTACACTGTGTGCAGAAGTTGTTACAGTTTTGCAGACATGCAAACTCACATGATGAGAACAAAACTTTTCCTCTATCATATTATGCTTGAATGGTCCAGGAGTGTGCACTTCTAGGAAGAGATTCCTAGAAGATAAGACAAAGTTTGTACATGCATGTATAGGAATACTCTGGAAAAGATAAACTTGCTGAATAAGTGGTAAAGGTTTATATACCAACTTAAGAGGGACAAGGAGTTGGTACTTTCAAGGGACAAAAGATCTGATGAGGCTTGTTAACATATTTTGCAGGGAATGTCCTGCTGCTCAAGATCAGTTGCTTCCCTGTCTAGAGACCTCCCTGGACTATGAGGAAGGAGGGGCTGTACCAATCGACTCTCATAAAGAACTGCTTTAATCACATGAATTACATTCAGATGAGAACTTTATCTGCATCCACTGTTGGGTTTTCAGTTCTTTTATTTCTTCCCTTTGAAATTTCCCAAGAGTCTTCACAGACAGGGAGCTTGACTGATTGCTGTGGAGAGAAAACTCATGTTAGAAATTGGGAGGTAAAGCTGGTTGCAGTGGTCCGCATCTGTAATCCCAGCCACTCAGGAGGCTGAGGCAGAAGGATCACAAGTTTGAGACCAGCCTAGACAACATAGCAAAGGTCCTGTTTCAAAATAAAAAAAAAAATAAAAAGGGCTGGGGATGTAGTGCAATGGTAGAAAACCCCTGGGTTAAATCCTCAGTACCGGAAAAAAATAAAAATAAAAAAGAAGATGAGTGAATCTGCAGAGGAAAAAAAATAAATTATAATGAGAAATAAAAATAAAAACAAAGACTAATGGCTAGAGCAGACAATAAACAGTTTCTGCATTCAGAGGTGGTTGGGTAATACTTTTAAAAGAAGAGGTTTTAGGTAATGAAGGGAGGATAGAAGGAGAAACATACTGTTTTTCCCAGTCTGTGGTTTTAATGTCCTTGGTAGTAACAGGCGTCAGGGTATGGTTCCTACCTGGAGAGGAGAATGGCAAATGGCTATTCTGGTCAATGTCCTGAGTGGTCCACATGGCGACAGCTGCAGGTAGAGAGGTTGTCCATACCTAGTCTGTTGATAAGACTTTGAAGTTGTTCAGCTTCAGCTCACAGGGCTTTTTCAGATCTTAAGGGATTGTCTTGTAGACAAGGCAATGTACAGCCCCAGTAATGACCTGGGAAATCAGGTTTTAGTTTTGACCCCAAGTGAGTGGAGTAGGAGAAAAAGAGGATTTGGGAGATATGGAAGGAAAGAAGAATGATTTAAATTTTGGTAAGAACTGATAAAATATGCAAGATAACAGAATTCAGTCCTGTTTAAAGATAGATAATACAATCTCAAATGTAAGAAACAGGATTAGAGTCTGATAAATCACAGGGTGTGTGATAGCTCTCTGTTGAAATACAAAGTTTTCCTCTACAGTCCCCTTCTTTGATCAAAAGATAATCAAAGTAAGATTATTTTTTAGAAAATAAATCTGGTCTCATTAGGTGTAGCCTGATTAGTCACAGAGTGCAGTGAGACTGGTGACTGACCACACAGGACTTTTTTAAGTTTGCTTTGCTGGGATTTCTTCATGAGGAACCTCAGACTGGATGTTCAAAGACCGCTCAAAGCTAGGAAAACAAGCCAAGAACTTGCCATCAGACCTCATCAGTATTCCCCATAGGTTTGGGTGAATTCTTCTCTTACTGAGATCCCTAGAATATCCTGAGGTTCTTGGGTCTTCCAGGACAAGATCCTCCTTACTCACTTATAAAGCAGAGAACCCTATAAGTCAGGCATTAAACCAGGTTTTTCGAGACAACTTTGTAAGCATTGGCCAGGTTTTTCAAGACAACTTTGTAAGCATTGGCTCCATAATGTCATCCTTAGTCCTTTTAAATTGTGTGGTCATATCTGGTTCTATGTCTATCATTCCCAAACATGACATTCTGGTCGAAGCCAGGGTTAGATAACCAGTGTCTCCAATTAAGTCTCATTACAGGAGAAGAGATTCTTATTAAACCTATGTGAAAAACTTATATCGTCACAAAAAAAGACTACTGAACAGGGGTCCCCAATTCTGGAGGCCTCAGTAAGGGAGGAGAAAAAGAAAAATGTTTTGTTTCTATTTACAAGGTCTAATCTATGAAATTGTTATGAGTTATACATAAGAGAAAGGGGTTCTTTAACACCCCCCCAAAAGAATATTAAAGAACCAGCAGTGCTCTTTTAAAATTATAATCATCGTTCATCAGTTCAGTCTCCTGTGATTCTTCCTTGTCCTGATGGATCTCAGGTTAGCATGTTCATGAACTCATCAGCTCCTCCACTAGAGTTCTGGAAATTCCTGCTCAGTTCTGGGGTTTAATCTTAGTTATTTAGACAACATTAGAAGCTTGTCTTCCAGAGGACTTGTTTTGTTCTCTCCATGTGACTGAGACAGCCCATTTTGCCAAAGGCAAAGCACTCTGGTTTGCAGGTAATTTAAGGGCTTTGGGGGAAAGCATCAGAGCAAAACAACTACTTCCTGTGGATGACAAAAATGTACATTGGTCATGGTTCAAGATCTGATGAGAGTTCATTATAAAAATAACACAATTGAAAGTAAATTTGGTTGCTTCTAGAAAATATGACTCTTCAAATATTACCTGAATTATGATGAGTATAAACAATCATTATTCCAGGATACATCATCGACAATGCATGGATGAACTTTCAGTTATTTTCTATAATTCTGGAAATATTTCTATTAATGGCTTTTAAACATACATATATGACCTAGGGAAGGTTATGTATCTCTCATTTGACAGTGTTTCTTATGTTATTTAGCCTGTGTAATTAATTTTTAACACTTCTCTTTTTGCAAGGTGAAATAATTCCTCCTTTAAGATTTTTCAGGAGTCTCTGGGACTAAAATCAATATTTCATTTAGGGTGTGATTGAGAGAAGTGAATATCAACATATTTATATTCAGCATTTTCTCAATATATTTGTATCCTATAATAGAGAGCAAAATGTCAGGAATATCCAATGGTTTGAAGAGCCAAAGAAGTTGGATAGTAGATCACTGTGAAATAATATTTATTTAAACAAAGTGACAATAAAAGACTTCCAAAGTAAATATGAAACCAGAATTAAAGATAGATGGTCAGGATAGATAGGTGATCTGGTAGAATCCAGGAAATGGAGTCCATTTTGGATCTGGGAAGTTGGAGACGTCCGCTGGGAGATTGGAATGTCAATGTCTCCAAAGCCCTTTGATCACCAGGATTACCTGCCTATACTACCCCTCCCAAAGGGTTTAGATTCAGGGAATTGGAATTAATGCCCCCTGGGCTACTACCTGCCTGGACCACTCCATTTGGCCCTTCCCCCTGCCCATCTGCTTCCCACCTTTTGGCTATCTCACCAGCATCTCCTGGTCCTAGTCACAGGCAGGAAGGAGAGAGATAAGGGGGGGGCGGGGAGCAGGAGAACAGAGGAAACTTCAGTCTATAAAAAGGGAAGGGTACTCTCACTTCTTGGAATACCAGAATACCAGTCATGGCCCCCCGTTCTCCCTCCTGGGAGAAGTCTGTGTTACTACCTTTAATTAAAACCTGCTTTATATTCTTGCCTCAGTGTGCTTCTTTAAAGTTCAAACTTCAACATTTGAGGAAATGGAACTTGTCACGGATAACCAGTGGTATCAAATATAGGAGGTAATATGATAGGAGAAGGAGGACAAGGAAGAAACAGAAATGAAAATCTTGGGTCTTTTAAGAAAGTAAGAAAACTTTGTTCTCTTATTCAAGCACATGATTAAGTCAACATGGAGCACAGTAAATTATTAAATAAGACAAAGAATCTTAGTTTCATGAATGATTGTTAGTTAGCTTTTTGTTGCTCTGACCAAAATACCTGATAAGAACAACTTAGAGAAGGAAAGATTTATTTCAGCTCACGGTTTCAGAGGTTTTAATTCATGGTTGACTGGCTCCATTGCATTAGGCCTGAGTTGAGGCAGAATATCATGGAAAAGGAGCTTATTGGAGGAAAGCAGTTCAGGTCATGGCAGCCAGGGAGCAGAAAGAGAGAGAAAGAGAGAGAGAGAGAGACAGAGCGTGTGGCTGGAGAGCCAGGGACAAGATATAATCCTCAAGGGCACATGTCCAAGGACTATTCCTTCAATTTGGCCCAACCTCCTACAGCTCCACAATAGTGCCTTCAATTTATTAATCCACCAATGAGGTCCTTATAATCCAGTCTCTTCCCAAAAGTCCCACCTCTGAACATTGCTGTACTGGAGACCAAATCTTCAATGAAACTTTGGGGATCATTCCAGAACCAGACCTTAATAGATGGATTATTCAAAAGGCTTTTAAATATTTTAGTAACAGCAGACTAACAACCCAAGAAAACTTTGTCATTTTTAACAGGGAGAGAACAAAACTTTTGTTTTGTATTCAGGTACTATTAATATAAAAGCTTATAAAATTGAAAAGGGAGCCTTATAAAGAAACCCATCCAACCATAGCCAGCTTTGACTGCATGACATGAAATTCCTCTTGCTGCAAATCTTCTGCAGCTTTCTATATCCATTCAGAGTTTTTTCTACTCTTCCTCTTTATTATTCTGGAACTAACAGAATTTTAGGACAAAATTGTTCTTTGTTTTTCTTGACAAAAATACATCTTACATTGCTTGTGTGCTTTCATACAATGTCATTTTCCTTTACTGTTATTATTTCTAGTAGTTACATTTACATACATTGATTATGAATTTTTGTCATTTAGTAACCTTTATTTTACATAGATAATTAGAATATGGGTGATTGTGAACTGTATTCTACACTAGCATTCTGCAACAGACAACAATGTTTATGAATATTCCATTTCACAATTTTTAAATGCTTTCTTAGAGAATATTTTTATTCATTATGCAAAAAAAAAAAAAACTACTAAAGCGCTGAAGATATAGCTTAGAAGAGCACTTGCCTAGCATGTGCAAGGTCCAGGTTCCATCCCCAGTACTGCAAAAAAAGAAAAAGAAAAAAAAAAAGAGTATTAATGGACCCTCCTATCTTTAATCTCTCTGTTAAAGAAGAAAACCAAAAGTATTTAAGTTTAAACCTATGTTTAATAATTAATAATCTAGAGATGTTTTACTTAGAAATGATCTAGATATTTAATAAACACCTATTACTTTATTACTTAGCATAACTTTAAGGTTGCAAGTCACTAGAAGATTGTGGAAAATATTTTAAGCAGACATAGTCTAAAATATAATTATTATTGGAAAATCCATTCAGAAAAATATTATCATTTTTATAGCAATTTAATTTACACTTTAACACTTAGGCTTAGAATTTTCAGGCAAATTTCATAAGATATTAAACAAAGTTACCCACAATTTATCTCTATCATCTGAAGTTATTTCCCTGTTAACTATGTTTACAACACATGCATGTTAGGCAAGTATTGAAAAATTCTAAAACATGTTCTTCAGAGGCTACTGCATCAGACCTTGGCCAAACTAAAAAATGACAACAGTATCCAGGACCAACTTTTGAACCTGCAAGAGGTAGAAGAGGAAAAGAGAAGGTGATTTGAGCCAACTCTAAAGCAGTATCCAGAGACTCGCCCTCTCACTCAAAGATAAATCCAGGGGCTGGGGCAGGGGTTGTAGCTCAGTGGTAGCGTGCTTGCCTGACATATGTGAGACTCTGGGATTGATCCTCAGCACTACATGGAATAAACAAATAAATAAAGGTATCGTGTCCATCTACAACTAAAAAATTTAAAAAATTTTTCAGACAAACTACTGAGGATACCCCTGAAGAGGTTCATAACCATGACTTTAGGAGGGAGTTAGAAGAAGATCATGAGCACAGCTTCAAGAGGGAAAAATAGGGACCATCCCACCTGAGTACATACAACCTCCTATTTAGTGTGAAGAAAACCTGGGATAGATCAGATTCCTGCTGCCTACCTTTGTACAAATGGTCCTCTAATGGATGAAGAACCTGTCTGATATCTCCAAAGCCCATACAAGTGGATAAAATATCTAATCTACTTCAAATTAGCTTTTTGAGATGCAAGTGACTCTCTTTAGAGGTCCCTGTCCCAACAATTCTAGGGAGTTGAGGGACTAGAGTGGGAAGGGAAAGGTCTTAGAAGAGCCAACATGGGACAGTTCACTCTTTTCAGAGGAACCATTGAAGTTCTACATAACCCTTAGTGAAGTCATGGCAACAGGAAAGACGAAACTAGTCTCCTGATGGTGCAGCATCAGCAGGGATTTGGGGAGGTGGGGTTTCAGTTGATGAAGAAGTTCCCATGAGAGAAGTAAGATAAAGTAGGGAGATCAGAGAGACCTTGAAATAAAAGTTGGGAAGTACTTTCAACCCAAGAGGCACCTTTCAATCAGAGAAGCCTGGGATCCTAATTTTACTTCAGAGATCGATCTCATTCCAAATGCAACTTGAACGAATACACCTTTCTGATGACTTAACTATGAACAAAAGAGATAGCCAGAAGAGGGCACAGAAAATGTACCCACCCATAAGATCATTCCAAAGGTAGTGGAAAAGCAGGGAATACCATGTCACAGGAGGCAGAGCCAATGATAAAGGAAAGGATTTAGATTTGGACAATCCCATGAGAGATGTTGATGATATAAGAGTGCAATGCACTTGGTAGGAATATAATGTGCTTGGTGTCTCATGTCCTCAGCCATGTGCAGATCCATAGTCTGTACCTTGAGCATGTGGAAAATTAGAGAGCCCATCTCTCTGATTTTCAAAGCCAAGTTCTTGGGACACAAAGTCAAAATAGAAGCAGAACCTGGGCTTGTTGGTGAGCAATGGGCTTAAAGGACCTATACCTGTTTTCTGCCTTATGATGTACCTTTTAATGACAAATGACACTTTTAGACTGCACAACAGAAAACAGCACAAAGGGACACATATCCGCTATCTATAACATGAGTCACAGTATCCCAACTAGTTCTAACCAAAAGTTTTCTTCCCTAAATCAAAGGAAAAGAAAGGAGAGGTTCTTACCACCCTTGTTGGCCCAGACCCAGAACAGATATCTGGGAGTCTTGGCTAGTACAAAAGTGTACTTTTGCATCTATGAACAGAGGACTCAGCTACAGTCTCCCAAGTCTGATCAGGTCACCTTCATCACCAAAACTGCTGGGAGGAAACCTTTCATCTTAGCTTTAAATGGTTTGAGAACTGTGATTTAATTGACAATGAATGTATCAATAAAAAAAAAATGTTTATTCAGATGTATGCAGGAGCATTTCATAATGAGTAACTCACTGAGCAGCCAGAGCTGAACTAAAGGTTTATAACTTAACTTGGTGAAAGGGAGAGTTTGGAGCTTTGAAGAATGAAAGGTTCTGATGAAGCTGTTAGCACATTAAAAAAAAAAATTAGTGTCTAAGTACCCAATGTCAGTCACCTTCCCAAATGGAGACTTCCTCATAAAAATCACATGATATAAACAGAATTTATTTCTGGGTGGTTGGATGACAGGTGGATTTCATCTTTTTTGGATATTTTCCTCTAGTTTTCACAAAGAATATATATTCATCTTATAACAAGAAGAAAATAATGCTATTTGAAAAAATGCAGCAACACAAAGACTGGGAGTAAACACACCAAAACATTAAGAGTGTCTTTCTTTGTGCAGAATTAGAAGTTTCTATTCACAAAGTTGTCACTGGGTTGTGTTCTTGGGTTCTATTCGTAATTTATCTTAAATTCTAAATACTTGAAGCATTCAAACAACAAACTTTGTAATAAAATAAACCTTATGAAATGATCACCCATTTTCAAGACTGCTCAAATAGAATAATTGAAGATGATTTTGGTATTTTGATCTGTGCAGTGAATGTCCTTGAGCTCAATTCTTACTGTGGTGACAAGAGGTGGGAACCTTGTTGATTTGTGACTCAGGCAAAGATCAACCTACTGCAGAGTAAATCTGGATTGTGTAGACACATCTATATGCACATATCAATGTCTTTTGAAGTGCTGGACTCTTTTTTTGTTATTTTAGAGTTAAGAAACCTAAGTTCTAGAATCATCAGGAGCCAAATATATATTGGATGTTTGAGTAACGTGCCATCTGTAGTATTTGCTTCTTTAGTCTTTTCAATTCCCATAAGATAGAACTGAATGAAGATATCTTTACAGTGTTCCCTTCTCACCTCTTAAAGCACAAATTCAAGGACTAACAAGTAGGCAGGCCAGATGGGAAGGGCAGACCTATGTGCCATCCCACTGTTAGGGGCTCCAGGTCCCAGGAGTCCTCCGCCTTCCTGCACACTGTGGGCCTCCTTTCCTGTACTTCAGTCATGTGCAGTCACTGCCAGGGTAAGTGAAAAGATATAACAATGGAAACTTTCACTGAGTACCCTGTGGTCGCTGCCTCCTTATTGCTGTATTTACCTTGCCAAGTCCTCTTTTTCAGATGAGACTATGAAGATCCAAGGAGCAAGTAAGTTTCGTATCTAGTGATTGGAGAAAGTGTTAGCGTTCAGTCCAAATGCCAGATAAGGTCCAGTCTTCTCCAAGGAGCTGGGACCCCATAGCTCCAGTCATATGTTGCTCTTGTCCATTCTTCTTTCTTAGTTCTGGACCTGTTTGTTTCCAAGGAGAAGTCCCTTGGTGTTATATAATGAAGAATTGGCTGAACTTTGTCACTGGCTACCAGAAGGCAGATTCTAAAACTCTTGGGATTTCCCCAGTGAAAGGAGTGTCTTTTGTTATTAAGAGACCTTTGGATCACATCTGAGTTTATATTCATGATGTGACTCATGTTGGGCCCCTGGACAGGGGCTGATCACCAGAAGACCAACCATGTGATTGGAAAGTTGGGGCACTGAGCTAGGCTGGCTCCTGGGGAAAGGAAGGGGTTGGAGACTGAGTTCAATCATCTGGCCAATGATTTAATCAATTAGGCCCAGACAATAAAATCCCTATAAAATCTCCGCACACAGAGACTCAGAAGAGTTTCCTGGTGGTTGAATACACTGATACCACTACAAGATGTCATAATCTGACTCTGCAAGGAGAGGACATGGGAACTCTGGGCTCCGGGCCTTCCCAACCTTTTCCTACGCATCTTCACATTTGGCTGCTTCTCATTTATAGTCTTTATAATGAAACTGTAAACATAAGGATTATAATTTCCTAAGTTCTGGGAATAATTCTAGAGAATTTATCAACCCAAGGGGAGTCATGGGAACTCCTGAATCTGTAGCTAGTCAAAAATATAACGATCCTAAGGAACCTCTAAACTTGTAGCTGGCTTTTGAACTTGGGGCAGTCTTGTGGCGGACTGAGTTCTTCATTGGTGGGGTTCATACTCATATCACTGTCTGAGTGGTTAGTACCAGAATTAAACTGCAGGACACCAGTTGGTCTCTAAGCACTCATTTTCTTTGCATTTCTTCTTATAGGGGAAAATCCTATGACTGAATGAAGCTAGAATTCTAGCACACGTGGCTGGATTAAAATCAGTGTGTTTTGAAAAATCTTCCTTTTGGCTTCATGTTAAATGCACTTGATTTAGGATGATCTCCAAATGCATTTCGAACAAGTTGGAATCACTACCACATTGGAAGCTGTCGGTGTTCAGGCAGAAGAGTGGGAAGAGATATTAAATTATTTAAAACTGCACAGCAAGTGAAGAAAGCTGGGTCAAGGCAACCTAAGGAAAAGTTATTCCTTGATCTTCTGTCTAGTAGGACTCTGGAATGTTCTCCCTGCTGCTTTGAAGGCACAAGAGAGAAGCTTGTTTGTTACTGACCTGTAGATGGGGCAGAGGTAGATGAGAAAGGATCTTGGCTGTTACCTTGATCCAAGTGATACATTGATCTAAGCTTCAGGGGGAGGAAGCTTGGGTGGGATCTTTGGTTTTTGTTCTTTGCGTGAACTTCAGGGGAAATAGTTATCCTGATGTTTCATGACTTCATCTTTGCAAGCATGTGTAGGTCAAAGGGAAGGTGTCAGGGGGTCTGGGTTTATGGCCCAGTGAATTTCTTAAGAATAGCAGGGTTAAAAATGACTGAGCAATGAAGCTGTAACCTATCACCTCCAAAGAGCCTGAGGGATCCAAGGTAAAGGGGAAAAAACCCTCTTATTCAGGAAATTATAGACTATCCTTGAGGTTTGACATACACATTGGACTTTTTGTTTGTTTGGCAGCCAATATTATATTTCTTGCCTAATAAGTTATTAAAAAAGTTACCTCTGGGGAAGGCATCTAAGTGTATTTGGGGTAAACATTTGGGGACATCACAATCATCTTCAAATGCAAATACTAGTATTTCTTGTCTTGACTCACTGGGGACACCAGCACCAGACTTCTTAGTTTGATTGTTAGTGAAGCAACTCAGCTCTCTCCTTCCTTCCCCCCAGAGCCCTGGCTGGTCTCCAGCTCTGCGCCTCAGTCGGAGAGGAGGAGATGGGAGGTAGCTGGCTGCTTGTCTCCATCCAAACAGCAATGGAATTCCTTGGCCTGGCTGTTCAGTAATCCTCTGCCAGCTGGCTGCCTCCCCTTCCTTTGGGAACTCAGTGAATCACACCTCCGCAGTGCATTTGGCTCTTGCAAGCCCAGAAAGGCTAAGGCTTGTGTCTGCCAGCAAGGAGGAGCTGCAGCCCAACTTCTGAGCATGGATTATGTTGGGTCCTTGGAATTTCTGAGCCCAGGAGGCTTCCCAGCTGCAGGGGAAGAACACTTACCCAGAAGCATGGTGGTATTCAAAAATGAGCTAGCTACTCTGTTCTTAGGACAAGCACTTTCTCTTCCCCCTCTCCTTAAAGACCCTTCCAGGAGCAGAGATTCTTGCAGGTTGCTAAGCAAGCATGCAGACATATTGATCCTCTTCCTGTCCCTCCTCCCTAGTGACCTCAGAAAACTTAACCCTCTGTTGTATAAGCTCTTCAACTGTCCATCAAAGTGTTAACAGAACACCAGGAGTGATGCTCTGGGTTATAAATACAAGCAAATGCATATTCTAGGTGTTTTATTTCAATGGTTCAATGGGAGCCAGGATGGATGTGACTGCTGAGATACCCCTTGTACCAGTGGCATTAGAACAACATATTCCAAGGTTGGACCTTTTTCAGAAACTGGGATGTGATTGGGTTTTAGCTGCCTGTACTTTGAGGAACTTTCCTTAGAAATGCCATGAGAAAGAAGCCCTATTAGACAGAAGCAGTGTGGAAAGTACAGCCAATTCACAGTCTACCCCAGTTAGTAAATGCTTAATCAAACCAGCAGCAGACCTCTCTCCCCAAGGGAGGATGCCAAACAAGGACTTGGTTAGCATATCAGCCAAGCCTCCTCTCCTTTCCATCACTCAGCTATAGCCAGGAAGTCTCAAGTAGGAGAGGGTAGTGTGAGCTGAGTGCCACAGAGCGGTGGCAGCATTGGAAGTAGAGGTACCAATAAGGAATTTAGCCATATACTTCATCCAAGTATTCCTGTAATGTGACTTTAGTTCACAGACATTGCTAACTTGTAATTCCATCCAAAGTGTCTTGTTTACTTGGGGAAGAACTGATGATGGAAAGTCCTATCTCTGGTCTTGACTCTACCCAACATCCCCATGATCATGGTCATGCTCCATTCTTGTTGACATTGGAAACATCTTCCTGAGGCTGGTTAGAGGCTGGGGAGGGAAATGCACAGCATTCTGCACCCTCTGCAGACCCTCTCTTGCCTGCTCTCCTACTTCCCCTTTACAGGGAGGAACTAAGAGCATGGAAGGGGTTGTGCCTGCAGGCACAGGGTTCAAGGGCAACTTCTCCACTTGGCCTTCCCTCCAGCTCCTTTCCAGCAACCCCCATCACATGCCACTCACTATCACTGTCAAAAGATATTTATTAAAAATTATAAATTTTTATAATTTATAACAAATTATAAAAATTGTAGGGGCTGGGATATAGCTCAGTTGGTAGAGTGCATGCCTAGCATGTGCAAAGCCCTGGGTTCAATTCCTAGCACCATCACCAAAAAAAAAAAAAAAAAAAAAAAAAAAAAAATTATTTTCCCTAAAATAATTAATATAACTGAATTTTGCCCCCAGTCAGTCCATCCAGATCCTATAGGAATTAGAGGGAGTATTCACTTGTGACCCTTGCCCTGCTTCATGCTGTTTCCTCCTATCTTCCAACCCATTTCGTCTCACAGTCCAGGAAGTTCTGATGTTTGCTTTGCTCACTGCAACCTCCTCTCTCTCCTACCTCTTTCTTATTGGCTGACTAACACAGTCCAGTCCTTTGCAGAGAGGGAGGGAGAAAGAAAAGAAGGAGAAGGAGGAGGGGGAAAAGGAGAAGTAGAGGAAGAGAAAGAAAGATAAAGAAGGAAAAAAACAAAACAACCACAAGGTAAACAAAATAAAGCAATACAACAACAACAAAAAAAAAAAAAAAACAAACAAAAAAACCTTTTAACCTCTCCTTGATTCATTCTCCTCTTCTCTTTCCTAAGGAAATGTATCAGATTCTTGGAGGTATGAGTTCTTCTGCCGGGATAACTATTGAAATCGTAACATGTTTTTTAGAGGATAAAAAGATCATATCATAATTTAATTGGCAGTACTTTGGCTTCATAATGGGAATATAGAGTAGCCTGTGTCTTATGGTAGATGGCATCTCTGGTGGAATGAAATGTAGAATGCTACTTGAAAAAAGGTCAACTAGTTTCCAATTATATCATGTGCCATTTAATTCTCAACTATTGTATCTGATTCCTTCTCCCAGCCATCCCTCTAGAAAAGGCCTCCCCAGGCCTCCTAACTCTCAAAACCAGTATGTTTTTATCTATGACTTTTTTGACCTAGAGCTGTTTTAGGTTGTACTGGCCTCCCTTGGTTTCCAAAGCATGCCTTCCTTCCTCCTTTCCTATCTCCCTTTCCTCTTCCATCTTTTTCCTAACTCTGCCTTGCCCATCTCTTAGTTCCTGAGGTTGGTATTCTTCAGATTTGTTCATGTGACTCCTGTGTCCAGCAATGGCATTCTTACCCTTCATCTGTCATCTGTAGACCAAAGGTTTCCAAGTCTAGGTCCTTCTTGGAATCCCTCTCGGGGTGCCTGCCTATGATATTGTTTTCTTATGTATTTTCATCCCATAAACCAGCAATCTCGACCTGGAGTTATTTTCTGGGAATGGGTAATGTGGCAATATCTGGAGATGGTTTTGGTTGTCCTAACTCAGGGAGATGCTGCTGGCATCTAAAGAGTATTGACCAGAGACACCATTAAATATTTTAGAGAACCTAAGATGGTATCCTACAACAAAAAATTACCCCTGCTCATCATATGGATAGTACCAAGTTTAAGAGGCCCTGCTATGACCACTTCAGATGGACAGTGTCCCAAGCTGAAGTTCCCCTTGAACATTTTCCACTAGTTCATGCCATTGTCTTTATGTTTACGTGTCTGTCTTTGTTGGGATAAAAGCTTTTGGACACATAGTATTTTATTCATCTTTCATTTCCAGTTCCTTTAAAGGAATGGGAATGGGATATTAGATATTTATGATGCACTATTGAATTAATGGATTGTGTCATCATTGACTGTCTCATATCCCAGATACTCTAAGTTTTCTGAAGGGAGAGACCATCATAAGCTACAGAGTACCTGGTGTTGAGGAAGAATTCAACAACGCGTGAAGAGGTGGAAGGTTCAGGTGAGAAATTTATACAGAAAAAGCCTAACAACAAAATTAAATTCTGTTATTTCTAAAAATTGTCAAGGAGTTGAATAACTAGATATAGAATGCATAAACCAGGTCTATGTTGGTAAAATGATCTTTAGATAAAATTAAAAAGTAACATTAAAGGAAAGATGAACCCAGATTGTGTTTGGAATGGTAAATATAGTCCAAAATAGAATGGAAGGGGAAACTGCCAAGCAAATAAATAGAAAATCTAGGAGGAAAAAGGATGAATAAGATATTTTTGCAGTGGGTTTTTTTTCATCTTTTTTTAGCATCGTCCTATTATATGCTTATTTGAGTAATGTATGTTTTTAAATTCCCCAAAGGACTAAAAATAGAACTTAATGAAATACCAAATAGATTGTTTTACTTCAAAGTCTGTTTCCTACATGTTTCCTTCACAGGAGGCTTTTTTTTTTTTTTTTTTTTTAAAGCAAAGCTGAGCCATACCCTGCTAGCTCACGTGGATTAAAAGCATCTCTAGTACATGCCTCCCCTCATTCCTGGAAGCATCCCCTTTCCTACTTTTCCTTTCTGTTAGCATCATTTCTCTTTATATCTTTCATTTTGACTTGATACATGACATGCATCTTTGTGAGCTGACGATTTATACCTGATGCAGAGTATTAATTCATGTTTTCTTATTTGTTTTTCCTGAATTCATCTGGAGATCTTTGGTGAAAGATCTGGTTATGAAAGCAGAGAACTTTCGATGGATATGAGGAAATTCTCCTCTGTGAAAACATGAAGCATTCTTAGGGCTGGGAAACCCTACTAGGTGACAGAAAAGGAAATATGTGTCACTTGTAAGACATAAGATTCCTCTGGACACATGCAGGTGCACCTGAGTGTGTATGTGTGAGCATGTGAGTGCATTTTTATAGGACTGCACCTGTCCTGTGGCCTCGAGATACCCACGGCCAGGACCTCCATGCAATAATTATCCTGAGCAGGTGGCTGAAAAGATACACTGCTACTGGAAGTAGGAACTCTAATTTGGAATCCTTTATGGTGATCTAGAGATTAATATTGAAAACTTGCAGGTAAAGACAAATAAGGCAAATAACTTCTATTTCTCACTGAGGTCAGTAATTAAAAGTGAAATCAAAGTAGGCTTTTATCATGTCAGATTTTCTTTTAATGTGTTGGGAATCTCAGAAATGAAAGATAATATGTGAAAGAGGGATGAGTTGGGATATTAGATGTTAAATCCTACTATAATCCTTAATCTTAGACTTTGACAAAGCAAGAAAATAAGAAACATGATAACGATGACAATTAGCATGTCCCCAGTAGATCCTATGTATGATGTATACATCCCAGGGTACCACAAACAGTACATACCAGCATCTTAACCTCCATTTGAGGGATGCTGAATCTCAGTCTTGTAGCAAAAGTTCACTCAGCTCATGTGAGGGGGTCTACATCCAAATATGAGCTCTGGATTTTTCCAAGGAAAGTACTCTTTCTATTCAGTTATGTATTAAATAAACAATCCAGTAAAAAATTCAGTACAAAGAGTTTTTTATTGACATTGTAAGAAACATTGTTTTTTTTTTTTTTTTTTTTTTTTTTTTCTTTGTTACAAAAGGACTAAGTGGTTCTGAAAGTCAAGGTAGAGTTCATCTGTGTCTGGGCTGCAGTGCTCTGGGCTCCAGGTGGGCGTGGAGCATGGAGCGGCTGCAGGCTTTTCCACGGAAGGCCCGGGGTTGGTCACATCTGAACGCTATGCCTACAATACTTAAATGTATTTACATGTGTTTCTTTTTAAAAAGGATTACACATTTTATTTTTTAAAAATCTAAAAAAGGTGAAAAAAACGAACTTGTATTTTATCTTACACATTTGCAGGATACACAAGGGTAACTTGTCAGAAGAGAACATCCTCCTATCGGTTCAAAATAACACAGGAAACCAGGTTACAAGACAGCTTAGACTGCTACAGTCACTCGCCTGCCTGTGGGCCACTGAGCACACAGCCTCTGTGCGCTGATTGGGCCACACCAACTGGTCCCTCTCATTGACAAGATCAACATAAAATAAGGCACATACATCTCAAGAATCAAAACTTCGTGGCTCAAGAGGATGAGCAATGTGTGAGGAGCATGGGGGTGGTTTAATCTGTTCTTTAGAAAAATAAAACAAAAATGGCTTGAAAAACAAAAACGTGTTAAAGGCAGATGTTAAACAAGAGTACCATGTATGAGCTGCATTTTTATTAAAGAGTAAGTGGTGACATTAATGAGTAGATGCTATCGCTCTAAATGCAGAGGTCAGAGAAATGGAAGGAATGTTGGAGGTTGTGGGTGGGTCCCTCTATGTGAGATGACAGGTCTGCAGAAATCCCTTGACCCCACAGGCTACTTCTAAGTGAACTGGCAAGACCTTCCTTCCATTTGACTGTCAATATAGATCATCAAAATCCTGGGAAAGCACTTTCTTCTTCCCTCCCTTCTGAAGTTTCCATATTGAGAGGCCAAATATTAAATTGAAACGTGTGTCTCCTACAAGTCCAAAACCAGCAGCAAGGAAAACAAGAATGGAGAAGAAAATTAAAGGAAGGGGGAAACCCGGAGAGTAAGTAACCTGAAACCAGAGGGAAAAGCAGAACAATAGGATGACAACAGTCCTGGTCCCCTTTGCTGTCTGTCCCTTCAAAAAGGACAAAATTGGAAAGTGGGAGATTATGGTAACCCAGAAATGAAGGTCCCATTCAAAAATACTACCAGGAAAGAATTCTGCTGGAAGAGAGATCAGTGTGGCAGGACCCAGGATCCTTGCTCAGGAGTAGGGAAAAGATGGGGCCATAACAGCATTCAAGATAAACCTAGTACCTGAACACTGTGAGGTCTGTGGAAAAATGAGGTTCAGGGAACAGATCGTTGATTTTGTACAAAGAAGGTGACCTGTCTGAGGAATAGAGTAAAAGCCTTGCTTTTCAGCTGAAAAGCAATAGAAACTCTACTGTCCTGAGCTCAGATCAGTAGTTTTCTTTTGCTTATGGGCTGTTCCAAAGTGGAGATATCTTTTGATTTTAAAGGGGCTACTTGCGGAAAGACAGCAGGACATGAAGGAGGATTTGCAGTATTACTCTGCTAAGTATCAGGAACATCTAGTTGAAAGCAAACCCAACAGTCTTAGTCACAAAGTCTTAAATGGCAAAATTACCTCTGTGCTGAGATTCTTGGTCCAAATGAGAGAAAATAAATGGAAGAAAAACAGACTGGTCCTAACATTCTTTGTATTATTTATCACTTTGTTTTACTTGATTGTAGTCTTTCTACTAATTTAAAAGGTAGGAATTAAGGGACAAAGCCACACAATTGAAGCATAAATCACTTTGGATAAATCCAACTCCAGGGAGTAATAGGGGACAGAATACAGCAGGTTGCTTGAGGTGTTAATATTTTAATAATTACATATTTTTAAAAGCAATATGCTGAATAATCCATGTACTCTATTTGCACACACAGCATGACTTTTATGTGTATCAATTGCACATGGGGAGTAGCTGCACTTTTTTAATCTTTATATGTTTTAATCCAAAACAGAAGTAAATATAATAGTCCATAATAAGGACTAATGGAATATAACATTTAACTTCTTAAATAGATGCTGCACTGGACAGAGAGGATAAGAACAATTGTATCCACACACAGCTACTAGTATCTTCTTCTATGCTCTCAAATACTAAAAATGGTTGAAGCAATTTATTCCCAATATCAATGTATGTGATGTTTCCTTTTACAACTAAATTTTAAAATAGGGCACTTAGAAGAGAAACCCTCCTTTACTATAGTGAAATTAACAAATGTTAATGATATAGCCAGTTGTGGGGTTGTTTAAATACCTATATACCTAGAACTATGTATAATCAATTCTCAGTTATCTAAGTCAATGGAGAAAGAGATGGGAACTAATCAACAAATATAGCAAACTCACCAGTATTCCCCAAACTAATTCTAACCAATTGCTTCAATCTAGAAGCTATCTAACTTCTTACTAGAACAGATGAAAGTAGCAGCATGTCTGAGTGTCACCAACTGCCCATCCCCTCTCTTTCCCTGCAGCATTAAACAGCACTGAATGCTCATGAAGGTAGAGAGAGAAGGCAAATGAAATAACTGAGAACTGACCATATAGACATACCCACCCAAAGCATGCTTATGGACAGGAAGAATTTAAAACCCAAACTGTGAGCAAACTATTTTCATTTGCAAGAGCCCCAAGGTTTTCTACTTCTGCGTAGCTTTCAAAAGTATGACTTGAATTGAATTAGGGGTTGGAAGCATGTCAACAATCTGCTATCTATGCTATAGTGCACCCACGAAAGATTCTTAAACTCACTATTCATATTTTGATTCTTGTGCCCAATGTGGGAATTAAAAAAAAAAAAAAAAACACGAAAACAAATCATTGAGCATATGTAAGAAAAAAAAAAAAAAGAAAGAAAACTGAACATGTAACCCCTTGGTCACAAGCACACTAACTGTTTTCCTTGGAATAACAGAGAAACATGTCAAATCCTTTAATTTGACCTCTCTTCTAAAAGAAAGAACATGCACATCACACATTTACATTGGTTTACTAAAAAAGGGGGGTGGGCTTACAGTTTAAAAAAATAAAGAGGGTGGCTTGAGTGTAACAATACTGATTCAAAACTGAAATGGAAGACAGTTTCTCCCTAGAATACCTTAGGGTTTTTCAGAGTCCTTTTCCATAAAAGGAATATACTTGAAACACATCCCAGTTTGGTGAGATGAGATTGCTAAAATACATACAGAACTAAAAAAACAAACCAGCAAAAAAAACGGAGTCAATTTAATCTTTCAACTCCTAATGTTTTACGTCTGTTTGCAGTCTTTCTTGCCTAACACCTATTGCATAACTGCAAGGAATTTGCTTTCTTCCGCGAGGGAGGTCAGCAAAGAACTCATGTCCCCGATAGCCATGTTGGTGGTGCTCACAGACAGGGCTGGGAATGGGAGGGACGCTCGTGGTGTGGTGAGGCGGGAGGAACTATGGGAAAGGTTCTGAATGATACTTGGGCTCAGGGCCCCTGACATCAGGCTGGAGTGGTCCCCGTCGTCTATGATGGCATCAAAATCAATCTGCACCCCTTCTAGGTCATGGCTGTCGAGGCTGTCAACTGTGCTTGTCACCTGGTTAGCACCCGGGGAAAGTAACTCAGAGTTTTCGGCACCGGCTCCCTGTAGCAGGCAGTTGGCATCTGAAATGGAAAATGAACCGGCTTTCGTATCTTGCTGACTGAAGCCCATGGTTTGGTCATAGAACTGACCAGAGTAATTCTGCATATTAGAACAGAGCTGCTGGGGCTGTCCTTGCATCTCCATCTTGATACCATTCACCCTGCAGGTTTGATTTGTGTCACTGAGCTGTCCTTGCTGCAGAGTGAGGCTGCCCCTTGGCATAGCCTGGCGCCTGCTGCCCCCATAGCTGGCACACGGTTGGTAGCCCCTGACAACTGCCAAGCTTGACGGTTGGCTGCTGATGCCATGAGTCCCCGGCAGGCAGCTCTCTGGCCCTTGATAGACATTGATGTGTGAGGTAGCACTAACCTGCCCTAGCATCTGCTGACCGGGGCGGCCTGCCCCCTGATGCTGCATGCTTTCACTGAGTAGTTGGTGAGTGAGGTACCCCTGTCCCATTGGGTCTTGGGTCTGCATGCCATTCACTGTGCTGCCAGCTGACTCATTTGGTGCCACGGACAGGCCAAAATCCAGTGGACCCCCACTCCCTTGCATGGTGGTGCCTTTCAGCTTCGAACCTTGTATGCCAGCACTGCACGCACTGTCTAGTGCACTAGGGGCCACTGGCTGCCTGTTGAGACAGCTCCCATACTGCTGGGCCTTATAGGGCTGTTCGTGGAAGGCATTTCCACTTATGCCAGTTCCACCGCCACTGTGGATCGCCAAGTGCTCTGGGCCACTGTAGGAGCTGCCATTCTCTCCCAGGGTCTGATAGCCCCCTGCAGGGCCAGTCCCACCCCTCCATGGATTCTGAGGGTGGACCACCATGTTGTTATATAACCCAAAGGCCCGGGCCTGCTGCATCCTGGACTGCTGGCCACATTTCAGCTTGGAGGAGGACAGGTCGGCACTTCCAGAGCTGACTTCATTCCACTGAATAGGCAAGTCGGTTTTGCTGCCTTCCGTGCAGGGCTGCTCCAGGGAACGGTACTGCTGGCCAATGTGGCTGTCTGGCAGCCCAGGTGGGTCAAAGTCGCTGGGCCCATGGGATACCTTGCTGTCATCTGAGGTGGTGCTCTGCAAGTGCTGTCCATACCCTGCTTGGTTCTGGGAATTTAAATACTGCACCACGTCATCCGGTAAGAAATCCTCATCGTTCAAGTTGGCATCGGCGTCCATGGTCAGGGACTCCAGAGTGACATTCTCGGTGATGCTGGGGGGGCAGGGGGACGTATGGAAGTGACGGGGCTGGCTTCCCTCAGGCCGGGTGTAATTCTGAAGCACTAAGTTTCGCTTTTCCACGGATGGAGGCAAACCCGGAGGATTGAAGCTGTTGAGGCTGCTGAAACGCTGAACCCTGGGTAGGGTCAGGTTCTCCGACACGGTCCGCACAGGGTCGCTGGCTCTCCTCACGCCGTTCCCCAGTGCATCATGAGGCATCAGATGGCGCCGGCCGTAGCTGTGGGCACCCCCGTCGCTGCATCTCCGCGGAGGGTGGACGGGAGGCAGGGTCACGCTGGCCTCCCTGCCATCCCCGAGCAGGGCCATCCTGGTCTTCAGGCTCAGCCTCTCCATGTGCGGCAGGGGCGTGGGTGGCGGCCCGCCGGTGGCAGCCGCGTACTTAGCCTTCAGGCGGTACTGCTGGGCGGGAGTGAGGCTAAGTAGACTGGGCAACCCATCGCCCTGGCTGGCCTCGCTGGACCTGCGTGAGGCGTCCGTGGAGATGGGGTCGTAGGAGTCCGCCACGCTGACGTTCTGAGGCCGGCCCTCGGCCTGCGAAGCCTCGCTGGACCTGCGGCTGGAGAAGCAGGGTGAGATTCCCGAGGAGCGGCGGCTGCTCAGGTAAGCAGAACTGATGGTGCTGGTGCTGCTGTCCCTCCTGTTGAGCATGTTCAGCATGGTGAGGTCCACCCCGGAGAGCTCACTTCTGTTCGGGAGAAGAGTCATGGGCCCGCCCGAACTGCAGTTATTACTGGACTGTGTGCCTGGAGAGACAGTGCGGAGAGAAGAAAGGGAGGGAGGATGTGAGACTGAAGATAACTTTAGCTAGGTGTTAGTCAATGTTTTCTGCAAAGGGCTGGTAGGAACTTTTTTTGGCTTTCCAAGTCACTGTGGTCTCCACAAGCACAATTACTCCACTCTGCAGTCTGGCACTCAAATGGCCATAGACGATCGTGAATGAATGAATGAATAGGTGTGGCTAGGTGCCAGGAATATCTTCCTTCCAAAATAAGGGGCAGGCTGTATGAACCCCAGGCTGTAGTTTGTAAATCCTTGACTTAAAGCACTAACAATTACTCCCTAAATTTGGTTAAGCTTCTCCACAGGTACTGTGCAAGAAGAAGACTTCTGAGATACACACAATGTTCAGGACCCTTGCAAATACAAGGGCCAAGGGTTATCCCATAAATTTCATATCCACACTCGGGGTTTTCTGTTTATTTCTCATCCTACAAATAGGTAACATCTGAGTTGCTGGAGTGGCAAGGGTCACCTTTAGAATGTGATTCAGATATTAAGTGTCACCTCAGAAGCAAAAATTGACATGGGGGCTGACCATGGGGAAGGATATTTGTCTTTCCTTGAACTTGGCCAACAGAAATGAAAGTAGTGGCTAACCTCTTAGTTTTAGATTTTGGAAACGACAATGTGAATCACTAATGCTTCTTCTTCTGGGATTTTCTTACCCAGGTTGAACAATTATGATTTCACAATTAGAATATGAGTTATTCAGGGCCGGGATTGTGGCTCAGTGGCAGAGCACTTGCCTAGCATGCGTGAGGCACTGGGTTCGATTCTCAACACCACAATAAATAAACAAACAAAATAAAGATATTGTGTCCAACTATAACTAAAAATATTTTTTAAAAAAGAATATGAGTTATTCACACTTTTTTTTAGTACTATTCTGTTACTGTCTAGTTTTAAAATATGACTCAGAAAGACAACTCAAATGGGTTCAACATTCATATGAACAGATTAAGTTAGCATCACCTTAGAATTGGTGGGGAAACCACCAAACATAAAACTGAGGACCCTGGTTCCCCTCACGGTGCTCTGGCCATATTTGAAAGAAGAGGAAACACCTGAGCAGAGGCATGGTCCAATGTAGGACTCACCATTTCCTATGAGAGGAGAGACCGCAGGGGCTTTGGGGGGTAGAATGGGGTTCAGTCGAGGAAGCATTCCATTCACTTGTTTTAGCCTTTCTAGTTTTACGTGCTCCATCCATTTGGTCCCTGCCGGGTTCCTCCTGGCTTGCAAAGCAAGGGCTGTGGTTGCAGTGGAAATGGTCGAGTCCATGACTGGGGTTTCATCAATGGCACTGAGGTCTGCTACACTACCTCCATCGGTCAGAGGAAGCTCGAGCCCACTGTTGGAATAGTTGCTGATGGGGGACTGTTGGCTGCTGCATGAAGACTGACCACCAGGGCTTGGCTGAGATGTCTGTTGGGGTCAAGAGGAAAGGAAAGAAATGTCACCAGGAAGAACAAAGGAAAGGATGCCAATAATGACGGCTCATGCAGGTGAAGACCTTCAGGATATCAGTTGGTTGAATGAGAAGAAAAACTATGTTCCAATGAATGGAGGTGGACTTTTGGGCCAAAACGACTGATGGACCACCAGGCTGATATGAAGGGGGAGGTGGTGAACAGCAGAGAAGGTTAGATGTGGTGTGACCAGCATAATATCAGAAATGGAATCCTGTCCTGAATGCCAACTCTGCTAACACACTTCTTCATTTCCCATCCTACTACCAGGACTTTATGCTTTGGGAACACAATAAAGGCACTCTCAACCTCAGTTTCCTTATCTATAAAATGGGGACAGTTTATCTTAAGGATTGTTCTTGGGAATTGATGTGAAACCCAGAGATCACAGACATATAAAAAGACCTGGGTAATAATAATTAGATTATAAAATGTTAGTAATTATTTTCTCAGGTGGTGCTAATCTTATGTTGTTGTTATTGTTGTTTTTTCTCAGCTAAAACATATATGCTCGATAGGATACATTACCTCCTCTCCAAGAAAAGCCCCTCTGAGTTGGTAATTCTGAGTTCCTAAGCTCTGTAATTCTTCTTCCCTCCTTTTACATTCTTCTGCTATTGTAGAACCTCAAGCAGGTTGTGGATCAAGGTAGCTCTGAGACACTCTGCCTCTGCCATATAGAGGGGAAGAAAGGCAGCAACTCACAGCTGTCTGGAGTCTGTGGCATGATTTTATAGTTCTCCTTAGTGTGCCCCAGCATTTCACTAGGAGAACTGGGAAATATTCCCCTCATCACAAACAAGTGGACTCTATAAAAAAAAAATTTATTCCCAACTAATGGGAACTTAATCCAACCCACTAGTTCTCGATCAGGGAAATTCTCATCTTCCCCCTACACCAGGGTTCCTGGAAATAAGGGGTGGAAAGCCAGACCATCCCAGTGCCTGGGGAGCACTACATAAAAGGGCCTGCAATGCCCAGGGCAGTTGGCACAACATAGAACTGTTCTATCTAAAATTCCAGTGGAGCCCTGGTTGATAAACATCTAAATCCCTTCATAAGCATAAGAAAAGTGATGTTCAGAGGAGTTAGTGACTGCCCAAAGTCACAAAGTTCATGGTGCAGCCAGGTGTGGTAGTCTAAGCTGGCTACTTGCATGCCTCTGAAGCAGCTTCTCCAGGTTACTATAAAAGCCGAGCTACTGACAGCAGCTAACTTCCAGGGAAAGAGAACTCCAGTTCCTCCTGGAGACTACTCAGTTACTATCTCAGGTGGAAAGCACAATGCTGGCACGAAGGGGTCTGTAGACAGAGGTTTTCTCAGTGGAACCCTTAAGTTTTTTCCCCCTGCTATCACAGTACATATATCCAAGGGAATGAACACTTTCCAAGTGAGTGCCACATGATACACTAACTCTGTCCTGGGCAACCAAGCAGATCAAAGAAAGATGCAAGTCTGATCAGGGGTATGTGAAGCCTTACATAATTTTTTGCCTCAGCAAAGACTTGGGTTGCCAGATCACTTGCTCCTTCCTAAGGTACTTGGGGTTTCCAGAGCTTTGGATGTCTTTCACTCCTGGACTGTCAAATCAGAATGTGTGTGTATGTGAACCTGTGTATATGAGTATTCATGCACACACATGCAGGTACACATTTCCACAGTGTGTGAGAAGGCACATATGCACTTACAATCAGAATACTGCTTAAGTGAGCTCAGACATTTACATAGATGCTAAATTGTTAACACTAGATGTATCTAGGGTCCAAGCATGAATTTATACTAGTCAGTACAGTAATTTAGTAAATTCTAGCATCTGCTTGGTCCACCCCAGTATGATTTCTTATGAAAACCTGGACAAACAGAACAATGAATTTAACAATCAAGCTCCACATTTTCCACATGCTGAGCGTTCAAAACACATTGCTTCTTTATTTGAAACACAGTTGAGTAATGCTCACTACCAAAGATATCACAAAGCCACAGATATTCAAGAAAAATGAAATGAAAAAAGTTGAATGTTCAAGTGAAAACAAAACTAAAAGAACAGACAAGCCAAAATTCCCTCACCTTATTACCCACTGTCCTTAGGAAGTGAGAACAAGACATTTAGGAGCATTAGACAGAAGAGATGTTGCATTAATAAGAAAAAAGAAGAAAGAATTTAATTTATAGCATGATGATCAAATTAAAGACGTTTTTAAAGAAAGCATTAGGAATGTAAATTTTATCTCCATTAATAAATGTCTATGAAAATATCTACTTACATTTAAATGTGTGTGTATACATACATACATAATAGGGTACTGCGGGAATGCGATTACATTATTAACCTCAGGGAGATTCAGTTTCTTCCCTGTAAAACAGCTCATGATCTCCTTTAGTTTTATGTTTCTATGACTTAATTAGTTTATAAAATATTTCACCCATTGGGACATCTCAAGTGTCACTGAGCCAAATCATGACAAATATTTATTTCTACCAATTTTGTTTTTAGATAATGGGTGTTTGGGGAGAAGAGGACAAACTTTCTCCAGCCTCGGATGCACATTAAAGGAATAAGAGACTCTGGGTTCTTAAAAGGGTCTAAGAACATAAATCATAGTCTTTTGATGACATAATCTAGGAGACTACAAATTCACTTTCCTTGTTTAATTAAACCTTTGAGAATAAACTGTTGAATATTTTGCACAGTTATTAAATAGGTGGACTTTGTTTTATGAAGTAGATATATGCTCACCTCCAAAAAAGTATATAAACCACAGTTTATGAAGTGATTAATAATATGGTGATCAATCATATATAAAATATTTAATTAAAATGCTTTATGAAAGCAAAGTACAGTGAGAAATAATGATAAAGCTGGATACCATATTTGTGCTATTTTGGGCTAGATTTGATGTCACTTTCGAAGACTCTAGAATTTAAAGAAAAACCTGCTTACTCATTAAAATGTAGTTTCCCATCCTGCCAATGCTGGCATGATATGTGCACATGTACTTCTGTAATGACCTCACTCATGAATTCATAGAATTCATCCAATTGCTGGACTTCTCACATTTTAAGAAAATGCTTCCTTAAATTTGGTATAAATCTGCCTAGTCAATCATTTCTTTGTGCCCAGAAAGCTAAGCATATTATTTCTATCTGGTACATTTCTTCCACCGGTCAGAGTGGCAAACTTATCACAATATATATGCAAAATGAAAATCATTATACAAATGACCAAATATAAATGTACTCAATCTTGCTTAATAAGTATTCTTTTAATTTTTCTTTTTATCCTTTTGAAATTTTAGGTGTTTTATCAAAGTTCATACATGAAGCAAAATCACCAAATGAAGTCAGAAAGCAGCAGAAAGAGTAGTAGTAGCCACGTATTCTAATAGTTACCAGACTAAAACAATGCCTGACTACAAGAAGTTTTCAAAATCCTTCTTCATTCTCACTCTCATAGATTCAGGCACAAATGGAGAAATGGTCCCAGTGTATCCAATCTCTACTCCGATACTGTTGTTTGTAAATATCAACCCTACTCTGCCATTCCCCATTGCCAGCAAAACCTACCCTTCCTATCCTCCTGCCTCTTCTGTGCATCTTTGTGAGGCCCAGAGCTGGTGTACCTCTGCTTGCTCTTCCTCCCTCAAGCCTCGCTCTTGCCAACTGGAAGTGCTAAACTCCAGTGCTAAACTCCATGTCCTCTTGGCCTCTGCCCTCTGAGTACACTGACATCTCTTTCCTGAATGCGCCTTACAAAGACCTGTGTTTAAGCTCTCCCATCACCCTGAGTGGTATTTGTTTTTCAATCTCTCTCCCACTGGACTGCATACTCCTATACGGATTGTAGCTTATTTACTTTTGGGTCCCCAGGACAAAGAACACAGAAAACACGTTTATGGAAAAGCTCAATAAATGATTTTCTACCTTCAAGGCACACTGACAAGATAAAGAGTCATGTCTCTGCCTGCCATGAGGGGTATGGCTCTGAATCAATTTTAAAAATCAGTTAAGAAACTTGGAAGCTCTATCCTGAGTGGAGTTATTCTAAGCAGATAAACTTCGAGTAAGCAGTCCAGGTCACAGGCTCATGACCTCCTCAAATCAAAGTGGCCTGATGCAGTGAGGATGGGAGTGGTCATGTCCTTCTTAATGCCCTGCTGGGCTCTTTCAAATGACCCTAGGCCAACTTTGGGAAAATCAGGAGAGTGAATGACATACCATGGGTTTCTCAGCCTTGACTGTCTTCACCTGGAGGCACTCCTCCCGCTTTGAGGTAGTGTTGCTGAGGTCCTTCTGCTCCCCAAGGGCTCCCTGAGTCGGCCGGCCAGGTGACCTGGACTGTGAATGGCTGCCAGAATCTCTTGGAGGTGGGGGCCGAGGATGCATGTCCCCACGCTGCTTCTTGGTGACATGAGCCTCAGGGCCATGCACAGTCTTCACGTGTTTCCGAAGGGAGCTTGGGTCTGTGTAACGCTTAGTGCAGCCTGGGATTTTGCACACATAGGGTTTCTGCCAAATGCAACAGAGTGAGACAATAGGTTGTGATGAAAGTGATTAAACCCCAGCCCCACAGTCCTCTGTGGTTGCTCATTACAGTTTTAATTCTTTCAAAACACTTTACAAAGCTCAGAGGTACTCAAATACCTCTAGGAACTAGTGGTTTAATAAGGCCGTTTGGACATGGTCCAGTGTCCATAGAATCTGGCTTAACAGATTACTATTTTTGAGAGCTCAGGGAGAGCTAAGAATGTATAAATTGCCTTTATGTTCTTGGAAGCATTTATGCTGTGAGTGGGAAGAAGTACCACGGTGCCTTGACAGGCACTCAGTAGGCATCTGGTGATGATGATGACGGAAGGAGGCTTAAGGGACTCTCATCATCTAATCAGGAGAATGCTGCACACCTTTCAGGAGAGAAAATTTTGTGTCAAGAAATTTCTTTACGCATATCCTTGTTCTGGAAGTTAATATAATTCCGTAATGGAAATGGGCTATTTACACATAGGCATAATAAAAAAGATTGTCTACAGCCTCTCCAATGTTAGATGTCACTAAAATGTGTTCCTCTGGGCAGTATTGCAACTGTGTGGGAATGTTCAGGGTTCAAAAGGTCCAGGGCCTCTCTGGTCTTCAGAGCTATCAAGCCCTGCTGCAGATGCTCCAGGTTGACACACTGCCCAGCCAAGATTCCTGGTCTGCACTCATCTCCTGAGTAACTCAGTTCTACAAATCATTTCATGATCATTTCACTTTCTACGTGAGTCTGTGGTCAAGTCTCTAGATAGAGTTATAAACATTATATGGATGCTAATAGCTGGATATTTATTCACACTGCTGGCCTCTGCCTATGACTAACATCAGAACTGTGATTTTGTTCACTTGGCTCCAAAATCATCTATTCATGGATCATGTATGAATAAAGTTGGCCCTTTATATCCAAGGGTTCTGCATTAGCAGATTCAACAAACCAGACTGAGAATATTTAAAAGAAAAATTTGGTGTGCACAAACTTTTTCTTGGCATTATCTGCTAAGTGATATAGTATAACAACTATTTACATAGTATCAGGTATTGTAATAACCTAGAGATGGAGTATATGGGAAAATGTGCATACATTGTATGCAAATACTATGCCATTGTTATGTAAGGGACTTGAGCATTCTTGGATTTGGGTATCTGCGAGGGACCTGGAAATAATCTTTTGCAGATACCTAGAAATGACTGTATACATTTATATCCATGTATAGCAGAGGATGATCCATTAGGTAAGCAATTGTCATAAAAATCATGATTAATATAATGTATCTATTACATTTAAAAAGATGCCTTGTCTTGCAGAATGTATGTCTAAAAGATGCTTTTTCGCTAAAAGCCCAAGAACAGACTGAAAGTGACCTAAAATGCTGAAATGCCCTAATGCAGTGCTGCAAAGATTCCGAAAATTATCCTGAGAGACTGCACCTTCAAATTTGAGATTCCTCTGGGTAGAACTGATTCCCATTAACTTGAATTATATCTACTCAAGACCTTGTGTGATTTGCAGCACACACACACACACACACACACACACACACACATATATATATAATAAAATGAGTGCATCAAATTCTCTGCATTAGGGACAAAAGAATGGCCCTGACGATTAGTGCCATTACCTTCCAGTGCTCTGACATAGGCTCTATGCTTGCTCCTGGCATTGCCATGACAAATTGTTCCATGAGCAAGCAGAATGGGTGTATGGGGCATTTGTGTGTGGTGGGAAGATGGAGCACAAGGTGGGGCCCATGATGTGTCTGAGGAGCTACTACACTTCTATAAATATATGCATGTGAATAAATGGATTAGTCTAGAATTGTGGACATGGTTGACGTCTAATGAGAACAAGAATGTGTGTCAGAAACTGTATTGTCAAAATAACAGTACACACTAGTACACCTGCAACTATGTGCCCATGCATGTGAACATACACATTATCCATCTACAAAAATCCAAAAGAACACAGGTTCAGGACATTAAAGCTTTTCAGAAAAGCACATTAACCCAATTATGCAGTTTGGCCTCCAAATTTTGTTGTGATAAGTAATTGCGATGATATATTCACATATATTCATATATAGGCACTGGGTAAAATCAGCAGATACATTTTCTACTGACTTGGTAGAATTTGCCCAATACATTTTTTCATTAAACATTTAATGACTCCTATTCTATGCAATACTCTGTGATCACAAAGTTGTATTTGGCAGAATTTAACCCCGAGGAATATAAAATCCTTAATGTAATCCTTGTATTTTGTATATAAAATCTCATTTTCTGGTACAAAAAATAAGATACTATGTAGTTTTCCACAATGTAAAGTGTGAATACTAACCATGCAGACAAAGAAAGAACTGTTTTTCAGTTGGGATGATCCTGAAAGGTGTCAGTTATTAAGTTTCTCTATCTGGTTCTAATGCTCAGGTTGTGGGGTTATGTTAATTGCCAAATGAGACCATGTCCATCAAGTTCTTACCACAATGCATGACACATGGTAAGCCCTGAACAGATGGACCTTTTATTAGGAGAAAGCATTTCAGTTCAGTCTTGAAAAGAGGAAGAAATTCCCAGGGATAAAAAGGAAGGCAAGAGAATGCCAAAAGGAGTGTCCTGAGCAGAGTTCTAGCAGCAGGACCGCTTCACTCCTGTTGGCATGGTGTCATGCAGCATGGGATTCTGAAAGGTTCCATTCACAGTCATGATAGTGAGAGGTTGGAACTGGAGGGGCCGTTGGGGAAGGAGTGAGAAAAGGCACTGACACAAGTTAGGGAGTCTAATCTTTTCCTGCACAAAAGAGCCACTGGAGCTTTTGAGAAAGGGACATCCAATCTAATCAGTGCAAGGAAACTTGTTCAGAGAGAACTTTGGGAGGAATGTGAGCTACAGGGTCTGGAACAGGGAGTCCTGTCAGAAATGTCACTGAAGGTCCCTGAAGGGCAGAACAGCTTCCTGGACAGAGAAGCACCAGAATGGCTTCAATGGGGAAAATACTAGATAATTTAACTAGTATTTAATAGGATAATACTATAACAGGGCAGGTAAATTTTATGGCAGCCACAAAGGTCATGTGATTAACCCAAACCTTTCCTCATCTACTTCTAATTTATTAAATTCTTTCCCAGACCTAGAATAACAAAGGGCTCAGCACAAAACAAGCTGTCAATATTTGTTGAATGAATAAATGAAGTTATAAATAAGAGAGCAATTAAATTAGATGAAAGTGATTATATTGATTTATCTAGTTTGTTCTAATTACACAAATTTAGATTTCCTAAACAAACTTATTTTGGGTGTATCTGAGATGGTCTATCATTTCATGTATAAGGTCAAACAAAGATTTGCACATAGAGTGGAGAAAAATGATTTACATGTTTATGAATAAAATTTGAATTATGTTTTTATGATTAAGGTTAAAAAATGTAACTGCTCAAACTTGATAAAAATATTATTGGCTAAGGTATCTTTTAGTCTAATAAGGTATTCAATTCTCATATACACTGAACTTTTGACTTCACTGAAGACAAGTTCAACTATAATACACTTGACTAAAGCAAACAGATGTAATCACATATTTTAAGTGAATGAAAAGATTTAAAAAACCTCAGGAAGCATCTTATATTATGTACAATGAGAATCCTAACATGTGCACTGCCTGAATTTCTCCACAATGGGAGAGAAGGTTGGTCTAAAATCTATAAACTGTAGCTAGGCACAGTCGTACATGACTGTGATCCCAGAGGGTGGCAAGTTCAAGACCAGCCTCAGCCATTTAGTGAGTCTCTGTCTCAAAATAAAAAAAAAAAAATTTAAAAAAAATGAAAAGGGTTGGGGATGTTGCTCAGTGGTAGAATGTCCTTGGGTTCAATTCCTAGTAGCAAAAATTAATTAAACTCTATAGGAGTGAATACTCTCTTGTACTCAAATATATAAAATACAGCTAAGTACATTAATTAGTTGAACCCCTTAAAAACTTGAAATACAATTAATGTAGCAAAATAATTCTTTTAAATTGCACAATTCCATGGCATTTATACACTCTTGATGTTATGCAATCATCACTACTAATTCCAGAACATTTTCATTACCCCCAAATGAAACCTCATATATATTAGCAGTCACCCCTATTTCCTTCCACCAGCAACTTGGCCAGCGCTCATCTACCTCCTGTCTCTATGAATTTGTCTATTCTTTAGACCCCTAAATTAAGTAAAAAAAAAAAAAAAAAAGCATAACAGATGATAACACTGTAACTATTGCACACGGTAAAAGCATTTTTGACACAAAAAACAGAATGTGTCATCTCCTTTAAAAATGTCTTCAAATAGTTGGTCAATAAGACATTCCAAACACCTCTCATTTCCTTAGTCCAGTTTAACCTTTTCAAAAAGAGTTGGTGTGGGCGGGGGTTGTAGCTCAGTGGTAGAGCACTTGCCCAGTATGTGTGAGGCACCGGGTTCGATCCTCAGCACCACATAAAAATAAATAAATAAAGGTACTATGTGTCCATCTACAACTAAAAAATATATTTATAAAAAAGAGTTGGCATATATGGACTTGCAAGTGTGAATATGTTGTGAGTGTGCTTTTGGAGTGTGTGGTTAATCCTATTAGAGATGGTTTTGCTCTATCAGTTCAGCTGAAAGAAAATTTGGTGAAGACCTTAAAGTCAAATGGTTCCGAGTGGAATGCCTCATTTTATTTTGACCAGATGTTCTCTGTCTGCATCTGCTGAGGTCTTGACAGTCACTCCACAGTCTTACATGTGCAAACTGCTCCTTCTCCAACACATTTCAAGCAATCTGATAGCATGTTTTATAGGACTGAGGTATGTTTTGTGTTTTTAGTTGGTGCTCCCATTTCTACCCAAAATGGGGGAAACCTTGATGTCAGTCTCTTAATTCATTCAAAAGAAGGCTTTACAGAGGAGCCAGCATTTGACCTAGACCTCCAAGAAGTAGGAGGTCTCTGGATAGATAGGCCTCAAAATGTAAGCAAATTGAAATTCACTGATACCAAATTGCTTCTCGGCAGTTTGTGGGGATGACTACCTAAAAATAAGAGCAACACCACAGGAACCACCCATTACCATGAAGTTTCATTCAGTAAATTATCTTAAATAACTAACTGGGTTTCTGAGAATATCTTCCAAGATCCTTTGGAATTCAGAACATAGGGAAACTGCATTTGAGCCATGGCTGGTTGTTCTATTAGTCCTATTATTTTTTTTTTAAACATATTTGAAGATACCACTTGGAGAAAGCAAATAAAACTGGCTATTTCAGCAGTAGGTTAGCACTTGTCAATGTGCTCCTTCTGAATCTATCTTCAATGCTCACAGGATTGCTCTTTGAATGGACTCATGTTACTCTGAACAGAGCAAGCAGCTGGAAATCCAAGTTAAATGCTTGCACTGCTTGACCAGTAGGTGGCAGTTCTAAACAACATGAAACTAAGTTCACGGGGAATTTTAAGAAGTTCCCTCTTCCTCTATACATGCTCCAACTGAGGCCCAGTTTTCAGCCCCACCTCCAAGTCCAAGTCTTCACCTGTCCCATAGGAGCCCACTTACACTGGGAACAGTCAGAAGAGAAAAAGCAGAATACGCCTGCCTTTCTATGTATACCCCCATGAGGGTTCTTTGTTTCTGCCCATGAGCTCAGGGCCCATGGAGGATGCTTACCTCATTGGAATGTGTTCTGTTTTGGTGCTTGGCGCGATCAGAGGCATTTGAGAAGGCCTTGTTGCAGCCTTCATGCTCACAGACGTATGGTTTCTCTCCAGTGTGAGATCTCAAGTGCGTTTTCAAGTTTTCTAGTCTCGAGTAGGCCTTTGTGCAACCTTCAAACTGAGGACAACAGGTAAATCTGGATTACTCCACACAATGCACCGGCAGCTTATGCCTAACCCTCCCTCAAAGTGGATGAAAACCTGACGTTTCAAGGGTCAGCAGCTTTTCAAAACCACGGAACAAAAACTCCACTAAACTCTGCATTTATTGGGATTCAGATGTGGCTTGAGGCAGTTCAAGATAAAGCATTTTCAGTGCCAGTAAAAGTCCTGAAGTTTTTTTTTTTTTTTTTTTTTTTTTAATAGACCGCTCAATGTGGACAATGGATTTCATTATCTGCTCATTGATCTCCTCAAATTCCCACTGATTTCAGATTCAGCACAAAGTTCATTAATATGGCTTTGTGTCCATACAAAGACCTGGAATTTGATCATGTTTGTAAAGGGCCTTTAAGATGTAAAGTACGAAGGCTGAGTAGGGCCCAGTGTGCCTTCCGGGTACATCAGTGAGAGAATGCTTAGCTTCATGGCAGCCCTGGCCCACTCCTGAAGTCTGTACTGTGCCCTGGAGACTAACCAGGAGAAACTTTAAAATCAGGTGCAGTTTGAGTATCCCTTACCTAAAATACTTGGGATCAGAAATGTCTTGAATTTTTTCAGATTTTGGAATATTTCACATACATTATGAGATTCCTTTGGTATGGGACCCAAGTTGAAACATGAAATTCATTTATTTTTTCATGCACACCTTATATACACAGCCTGATCATAATTTTATACCATATTTTTATTGTACCTGTGTTTTGACTGCAACCAGTCACATGAAGTCAGGTGTGAGATTTTCCACTCCTGGCATGATACAGGTGCTAAAAATTTTCAGATTTTAGAGCATTTTGGATTTTTTCTTTCTTTTTTTTAATTAGGGATGTCCTACCTGGACAGGGATTAGCTTTTTAAAAAGTCAACTTAAACTCTTTAAGTTGGAAGCTGGTGCCTCCCTTTGCCTTCTAAGCTTCTGCTACAATGAGTTGTTAGATTGGGGAAGGTACTGTGGCCAAGAGCTCATTCCCAGTACCAGCCTTTTCCCTCTTAGCCACCCTGCAGAGCTGATCTGTCTAACTGGGCAGCTCAAAAACCCAGGTATTCATCACCAGATGATGTGCCTTCTTTCTTCTGACCACCACCAACCTTGCTGCCCTCCAGCTGAAGTCATCAGCACACACAACCAGGAAGAATATGAGGAAGGACCCATAAGGTAAGGCCTGACACCCACACATGGAAGGGGACACCCTCTGCCTGCCTGCCAGCCACTTGTGTACTCACAGTGCATTTATGAGGCTTCTCGCCTGTGTGTCTCCTCATATGCACTACCAACATATACTGGGCTTTGAAGGGTTTCTGTTCCCTTGAGCAGTCAAGCCACCGGCACACAAACTCCTTCTTTTCTCCATGAATATGGTCATTATTGATATGCTGGGGAAAAGAGAGAAATAAAACGGAAATCCATTACTCATTTCTGAAAGCAATGCTCAATCTTAAGTCCTAAAGGATAGAGGAAGAACTTAACCAAGTGATATGTTTTTAAAAATTCTAGTTAGTATACTTCTTAAGTAAGTTTTCTCTCTCTAATTCCATATGTATGCTCCCCTGAGAGCAGCAATGACATGAAAGGAGAGGAAGCCGGGTATCTCTGAAAAAGTACCATATCAGGCAGAGTTTAATGCTGAGTTTTGGGAATGGCTACTTGCGAGATGGCGTCAGACATTCTTGTCCTCTCTGGGCCTCCATCATTTTTCATCTGCCAAGGGAAGGTCAAGGTCAAGGACTGCACACATACTCTCCAGCTATCCTGTGCTTTTGGGAGGGAACACACGCATGCATCCCTGTTACACAAACACACACACAATTCCATAACAAGGTACAAGAAAAGCACTTTTCAAACTGAACTTCAGGTTTAAATAAGTTTCCTCCTGAATCACAGTGAGAAGAAACAGATCCTGAAGAAAAGAAATACATAATGATCAACAAATGATTTGGTCTCCTGGGTCTTCTTTTTTTTTTTTTCACATACAAGATAAAGAATGGACTTCCTAGTTTCTAAGGTGGTTTCCAGCTTTAGAATTCAACTAATTTGGTCTTCAAAATGAAGATGAATTTCCCTGAATTCTTCATCAATTCAAAGCTTTAGAACCAGTTTTTATCTCTTTCCTTGGATGAACGCATCAAGTACCCTACAAACAGGAGACACGAGAAACAGCCCCAGGAGGAGAGGACATTTTTCATTTGGATCAAATTAATGTTAATTTAAGTAATCCGAGTACACTGTTTAAAAGTCCAGTTTTGGACTACTGAGGAGATTTGTATACTGTTTTTATTCTCTGGTTATCCTGCATTTGCCTTAACTTAGGGCTGTTGCAAGCACTTTTACAAATGTACACGGAAATACAGCACTTAAAAATTCATCGAATGAATGACAGTTCCCTTGGGTTCTGTGCACTGCATGGAAGTGACACTAACATTTAATTACTTGCTGCTAAGTATCCTGCTCCTAATAAAGGTGAAATTCAACCACCAGAGTCGCCTTTCCCAGTTACTCCACTAGGTGGCCTTCTGCTTCAGGAAAAAAAAGTTTCACTGGGGAAAAAAAAAGTTTTTCATGCTGTTTCTAGAGCTAAAAACTGGTTGAGGGCACAGAAAATAATTTTTATTCTTTCCTTTCCTTGAGAGGCTCTGATGAATAGAAAACAGTAGCATATCAGAGCACACCAGCAGACAGTCAACATCTCTTAGGAAAATGAAAATGACAAAGATGGTAACAGATACTCAAATACCATGTAGTATAGTAGCCCTGTGGTCAATGGATGTGGGTTTCCTATCAGAAGTCAGCCATCCCAAGAATAAGTGCTTCTTAAAAGTTGTGATGGTGTACACAAGTCAATAAAGAGAATTGATGAGCTAAACGGGGGACGACATGCAATCATTACATTCATGCTTCAAGTATATCTTCATACCCCATACACATTACCCAGGCTTGTCCCAAGCATGTGCTGAAGCCCAGCTCTTGAAACCAAGCCCACACAATATGACAGGTTCTATCAATTCTCCTTTCCCGAAAGAAAAATAAATGACCACACAAAATCACTTCATAAAAATTGCCCTTCCTTCAGTTTTCCAAGTTATTAGGGATAAATAAATTGGGTGCTTGGATTAAGAGAGAAAAGGAAGGGAAGAATGAAAGGAGGGAGGGAGAGAGGAAGGGAATAAAAGTTAAAATTGGGAAATGAGAGTTATGAATTGTGCTGAGCCAACTCCCTGAAGTTGGGAGTCATGGCTTTTTTTCCTTTTTTTGAAAATATTTTTAGTTATAGATGGACACAATACCTTTATGTATTTCTCTGTGGTGCTCAGGATCAAATCCGTGCCTCACACATGCTAGGCAAGTGCTCTTCCACTGAGCTACAACCCCAGCCTGAGTCATGGCTTTTTAGTTTCATATTCTCAGTCGCAATGTCCTGATACCTGGCAGGTACTCAGTAAATATTTGTTGAACTGATTTGACCCATGCAGCGAAGTAAATGTTCACTGGGGCAAAAGAAATTATACCGTACACTTTTGTTTATCTGAATGCAACTTCATTTCACCTGGTACCTAGACAATAAGAATTTAACATGAGGTATTTCATTACTTTAAAATAATATGCTCTCAAGAATTCAGAAAGATTTGAAAGATATTCAAATATGAACCCCCTCTTGCTGGGTGGAACAAAAGGAATGCACTGAGATTGCAACATTTCTTTCCTCTCATGCATTCATGAGGATGTGCTGGCTGCACTCACACCAGGCCCTGAGTTGGGGAGTAAGACACACATGAATCCTGCCCCAAGGAAATTACAGCCTCCTGGAGGAAAATAGATAATGACTTAAATTACTATACAATTAAAGTCGTGATAAGTGTTGTGAAGGGAAATAATGGGTTTTATAAAAACACATAACAGCGGGTCCTACATCAGAGCACAGCATTAGGCATCAGGCTTGGCTTCTCAATGCTGAAAGCAGACCTGAAAGATTGAACAGAGACCTGCCAGATGTGCAGGTTAGGGTGGAAGTAGAGAAAAAGGGACACTATTGTAGACAGATGACAAGGATGTACCTGCAGAAGGACAGAGTTCAGTGCCTTATTGAGGATCAGGGTGAGGCAAGGCAGGAGAGAACTGGCCAGGCAGATCCTGCAGGCCTTGTGCACCGACTCTGCTTGGCATGGTGAGAAGGCAGGAGATTCCCCAACAGGTCGAATGGACACTGGTGGGGTGGCCAAGTGTGGATTAGCTTGCCATGGCTCACCCAAATTGCAGTATGCTGTTTTAGGCCTCCAGCAGGGAGGTTGTCGGGGAGACTCCTGGACAGAACTCACATATCTCCTATGAGAAAGTCAGCTCTTGCATGCCTACCCCAGAGGAGGACATCAGGGTAACTGATGCTACCAGGGCAATTAGATAACCAATCGTGGGAGGCACCAACAGCAGTGAGTATAAAAAGACTTTCATTTCCCCTCCTGTCCTAGCCAATACACTGGAGGAACTGCACTCCAGAAGGACAGAGAGGGGGCTTTTCTTGGAGGCCAACCTGGACCCTGGCTCCTTTAGGTGAGGCAGAAGAAGGAAAGCAGACTCCCAGCTCCTTTGCAAAGTGTCCTTCGCTGGTAATAGGGAGGTGATGGCTCTGGATGAGATTAGAGGTCTAAAGGTGACATACTTTGGCACCCAAAGGGAGCCAGGAGGTTGTAGAATCTACCTGTAGTGGGGTTGAGATGTCTGCCACTAAGCAGGAAGGGAGAACTGTCAATGAACTAAGGAGGGCAATCACCAGAAACATCAAAATCATTTCATATTTAGACTTTATTAAACTTCGTCTAGATAAATACCTCTGGGACAACATATGGAGATTTGATTGGAGAAGTATCCTGTGTTGACCAGCTAGCAGGAAGCCCTCAGTGTTGTCCCCACATGAGGAGGAAAAGGGAGGAACTTACATAGAATAGTTAAAGCAACTTCACTTTCAGCAAGGCTAGCATCTTGGGAATTTTTCCTTTCTGTCTCCTTAGAGTAGACCTGAATCCCAAATAACATGCTTTTGTAGTAGCCGGAAGCTACTCTTGAATTCACACATATACTGAGACCACAAGTTCTTTTTCTGGAAAGGAAAGTGTGATCTAGGAGGGCAGAAACCAAGTTGATCTCATTTTCTTAAAGCTCAAATGCTATGCAGAGGATGTAATCAATCACTCTAAAGAAATAAGGAGGCGTCTTTCTATTTAGGTAATTCAAATGTGTTTTAAACTTAAAATATTTCTGCAAGATAGATTTTTAAGTGAAAATTAAAATTCTAAAAAATCATAGACTTTACATATCCACGTGTTCTAAATATTTCCTTTCCTTTAAAAAACCTGCATTGGCCTCTGCATTGAGATCTCAGGGAAGGCTCATTAGGGGAGACACTGGAGGGTCCCAGCAGATACATCCCAGACCAGCACATTTCTGATATGCTGTGTACTTTGGATAGGCCGATTTGCATCCCTGGGGCTTAATTTTCTCCTCTAAAATTATGGTGATGAGCTAGATCAGGTGTGGGCAAACTTTTTCTGTAAGAAGCCAGAGAGGGAATATTTAGGCACTGTTGTGCACTGTAAACAGCTCCAATCAATATATGAATGAACAAAGTGTAGCTGTTCATTTAGTGATATGAAAAGTTTTCACACCATGAAATAGTCCTTAAAGTTTTAAAAATTTTTTCAAGACTATAAAATTTTATTCTTAGCTCCGGAGCTGTACAAAAACAAGCAGGAGGCTGAATATAGTCCATGGGCCATTAGTTTACTCGCCCCCATGCTGGATGATTTCAAAGTTTCTTTCTTAGCCTAATATTTTTCAGGTTTGCTCTCAAGTCTATGAAAGTAAAATTAGAAGGTTTAGTGCCAGAGAGAAGAAAAGACACTAGAAAGGAATAAAAATCAGGATCTGGGTCAAAAGGGGAGTTCAATGAAAGGAGGGAGTTAGGACAGACATGGTTCATGTCCGCAGTATTTTCCTAGGACTAGGTTGGAAACGCACACATTGTTTTCTCACCCAAATCCTAGGTAGCTAAAAGAAGAGTAACTTACAATGAATTCCTTACATTCAGCAGACAGATGGAGCCCATGTGAAGTTGGCCTGAAATTCAATGGCCAAGAGTTTGTGGTTTCATTGAAAAACTTTGACTTTGAAACAGTGAAAACGTTCATCAAATATATAAATAATTTAATTGGAGGGAAAATAATGCATGAGTAAATTCCAAACTAATCCAACACAAAGACACGCAATTTGCCAGAGGCCCAAAAGCCAGAAAGAGATAGATGGTGTAAATTACAATGTTGTGTGCCAATCTGTGCGGCTACTCTGAACTTTCCCTGTCTGAATAAACAGGACAGGGACACTGGGACCAGCAATTTTCCCCACAAAGGCTGAGTCCAACCATGGAGCTTCCTGACTGGGTTTCCAGTTATGGTTGTAAATGTTTGCCTCTGAAAACTGATGGCTGATAAAGCAAATAAAACACCTCAGGAGCCCATAGCAAACCAACAAAGTTGATATTTCCCAACTGTGATCATGTCTGTAGTGACAGGAGCCAATACCTGGTCTTCCAGTCTCTTCCACTCTACCAGGGTTCTGAGAGCCCAGAGAAAGGCAGGAGAAATCGCTAGCTGGTTTGGCAACTGAGGAGGCGCAAGGTCCCTCTTTATTTCAAGGGTCTCTCTTTGGGAAGCCCAGCCCTGATTGTCAACCACGGAGGCTTCAAGAGTTGTGGGAGAAAGACCTGAAGGAAGGGGAGAGTGGAGCTTTTCTTTCACTAGCAGCAGAATGGAAGCCCACAATGGACTTCACTGAGCTAATCAGGGGCCTTTCTTCTTGCTTCGTTATTTCACTATGAGCTCAGAGCAGGCAGTTTTCCTAACCCTTCAGATGAAATGCACGCATGTGGTCCATCGATGCTCAATGCTCACAGCACTCTAAATAAAGCAGCTATTCAAGCATTCACAGAGCTTGGAAGGGCACTTCTGCTTTCTTTCTGCCTCCCTCTCCCTTGGCCAGACTCTCAGATTACCACTCAGAAAGCGCAGCTCTCTATATCTGTAAGTAGCCGACATTCTGAGTGACTTCCTCAGAAGAGAGGAGAGAGCCTGGCTCGAGGTGTGCCCAGATCTGCTCATCTCCACTCAAGCTCTGCCCTCTGACTCGCTAACCAGTAGACAAATACTGCTGCTCCAAAGCCTGTTACTCTTTTTTGGGGAGTTGGGGAGTGTACTGGGGATTGAACCCAGGGGCATTTAACTACTAAGCCACATTCCCAGCCCTTTCTTGTAGAGACAGGGTCTCACTGAGTTACTCATGGCCTTGCTCAGTTGCTGAGGCTAGTTTTGAACTTGCCTCAGCCTCCCAAGCCACCAGGTTTACAGGCATGAACCACTGCGCCCAGCTCAAAACCTGTTACTATTTACATTAGCCAACTCCTTCACATCAAGAAAGCAAACTCCTTCTATAGCTGTCATGAAAATATTGTTGCTAAACACACCTGGAAGCAGTGAAGGTAGGAAATGTAGAACTTTGCCCTCACCATTTTTCCTTTGGCTCTCCTGTGCAGGTTACCCACCAGTCTTTTCCACCAGCACCTACTGTTCCTAAATAAGAGTGCACTTTTTCAGCCAACTTAAGTTTTGTTTTAAATATTTTTGTTTTAGTTGTAAGTGGACACAATAATTTTAATTTATGTGGTGCTGAGAACTGAACCCAGGGCCCCACCCGTGCTAGGGGAGCGCTCTACCACTAAGCCACAACCACAGCCCCTTAAAAGGTTTTTACAGGGCTGGGGTCGTAGCTCAGTGGTAGAGTGCTTGCCTAACATATGTGAGGCACTGAGGTTGAGCTTTAGTACCACATAAAAATAAATAAAGATATTGTGTCCATCTATAACTAAAAATATTTTTTTAAAAAAAAGGTTTTTACAAAGTATGTAGCCAAGTTTTCACTGCACAACATACAATTAAAATTAAAAAAATAATAATAAAAAAGGTCCTTGGATGGTGGTCAAATAGATGTGAATTCACTAACACCCATGTATCACACACACAGTATTATGGCTTTACTAGAAAAGAAAATAAGGGATTGGAGAGTAGTATATTCCATACATGAGTATCTGGGTTTGCAACTGGCTGCAGGCTGGGTGCACTCGCCCACCCTCAGTTTTATCTTGTATTCCTGTCTTGGCTACATTTCTGTATATCCTGACCAACTAGCATGCCACCATTTGATGCCATGATTATATTTTTAAAAGGAAGGAAATAAAACAGAAACAGTTCCTTCTCAGAATGTCAGGCTGGAAAATGTTTGATACTTTCCTCATCTTTTCACATGGCCACCAGGTTAGCTCATAAGCGGGGCTTGAGGGATTGAAAATGTTGAACAGAACGTAATCATTGGAAACTTCTGGGGATCTGGTGAAGAAGTATCCTATGAAAGCCTTCGATTTCAGCATCATATATAGAGAAATAAACAATTTTAAGAAAACTCAAATTTTCAATTTGTTTCCTGACTCTTGAAGCCTAGAACTATCTCATTACTTAGAAGCCCAGACATATTTCTGAAAAGGGAAAAGTGATTCAGAATCTATTAAAATTTAATGCATATTAAAACTGATTTGGGGGAGAGACTGAAATGCTTTACTTAAAAGAAAACTCCCCACAAGAATCCTTCAACACTTTCCATCTCAAATAAGGCTTATACCTTCTCGTTTTGTGTATTACTTGATAAACATACATTTTTGAAAAGTTTTACAACTGTCATGACATGGATTATATTAGGGACACATTGTGATTGGATTCCTAAAGGCTTCACCAGGCAGAAATAGGAAAAAAAAGCAGAAATCAGAGACTATCACTGAAATAGGCCTTATATCTCAATGTGCACTTTAATTTTAGATAAATAAAATAATTTAAATTGTTTTGGTGGCACCCATCAATCTTCCTAACAGATTATTTAAGAAGCTATAGCGGTTTGCTGCGTGAGGGCTCTTCCCGAAGACTTCACAGAGTGACTGTTTCAATTCAAGGTAGTTAATAAAAATACCAGAGTATCTTTCAGTTTTTTGACAGAACTGCAAAATTGTACAGAAAAACATCAAAGAATTCAAGACTTCATGTACAAAAACATCTTTTCTTCATAAAAATAAAACTATTTCCTATTTCTGATTTATGAACATTAAGAATTAGGGTGAGTAAAAGACAAAAATATCCTTCTTGGTTAGAAAGAAATAAATAAAAGGAATCCCTCTGACAGCAATTTGATTCCTGTTTCTAGGCACAAATACATAAAAATGATTTTCATTTATGTTTAAGAAAGGCAAAATTTTTGAACAAGATAAACATGTCTGAACGAAGGGCTTCGCAATGCCAGAATTAGAGAACAGAATTAAATGACTTAAAATACAGCCCAGTCCCACCACCTCCCTAACCAGCACTGAGGTAAGCTGTATGTATGTTCCACTGCAGTGAAAATCCATCATCGTTCACATTTAAAACAAAAGTATATCAAAGAACAAAGGCAGTATAGATACATAAATGGACTGTGATGATATGCTATGTTTCCAAAGAAGCCAGTCAAAAAAAGGACAAATGCAACATGATTCCATTTCTTTTGTTTTTTGTGGGGATGGGCACAGGGGATTGAACTCAGGGGCACTCGACCAATGAGTCACATCTCCAGCTCTATTTTGTATTTTAATTAGAGCCAGGGTCTCACTGAGTTGCTTAGTGCCTCGCTTTTACTGAGGCTGGTTTTGAACTTGTGATCCTCCTGCCTCAGCCTCCTGAGCCACTAGGATTACAGGCATGAACCACTGTGCCCAGCCATGATTCCATTTCTATTAGTGTCCAGAATAGGTAAATCTGTGCAGAAAGAAGGTAGTTGGCTATGACTAAGGGTGAATGGAGAAATTAGGGAATGATAACTAAAGCTTATGGGATTTCTTTTTGGGGTGATGAAAATGAGGAAGTTACCGGGGTCATGGTTGCATACTGAATATGTTTGAATTGTTATACTCTTTAATGGGTGAATTATATTTCAATAAGGATGTTACCTATCCCCTAAGTGTTCCTGGTGGTGAAGTCTGTGGATGTTGTGGGGGAGGAGGAAAAGTGGCTGAAGGAAGAGTAGGGTGGGACCTGACCTTCTCCAGGACATCAGATAGATTGCAGGTAGGGCCCCAGCAAGTCACTTTTCACGGAAGTACAAGGCTACATCTTAATCACAATTCCCACCACAAAACACTCACACACACACACACACACACACACACACACATTCAGCAGGTTGAGTTAAAGCCAAACATTTTTACTTCCTGGTGGATTTTATACTGATTCAACCCAAAATCGAGTTGTTAACAAAACCAAACTGATACACTAATATCAGCTGAAGTATGCTAATGCAAAATAGTGCATGATTTGAAAAAAAAAAAGATATTTCAACTCAATGATAGAATCAACTCACTCAAACCTCATTTAAAATTCAAGCACCATGAATTCAGAATCTCTATATTTCTACTTTCTGTTGCCTTGAATTATAAAATACCTTAGTGTGGATGTATAATTTGTGGAATAATTTACTTGATTCCCCACCCTCACCCCAAGGAGTTGCCTGTTTCAGACTCAGATTCCTGTAAAATAATAGTATACTGATTTATTATTAAGATGACCTGCAATTTAAGGAAATCTTAGCTTTTGAGAGCTTTTAAGAAGCAATATGTAAATAGTACTATAATTGGTTAGTTACTTACATTAGTTATCTAACAAAGAAAATATCTTCCTTCTTGAAAGTAGAGGAAGAACCTCTAATTCCTTGCAAAAACTATGAAAATGCTTTTTTTCTTACAGATTTTGTTCTTTAAATTCTTAGTTATTTTACTAAAAGACAGATGTAACACTTCTCTTTTCAGAGGGTTCTCTTTTAGCTTAATTAGGTAATTATTCTTAAAGAAATTTTTGGTTTATTTTCTTCAAGGGTCAGTATTTAAATTCCACTGAGATTTTCCATAGATATGTAAAATTTTTACATCATTCTACAAGTTATGGGCACATTTAATTTTTATCTTCTTATTGTTTTTAAATAACAACTTTGCTTCGGTCAAAATGACAACAAGAACACTTTTTAAGAAAATTGATTAGGAGTTTGGTTACCAAAATAAAGGGTATAAAAATTAAAGCAAGGGCTGGGGTGTAGCTCAGTGGTAGAGCACTTGCATAAGAAGTGTGAGGCATTAGGTTCAATTCTCAGCACCATATAAAAATAAATAAACAAAATAAATGTATTGTGTCCATCTAAAACTAAACTTTTTTAGAAGAATTAAGCAAGTTAGAATTTAGTGGCATTCTAGAAATTCTAAAGAGGAAAAGGAATACTAAATGCAGATACACGGCATAGTTTGAATTGTATAGTCATCGAATGGAATCATTTGGAAAACCAGTGTCCAAAAGGGGTCTTCTTTTTATTTCCCCTCTTTGCAATGAGCAAATCCAGCAAACCCGACAGGCACCAGTTTCAGACCTGAGCTCCAACTTCACAGGAGGTGCAGGAGAAGTCCTGCATTTTGTATTGTCCCTCACCTGGCTCCTGGACTAAGATGAGAGGCGAGCCCAGAGGGGCCAGGAAAATGGTCATAAAATGCAACCTCTCCCAAGGTCCAAATAAATTCATCACTCTTATGTATGGCTTATTCTCACGCATCCAGCGTATCTGGAAAGCGTTACCATCTACAGCAATTGCACACATCTCCAAGGAAAGATTTCAGCCCGGACCGAGTCCCAAAGTATTAAAATCTTCCCACCTTGTGTGTATGGACTTCTGCCAAGAACAGAAAGGAGGATTTTTGGAGAGTTTATCTGTATATTGGTATCTGCATTCCAGTTACTCTTTTCAATCTACTGTAGAAATAATTATTACTTCGTTATAAAACTTTGAAAGATAGATTGGTTAGGTATAAAAGTATTTACAATAACACATCTAGAACTTTTAATTTTAAGGTGGTTAATGTATGATTGCTTGCTTGAGCAGATACACACACATATATACACACAGACTTATCCTAGGAAGAGCAGGGAGGACTCATTTTTAAAGTCTCCCTGATTACCAAGGTAGATACAATATTTTTTTTTAGTTTGTTTGAAATGTGAGATACTAAGAGTTCCATTATCTAAAAGAACACAAAAGGTTAGCATTTAATTACTTCCTAATTTTTATGATGTTATCCACACAGAGACTGGGCACACAGATTGCTCTCTGTAAAAGTTCTCACTATACAGTGTAATTCTAAGAAAACGGAAATTTGAAATATGACTGGAAAATGAGAACCAACTTTTAATATGTGGTCTCTGCCTTTGCTGCTCTATAAAAGCAACCATGCTTCCTTCTCATCACTGAATTCTGATTCTAAACATTATAGTCATCTGCCCTTGAATCTGCACACTGGTTTACCTATCTGGATATCACAATTTTGATGACTATAAAGGATATCTGTTAAAATAATAACAGACAGTAAAATGCACTTGGATTTCAAATAGATTTGGATAATTTATTTTTAATATTTGGAGAAAAGTCAAGATATTTTACTTTGAAGAGACAAGGTAGAGGAGTTATTCTGGAACCAGCCACAGTCCAAATCACATCCCCAGCTGTGACTACTCCTGAAGGTCTTCTGCCAATCATGTTGCTAAAAGAGGATCTTGTGTGGAAAGTGCTGGGAGAACTTTCCTTCAGCAGTTAATAAGCGATTGGGTGTGTGGGGTGTGTGTCTGTGTGTCTGTGTGTGTGTAAAGAGGAGGGAAATGACTGCTGATGATTGAAACACAGGCAAATCTCAAGAATGACTGGAGGAAGGGAAGAAGGCAGGCAAGCAGGCAAAATTATCTATTTGGAAATCTGCCCACAGTCCCCACTGAGCTGACTCATTCATTCACTATTAACTCAAAGCTTATTTAGCATATGACAGTTACTGTGTTCAACACTGAAGAGGCAAGACGGAATAAGACACGTCCACTGGATCTTATCCAGGATTAGCTGGAGGAATGCAGAAAGGAATACTGCCTAAATTAGCCTTCACATCATGGACACCTTTGCTTTGCAATTAAATAGCAAGCTACTTGAAAGAATGCATGGCTTTCTTCCTTCTTGCAGGCCCTCACATCAAGAAAACTAGCAGGCCTATTGCCCAGGGATTTTCAGGTTTGTTGCACCAAATCAAGATGGGAAGGAAGCCCTGGAATATCCCTTCTGTAGCAAGCTTTTCTACATGAGGAGTGTCACCTCTACCATTTTTCAGTCAAGTCTTACTAACTAGCCATCTTAAGGTGTAGTGCCCCTCCAAAACATCTTAATTCATTATTGATGGTACATCTAAATATATATAAATAAAATTTCCTATCTAATATGGATACACACTAACAAGTTCCATGTCTAGACTTTGTTCTTCTGTGCCATGTTAGTAGAAGGCATTGAGGTTCTAGAAGGAGTACAGGCTCAGCTATTAGGCTATAGGGATTAATTGTTTGTGTACTGAGGGCAAAACAAACACAGGTACTGTGCCTGAGAAGATGATAGTCTAAATGGAATAAGTGGGAAACTGTAAAAATAGATGAGAGATGTACTAATAAACGAGTGAAGAAAGGCTTCAAAGCAAGGTAACTAAACTGAATCACATAAGGGAATATGTCAGGGACTAAAAGGAAATTCTTCTCTTAAGAACAACCTGACCTTTACAGAGAAATAGTCTGAGGAGCATCTTGGGGTTGGCTAGTTTCATATAGTGCACCCCCTCCCCCCTCCCGGCTAATAGTTCTGACGATATGGCGCCGTCCCTGCTTCTCTTCCGGGATTTTACCTTCCCGCTGGTGCGAACTTGCACCCTATCAGGAGCCCAATAGCAGAACACAGCCAACCAGCCTGCGCCTCGTCACACCCCTCATTCCCTCAGCATAAAAATACCCCTGTGTGAACAATAAAAATTTGTAGCTTGATCAGAACTCCTGTCTTGCTGTCACTCCTTGTGTCTCTTGTCCCTTCATTCCTTCTCTCTTAGGTTCGCCGTCCTCATTGATGTCCCGCGGGTCGGGACAGGAATAGAGATAGAGACCCCGGGCCAAGATAAAGCACAGAATGATGGGTAATAATGACAAGTGTAGGGTGAGAGGGTGCGTGTGGGTATTGGGGCATGTGCTATTGCGGGGATCTAGGAGAGCAGGATGGGAAAACTATAAGAGGTGTCAAATGCTCTAAGGCACTTAGATACCAGGCAGTCCAGAGAAGTTTCTCAGCGAGGCAGTGAGGACATCTGTGCTTGGAAAAGGTAACTGGTAGTGTCACAGAGGAGCTAAGCGAAGACAGGGCGACTCACTCAGGGGGAACCGTGACCTTGAACCAAGGCCGAGGCCATGAAGATTCAGAGAAGTGGCTAGATTTGAGAGACCTCTTGGAATAATTTTTGCATGGTGACTTAGAGAATCTGAAGTTTCTAGCTTGAAAGATTCTGAGATAATGGCACTGAAAGTCCAGCAGACTTGGGGAGGGGAATTATTATGTTTCTGTTTGGGAGAAGGCATAGGGGAAGTCTCTCCAGGATATCTCTTCAGAGAGAGATCCAAAAGAGGAGACAAGCTTGGACAAAAAGATTCAAAAATTTGGCATGTGGGTTTGGCTCAGTGGTAGAGTGTTTGCCTAGCATGTGTGAAGCCCTGGGTTTGATTCTTAGAACTTCAAAAAAATTTTTTTTAAGAATCTAAGATGATAACTGAAGGAAGAGTGAAAACATTGTTCCTTACCCTATGTTATCTTTCATATCCCCAAAGTACGTACATAAAATTGCACTCACAAAGTGCAATGTGCAAAGCCTGACCTATGGACACTGTACACAGGATGAAGAGGGATAGCAACGGGAAACAATGGGATACCATGGAAGCAAAAATGTAACAAGAGAACAAAGGAGACAGAGAATTGCTGAGGACAGGGGCACATCAACCTGTGGGTTGTATTTGGAGGACACCTTGGCACGGCATTGACAGAGGTTAAGGAATAAAGAGGTTAAATTCTACCAGTGTTAGCTTCCCAGTTTCAGTTAAGTTTTGGGGAATCAGACAGGAAAGAAAGAAAATGCCCAGGAAAATGGGGCAGAGTGTGGACTTAATGGAAAGTCGCTCATTTGGAATTTCCTTGTGGAAAGGGGCTAAGGAATTGTAGACAGTAATCCAGTGTACTCAATTTTTATGTTGTTTGCTGTTTTGAACACTCTCTGTTTCTCCCAAGTTGCCTGCAAAATTCAGTCCTATGTAACAGTCTTGTGTTGAGGAGGTCTTGCAAGGCCGGAACAGCAATAAATGTGCAATGGAGTGGCCTGCAAGAAAGGAGGTGGTTCAAAACACTCAGAATGGACCCACCATTTGACCCAGTTATCCCACTCCTCGGTTTATACCCAAAGGACTTAAAATCAGCATCCTACAGTGATGCAGTCACATCAATGTTTACAGCTGCTCAATTCACAATAACTAGATTGTGGAACCAACCGGGATGCCCTTCAATAGATGAATGGATAAATAAACTGTGGTATATATACACAATGGAATATTACTCAGTCATAAAGAGGAATAAAATTATGGCATGTGCTGGTAAATGGATGGAATTGGAGAATATCATGGTAAGTGAAATAAACCAATTCCAAAAAAACAAAGTTCAATTGTTTTCCCTGAAAAGTGGATGATGATACCTAATGTGGGTGGGGGGGTGAAGGGTAAGAGAAGAATGAAGGAACTTTGGATTAGGTAGAGGGAAATGAGAGGGGGATGGGGCAGGAATATGAAAGATGGTGGAATGAGACAGACATCATTACCCTATATATGTAGGATTACATGAATGGTGTGAATCTACATGGTGTACCACCACAGAAATGAAAAGTTGTACCCCATTTGTGTACAATGAATCAAAATGCAGTCTGTAAAAATAAAAATTAAAAAAAAAAAAAAAAAGGTGGAATGAGGGAATCCAAGGACCACACAGAGGAGGGGATGTCCTGACTTCATATAGGACATGGAAGGAAGAGTAGAGTCAGTCCTTCAAGGAAAATATCCCTCCCAAGCCTGGGAAATGCAGAGGTTCGCAGCTGAAGTCCTGGTTTCCCTCTAGGACGGGATCACTAAGGTACGATTACTTGACTCCCTTCATGTTCTTCTTTACATGCTTCCTCACTGGGACTGATTTCCCAACTTAATTCTATTCCTGATCACCCCATTTACAGTCCAATCTCCCTCCCCTCTACCCTCTCATTTTTCCTATAGCTCCTATCACTTCTAACATAAAATTTACTTACCGAAATTATTTATTAATTATTGTCTGCTCCTCCTGACTCCCACTAGAATATGAATGGCATAAGGGGGGGGGTTATCCATTTTGTTCAATGATGTGTTCCAAAGGCCTGGAGCAATATCCAGCATACAGCAGGAATTCAATAGATATTTGTTGAAGGAATGTGTTACCAGAAATGTGTTACTGGAAATATCAAGTTTGGAACACATTGATCTCAATATACTCCCGATTTTCCAACTGCCTTAGATTTGTGCTAGGAGAGTCAGAAGGCGCAGAAAAGGGAAGCCATTTCCTATGATTGCTATAAGCCCAACAATCTGATAAACTTCCCTATCACAGCTGCATTAAGGGTCCCTCCAGAACAGCCTCCTTTTATATTGCCAGTGTAGGTTGAGGTTTTGAGTTAGTCATAACACAATTCAGAATTTTCTTAGTTGGTTCCTATTCTTTATAAATGAAAAGAATTTTGAAATTTGTTTTTGCCCACCCTGGCCATGGCGATGTTGACATGGGGTAAGGGCTCTGGCATTGAAGAGGTAATAGTGACTTGCCGTGTTAGGTTCCACTGACTGCAGAAAGCAAATAATCGGATGTTTGGCAATAGATTTCTCTTGAAATCATTTAATAAAGCTTCAGATGAAGGAGAGGGAAAAAAAAAAAGACCATGTTACTGAGATTGAGCTACACTCTACCTCAGTGGAATTTTGCCCCTTGGGCTATTGTTCTTGTCGATGGTTTACACAAAGATTTCTTCCCAATGCAATGCTGTTAAGTAACAGAAGACTGAAGGGCATATTTCCTCTTTAATCTGCTTGTGGAAATCTCATTAATGTAATGGAAATTTTGCCCCCTACCATGACTAAAGTGTTTGAAGAGACAGAAACAAAAAATTAAGGCTGGCCATATAGAGTTTCCATTGGAGAAATAAAGGAGGAAGGTACTTCACATAGAAGCACAGGTTGAAACTTGGCAAGTTGAAGCAATAAATGTGTGTGTGTGTGTGTGTGCCTGTGTATGTGTGTGTGTGTACCAAATGAACTGTGGTCCTTCCACAAGAGAACTGGGACGATGGCCTGCCATTGACAAGCACCATTCTGAACATGGTAAAGTCACCCCTGGGGGAGGGGCACTTTTCTTGAATTTGAGCCATTTCTGGTTTTTTTGCTTTGCTTTTTAATCTCCCCACCAAAGTAAGAATTTCATTCCTCAAGAAGTCCTAATTTATTCCTAAAAATATGTTTTTAATTTGGGGCTTGATTTCATAAACTTATTTTATAAGTACATTTTCCTAGGACTATATACACAGTCTATATGGCAAAACATTCAACTTTTAAAAAGTTTCATTTAAGTCTTTCCTTTGACCCTTCAAACATATGCCTCCAAAATATATATGGCTTTCATAAGTCTCCACATTTCATATGAACACAATATTAATATAGTGTGATTATAAGGCCATAGCAACTGGTTAAAAGTTTATGAATTTCAACACCCTAGAGAAAAAATAGTTAATGCGTTTACAAAGTAAACCAGACCAAAGCTAATTGAAACTCAACATTTGGTTCAAATTTTGTCATCTGTGTATTTACAGTGAAAGTATGCTCCCTGCTTGTTATTTTTATAACAAAATGACATCAGTGTGTTTCATTTGTCAGTCAACACAAGCCCAAGTATCAAGACCACATTTTTCTTGATAAAGAGTCAGGATGGGCACCCTGGTTCTGGGTCATATATATATATATACCTAGGCCCTTTCCATCCATGATGATGGTGATCAACTCTACAGGGATGTGGGAAGGTGGCCACCAGTATCATTGGCCATTCTTGCTTTGTCATCTTCTCTCATCTGTTTCTAGTGACCCAGTGTGTACATTACACACACTGCATGTTTGCTCATGCCATTGATTCTGTCTGACCTGATGGACGGAAGTCTTTCCTGACATCAGGAGGAATCAGAAGGAATCAGAACAGTTTCCCAATGGCCAGAAAGGTTCAGAAACTCACTTATTACTGAACTGTAGCATATATAAGAACAAAATCCAGGGCTAAACTTTCTACCTCCTTTTGCAGAGATGGGGTTAAGAAAAAAAAAGGGGGGGTGCAAATACAGAGGGCTCATCAGCAGAGAAAAAGTTCTTGGAGTTTCTTTTAACTAAATGCTACAGAAAATGCATATACAAGAGGGGGTAACGTGCACCCATTAAAAAAAAAAAAGGAGGAGGAAGAAAGGAAAGAAAGAAGGGAGGGAGAACACAATATGCAAATATGCATCTGCTATAGGCTGAATATGATTTGTTCTCCCCTTCCCCAACTCATGTAGGAGTTTAATCCTCAAAGTTAATTGTATTGAGAGAGTGGAAACTTAATCTAGCTAGGATGTTTAGAGGTGGAGACTTGGAAAAGTGATTATATTACATTAGATTAGGTCACTAGGATAGAGACCCAGTGATGGAATCCTGGTGGTTTTAAAAGGAAAGGGAGAGACCACAGAGATAGAGATACACATATACATCCACCATGGTGTGATGCAGCCAGAGGAGCCCTTGCCAGAGCCTACAAAATCCTGTTTGGATATCCAGCCTCCAAAACTGAGCCAAGTAAACCTCTTTTCTTTATAAAGTAGTCTGCCTCAGGTATTTCGTTATAGTAACAAAAAAGTAATTTAATATAGTGTCCATGCAGACAGGCTACACACACATGCACATAAACACACACACACATGGATGGAATGTACTGCTTAAACTTCAGCAGTAAATGTAAATGCTTATACATTTCTGAGATCCTAGACTCTGGGGTACTATAAACCCATAACCAACATTACAAAGGTTATCCTTGGTTGGCAGCAGCTTTGACCTCTGGTAATTGGTGGTCTATGAGGAGATATCAAATCTAAGAGAAATTCTTCTTTAGTTTAAATGAGGTATTTGCTGTTTTTGGATCCTAGGGCCTGTGGTTCAAATCCCAGTAGGGATGTGTTAACACTTCATACATTGGATGGGCAGGAACTGCTGTGTTTAGGAAATTCCTTTTTGGTGGTTAAATGCCTTTCAGTTAAATATACATCAATTTACATAAACTGTAATCCCTCTTTATTTCTGTCTTGAACCATTATTATTAAAATAAGCCAAGTAACTTTTCTGAATTATTTTGTCACTTTGAAGTTGTTGCTTAGACCATTTTTTTTTTTTTTTTCTTTCTTTAAGATGAAAAGAGAGAGAAGGCCTCTCTTTTCAGGGGCTCAGTCAATCCACCTCCCAGGGGTCTTTGCAGAGCGTCAGCAGCTCAAACCTACCCAAACTGTACTTTTAAAATGCTCAACACAGAGAATTCCCCATGGGTTAGTCAACTGCTGGCTCATATACAAAGAAAATACTGTATTTTGCTCTGAAGAGCTTTCTGCATCAATTTAAACACAGTGAGACAGACACAATATCCCAGAGAGAGGAAAACCTACCTTATTACATTCCTGACCCAAGAGAAAGGATTTGCCCTTAGGACATGAAAGGACTCTGTGGGGGTGTGGGGAGAGTTATCTAATCCTAAACATAAAAACACTTCATAATGCAGCATGACAATGCTTTTAATCGCTGACATAATTGTAATATGTATATATAATATGAGACAAGGAAGGTAAAGGCGGCTTGTTTCTCAGCCTTAAAGGCTCTCTTCAATATTCTACTTTAGGTCTCCATGATTTTATGCATGCTTGGGGGAATTTTCAGAGGGAGGTAACGTGATATTATAAGGATTCTTTCTCAGTAAGATCACATCTTGTTCTGATTTGATTTGATGCATCTGTATGTGGCAAGTGTGGTAAGGCGAAACGGAGCTCTCTGAAGGCAGTGTTTTACAATTCTTCCCTGATTTCCTGTGCAAGTCCATGTGGCCATAAAACAATGGGCAGAAGAATTGGGACTTTTATTTCTTCATATGGGAAAACTGCTGTGGGAGCCACTCCCATAATCTCGGCTGTGAGTGGTGTGGGCGTTCACCATTTTCCTTTTATGGCTATATAAAATATATTTTTTAAACCAAGGTATTTTTTTTTCCTTTCCTTAATGTTTCCATACATGATATAATCTAACCCTAAGGTACCATCTCCCAGGAAAGAATGGCATCCCTGACTGATAGGTTGGAAGGTTTATGAAGAGACTTGACATTTTGAGAAGTTCAGTTATTTTTTTTTTCTCCTGCTTTAACATTATTTATGGAAAGAACTTTACAACATCCTTAAAAGTCGCTATGTGATGGCTGGACTCTGCCAACTTTGCAGGCTGACATTTTTATACTCGGTTTGCCTGTGACCTGGGAGTTTTTCCATGTTCGCATTTTATTAAAGTGAATGCTATTGACAATCCCAGCAGAAGCCAATGATCATTCCAGATCACAGAGTATCAGAGCCACTACTGCTCTTTGCATTCATAGGATCAGACGAGCAAAAGAAAAAAAAAAAAAAAAAAAAGTGTATGCTGAAAAATAAATTTAGTAACAACGAACAAATGAGCTGGTGTTCCAGCTGGACCTTGTTTGTCCTAACATTAAAATTCCTCCAGTGACACCTCTGCTTTGCATTCTACTTGGGTTTGTTTTGCATAAGCATGGCTTTGACCCCTTCTAGATGGCTTCCTGAGAGGAGGGACTGCATCTCATTATTGGGCCACCCATGGGCCTTCACCTTGACTTCCACACAGCAGGTGCTCAGGAACCGGTGCTCAGTGGGACAACGTGAATACAGAACGTGATCCAATAATCTGCTTCCTCATATTTCACTGGAGTAGGCTGTTCACCCAGCCAGATGCACTGAAAACATTTTCTCAACCTAGCTCTAAGACCAATGTTTTCCTGCCATAATTCAGAGGAGGGAACCTTGAGGTCTAGTGCAGAGGACATCTCCTAAATGCCTGCTGAACTCAAGAGACTTTAAAAATTTCTTTTCTTTCATTTTAATTTAATTTAATTTAATTTTTTTCAAGGGACAAGAATTAGGTATCTTTTTGTTCAGATGTTGTCATTACCCTAGCAGTACCAGGTCATTCTAGGGTAATGCTTGCAAAGAGGAGGTAAATGATGGAAGTAGTCATTTGGGACTTAGAGGAGCCAAGTGCTGACTTCATTTATTTTATAAGTAAACTGAGATGGCTGAAGTAATCAATATATGGCACCTCTTCGAAGGTATTCACACCACAGGCGCAAATTCTAAGCATGTGTCAGAGAACCCTGTATTTTCTTTAGACATAATTTTTAAAAATAGATCTTTCACTGCTTCTTATCTGAAGTGTCCAGAAAAATCTGCAAAATCCATTGAAAGGATGCCCAAGATTTCTGCAACCAACTCCTTCTCACTGTAGCAGGATTTGGGTTATGTCAAATAAATTGGTAATGAAGCATTAATGGGCTATATTCTGTAGCCACCAGTTATATAATTTTTCCCTTTTTTAATGCCTCAAAAATAAATTTCATTTTGAACCTTAACACCCTCATCAGACTGTGAAGCATAAAATGCATTACTCTTAGCAGGGAAGTAAAATAATGAATCACAGCATTTCAGTAGAGTACTTAATTTTATTGGCAGAGAGTCTGGATAGTGTTAACATAATATTGGCTCAGTACAAATTAGACTTACACAGTTGACTTAATGCTCAAGCTATGGATATTTTCACCTCTATATTACTCACCAAACTATCCATCAACTTTGGACATCAATAGTCAAAGCACTTCTTTGTTAAGTAAAGTTAGGAAGTAAATATGAACTAACATCTTCGGTTAGTCTGATTTTTTTTCTTCTGTTAAAAGTAATTTTTTTTTTATCCCAAATTATTTCAATGTTCTGTTTACTTTTCTTTTTTTACCCACATGACTTTTCAGCCCCTATGGAGTAGGACTAGTACATGGATTTAAATCTTATTCAAGTGACTCTGATGTCTTCTACATTTAGCATAAAGATACCTGAAAAGTAGGACATTCACTTAGCATGTAAAGGAGATTATTCAGAGAAGGGATTTCCTACTGAAGAGGAGGCAGAAAACCATTTTCTTGACTTTCCATTGGGTATAACTACATGAGAAGACATTACTGTCAAGAAATGTCTGGCTTCAGATGGCAAGAGCTATCAAGGAAAAAAATGAACCATCTGGATTAACACGGGGACACATGAAAATGACCTAGACCACCTGCCTTGATCACAGTGTGCAGAACAATAGCAGTGAATACTCACACGGTAGGTCAAGGGTCACTGGGTCAAGCAGCATAGTCTGGAATTAGGTAATGTGACCCTCTGGACATATCTTCTGAACCAGATCTCACAACTGTCCACAAGGACAGAAAAAGGTTGTGACTGATATTACTATGCTCTGGGTTCTTGGGCTCCACTGACCACAAAACCTGGCCCCTTCCTTCCATAAGCCACAAGTACTTCATGGTCATCTTGAGCAGCTCTTCCTGTTCTCTCCGATTCCTCTCTTACACTTTCAGGCACGGTATCTACAAGGACTCTACATCCTTGGTTCTGAAACTCTGTGTTGAAGGTTCATTCCACCTCCTCCCATCTGTTGCCAAAGGCTATGTGACCCTGCTACACATGACCACAGCACAGTGAAGGACACAGAACTTGATAGCACCCCCAAACTGTTCAGCGAGAGGAACCACCGATTCGCACTTAGATGTCAAACAAAATGCCAAAATGCCACAAAAGATTCTAAATGTTGCTGTCTTTTCTGTGTCCATGGAGCACTCTGTCCTGCAGCTCTTATGGAACAAGAAGAAGGGAGTGTCCACAAAGCACTGGATGCCTCCTGGCCTATGTTTCACTTCAGACCAGAACTAGAACAGAAAGCCACACACGAAGGGATCTTTACCATGACGGAGTGCGAGATAAGAACCAAGAATGCTCATCTAGAGGGGCACAAAGAACAACCCACCATGCCGGCCAATCACAGAAGCTGGTTCTGACTGTACCTATCACACTACTATTTATAGTGTTAAATATAAAAAGCACAGATAGAAACCTTTTATGTTAAAGATGGGAGGGAGGATAAGAATTTATTTTGTCTTTCCTTATATAGACATCCAGGAATTCTATAAGATATGTATATTATGAATAGTTAATTTGCAGAGGGAGGGAAGAATTAGGCAGATGTGGTACAATGAAAAGAACGAGACTTTAATATATCTTTCATGGCTTCCTTTCTTTTTGAACTACATGATTTTATTCTAATTTAAAACTCTAGGAAAAAATGTAAAGTAAATTAATAAAGACATATTAACAATAAAAAAACTAAAAAAAATTTTGTGTGCATTGAGACAGGAAATCTACTGCCAGCAAACAGGATGAATAGCACACCTTAGAAATAGGCAGTTGCCAAAAACATCCACCATCACAAGAGACTCACGAAAAGTCTTCTGAAAGGCAAGGACTGCCAAAGACTCTGTAAATCAGTTTGTGAATGATGAGTTAAAAACACAATCAGAAAAACAAAACAAAACAAAACCCAAAGCAACCAACCAACCAAACAAAACCCATGCTCAAGTGGAGAAGCAGATAAGTAGAAGACTGAAGAGAAAAGGAATCAGGTTTAAAAGTTTATCAGCAGAACAAATCCTATGGTGGAGGCAAGAGAGAGCTGAACAGAGATCAGAGAAATCAGGTCACATAAATGCAGAGTACAAGTCATCATGTCCTCACACAATAAAGAAGAATAAAGAATGCAGAGAGAAATTAAATCACAGCCAAATTAAATGTTCTCTGCATAAAATCAACCTGAACTTCATGTAAAAGACCTACATATATTTGGTATTGTGAAAAAGGAGGGAAAAACAAATTAAGATGATTTTGCTACACACTACACAGACGTAGGATTCTGTGGTCTAATGACATTGGGAAGCCAAGCCCACCACATCTTCCTCCTGAAGAACCATAAGATATTAGTAGCATATGGAAGGCTGGGAGAATCCTGCAGCAAGAAATGATTGACTTTATTTATCCTAGCTTTCATTGTCACCAGGTACCTAGCAACATCCTGCAGAACTAGTAGTAAAATATATAGAAGGAAATTAAATTTTCTGCACACAATTCTTGACTCAGTTAAACTGTGGGAAGGCAGCAATTTTAAGTTTTTCCTGTTGACAAAATGATGGAGAATTTTTTCAGAAAAAGAGAAGCATTGTAGAAGAGGAATAAGCATCAAAGTCAATTGGACAGACAGAGCAAATGATTAAAAAAATCAAAAAAGGCTGTTCAGAAAGGAAACATACAAAGCAATAAGCAAGTTGGATTTATATGTCAAAATTAATAACTGTATAATAATTGAGTCTATAAATTGACAAAGGAAGAAAAAGAAAGATGAGGGAATTTTTTTCTGCCCCTGCACATTTTTATTTTATTTATGATGAATATGTACAAATTGTATATATCGATAGCATTCAAGGTGGTATTTCAACACATGCACTAATCAAAGCCAGCCTCCTCCACCCTTCCCAACTGCTGGAAATCACTGTTCTACATTATGTAGAAGCTAAAAGGGAAATAATTTTTCAAAATGATAAATTATAATTTAATTGTTAAATTATTTTAAAATATTATTATAAATAATAAATTATTATGTGTATGTTAAGGGATATCTATTTTTCTACAATTAGAAATTACAGAGTAAAATGCATATATTTAATAAACGCAGAAATAAATACACTAATATTTAAAGCACCATGTTTACTTTCAAATTGACCATGATAAAAGTAAAGAAAATATAGCTAAAAACACAAAGAGAAGAATTGAGCTAATATACAACATTTATATTCAAAACAAAATGACTCAAACCTACCCATCAAGGAAGAGGAAAAGGACTATAATCCTTATAAGAGAAAGGCATTAAAAATGAAATCATAAAGACTTGTTAAGACCTAGACAGGTAGATATATTAGTGATAGTAATCTTGCCATTAAACAAATTAGATTTTAGGACAAAAAGATATAAATGGATAATCAAGAGTTGTCCTTGTTTTCTCTTAATAAATGCACAATCATTAAAGAAAAGCAACATTTTTCCTCTAACAAATGAAAGAATATCAAAATATATATGGCAAAGCCTGTTAAAATTAGGAGAAACATCGCTAGAACCGATCACATGCAATTCGATATACCAGCACCAGTTTATGATATAATTAGTAGACAAAGAGGTATAGACAAAAACAACTTAAATCATTAGGAAGGTTGAAAGAAGAGATCCATACAAACCTTTGTTGTTCAAGATTCTATTTTTTCTTGTCCATGGATTTAAAGAAATGAATATATATCACATTATGAAAATAACCAATAAAATATTCAAATCTCTACTGACAAGATAAAATTATGAAATAGTAACACAAGCTTTAACACTAATCTGCAAAAATCCCATGACCAGGGGCTACAACAAATCATGGCACACTTGTTGGCATAGTTATTAAGAAGCTAGCTTGGCTTTGCCACTTACTGGCAACGTGACAAGGGACGAGCTACTTACACTCTCATGACTTGCCTTCAGCATTTGTAAAACAAGGCTGATGATAATAATATCTATCTCATTAGGCTACTGAGAGGATTAACTGAGTGAGTGCATGCTCTCAGAACAGAGCCTGGCACACAGCTCTCTCAACAAATCAAGCCTCAGCTATTGTTCAACTCGAGGCTCCATTAACACAGGAACGTAGGTCCCAGGAGAACAGGGACTTCTGACAGTTCTGCTCTCTGCTGTTCCTCCTGAGCCTAGAACAGGACCTGGCTTAGGAATAGCAGATCAAAAAATCAAGCTGGTGAGTAAATCCCTTATCTACTGAATTAGTTATAAAAACCAAATACAGACTATTTTAAAACATCAAAGAAAGAAGACTTAGAAGAGTCAAAACCGAATGAAGGGGCTTGTGAACATCTTTAAGAGCATTTATTATTTAAAAAAGAAAGAAAGAAAGAAGTGTTTTTCATCCTAGAAGTTAAAGGGAGAAATAAAACACAAAAAGTAGGCCCAAGAAAACCCAAAATTTTACTAAAAGTTGCCTTTGGTTTTGCTGCTTTGGAAGGCATTACAGAATATTATTATTTTTAAAAATAGATCCTAACCTTTAAAGTTTCCCTGTTACCTTAGCAATTGCCATTACTTTCCCCCTATTTAATGCTTCAGTAAGTGTGGTCTCTTTAAGGGTTCTCTTCCATATGTCAATATAATGTTCAATATATTTGGGAAATTTAAAGTCTATATTAAGAATGAATAAATGACTGAAAGGGTAGCCAAGTGATTGATTAAAAATCGTTCTTCAAATAAAAGATTCAGAATAGCCGAAGCAATTCTATACCAGAAAAGCAAGGCTGGAGGCATCAGAATATAAGACTTCAAAATACACTACAGAGCTATAGTAACAAAAACTGCATGGTACTTGCATAAAACAGACACACAGAACAATGGTACAGAATGGAAGACAAAGAGACAAACCCACAGAGACACAGTCATCTGATCCTTGACAAAGATGCCAAAAATATACACTGAGGAAAAGAAAACCTTTTTAACAAATGGTGTTGGGAAAATTGTTTATTTACATGTAAAGAATAAAACTAGACCCTTATCTCTCACTCTGCACAAAAGTCAATTCAAAATAGATCAAAGACCTAGGAATTAGATCAGAAATTATAAAACTCCTAGAAGAAAACGTAGGGGTAGCACTCCATCTTAAAGGCACAGGCAAGGACTTTCTCCATATGACCCCCTAAAGCTCAGGAAACAATGCCAAGTGTTAGTAAATGAAATTGTATCAAATAAAAAGCTTTAAAACAGTAAAGGAAACCATTAGGAATATGAAGATAGAAACAGCAGAATGGGATAAAATCTTGCTGCCAAATCTTCTGACAAAGGATTAATATCCAAAAGATATAAAGAATTCAAAAATCTTAATGCCAAAAAACAAAAAAACAACAACCAAAAAAAAAAAAAAAACAAAAACTTAACAATTGGATAAGTGAGCTAAACAGATACTTCTTTTTTTTTTTTTTCTTTTTTCTTTTTTTTTTTTTGCGGTGCTGAGGATTGAACTCAGGGCCTTTTGCTTGTGATATACCAACTGAGCTATATCCCCAGCCCAAACAGATACTTCTTGAAAGAAGAAATACAAAGACCAACAAATATGTGAAAAATGCTCAATATTATTAGCAATTAGGGAAATGCAAAACAAAACTAGGTGGAGATTTCATCTCACTCCTTTCACAATGGCAGTCATCAAGAAAACAAACGATCGTAAATGCTGGAGCAGATCTGGAGAAAAAGGAACACTTCTACACTGTTGGTGGAAATCAGAATGCAGGTTCCTCCAAAGACTAGGAAAGGAACCACCACATGACTCAGCCATATTTAGCCTGAAGAATTAAAGTTATATGACAGCGATGCACTCATACCCGTGCTTATAACAGCACAATTCACAATCTTCAAATTATGGAACCAGCCTAAGTGTCCATCAGTGGATGTATGCATTTAAAAAATGTGGGGTATATGTATATACAGACACAGTGGAGATTTATTCAGCCATAAAGAAGAATGAAATCATATAATGTGTGAGAAAAATGGATGAAACTTGAGAACATTACATTAAGCAAAATGATCCAAATTCAGAAATTCAAGGGTGGTATATTTTCTCACATATGTAGGAACTAAAGAGGAAAAAGGAAAAGAAAGATGGGGGTGTCTCATGAAGATGAAAGCAAGATCAGCAGAATAGAGAAAAGAGACTGGGGGAGGGAGGAAGGAAGAGAAAGGGAAACACAAGGGAATGATATTGGCCAAATTTTATTGTTATATTGTGTGCATGTATGAATATGTAAAAATAAATCCCACCATTATGTACTACAACTATAAATCACAGTAAAAAACATGAAAAAAAATCATCTGTCACTCTTAATTTAAACATGCACACACATGAGGATATACTAGGACACACACACACACACACACACACATGCACACTTTTCTAGCCTTTGTATTAAGGAGAAAATTAATATTAATTGATTAATTAATTAATTAATTAAACAATGTGTACAGCATAGCTACTGTATGACAAACTAGTCTGGTCCTGGAAAGGCAGCAATAAAATAGTTTTTAAACTACCCCATTCACAAGAGCCTCAAAAAAAAAAAAAATTGGGAATCAATCTAACAAAAGAGGTAAAAGACCTCTACAATGAAAACTAAAGAACTCTAAAGAAAGAAATTAAAGATCTTGGAAGATGGAAAGATTCCCCCATGTTCTTGAACAAGCAGAATTAATATTGTCAAAAAGATCATTCTACCAAAAGCACTATGCAGATTTAATGCAATTCCTATTAAGGTTCCAATGATATTCTTCATAGAAATAGAAAAAGCAGTCATGAAATTCATTTGGAAAAATAAGAGGTCCAGAATAGCTAGAGCAATCCTCAGTGAGAAAAGTGAAGCAGGAGGCCTCACAATACCAGACCTTCATTATACTACAGAGCTACAGTAACAAAAAGCAGGGTACCAAAACAGTCATGAAGACCAATGGAATAGAATAGAAAACATGGAGACAAACCCACATAAATACAGTAAAGTCATACTAGTCAATGGAGTCATTAACATACATTGGAGAAAAGATAGCCTCTTCAACAAATGGCACTGGAAAAACTGGAAATCCATATGTGACAAAATGAAATTGGACCCTTAGCTCTTATCCTGTACAAAACTCAACTCAAAGTAGATCAAGGACCTAAGCATTAGACCAGAGACCCTGTGCCTACTAGAAGAAAAGCTGGCCCGACTCTCCATCATGTCAGCTTAGGAACCAAATTCCTCAACAAGACTCCTAGAGTGCAAGAAGTAAAATCAAGGATCAATAAATGGGATGGTATCAAACTACAAAGCTTCTTCACAGCAAAGGAAACAATCAAGAACATAAAGAAAGAGTCTACAGAATGGGTGAAAATCTTTGCCACCTGTATCTCAGATAGAGCATTAATCTCCAGGACAAATGAAGAACTAAAAAAACTCAACACCAAAAAAGCGAATAACCCAATCAATAAATGGGCTAAGGAACAGAACAGACATTTCGCAGAAGAAGAAATATGATAGGTCAACAAATAAATAAAAAAATGTTCAACATCGTTAGCAATTTAAAAAATACAAATTAAGACTACACTGGGATTTTATCTCACTCCAGTTAAAATGGCAATTATCAAGAATATAAGTAACAATAAATGTCTGTGAGAATGTGGGGATTAGGGTACACTCATACACTGCTGGTGGGACTGTAAATTGGTGAAACAATTTTGGAAAGCAGTATGGAGATTCCTCAGAAAACTTGAAATGGAACCACCATTTGACCCAGTTATCCCACTCCTTGGTATATACACCAAAGGATTTAAAATCAGCATACTACAGTGACAAAGCCACATCAATGTTTATAGCAGCTCAGTTTACAAGAGCTAAGCTGTGGAACCAACCTAGGTGTCCTTCAACAGATGAATAGATAAAGAAAATGTGGAATATTATTCAGCCTTAAAGAAGAATGAAATGATGGCATTTGCTGGTAAATGGATGGAACTGGAGACAATCATGCTAAGTGAAATAAGCCAATCCCCCAAAAACAAAGGCCAAATGTTCTCTCTGATATACAGATGCTGACTCACAATAGGCAGGTGGTATAGGGCAGCGAGGGAGAAGGGGAGGTTCACTGGATGGGACAGGGCAGAGTGAGGGGGACTTGGAAATGGGAAAGACAGAATGAATCAGACATGACTTTCCTAAGTTCATATATGAATACGCTACAAGCGTAACTCCACATCATGTACAACCACAAGAATGGGAAGTTATACTCCATGTATATATGTATATATGATGTGTCAAAATACAATCTATTGTCATGTGTAACTAAAAAGAACAAATAAACATTTTTTTTAAAGTTTTTAATTTCATGGCACCTCTACCTTTGTAGTAGAAGACAAGAAATAAGATGATTTTTTTAAAAAAATGCCATGTTTTAGGTCATGAGAAATGGAAAAAAAAAAAAAACATTAAAAAGTCACATAAGGGAAGTAATGAGGAGGTATGGGTATCTATTTTTACAGCCTGACCAGGGAAACTTTCCAATATGAGCAGAACTTAGTGGAGACCTGAATGAAGGTATGCATACTCAATGAGAAGAATGAACCAATCAAAAGGTACGGCCAGTGCCAGGGTCCTGCAGAGGGCATGGCCAGTGCCAGTGTCCTGCAAAGGGCATGACCTTGATTTAGTAAAGAGATCATGGGGCTGGAAAGGATATGTAAGGAAAACAGTATTTGCATTGTGAAAATTAATAGGAAGAGCCATCAAGATACTTCATTAATTGCATATGTTTAATTACTCCCCTAAATCCTCTTAAACTGAACGCAGCACTGCAATTAAAAATTTTGGAAAGAAACTTCCAGCATGTTGGAGCCAACTGCCTCTTTGAGTTTAAATGCATCTATAGAGGCCAGCAGCTTTATAGCATTTTATGAGTACAGACAAAGCACTTAATCCCAGAAGCCAAATTACAGGTCTGAAAAAGTCAGGAGTGTGATGGAATGAGAATTGCAGTGAAGCTGGGGAGCTTTGAAACTGAAATCAAATGCTGGGGACCTCAGCCTTCCCATCCTCTGTAATTATTCACTGCATTAACGAGCTCTTAGCGGGAGGAACTATATGAATAACTGGCACTGCACTGGTTATTTCTGTGACACACACCAGGGCCAATGGTGCCTAATGGCCAAGAAGTTCCCCCCCCACAGGAGACACACTTCAAACTTCCCCAGGAGCCCTGGGCTGGGCCCTGAAGCACTTTCCAATGGTTCCAGAGTATGGAGACCACTGTGAGTCATAGCCCTGTCTGGGGCTGGCCTCTTTGAAGTCCTGGGGACCTGTGGAGTTAGACAGAGTTGCCTTTTGGCACACATGTCAGGATGCAACCAATACCCACTCCCCAAAAAAACACAGTTGCTGGCCTCTGCAAACCTCCTTCTGTCCATTCATTGTTCAGACACCATCGAATCCACCTCTGCCTCATCATGAACCACTGCCTAAGGTGGGAAGGGTGAGAAGGGGTGAAGTCAAAGGATGTTTATTTTCCTTCCACTGTAGCTTCCTGTTCAAGTTCTCTTTCCTTCTTTTACTCTCTAGTAAAGTCAATCTCTAGTTCCAGAGTTCAAAGGCAGAGTCCGTTGGGGGACTCCAGTAAGTGAGAAGAGCGGAGAAAGGGAAATTAGGGAATTAGGCAGTGGTGGGGGATTGCAGGGTAGATATCTCATCACTGCCTTGTCAAAGCTCAAGTTCAGTGTGGTCTCCATAAGCAAAATGAGGCTACAACTCTTAGAACCATACCAAACATGTGTTTCTACCCAAAGAATCTAGTTGTTTTCCTACTTAACTCTAATTAGAATATATCAGCCCTCCAAAATAACATAAGCTTAGCAAATGATGCGGGGAATAGATTCTAAACAGAATACAGCTTCTCCTTAAGGATATTAGGGGGACCAAAGCTTTAAGCACAATGGTGTCCAAAACACCTTTAATACCAGTGGCTTGGGAGGCTGAGGCAGGAGGATTACAAGTTCAAAGTTAGCCTCAGCAATTTAGTGAGGCCCTGTCTCAAAATAAATTAAAAAAAAAAAAAAAAAGACTGGGGTGCTGGGAATGTGGTTCAGTGGTTAAGCGCCCAGGATTCAATCTCTAGTACCAAAAAAAAAAAAAAGCCCCAGTTGGGTCTGCCTTGCTTTGAGCTCCTGGTACTTCCCAAATTTTAAAGATAGTTCTCAGATTCCTGTATGTGCCTGTTGGAAATTCAGATTCCTAAATAACCCCCACCAAGTATAGGGTGAGGCTCAGAAATCAACAGTAGCACTAATCCAGGGGTTTCCTGGGCTACACTGTGATGATACCTAATCACTACTTAGCAAATGACCATCACCTGTAAGGGGTTGGGGGGGGCATCCCAGGGATGTCCCAAACAGGGTAGAAAGCATTCTATTTACAGGGTTTTATCAGGTAAAGAAGCAATTCACCCCGTGACATGAAAACACAGGCTATCTCTTGTCTTAGAACCTAGGGATCCAGGAGAAGGCAGGATCCACCAAGCAGTTCTATAGTAAGACAGAACAGGCTCCTGCTGGGGCCCAGCACTTTGGGAAGCACTCCTCACAGTGTCAGCCGTGACAAGATAAGGGACTGTGGTCTGATGGCAAGCCAGCTCAGCACGCTGCTCAGCTCAGCTGACATTTTTTTTTAAGGAAGACTTTCTCGATGAAGGAAGCAGTGTATTGGCTGACATCTGGCACAGCCTTCTTATCTCACTGCAGCCCACTGACAGTCTGTGAACTGGAAGCCAGCCAGCGTGCAGACCACAGTCTGGTAACACTGAGATAGAGGGTCTTGTTCTGGCCTCCTTTGGTCTCCAGCCTCCCCACAAGGGATGAGCAGACAAAAAGACCTAGAGCTTAACTTTGCTTTTGCAAGATATTATGAACACTTGCAACTGTAATTCCCTGGTCAAACAGAAATAGCCTGCTGCCAGTGGATTGACAGGACTCTTCTTGGGTTCCCTCCTCTGAAAACGAACCTTGCCATATCCCCATTAGGTGTGCTAGGTCAAGCTACTGAGGGGTCGGGATATGCAGGGTAGACATGAAGGTCAGTTTCTCCACTCCTCTTCAGAGCCAGGAGAGGGAAGAGAAGCTGGTAAGTGGAAAATACCTTTCCTCACATTCTAGCACTGAACTCTAAGAAGTCCAAGACTTCTATTTGAAACCTAGTCACCCCAGTCATTAGGCAGGACCTTGTTGACTGACATGGTTAAAGCACAATGCATTTTATTTAAGAGTACATTGTCCTGTCTTATAGCTTCTAAATATTTAGGTATATGGTATGTGAATCCTCATTTGTATTTTTGCAGATATTTTAAAGAGCAAGCAGAAAAGACTCCAACAAGCACTAAAACTCCTGATTTTGGTGGCTAGGGTCAGTTATGTTTATTCCCAAGTTGGGATTGTGTTATCCCAAAGGAAACACTGATTACTTCAAGCAAACCAGACAGGTGGACCACAAGTTCCTCAGGGAAGACATTTCTGACACAAAATCCCCAAAGAGGACAGGTAAGGGGAAAATAGTAAGATCATTTCACAAAGTACTCTTTAGTACTTAAAGAACTTCCTTGGTTCTTTTATTCATTTCTCAATTTCTAAGGGTGTTGACACTCTTCAGGAATTTCTGAAACACACACACACACACACACACACACACACACACACACACACACTGACAATAAAAGTAATAATAGTGTCCAACTACTTCCTAAGGTTTGGGAGTGTTGCTGGGCTCCACAGGTGGAACATGAGGACTCACTATATCCCTTTTCTAGTATTCTAAAAGTGGTTGATTATTTACCTCTCAATGGGTTTAACACTTAGCACTTTTGAAAGGATCTTCTCAGGATAAATAGGATATAAAATACTCAGCCATCAAGACTGGTTTCTGATAAAAAAAATCTAAAAGAAATTTCATATAAAAGATTTAGGGCAGGATAAGTTATATCGAAATAAAATGGGAGAAAACAAAAACCCACAAAGTTTATTTATCTATTTATTTATTTGTGGTACACAGTCTCAAATTCAGGGCCTCGCACATGTTAAGCAAATGCTCTGTCACTGAGTTACATCCCCAGCCCTCAAGAAATTGTTGGACTCAAGATAGTTCTGGAGTATAAGGGAAAGCATAGACCTCACAGCACTCGAATCTTAGCCCTTTTTGTTACCTGAGGAACTTAGGGATTCAGCCAGTCTAGTTGGTTTTACTGATTAGTAATATAATCTATAACTCAAGTTTTTTTTAAATAGCAAAGAAAAATCTTGAACTAGACAGAGAGGAAAGACTCTTGGACATGTTATAAAACTGAAATGATGTCATTATTTTTTGCGAAAACAAATGCCAACCTGTCCCTCCTTTGAACAGAGGCATGTGAACTGGCTTGCAAGAAACTTCTACAGGATAAAAAGATTTCACCCAGTTTTGACTAGACAGTTCATCTAGTCCAGCACTAGATGTTCTGCATCCATCACTGGATGCTCTGCATTACCTGTATGGCGTCCTGAATCCAAGACTGTCCAATTTAAATGCCTTACATTCTACTACTAAAACTCCCTTTATCCTGGGATAACATTGTGGCCAGCTCCCAGTGTTCAGTGTCCCTTACAGCAAACCTAAGTCTGTCTCCCTGTGGTTTCCATGCATTGGATCTATGATCCACACACTGAGAACAAGCCAGAGTCAGCTTCCATAAGAAAGCTGACTACCTCCGAACGCCAGAGGCAGTTAACATGACCTCCACCCAGCTCCACAGGTTCACTCTCACATTCTTCCTTGGTTCTACCAACCACTCTACCAAGGCTTGCTTGGCTATTTCTCTACCTGATTCAATGACTATAACTCAGTATTTCTTTAGAATGTGGAGTGGTGGGCTAAGTGCTATTTTCCAGAAATTGCTTGAGCATAAATAATTCCAATAGTGTATTTCAATTTCTGTAGTTGAGACTCACATTGGCTAATTTTGGTGGCAAATCCCATTGCCTAGATTTTAGTTGACCTTTTCATTGTTGTGACCTAAATACCTGACAAGAACAATCTGGAGGAGGAAAAGTTTATTTTGGCTCATAGATTCTGAGGTTTAGTCCACAGTTGGCCAACACCACAAGTCTGGGTCCTAGGTGAGGAAAAACATCAAGGCAGAAGGGTATAGCAGAGGGAAAAAAGCACAGGACATGCTAATCAGGAAGCAGAGAGAGTTCCACTCACGAGGGACAAAATATATACCCCAAAGCCACACCCCCAGTGACCTACCTCCTCCAGTCACACTCTACGTGCCCAGAGTTACTACCCAGTTAATGCATATCAGTGAATTAAGCCACTGATTAGGCTACAATCTCTTAATCTAATCATGTCACTCTAAAAATTCTTGAACTGTCTCACACATGAGCTTTTGGGGGACACCTCATATCTAAACCATAACACCCAGTAATAGTGAACATATAATTAAAGGCCATATTATAGTGTCATAACCCTTAATCTTCTTGGTGCCATTTTAGTGTTCTGATTTTTCAAGATCTTCGAGGAGCCTGATTCATTTATTAACTGGATATGAAAATTTTCTCATAAACAATTTTGGTGAAAATCATCCTCCACAAATATGTCCTGGAAACAGACACATAAATTGTTAGGCAATCCAGGCCTGGGGGCCAAGCCCAACAACACTGTGTGCAGCCAGGAGCAACTCCCTTGGCGATGCCAAGCCTCACCATATCATCCATCCAACGACTACATGGCGTAGCTGCTGTTTGTACCATCATCTGTCTCTGCCTTGGTCATAGTAGCAAATAAAATGTTTTTGCTGAAGTCTCAACATATCATATTTACTGCATTTCCCTGACCAATCAGTCTAATGATAACATTAAAGAAAACATCAGCTGGGTCTAGCATGACTCTTTCTTGGTGAACCAAGAGAGTTCCAGTGATTGCTATTTTACATTGTAATAGGACAACACATTTTTAACAAAACTATAGTTTTTTTCTAGAACTGACTTGAAAGTCTGGGCTTATATAATTTTCAGAATTCATTTCTGGTCCCCTTGATAGTACAGAATGACATTTACCACCTTTCATCTTCTAGCACCTCGGCCATTCTTGATGACTGATCGAAGATTTCTTTTATTGGTTCATGGTTACATTTGTAAGGAATCTCAATCCTCTGGGATCAGAGAATCCTATCTGCTTGAGAGATATTGCTTCGCAGTTGGCCTCTGATCCCTTTGTCTGATCCCCTCATTCCAATTGGACAGGCACTCTTTCTCATTTTCCTGTTATCCCCTCCCCCTTTTCCTTACGGAAAACCCCCAGAGGAAGGGCCTCATCAGTATCATGGCTGTATCCTCAGACCCTTGCTCCAAATTCATAAAGGCACTAACGAATGAGTGTTTACTCGAACACAAAAGACAGGTAGGAAGCGAGTGACTTGCTTTCACTGTGGTGTCCATCGGTTCCAAGGCACGGGGTCTCTCTTTTCCCGGATCCCACGGTAGCTCCTGTTGTGGCAATCAACATGCCTCTGCAGCACCAGTGAACTAGATGTGGTCGGGTAAGTCCCTGTCACTATCTCTTATTTCCATGCATTCATTTTCCATATTTCACCCATATATGATCTAAAAAATCTATTGAAGAATCCCACTGGAACATGAATTTTTCACACTGTGTGATTTTTTTCCCCCTTTCTTTCTCTATTTCCTTTTGGTACTGGGGATTGAATCCAGAGTTGTTTTACCATTGAGCCACATCACCAGCTCTTTTTATTTTTTATTTTGAGACAGGGTCTTGCTAAGTTGCTTAGGGTCTCACTAAGTTGCTAGGGCTGCTCTCGAACTTATGATCCTCCTGCCTCAGCCTCCTGAGCTGCTGGGATTACAGGCATGCACCACTGTCCCAGGCTTTTATGCTTGTTTTCTTAGATAATTTGTGATTGCCCCCAGTGCCTTTCTTGAGCACCCTAACTCCCTTGGAGCACCTTCTGTGAGGTCTTTTGCTATTCAGCTGGGTTCACCACAAAACTTGGATTCATACCCTGAGCAGTGCCTGGAAAGCTGATACTGTGTGAAAGATCATGGGGCTGACCTGCTAGCTATTTCCCCACTGGAAAAGTCTCATCTTTGCCTCCCTGCCATTAAAGAACTGAAGCTTTGAGTGAAACTACTAAATGAAGTGAGCTGTGAGAGTGGCAGGTAGAAGTGGGAACCTAGGTGAAGTTTCCAGTTGCAAAATCTCAGCCTTCCACAAGTGTTGCTTCCAGCGTTAAGTTCAGAATAATCATTAGTGTGCCTCCTCAACAGCAAAGAACAGGTGCATGTTCTTGAGTTTATGGTTTAGCCAGCTTCAATATGTTCAGTCCTAGATGGGTGTACGATAAGGAGGACATACAAACTAGCTACTGTAAGAACATTATGCTCATTTTTACTGAACAGAGCAAGAACTACAATCCCATTCACCAGAATGGCCATTGGTAGCACAATGAGATAACTATAGTTGACAACAACTAATTGAATATTTCAAAACAACTGGTAGAGAGGACTTTGGACGTTTGTGATATAAAGAAATGATATATGTCAAAGGGATCTTCCAATTACCCTGACCTGATCATTAGACATCATTTACATGTATTGAAATATCAAGATGCACCCATAAAAATTACTAGGTATTAATTAAAAATTAAAATGTACTTTTTAAAAATGGGGAAAAAAACATTAAAAAAGAAAGAAAATTTGGTCAACCTACCTGTTTAGTCAGCTATTTGGCTGCTGTGACTAAATGATATGATCAGCACAATTTTAAAGGATGAAAGGTTTATTTGAGCGCTCATGATTTCAGAGGTTTCAGTTCATAAAATGCCGGCTCCATTCCTCGGGGCTCGAGGTGAGGCTGAGCGTGAAAGAGCGCGGTAGAGGAAGCAGAAAGAAAGAGACTCCACTTTTCAGATACAAAATATAGACCCCAGAACCACGCCCTGATTCCCACCTCCTCCAGCCACACCCTACCACTTCAGTTACCACTTGGTTAATTCCTATCAGGGCATTAAGCTCACTGATTGGGTTAAGATTCTCATGACCCAATCATTTCTCCTTTGAACCTTCTTGCATTGTTTCAGATGTGAGTTTTTGGGGGACACTACATCTAAACTATAACACTATCTGTCTACTTTGTCTAAGCCCATTAGACATGATGTTTTGAATATTCTGTTTTTCTATTTGTTCAATAGTCCTAACCTGTTTGGGAAAAAGTGACCACAGCAGAGGTATGCACTTTACTGCATGACCCCGGATGGCACTGACACAAGGGCCTGCACAGCCCACCTGACCACAGTCCAGGGGAGCATGCAGCGCTGAGGCAGGCACGATAGGGAATACCTCCAGGACACTGATGAAGTTGGAGGTGACACCACCTGAGGAGGCAGAGCCTGCACAGGGTGGCTTAAAATCCACCCTAGCTTTGGCAATTTCTCAAAAAAGTTAACAGAAGGACACAGCAATCCCGCTCCTATGCTATATCCAAAAGAACTGAAAATGTCGTTCAAGCAAAAACCTGTCCACAACTGTTCATAACAACACAAGAGCAAAGAAGTGGAACCAGCCCTAATGCCCATCCCAGCTCAAGTGCATGAATAAGCAACATGTAGGGTGGGGGCCACACAATGGATAGTATTTGAACATAAAATAGGAATAAAGAACTGATACATGCCACATCACCAAGGAACCTTGAGATCATTATGCAAAGTGAAAAAAGGCAGACACAAAAGGTCACAGGTTTTGTGATACCACTTATATGAAATATCCAGGCTAGACACATCCATAGAGATAGAAAGTGAATTAGTGATCTTCAGGGCCTGGGAGAGAGGGAATAAGAGGTGGCAATTTAGTGGGTACAAGTTTCTTTGTGGGCAGAGAAAATGTTCTGGAGTTGGAGGTGAGGGCTGTACAACACTGGTGTGTGAAATGCTACTTTAAAATGGTCAAAGCGATACATTCCCTGCTCTGTGTACTCAGTGGCTCTGTCTTTACTCTAGCCCAGGGAATATGCTGGCCAGGGCCTTGCTCAGGGCTGTCCTTGTCTCCTCCCTCCCTCCCCCACCTCCTGCAGGTCACACTGCTCATGCCTTGGAGCAGAAAGGATAAACCTAATGAGCCCAAGTGTCAGCCCAATATAAATTACAGCAAGGGAAAAAAAGAAACAAGTTGATGCATGGCTGAGGATCTAAAAGAGGAATGTCCACCATTGTTTGTGATTATGGATCACATCACAATCTAATAGCAATTTTTATTTAATCAATAATTTCCATGCTGAACAGACAGCCCTGTTACAGAGAATCGACAAGCAGGTACTGATAGCAACAAGACTCGTTATTAATCTTTCCTCTGCCGGCTTATCAGCCAAACTACTGTAAAAGGCACCACCAAGATGGATTTTAGAAGCCACCTTTTTCCTCCCCCCACCTTTTTCTTTTTCCCTCTCCCATACCATTTCATGTAATGTAGACTCTACGTTTATTTGCGTAACCTGGGGCTTGAGTGGCATAAAAAGGCAGTTCACATTAAGCAATTTCACAAATCAGTAGGACCTAGACCATTGCTCAGGGTTAGCCATTATAGGCTAATAAATCATACTTTCTCTTTGAGTTGTCAATCGCCAAAAAAGCTTTGTACAAGCGCTGGCATCTGTAATTCCGTAAAGGCTTTTCATCTTGAAATAAGATGCTCTGGACTGATAACAAGAATAATCCCCTCTTGATCAAGAAAAAAAAAATCTGCATTTTACCAATTAAAGCTGCTGCCAGAAGCCAAATGGCTCAGCACTGAGACTCCACTGAAGTTTATCTCTGCTAAACACAAGGAGGAATACAGTGAGGGCTATGTTTCATTTGCAGTTTGACTACTTTATCCTGCAGTGGAAACTGCGCCAGAGGAAGAAGGTATGAGAATTTTCACTACCTTCAGAAAAAGCCGTGAGGAAGACCTGCTTCTTGTGAACCAGGACTCTCTCCCTCTTGTCCTGGAAAGCTCCTGGGAACACATCATTTGGGCTGAAGCACAAGGCAACGCCCAAAGAAACGCCAAGTCCATTAAGGTAGGCAGGAGGGACCAGACAAGACAAGCGATGTTAGAGACAGCCAACCCAGAGGAATCCTGTGGATGTAACAGGAGACAGCTGGTACAGTTTTGTCATCCTGATTAGAAAGACATGTTTGGAACTCAAGGTTATGTATTCATAACTAGGAAACAAGGCATGCCAAGAAAACAAAACAATCAAAAAAGAAAGATGATAATAATCCCAATGAAACCATGACTCATCGGCTTTAAAAAAACTTGACTAGTACTACAACAGGCATCTTCCAGAAATTATCAGAGATAAATCTCTCCCCCAAACTTTCATAAGTCTAGTTTATTTGTCATTTATTCGTTTTGTGGTACTAGGAATTGAACCCAGGAGTGCTCTATTACTGAGCTATATCCCCAGCCCTTTCTATTTTTTTAATTTTATAATAGGGTCTCACTAACTTGCCCAGGTTGGCCTCAAAATTGATGTCCTCCTGCCCCAGACTGCAGAGTCACTGGGATCATTGCTGTATGCCACCACATGTGCTGATAAGACTACTTTAAGAGTGACAACAGAATCTTAGGACCCTTAACTAATAGACCTGAGATCACACAAGTAAGGGGCAGTCGTTCCATGGATAAAACTGACTCAAACAGGGCACAGCCAGCAACCCAGAAAACTTCTGACTTCTCTTTGAACTTCATCTACAATATCCACATCAGTTGCCAAAACTGTAATTGTGAAACATCTCTAAATTTTACTTCCAAATTCTTTTTTTTTTCTTTTATTATGTAACTTTAGGGTTTAAGATGAAGCTTATTTAATTTTTATTTTTTTAATTTGTTCTTTCTAGATGGACATGACAGTAGAGTATATTTGGACATATTATACATACATGAAGTATAATTCTAATTATTCTAATAGTATCCTATTCTTGTGGTTCATACTTCGATATTCTTAAACATAATTTTAAATAATTTCCATTGTAGGTCTCATGTCTGACTCTGCTTGCCCCAACACAAATCCTGTTCATTATTCATACTTACACTTATTGGGGTTCTGCAAACATCAGTTCAAGATCTTTCTAAAGATCACTGTGACTCAAGCCATTCCTCTCACCAGGAACATTCACTTCTTACTCTATCTGAAATAGAAGTCAGACTCTAGTCCAGCAATCCCATCCCCCAGAACAGTGCTCTTTAAATCTTACCTCCACGGCCCTTAGGCCTCCAGACAGACACAGTTTGGCCCTGACCTAACTGCATGACTTATCATTCTTAAACCAAACAGCATCAAAGTTATCATTTTTTATACTTATATTTCTACTCCAAGGAAATCTCAAAAATCCCAGTCTTTTATTATATTATCCATAATCATAGATAAAATTATTCTCTGGTATTAACTCCTTTCTGTTGTCTACTCAACACAGAACACCTCCTTCCAATGTCTTCCCTGTTTAAATCCACCTGCTTATTCAATATCCACAGGACCTTTCTTTCATTCTTTCTTCTGCATCTTTTTCTTATTTGTTCCCCCACGGTCCTGTTTGTACATCCACAGTACTCCTAAAGACCTTCCATGTGAATTGCTCTTTCCCAAAGGGACAGACATCAAAGATGTGTGTGTTAGGTCTTCTTCTTCCCACTGCTTTAGGTCCCAACTTTCTAGGTCTACTATGAGGCTTTTTTCTTCCAGATATTATGCCTGCAATTTGTGTAGCGGCCATAAGGTGGTGATGTGTTGTAGCAAGCAGGACCAGTTGCAGACACAGGAAATCTGCACTCCCAAATTAATGACATACTTACTACTTTAGTTTAATTTTCATAAGAAGTCTCCTTAATCTCTCCATTCTTCAATTAAATTTATTAGTAATACTTATGGAGTCTATTTTTCCTTGTGTTTGAGTAATATTCTCAGGTTTACATAGCACTTCCACTATAGGATGTCACTCTATCTTTACAAACAAATAAAACAAATTAAATTAAAAATCCCATGAGAAATGTAGGATGGACTTTATAGATGAGAAAATGAGACTGAAGGAGAAAATGAGACTGAGGGACTTACTCAAAGTCAGACACAGTTTTGGGCAAATGTAGAAATAAGATTTCCAATACACTGTCCAGAGTTCTCTCTAAAACCCCACTAGCTGATGACTGCTAGTGAGATTCTGGGTGACTGGGTGGGGTGGGGTGGAGTGGCTTAATTTTAAGGTCCCAGCCTATAAATAGAATTTTTCATTGATATTAGGTGTTCTAGGGAAATAAAAGCAAAACAAACAATAATAACTTCACCTGGCCATATATGCCTAATCCTAGAAAAGCCTAAATGTCCCCTCAATCTTCAAAAAGTCCTTGCATGAGAAAACCACTTACAGTTCCCAGAGCTCTGTTATATGTCAAGTAAGGAGCCTGATCTCTAGCCCTTCTTGTCATGATCTCAGAAGTTAGAGTTTGAAGACTTCCCTTGGGCTGCAGAAGAAACAATGATGGAGTTTCCCCACCAAGGAAAAGGGTGTGGCTGGTTACCAGCCTTGCTGAGAACTACTGAGTGGTTAACCTTGGCAAATGTGGTTTTCAAACTGAACTCTGACAATTTACACACACATGCACACACATTCCTCATACGTATATTTAAATAGCCTTTTGCTACAGACTTTTAAATCAGGTCATCCTTTCTTTTTAATCTGAACATTCTAAAGTACATTTAAGCTAGAGAAATTGCTTCTTTAATCATCCATGAATGATTAAAATGTTAGTGACTCTATAAATATATGATATATATTCTATTCATATATATGATTTTGCATGACAGCAACACACACACATACACACCACACCCACACTGGAAGAGGAATTTTATGGCAGAACTTTATGGCCATTTTGACTCCCAGGGGACCGTTGACAATGTCAGGAGACGTTTTTGGTTGTCACAATGGGGGAGAGGTGCTATTGGCATCTAGCTGGCAGAGACCAAGGATGCTACTAAGCATCTTATAATGTGCAGGGAAGTCCCCACAACAGAGAATGATTTCCCCTAGTGTGTTAAGGTTGAAGGTTGAAGGTCATCTTCAAGTGATGACCTTCAAGTGATCACCTTCAAGTGATGACCTTGGTTGAAGGTCATCACTAAGGAGAGAATTACATCAGGACACCAGAACACACACAGAGGATAAGACTCTGAATCTCAGCACAGTACAATTAAGAGCAAGACAGGACCAGAGCCCCACCCCAGTTTTTATCTCAGAGGGTCTCATGAACTGGGGATCGGTCAATACCTTTATTCACTTATTAATTTTATGCTATTCTGCCAACCAAAACAACACCTGAATACCAACCTAAACCATGTTTTGACAGGTAGCATGGATGGATACAGCAGCCTGTAAATTATTACCTTTTTTTTCTTTTTATAAGGAGAATCACTAACATTCTATTAAGTAGAATATTTTTTCACTAATTCCCCAACCATTTTATGAGTACACTACTATTATTATGTTTATTTCACAGACAAAGAGTCAGGTCAATGTGACCTCCCGAGAGTAGAGAGCAAGCCTTGAGCAAAGTCTATCAGCTTTGAAACTCACATTGGACTGCTGTGGGATAAGTACAAGTTTTCTTTTAGATCAAGTGCTATTTCATCTTACAAATAATAACAAAAATAACAATCAGGCCTCAAGAGTTTTTCTGTATGATTTGATTTTCCCCTACCCATATTCTCCACCTATTTTCCACAAACTTTCCCAGTTTCTCTTATGAACTTATCCCTCTTTTAAGTCCTAGATTCTCAACTACACAGTGAAGGCTTCATGATGCCCTGTCTCATAGTATTCCTATGATTTTATGTTTTCTTATCTAAGTCTAGTCCTTAAGCTTGCTTTTAATGTGCCCACTCCAATGCTGGGCCTATAAGGACCAGGCAGCTGTCCCCAGTCTATTGGGCACCTGCCAGGGCTCTGCAAATCATAGTGAAGAGCTGTTGAGCTGGGTCTAGTGGTAGAGACCTATCATCCCCATGGCCTTGGAGGCTGAGGCAGGAGGAATTCAAAGCCAGCCTCAGCAAAAGTAAGGCACTAAGCAACTCCGTGAGACCCTGTCTCTAAATAAATACAAAACAGGGCTGGGGATGTGGCTTAGGTGTTGAGTGCCCCTGAGTTCAATCCCCAGTAAGCCCCCCCCACACGCACAAAGGAACTGTTGAACCAGCAGCTAATTTGATAAAGTTAACTCTTATGCTTCCTAACAAACTTAGAGACTGTACATTGTGCTAGTAATCTTCTGTAGGCAAGTGTATTTAAATGAGAATAGCTGTGACCATGATTCCCTCTTGTACAAAATGGGTTCATACCCAATGTTCCAGAAGACTACTGGCAGAATCCAAACTCTATCTACAGTATCATTCAGAACCAACAATAATAAAAAAACAATCAGTAGGTAAATGCTTTCTCCATAGAGAAAACACTTACTCAGTGAAGATTTTGATGAAATATTTTATCAGGGATACAATGGATGAACCAATAGAAGAAAGTAACTATACACAGCCTCTTCCTAAGTCCCATCCAGGGGCAGTCAACTGTAACAGACTGCAGTATCTCCCCTATCCACTTCCACCATTCCTCCCATGTTGGAAGGAGAAGGAGAGCCCAGCACAGCTCTCATGGTAGCTGCCAGCCAATATGGCGCTTGAGATGAAACCTGTTTGCCATCCTAACCCCCGAAGACTATTCAATTCAACACCTTCATTTGCTTTGATGAAAACTGAGACTCAAGGAGGGGCAGTGTCTTGGTCAAGATCTATTCATCAGACACACTGGGAAGAGAAGAGGGTCTCCTGGCTTTGGCGAAGTGTGTCCTAGTTTAGTAATAATATAAAATAAAACTTAGATCTAACACACAGAAGCCACAAAGGCCGACAGCACAAATCCACCCTTCTCCCCCACTCAATCCTGCAAAAAACAAACACATAAAACAACCAGAGATGGAGTGACCTCGTTTAGACCCTCTGTCTGTTTCTCATTAGGCCTCCTGCATGTGATCTCTGCTTGGCCTTGGACGTTGGGGACAGCGTTTATTTTCACGGCTGTTTCACAGTATGATAAGTGAGAAAATAACGTTCAAAAGGGTCAAATGGTTTCAAGGGGGTCATCCCAAGAGTCAGGGCAGAGATGGGGCTGCCACTCAGAATTCCAGCTGGGCCTTGGAGGGGGATGTTCGCCGGTGGACCACACAACCCTCACACCCTGCCTCTCAGACCCTTCTCCTGAGTGTCTTTCCATGGGAACAATTTCTGCAGGTGCAGTTTAGTCAGCAACTTTACAAAGACTGTGACCCTTAAGGCAAAATTGTCAAAGGATGGCTTTGAAGTTTGTAGTTCTTACGTCTATATTTTACATGCCATGTTTCCAAATAATTAGAGTAACTAAATTAACTGGCAACTCCATGTAGAAGAAAATAAGATCAAAATCTTCACTCATTCATTTTAGGTTTTTTGTGCACACAAAACTAATTTCTGCCTCCTATCTGAGGCCCCTATCACATCTGAAACCCAATTTTCTCTTAGGTAAGGATGTACAATGCCACTTTAGCAAAAGGATCAAAATTAGATGGAAAACATTTAAAATGCAAATTTAGGATCATGGTATTAATATGAAAATAATGTCTTCACGTCCTAACTCTTCCTCGGGTTTCTACGGATACATCAATTCTTCACAAATTAGATGTGCTTTCTTTACATCTAAATCTCTATGATATTAAAAAGAAAGCTCTTCATTTTCATGCTGCTGATCATGCTGCCAGTGTATACAATTTGTTTCCAAATGGCAGCAAAGGTGATTATAACTGTATTCTTTGGATAAAAGAAACTTTAGCATGCTTCTAGAGATCAAAATTTGCAGCCTGTGAAAGCATTTAAAATCCAAGTAGGTGGTTAATCACTCTACAAAAAGGGGAATTTTTGACATCATGCTAAAAAGATACAAATGGAGGATTACAGGGACTTAAATGCCACCCAGTTGAAGCTGGGTGCTCTCACATTCCCTGCAGTTCTGCTGTACAGAGAGAAGACAGCAATCCCCAGTACCATTACCATGGCCCTTGTAAGGTTATTCTGCAGCGGATCAGGGTGAGAATAAAACTGTTAAAATAATATGACTTTTTGAAGACCATTAAGAATAATTTTATAGGTTACTTTTAAAACAGAAAGAGGTTTGAATTGTTGAAGGTCAGAGCAAAACATGGGCAGAGAGCAAACAGGTGGGTAAAAGGTATGTATGGTGATGGTATTTTAACTCTTTCAGATGTCAGCCATGATGTTTTCTAGTATAATTAGGCAACTGGTAGTGGGGACTCCACTCTAAGATGCACATTTTTTGCATTTATTCCTTTTTCCAAAAAATGTGCAAGTTTTGGAGAACCTGAGATGAGTTTGTGCTCTTTAGCCATCAAAGAGTCAAAAACAGAACTTATATTTATGACAAAATTAAAAAAAGAGGGAAATGGATCTCAGCAAGGCCTGAAGCCTCTCTCATCCATGTGAGAAGCCAGGCTGAGCTGCCTTACATAATCACACAAGCTAAATCATGTAATGCAAGGAAAACCAAACCCCAAATCAAACATTGAGAACAGACATTGTTAAGACTTTCAGAAACAAAATTAAATGTAAGATTCATACCTTATGTAATGTACAACAAGACAAAGAGTTCACTTAAAGAGTTAACTTACAACTGGAGAAAAATGTGGACTTTCAACTTATTTTGAGATGTTAGTATATGTGTCTTTCAGAGGTCAAGGGAAGAGAAAACACTGGAATTTTCATGAATCAATAATAAATGTGCTTGAATAATCAAATGTGCTTGAAATTAATGTTTATACCATCTACCCCTATGGCTTTCTTGCTCCCTGTTATTTTAACTGACACCAAGAAAGGGACAAAGTACAAGAAAAATCTGGTTAACAACAGAATATATATAACTTCCTAGCCTTTTAGAAGTAAATTTATGGCAAATTTAATACTAGCTTGAGAGCAACAAAGCCCAGTTATAATTATCTTGCTAGGAAGAGAAATTAATTAAACATTCCAGTGATAAAGACACCATCAACAAACTAAGAATAAACACACACTGGAGAAGGAAAGGGGCTTGAAATAAAGGGAAAAAGAAGGGAAGGTAATATTTAGCCCATCTGTTCGGACAGTAATGGACGAGGTAATCTTTTCAAGAGTACATGGAGTGCATTACACTGGAAATGAGACTACCTGGCAGGCAAAGTCAGCCAAGTTCCTAATTCTCTTCTTCAACTTTGTGATTTGCTAATGTGAAACACATGTCTCCCTTTTGCACCAAGTTCAAATAACTCTGGAATTCCAACTGTGCAGCTCAGCGACTGAACCAGAACAAGGGGAGAACTTGTCAGGATTTAAGAGCTTTCAGCAAAGCCCTTCAATTGCAGCCAGCACCCTATTCCACGGAAGGATATCAATTATAGATAGTGACTTGCTTTAGCAGGCAGTCGGGACTGTCAGACACTAGATAGACAACCATGAAGAATCATGAATCTTTCTATTAACTGTAAGAGGGGGAAAAAGAATGGGTCATGGCTATAAATAAGGCAGAGCATCAGAATGGTTTAACACCTTGCCTCTTGGTTGTATGTAGCATGAAAATCAACTAATTCAGGGAACATTTTCTCTCCAGGGAAAGCCATGGGAACAGAAAGGGTTAATGCTTCCCCCTGTCCCTAAAAAAAAATGTGAGCTTTGTAACTGGTATTTATTCCATCTGCCACCAAAGTAATTAGGTGGACTTGAAGTAGCTGTTCCTTCAATCAACAAAATAGAAAGCACCTATTCTATCCCAGGCCACCGCTAACGCTACCAGATATGAGCAGTAAGGTACCTGTGTGCAACACAATGTGAAATCAATTTAAAAGCACAAATTTGGAATTTCCACACTTAAATGCAAGTAAAAAGGTGGAATATAATGATACAAGTTAGTGTCTTTATTTATGCTGTTGTAAATTATAATTTATAATTCATTTAATTAAGTTTACTTACTCATATAATTTAGCTCAGATGAAAATTAATATCATAAAGATAACACATTGGACTTTTTTCTAATCCTGACATGAATTTCTTCCAACTGACTTCGAAAAAAAGGAAATTCCACTGTTTTATGTTTACATTCATATTTTTTAAACACAGTTTCCGCAAAACAGAAAACATAATGGTCATTCACTTTGCACTTGGTTGCATCCCTTAAATGATTCAGATCTCTCTAGGCAAATACCATAGGAACCTTTTGCCACTGAAATTAAATGCAAATACTTGCAGTAGTCAATGTCTTTTAAAGCTTTCACATCTAGGCAGTTAAAGGGTTAAGTTCTTATCACACTCTAAAATGTTAACCAAGCCTAGTCTCTCATGAGAACCCCAATTCATTTTAAATGTAGACTTATTTGATAATGAACTGAAGCAGGATCACAGTGCTCTTTGGAAACTACAATGACTTACCCTCCAAAAAGGCATCCTGAGACTTGGCCATCTCTCAGATCCTTAGAAGGATATATTTTCCAGTGCTTGGGATCTGATCCAGAGCCATGCACATGCTAAACATGCACTTTGCCATTAAGCTACACCCCTAGTCCCTCAGAAGGATATTTTTAAAAGAAGGTCACATAGTAACTATGACACCTATCTTTTCTATAATGGCAGCTTTGACACAAATGATTTTCTTCATTTTACTCATTATATCACTGAGAATATTCATGGCATATGCTACTCTTTGAGACTATTTTCTCATTTAAAAAAAACAAAAAACAAAAAAACAAAAAACAACCTCCCTCCCTTAGTATTACAATGTTTTTGTGGTTTCCTTAAAGTGATCTGAAAGAAGAGTGATTAAGTTAGACTTTGCTTAAAAATAATACTTTTATCAAACTAAATAGAAAAAAAGTCAAATTATGTTCATGAAAAACTGTGGAAATATACCCAGTTTAAAAACAGCTGACTTTCTAGGTTTTTGCTGTTCTCAGAAATCTATCATTCTTTCTATGTGATTACAAAGAGACACAATTAAAAAGAAATGAGGGGGACACCCTGCTGATGTCATGCTAAATCCTTAAAACACTCTGTCTATAACATTTCTCATAACCTGGCAACCTATATATTTAAATGACTCCATAACTACAATGGGATATATTATATAGGGTGGGCTAAGTTGCAAAAGACACATTCCGAGACCTCATGCAGTACAGAGATATAACACAGTGAATTTCACCTCTGTGTTTCTATAAAGCACCAATCAAAAATAAATAAATGAGTGAAAAGAAGACCAGTAGAGTAGAGGAAGGAGAATGGAGCAGGGGAGGAAGGGAGGGAACTAGGAGGCACCAGGTACTAAAATAGAGTAAATCAAATTCTGTGCATGTATAATTTTGTCAAAATAAACCCAACTACTATGTGTAACTATAATGCACTAATATAAAAAATGTAAAAAGAATAAAAAACAAAAACAACAAAACGAAGATGAGGGATATAGAAAAAGTGAAGTCCTAAGCTGATCCAAAGTGGGCTTGCTACATCACACCACCACTAACAGAAGAAAGAATGTTAGGATGGAAGAATGTCTTTATTGGATCCTTGAGTAAGAGCAGGGCCTGAAATATAAGAGGTGCTCTGAATTGGTTATTTTACTTTTGTTGTTGTTATTGCCATTTGCTTTTCTTGTTATTATTTTCAGAAAGGATTGAAATAAGGTAATAAAACAAATGGACTAATGTTTAAAAAGAGCTCATGAAACAGTGAGAGGGGCTTTATAATTTTAGTGTTTAAGTAGAAGAGGGTTATCAAGAAATATGCATCACATAAAAATACAAAGTTACTGTAAAACAATGGATAGTGAGTATTAGTGTGCATATATGCATGCATGTGGGGGGGGCACGAGTGTCAAAGAGACAATCACAACACATCACAGCACAGATTTTCCACATATTAAAAGCTTAAGAAACTGCCCTGCTTGGTGAAACCATCCTTAATACCTTAAAAGAACCTTGTACTTTTGCACAAAAGTTGTCTGAGCCTGTTTTTTTTTTTTTTTTTTTTTTGCGGTGCTGGGGATTGAACTCAGGGCCTCGTGCTTGCAAGGAATGCACTCTACCAACTGAGCTATCTCCCCAGCCAAGCCTGTATCTTTTTATTCTGGATGCTTTAACTGCTCTTCTGTGTCAGCTGCCCTTGGTTCCACTTGCCAGAGAGATTCTTCTGACCAAGAAAGTGTCAAGTACCAAGAAGCACTGGAAAAGGAGGTAGCAGATGAGTGTGATGAGTGTGTGTGTGTGTGTGTGTGTGTGTGTGTGTGTGTGCACTGCATTATCTGAAATAATACACCTGAGAGACATCTGAACCTGTTTGGTAAGAGAAGATGTGGTTCTCTACCTGACTGCCATGTAGTTTTCAGAAACATATGTTATTAAAATCTAAAAACACATACAACTATTTCCATGAAACTATTGACCCCACAAGTCAAAAATTATGTAATAGCTTACCCCAAATGTCTACCCAAATTCAAGAGTAGTAATTGCTGTACAGAATAATGGGATACTCCTTAGGTTATGAGGGTTTGTAAGAGGGAGAAAAAAAGGAATCCCACCCCTACCATTTTTTTCTATTGCTATTCGGTCTTGGAAGGGGAATCAAACTTGGTTAAAAGGTTAATAATAATTCATGTCCAGCTTACTATTACTCAATAACCATCAAAGTCGCTAACTCAAAATAGTGTTTGCTGGCTTACAGGATCAGAGTCATTACACTCTCTATTGAAGACTTTATTGAATTTTACACTAAGCTTTAGCTGACTGAACAGGTCAAGCACCATGGCTCAGAGTTTTCTTTATTCTCAGAAAGTCATAAAGCCCCCTCCAGTTTGCAACGCAGCTAGCTAAGAAACTTGACTCAGCGCAGGGTCAGAGAAGCCGACCTCTATGGAAAGGTCACATGGTTGGAAGGCCCAGTTCCTGAACACTGCTCACTTACGTGCACAAGCTGATCCTGGGTGTCAAACTCCCTCGTGCAGCCTTCCCAGTGGCAGTTTGTCTCATAGATGACTTCAGGCTCCTGTTTGCTCTCATCTTTGTCCCCTTCCTCCTTGACCAGCGTCGTTCCTTCTGGCTGTTCCTGAAAGGTACAGGGGGTTGGGAGAAGGGAGTGAGATGGAGGAAAAAAACCTGACACGATGGGAAGGAAGGCAAGAAGGGAATGTGGAAATCTGATTTGGATTTGTCTTCCTCCTTATGCAATTTTTCAGGGAAAATAAAACAGAGTCCAAGTCTATCAGCTGGGTTTTGTATACTGGAGAAGTTAAAGACCTGGAATCACTTGTGTGCATATTTTCAGATTTGCCAAACACACCTTCTGAGATTTTTTTAACTTGTGGTTTAAGACAGCTACCCAAATTACAATGATGATTAGAAGTTGAAGCCAAATTTCATCACCTCAGATATAAAGTTGAAAATGACTAAAATATCATCTAAAAAAAAAAAAAAAACCTCAAAACAAAACCCATAAGAGAAGTCATTAAATTAGATCATATAGTCTTTTTACTTCAAAGACTGGTCCTTCTATTTTGCTTAGTTGTTTTAAATCTTTTCAGTTTATTAATTTGTCTATTCTTATATTTTGCAATTCAGGGAAATTTACTTCTAAGCCTGCATTCCCTGAGAGGCATTTTGTGGATTTTTAGGGGTAACACCTTGTTGGTTAAGTCTCTGTTTTCCAAGGACATGCTGGTGATCGAAGGCCCAGGAACTACAGCGTCTCATGCTCTAGGACATAGTCCTTTCTAGTCTTCTATGGCAGCTTCCCAGCAATGCAAAAACAAAAAATTTCCAGAATTCTGGGAAATAATTAAGCATGTGGGTTTGAGTGTAGGTCCGGATGATAAAAACAATTCAGGTATTCAGGTGTATTCAGCAAGATAGTTGTCTAGCAAAATGGATGAGGGAGGATGGACTTCAAAACCCATGTCACTGGTTCATTCCATCTTCTAAGATCTCACTGAAGAGGAAATATGGATTAAAGTAGTTTGAGATTTGGGCTGAAGCAGCCTGATGATAGCAAGGTCCAGATTCTGTAGACATTTAGACTCTTGTCCAGTCCCCATTTTGAGAAATTAACATTTGAGCTCCTTCCCACGTAAGGCACGAGAACACATGAGAAGGTCTTTGAGGCATAGCCTACACATTCTTCAAAAGAATCCAGAACACTGAAGTAACTAGAAGTAGTTGAGAATCTAACTAGTCTTATGTTGCTTATGCCTTGATCCCTCCTGGAAGTAGCAAAATAATGATAATAAGAAAAAAAAAAAAAAAGACCATAATCAGTAGAGGGAATATCACTAGCTCTGCTCCAGCTTGTGCTTGGGATCAGGAACTCAGTAATACAGGTCAAAGGTCAGGGATAAGGACTGAAACCTGGTCACACCTGTGGTCAGCAACAAATGAATCTGATCACTATCCGAACTACAGCTGCCTAAATGCCTAAGCTGTCTCAACTATCAAGAACATAAAAACCACAGTTTACCGCATTGCTTGCATTTATTTTTGAGCTAGAGAAACAAATTCAGTCACTCTATAACTAGTCTTTGATCAAGCACAATAAGTATGGCCAAGGCCAACAATACAGTGGATTAGAAAATGCTGTGAAAAGACACCAGACTGTAGAGGTTGAAATTGGATGGCCTGGGTGTCCTACCTGCTGCCCCCGTGCCCCTGGGCTGGGGAGGTCTTCATCAGGTTTGATCTTGGACCGTTTATTGTGCATCGGGTCGCCAGTGCTGCTCACTGCAGACTCACTTGTGGGCTTGTTCTGCTGGTCACATTTGTAGGACCAAAGACAAAAAAATAAGTTTTGATCAGTGAAAAGGACCATAATTAAAACCTGCAACTGGAGACAAGCAGGCTTATTTGGTAATAAAGCAATGACTCTGATAATGCCCCAATCCCTGGTGATAGAGTTCCGACAATATACTCAAAGGCAGAGGATACATTCATGAAGCAGTTCTTCATTTTTGATTCATAAGTATAAACTCCCCATGGCTTTTCAAAGTTCTTCTAGCTTCTGATAGAGCTAAGTTTTAACAAGCACGAGTAGTGTGCATCAAAAGAAAAAAAACTATGAGAAGACCATCATGAACCATTCGTGAAGTTCTTAATTAAAAAACCCAGAGTTTTCTGCAAACAAATATCAGAGTGGCAATAACAATGGTGGGAATGGCACCATTTATTCTTATTCTAGAGTGTAACATGGTGCTTAGTAGCAGTCTGATTCTAGCAGAAGGAGAAGTGGCTAAATGAGAGCAATACATTCATGAAATCTATTTATAATAGATGTGGCTTACAGATGTTGTCAGGTCAGAGCATGGCCTTATCAAGCAGCCTGCTTTTTCAAACCCTTGAAGAAATGACTCAGTAGAAGATGCTCTTGCTTACTGAGGAGCATATGCAGAGCCCATTCATCAAAACTGAACAAAATACTCCTGGGTTACGGAGACGGGATGCCAGGATAAAGCTCTGAGAATGCCAATGTCCTATGGTAATAATGGCTGAAATGGAGGCAAGACCTTTCCTCAGTTGACCAACATGGATAAGCTCATGAAGCTGTCCTCTCTCACCTGCGAGGACTCAGAAGGGCCGGAGCTGACCTGGACTGGGTTAAGAACTGTAGGGATCCCTGGAATAGGCCTCTGTGTTGGAAAAGTTGGGGCAGGGTGGATGAGTGGAGGGCTGTGTCCAAAGGCGGAGCCTAAGCTTTGCTGACGACTTAAAATCTGTTGATGCATATGGAGAGACACGGGTGCAGACGGGTAGGTGAAGCTCAAGGCAGGACTGTATGGAGGGAGATAAAAAACATGACCATCACTTATGCTGACCTCAGAGACTATTACAAATATACAATATCCACACCTATATACCAACAATGGTATCAACTCAAATCACAACAGGTCTGTTTAAATGAGAAAATAGAAATGATCACTGCCAAACATCTGGAAAACTTCCAAGAGAAAGATGACTCCTGAGAGGAGACACGCAAGTGCATGTGCACATACCCGCAGACCTGAAATAAGATTCCACAAAACGGAAATAAAAGGCATCAGCTCAATAATAACTATTTATTGCAATAACAAACTTTATATAAAAAAGAGAATGGGCGACTACATGCTTTATAGTACTTTTATGGGCTCTGAGTTCCGTATGTTCCTGTGCATGAAGCAATTCCTTTAATCTTAGCTCACACCACGCGCTTTCATATGTCTCCAGATCTTATTACAAGAGGAAAGAAAATCAATTGGTTAAATGTGTTTTGAACACCATGCTTGTCATATCACTCATTTGTTTGTAAAGATGGAAAGCTTGGTTCATCCAGAATGCCACCTAAAGAATTTCCATCAGCGCCGTCTGGTTACAGAAGCTGATGGATTAACCTCTCCCCACTGAAATCGGTGATCAATGGGCTTCGATGGAAGAATATTCCGATGGGAGAACACAGTTCCCTCCTCTAGCTAAACAGCATTAAATGTCTATTACAGCCCATTATGCATGCTAATGCCTGTCACCACTTTATTATGCCACAGTATCTCAGGCTATGGCAAGTTCTGAGGAAGCGCTGCTATTACCTAAAGATTTCCTGACTAGCAACAGTGGCAAATCATTCTTTGTGCCAGCCACAGTTTAGGAATCAAATCCTCTTAAAAGAAAGAAGGACTCTTGAGGACTTTGCCAATAGCTTAAAAATGCAAGGAAAACTAATAATTGTATTCATGGAAATTTCCTTTTTAAAAAATAATGAGTGAAAAAAATTATATGTGTAGCGTCCTATCCTGCTGTGTAATACTCAGAAAGAATCAGGGTTTCTTGTAATGTCAAAGGTAGAACTCATGCAAATTTCCAATCTGGTGGGTTAATTGCTATTGCTGTTAAGCACATTAGCTGAGAATAAAATAATTACAATAACAAAATTCAGACCATTTCAACAACTTTAAGTAATAATTCCAGAGATATACTCTGTTCATTAATGTGACTCTACATTTTTGCCTATTTGACTACAATCCATAAAAGGCAGCTTCAATGGGATTACATTACTATTATTCCTACAGAGAACCTTCCATTACAATAGCTTGCCCATTTAAGACTGAATATCATTAAGAATACCCGAGGAGAATTCCACCAGGCTTTGAGGAATTCTCCTTTCATTCTGCATTGTATTTCTTTAATAAAGGAAAGCAGAAACATGGTGAAAACAGTCATTGTTCACAGTAAGTTAGGGAGAAATCAGTAATAATATTCCGTTTCTGCAGCGCTATAGTTTCTGCCAGTGTTTCCGAAAGCAACCATGAATGATTACAGCAAGACTTAGCTAAGGTAGCTGTGTGGATGATTGATAGGGCATTAATCAAAGATGCATATCTGCCTCAGAATTTGTTCACAAGCTTTCTTCTAATAGCTGATTTCATGTTCACTGAGCTCTATGCCAGTTTGTCCAATTTATTTTTCAGTGTACAAGCCATTCATCAAAAAACACAATGATTTAACACCCCCCCTTCCATTGGGTGAATGGATATTACTAAGTGTGTAACTACCTTATTCCGTTCATTAAAGAAACAAAAACCAAAGGAGCCCACTTCATGTATAATTACAATGTCAGGCAGACTTTGTGTGAACCTTGGCACACCTTTCCAGAGTTCCAGGGTTCCAGACTATCAAGGCAGACTCAGAAAGTGGTTCCAGAAGGTCACTGACACTTCTAATTTTGTGAGACACAAAATTTTGAACCTTAAGGAGTTAGTACCTGATCAGGAATCAAGACCATCAAAGAACACATTTCATGAGGTAGAAACTTCCCTTGGTTTTTATGTATAAGCAATTCATAAATATTGTTTGCCAGACAGAGTGGGCACATTTAGAGACCAATTGAGGCTCAACATTCCCATAGTTGTTCCTTAGGTCCTCGATTGTCCTCATCCTTAGGGTGCCTGGAGAGAAGCTGGAGCGCTTTCAACACACTTTGGGAATCTCCTTTGCGGATTGCTATGCTGCTGGTAAAACCAGGTAATGGAAATAAACATGCTCTAAAATCCTCATCAACTAATAGACTGCATGTACCGTGAGAGCACAGAATGGATCTGTGATTTTCAGCTTTCAAGGCTTACATATAATGATGCAGCAAGAAAAAGAAGCTCTTCTCTGCATGCAAAGAACTGAACACAAAGAGGCACTGGAATGCCTTGTCTTAGCCCAGAAGAGCTGCCACTTGGCTCCTGTGAGGTGCTGCAGATAGGGGAGCTGCTCAGCTCCAGATTACAAAGACTGTTAAGAAGTAATGGTAGAAGTAGACAGTTCTGGGCAGTCTACAGCATTGGCTAATGAATTGGGGAGTCCAAATTCCTCTGCCCTCAGAAGCTACCTGAGGAGTTCTCAAACTGTTTTCTAAGGGAAGAAGCAGAAGATGGACCATGATTGGGCACAGCACATGGGATGTCAAGAACAACGGACAGAATGCCCTTTCTATAAATGATGCCTCCCATGTGCACCCTCAACCCTCCTCAACCCTAAGAAAAATAAGTGGTGGGAAGAAACCTTCTGAGCATTTCTGGTGATTGAGGGGTAAGGAAACTCAAGATCTATAAGATCTATATCTAAGTAGGGAGGGCCACAGCAGAGGGGAGTCCTGCACTCAACTCTTGCCTCTTGGCACAGTAGCAAATGGTATTTGCTGTGTCCCCTGCCTGAAAGCCTTTGCTTCCATAGCTACTCCCTTTTTATTATTTGGGCTTCAGCTCAAATATCATCTCACAGAGAGACCTTCTTGGATCAATGTCCCCATCAAAATGAGCTCCATCTGCATCTCCCTGCCACATCACTGTTATCCACTTTGGAGGATTCTGTTCTCATGATGACACATGGCACTCTCTGAAATAATATTCTTTCTCTCCCGTCCTAGAAGACAAGATCCACATGAGCTGGGCACTGGCACCTGGCACACAGCAGGTACTCAATACTGAATCTATAAGTGACTGAATATCTTCTTCAATGCATTCTTTTCCTGTGCTGTTGCAACAAATGACCACAAAGTTAGAGACTTGAAATAGCATGCATTGTTCATCTTATAGCTATCCGAAGTTTGAAACGGGTGGGCAGGCTTGCATCTCCTGAAGATTCTAGACCCCTTACCTCATTCACATTTTTCAGAGGATGCTAACATCCCTTGGCTCAGGGCTCTGCCTCACTCTGATCCTTCCTTCTGACTAAACTTGACCCTCCTGCATCCCTCTTATGAGGACCCTGTGATGACTTTAGGGCCACCTAGATAATTCAGGCTAATCCCATTTGAAGATCTGTAGCTTCCTCACATCTGCAAAATTTCTTTTAGCATGTAATGTATTCATGGGTTCCAGGGATTATGATGTGACATCTTCAGAGGCCTACCATTATTCTGCCTACCCCACTGGAAATAGTTATTTAAGAGAGAGAGACAGAGACAGAGACAGAGAGAGAGAGAGAAGCAACCAATTTCCACCTGAGAACTACAACCAGACATCATGTCTATAAAGTAGTATTACATCATCAAAGCTAGTGTCTAAATTCACTTCTTCTGTAGTACCTCAGCAGCTCAGCAAAGGCTTTGCAGATTGCAAAGTATAGAATTAAAAAGAAAAGGTAAATTCTACTTTTTGAGACCTTGGGGAGGGGGGTTTCCTAAGTAGTTTATGTATTCATTCCACAATTTTCTAGAAACATAAAGTAATAATATTGTTGAGATTTTTCATAACTCTCTACTGTCTTCTCTTCAGATCTAAGATGATCAAACACCGGAGTCTAAAACTTGAGTGTTACCACCTCAAGTCCTTTCCATTTCTGCTCACCTATTCTTTCCTGAGTTATTTGATGAGAGATTAATTTTATATTCGGATTCTGAATTCTTTTCATTCAATCATTAAAAGTAATATTCTAAAAAAACAACTATTTCTGTAGTCTTCACTTCTTTTCTAAATAACAATGCGAAAGATAGAGTCCTTTATGAAAACAATGACATTTATAAAAATGTGACATAATTGTCAGTCTCCATTTCATCAATAAAACCAGTAGGAAGAAAGTGTTAGATGGCCCAGATCATTCCAAGCACTGTGCTAACCTAATCGTGGTCTGGTCAGATAACAGTCAATTAAGGAAATGCCAAGGGAATATGGTCCTGGAGGAACTATTAATTAGGAACTTATGTTCCAAAAGTCCCACCCCAGATACTATTTGTAGCAGTTGTTGGAGAAGTTTCTAGAGATAAGTGTTCCTTGAGATATACTTTGAGGAACAACTTTTCTAAAATAACAGTTTTAAAGCCAGAATAAACTAAGCATTAATTTACCCTCCATTTTATTAAAGAACAGAAAAGGACACAAATGTATATTTTAAATGGCTGACTATCAGAAAAGATTTATAATCAATGAATTGTTTAAAGAGGCATTCCACTGGATGGCATGATGCAGATGCAGGATTCTGGACCTATCGACATAAGGATAACTGCTCACATTATAGAATTGCTCCACCTTTACATTGAGTACTGAGCTGAATTCAAAGGGATCAACCATCTGCATCTGCGTGGGAAGCATTTCTGTTTCTCACAGATTTAAAAATACAATTCTCAAAATTCGAGTCTTTAAGAAAGTTATGATACATATTATTCTTTATAAAAAATCAGAGGCATAAAGTTTTATCAGTATCCTTTTAAAAAGTGTGATCATGTTTTGCAAACCAGAGCTAGGGTGCAACAGAGTGGCAGAACATGTGTTTAATATGCAGTAAACAGTATAGTAACCCCTCACTTATGTGGAAGTCTCCTGTGGGGAACATCAACGACTATTCCCAACTCAGCCAAACTGGAAGTGTAAGTGGTAAGGAAGAATGATAAACACAAAAATAAATGTCATAAAATCCACATACTGTATTTCCATTAATTCAGCAAGTTTTACCCACATACTTACTGCATATCCTATTATTTTTCCAAAGAATAAAATAATTATTCTAGCCAGAGAGTTATATATTAATTATAATCAACACATAATTAATACTGTGAAATACACAAGTATGTTTGACTTTCATAACAAACATTATTTTTTCACACCAACAAAGTGATGTGAGTTAACATTTGTAGAGAAATCCTTGTGACCAATCTGTAAATCAAATTTCTATTTAATTCCTGGAATGATGTATAAGTGGGCACACTAAAAGTTTATATTGTGGAAAGTCCCTCATTAAACATTGATTCACCCTACTATAAATATAGGCATTTCAAAGGCACTAATGTTCAAAGCAAATGGTAAAACCCAGTTAAAATAGAATATGAATACATTCCTTAATGTGTTTTTTAAAAAATATTTCATCTTAGTTGTAGGTAGATACAATACCTTTATTTTATTTTTATGTGGTGCTGAGGATCAAACCCAAGGCCTCATGCATGCTAGGCGAGCACTCGACCACTAAGCCAGAACCTCAGCCCCATAATGTTTTTTTAAAATACTTCAGCAATTCTATATATGGTGGGAGGTTGAAGATGGAGGATATGTGGGGTTCCTTAATAATCATATGTAATGTGGAATGATTTGGCTTGTTGCTGGCTTTTGTATTAGAAGAGAAAATGGAGCTGATTGTTTCTACATAAAAATTTTAAAAAATTTGAGGAAAAATAAGATCTTACAAGGCTCACAGTACACAGTTACTGCACACTTAAAGGTCAAAGCCATTATTTTATTATTTTTAATGATTTCAATCCACAGGGCATTTTAACCCTCTGGTAAAATAACAGTTTTCCCTTAGAGTTGTCATGGAGTGTCTCATAATAGTAAAGCTAAGAATACTTTGTTTGTTTTTTGTTTGTGCCAGTGCACACTATACCTGGGATGTGGGAGTAACTGAGCAGTAATTCTTCTACATCTTTTATCTACATTTACCTCTGCAGGAAGGCTCATCAGTTTCCAGGTTCATCTCTGGAATTTCTCCATGATCTAGAATGACCTGCACAGAGCTAGGCAGACAGGTGACTGATGAGAGAACCAAGCCACAGCAAACCTCTAGTGGGAGCTCAGGACAGCCCATATCACAAAGGGACTAATCCCTTAGTCCAATAGGAAGAAAAAAAAAAATAGGTGGCACCTCTGTTTAAATGTAAAATCAACTCTACCTCCTGACCACATATAAACATATTTTTTTAATGCCTTGATTGGTAAATTTGTTCGGGTTTAGATTTTTTTTTTTAAACAACCTTAGAAGAAACTCATATGCAAATCATATGACCACTTTAGGTAAGGTCATTGGGATTAGGAAATCCATGCCAAATAAAACTCAGTTTTCTAAAGGCTGAGGAATAGAATAGTGCTATTTGCTTTTTGGTATCCCATTTCCTCTAATCCTTTTGCTTGTGAAAATATGATGGCAGTGCAACTTCAGAAACTCAAGAGAGGGCTAGGGGAGAGACCATGTTAATCAAAAACAAACTCCCTCGCCACTCTGTGGCTGTTATACTAATAAGGTCCTCCCCTTTCTGGTTATAGCTGTATTAGAAGAGGATTGACTGTACAACAGTTGCCATTCAAATTACAATTCTTTCCAGTTTTGCAGAGAATGGGCTAACGGCTATCATTACTGGCGTATGGGTAGGTATAGGCACACATGCACCCATGTGCTTCTGTTTGGGAGGAACGGAACAGCTTTCACTTTCATTTATAAAAATTCCCAGGGCAAGTATAGTAGAAAACCTAGCTCAGCCTCAGAAGTAAAGAGCACACATATAAAGACCCACACACTCACAAAATGAATAACTATTCCAAAATTTACTTCAGGCATACACATTCTGAAAAGCTTTGGAGAAAAATGCATTAAGCTTAATATTATGAGAGTGGTTTACAAAACTAAAAGCTGCTGGACATAGCAGTACTCGCCTATAATCCTAGTGACTTGGCTGAGATTGCAAGTTCAAGGCAGCCTCAGCATCTTAATAAGACCTTCAGCAACTTGGCAAGACACTATCTCAAAAAAAAAAAAAAATTAAAAAGGGCTGGGGATGTCACTCAGTGGTCAGTGGTTCAATTTCTAGTTGCACAAAAAACAAAACAAAACAAAACAAAACAAAAAACACTAAAAAGTTACTTGCCATTAAACAGCCAAATAGATAAAGACCCCCATGAGCATGAACATGAACAGCAATAACATATGCTCTGGTGAGTTTTGGATCAAAACATGCAAATCATGTAATCAGTCAGCCATGTAGACATGGCTTAATATAAGGATGATCAATTTATTATAAACATCATCAGGTATTATTTCTCTATTATAAATAGTCCTTCCCACCTTCCTCTTAGCCAACCTCCCATTTGAGGAATTCTAAAAGAGAAGGAAGCTGACATGGAGAAAAAGAGGAAGTTCAGGGATAAACCCACCAGGTTAAATTTGTGCCTCAGCTACTTACACAGTTGATTCACCAATCTCTCTGAGCATCACTTTCCTCATCCATAGAATCAACAGTCTCAGGAAGAGGTTACAAGGCTTCCTATTTCTCTTGGATCATGGATACCAGGCACTGTAGCACAACTGGTTCCTGCCCATGTCATCAACCTTGTGCCCCAGAGGAACTGCCCTTTGCTTACTGTTCTCTGATGCCCTGTTCTTCCTATCACAGGGTCTATATCTGCTCACCCTTCTTAGAAAGTTGTAGAAAGCTCTTCCCATGGTGGCTCATCTTCATCTTCCAGATCTCAAGTTTCAGTCCACCTGAATTAGGCCTTCTGTACTATTCTTTGTTAATACCCAGGCCATTTCCTCTACTGCACTGGACCCTTAGAAATTCATTTGTGCATTCATTTATTTATAAATTTCTGCTTGAAGCCTTTTCTGTTTCATGAGGGGCACATCTCACTCAGTTTGATAAGCCCCATGCCCAGCACAGAGAGCAGCTTGTAGTTAGACTCAGCTAAATATCTGGGGAGTGAATAATTGAAAAAAAAAAAAAAAAAAAAAAAAAAAAAACTAAACTAAAACTATCTCTCTCTGTCTCTCTCTCTTGTTCTTTTTTTTTTTTTTGATAGTATTTATTGCTTTTACTGATACTAAGAGATAAAGAAGTTCATCTCATAATATTTAGAAGATGAAACCAGAGATTTCTAAGGACACTGGTAATCTCGAACTGTATTCATCTACTTTCCAATGTGTTTCTTTATTTATTTTTGTTTTGTTTCTCCAACATAAACAAGGCATTTACTTGCAGCAAAAAGCATAGAGGCCAAACTGGTTCCTCGCTCCCATCAGGCAGCATTGATGAAGCTGCCAGATTCATCCTTCCTCCAGGATCCTACCATCAGAGAAGGCTGAGGAGGCACTGATCAGAGAACACGATCTATTCTCTGGTTTTGAGACTGAGCTGCTGAGTGTTGGGACAACAGAAATACCTGCACCAACTCTTAAGTCGTAGGTCTTAGCACCCAGCTCAGAGAGTGAGGTCGAATAGGAAAACGTCATTTTCATTGAGATATCTTTCCTGACCACACCAGACCTAAAATTACTAAGGGTAGGAAACCATCTTCATTTTAGCCATTCAATTGAAAGCAAGAAAGCTACATTGGAGAGTTCGATATTTCTCCATTCCAATTATGTTGGTCAAAAGACTATAGGAAGATGAGGATCATTTGAAATACCTTGTCTTCTAATGGCAGTTAATATCTTAAGAGAAGATCTTAGCAGGGATAAGGTATTTTTAATTTAATATGAGTAACTGGATATTTACAGCATTAGCTTTAACTTTGTGGGGAGAGGACTACAGGCTGCATTTGATAATGTGAACCATCTAGTCTTAGATGGAAATCAGTGTGATTGAGAACTTACAACTTTGGGAGATTTGAAATATTTCACGATATACTTTCCCCTGTGTGCAGTTTTTCTTTGAGTTATGTTAGCTATAAGGTAATAAAGGACTTGTGATGTACATCTGGACAACATGTTTGAAAAAGTCTGACATAACCAAGTACTATATTTTGATGTGCCAATGGGCTTTTATGAATATTTGTTTTATATGGTATTTTTAGAACTGTCCAAATTATTAACTCAATATATAAAAAGTACAAAACCATATACAAACTTTTAGATAGACACTTGCTCTTTTAACCCTTTATTTTGTATCTAGCCCTTTGTTTCCATCCCTATCTATCTATTGGGAGGTAAAAGAGCCTTCATATACACCTTAATTTTTGGAAAAACCAGGATTACACAGCTACCATGTACAAACTACCTTTAATAAAAGGGGTAATTACCATTCTAGTTACCATTCTAGTTACACACGAAATAGTTCCTTAATTTATTCATTCAAGGACTATTTGTTGGTGGTACCAAGGTGAAAGGACACAGGTGATGAAGGATGGGACTAGATCTTTCTAGTGCTATGTCCTACTGGAAGCAAGTAGCAAGTCACTAAGTGAAGAAACAAATACAGAAATTTCAAATTCTGATAAATGCTATTACTGATCTCTTTGACAAGAACTGAGGTACAAACAGGAAGGAGATAGCTATGGCATGCATTAGAAATCTGAATGACAACCTTTAAACATTTAACAGCATTCTTAAAAACTTAAATGACATTTTTACCTATGAACTGCCAATACCAATGGCAAATTAGGTACTGGAAAACATGTAAGAATAAAAGTCACATGTGTTCGGGTTAAATTAACAAGCAGGGGATTGGAATACAGATACTGATGCTCATCAGGCACTGACCTGGGTCAAGTTCATCTTGCAAACACTCAGTGGACTTGTATGTAAAACAAGAACAACATCATTTGCTTTTCAAAACTGTTGTGAAGGGCTGGGGATATAGTTGAATTGGTAGAGTGCTTGTCTAGCATGCACGAGGCCCTGGGTTCAATCCCTAGCACCACCAAAAAAAAAAAATAATAATAATAATAATAACAATAATACTGTTGTGAGGTGAAAACAGGTGAGTGTGTCTTGGGCCCCCACCTGCCCTGTTATCGGTACATCACAGAGATGAAATGCAGCTTCATTCACATTCTCTCTTCCACCTCTCCCTCTGGAGACAGTTGTCTGCCCTTTCAGAGGTCTTCCTTTCCTGCCATGCACCTACCACTAATTGGCTATTGAAAAAGTCAGTTTTTAGATCTCCCACAATAAAACGTAGAACAGGGAAAAACAAAGTGCTACTGTTTCTCTAGCTCAAGGGATTGGCAAATGGTGGTGTAGTTAATAACAATTTTACTAACTATTATCTTATATGGCAAGTGAATCTCCTCTTGGGTTATCTAGATAATCCCATATGTATTAGAAATGACATATTATCCTAACCTAGCATGGTTGTTTAGTCAAGAATAAGAGAATATGCAAAGACACAGAGGCAAGAAGGAAAACGAGGATCAGCTTGACTGTCACAGGCTCTCCTGGAATCTGACTGATTTTTTTAAAGTGAATCTCTTCTTCTACCTCTAATGAGAATGAAGCCTTCTGCCCTGGAAATAGGAAGGAAAATCATTATTCCAAATGAGGACACTGATGGTCCAGCTTACCTGGACAACTGTGAGGAGGCTATGAAGACACTGGGGTAAGAATAAATAAAGACAGCACTGTGACCATCTGTGTACCATATTCTAACGCATGTACTTCACATGCTGGAAAAAGTCAAGATAGCCAGGCAGAGATCAAGAAGGATGAGAAATTGAAGAGAAGGGAGAGAAAGGTTGTTGACAAAGTGTTTACGTGTGAATGAAGCTGTGTGAACATCACAGTGGGTCACATTTCCAGTCAAGCCATGTACTAACTGCATAATCTCAGCAAACCGAGATACAGTCAATGACACTCTGTGACCTAGGAATATTTTCCAGGAGTGCAGGAACATCCACACATTCAGTGTCACACTTACTCCAGCCCAGAATGGAATGGTTGCTGGTACAGCATAGCTGGACCCATGGTAGTTCAGCCCCATCAGGGACTATTCTGGCTCAGTTCTCCTGTGACTTCACCTATATGGGAGGTGGAAGGTCTTATCCCACCACTGTAGATCCACAACAGCTTTAATAAAAAGTATGCCTTTCCTATATACTGGGTGTCATATTTGCAGCTTAAAAATGTGAAGACTGAAATTCAGAGCAGAAGGGTAAGTTAGGCTTGCACAGATGCTTGGTGGCAAAGCTGGAATTTGACTCCAAGTAAGTCAGACTCCAGAGCCTATAATGACTACAGTGGCTAATCTTGAAAGCAACCCAGAAAACACCCTCTCAATATACTGACTACCATCATGTAAGTACAGTTACCTGCTTCACTTCATGTTTCCACATTTTATTGGCCAAATGAAAAGAACAAAGAAAAGGAGCTGAAAATGATACACAAAAACCAAGATTTATGATATTTAAACATTAACTAAACCAAGATTTATGATATTTAACACTAACTTGCCTGCAAGAGCATCATGGATAATTGAACTAGAAGAGAACCAAAATTATATTGAATATTATCTATAATTATAATGCATCAATAAAAATTTTTTTAAAACTTCAGTGAAAAACATTATGTCATTCATTATTTCTAGTAAAGATAGTTATGTTACTACTGCTAACTTTTTCTTTCCTGGACAGTTGAGGGCTCCCTAACATGGACTCACCATGGGAAAACCCATCCATTAACAACAAATGATCTTGCCCATCTTGCTCACTTATTAAAAGCAAGACTAGTGAAAACCGCCTTTAATCTATACTTTTAAGGCCAGAAGTCCTTTGTGGTTTATAAAAATATAATTTAAAAAGATTTTCAGTAACGGTTCTTAAACTATTGGTGAAAATTTTAGGCGAAATGAGAGAGGAAGTTTACAACCATGATTGCTTAATTAATTAATTAGATTACCAATTAATTCTATTTCCATTATTTGTCAACTAGCTTAGTTCAAACAGTTAATTATGAGCTGACAAAAGCAGTATAAATATACCTAAAATTCCACTTTGACTTACTTTTATTCCCTATTTATTGGTATCAGTCCAAGTTCAATCATTAGTGAAGAGAAATACTTGGTATTAATTGTGTTTACAATCATGTTTACATTCCTTCCTTTCATGTAAGGAAGTGTCAAAATGCTTTCATTCTATAGAAAAGGCATGATCAAAGCTAAGATCTTTCAAATTAAGCTGAAACTATTTAATAGGAAAAGCAGGAAATGCTCTGTTGCCACATTTCCTCTAATGACTGACCAGTTATCAACCTGGTCTGGTTTCCAAAGTCATGTACCTTTATTTTTTTTTATACTTTATTTTTTGGTACTAGGAACTGAACCCAGAAGCACTTAACCACTGAGTCCCATCCCCAGCCCTTTCTATATTTTATTTAGAGACAGGGTCTTACTAAGTTGCTTAGGGCCTTGATAAGTTGCTGAGGCTGGCTTTGAACTTGCAATCCTCCTGCCTCAGCCTCCTGAGCAGCTGGGATTACAGGCATGTGCCACCATTTATTTTCTACTGTACTGAAAATCCCACTCTTAACTTTTTATTCTTTCCCCCCAGTGGATCCCATTCCTTTAACAATTATAGGACAAGATTTTTGCCAACTGGCCTTCTTATTTTTGTTCCTGTTCCTTACATTGGTCACACAACCAAGTACAAAATGGGTTTTGCTCTGGAGAAGTATTACCACTCAGAGAAGGCCTAAATAAAAAGATTGCCATACTCTCTGTCTTATTTCATCATATATGAGCAACTGCTGTTTCTGTACATGGGTTACTGACTCATGTATGTAAAACAATTATTTGGGGCATGATTAACCATCTTGGATCCACTGTCCTGATATTTGACCTGTGTCTCGATCAGAATTTATTCTTCCCCTTAAAGCAATCAGTACTGAACATGCATGGTGAGGGGTGCACTCAAGTACTGAAAACACATTTTACTAAAAACACACATAATGGACTCAGGAAAATACATACCTGATTGCACTTGCAGATAAGTGACCATAGGAGCCACTTGCTGAAGAGCTGCTACGGGAATTATTGAGAATTGTGACCAGGGAGTTGGGAGACGTCCTTATCATGGTCTGAAGGTCAAAGCTATGATCGGACAGTGGTGATATGGACAGGGTGCGTTTTCGGCTGGGCCTGGCTGACAGCCTGGGGCTGGGGAATCTGGTGCCTGTTATATAAACAGAAAAAGAACCTGATTACCTGCAGTTGGACTCTATACCTGTTATTGATTGCGACTCGCCTGTGCGGGAGAAGTGAAGGATAAGAAGCCGGCAACTTGTGGTGACAAACACCTCTCCTCCCCCTTGTGATCTACTGGCTACAATTGAGGAAATCAGGGAGAAATATTTATCTTCCAGAGGCTTACCTCGGGGGAGCTCTGTTTATTAATGTGCAGGCAAAATGATAAATCGCTAAACAAAAGGGAGAGACTTTTATGTGTTATCCCTCTCATTGCAAGTGATTTATGAATCTGACGGCTGTTTAGATATTCCCATCATTAATTCACCACAAGCGACAAAGACAGTGGTTCCCACAGTTGCAAGGCACGGCCCTCCCCACCCCTGCACACGCCATTTTAAGGCAATGAGCCGAAGGAAAAAATGAGCTAAAGCATCCTAAAATAAAACTTTAGCTTAGCTATACCCTTCTTTCCCCCATGATTTCTGGAGTTATCTGCTCCCTGGTATGCTTAAAGCATTATGAAAACAACTTACATTACCCTAAATCAGTGGTTCTCCACTGGGGGTGATTTCATACCCCAGGAGACCTGTGACAACATCTGGAGACCTTCTAGGCATCACAACTCAGAGAGTACTACTGGCATCTAGTGGGGAGAGGCCAGGGGTGCTGCTGAAATGTACAGGACAGCCCCACAATAAAGACCACCTGGCTCAACAGTGGCAAGATGGAGGGCAGCTCCCCTAAGTTCTCCTAATTCTAAAGAGCATAGATCCCAAGAAACATTAAAAATCTTGGGATTTTTTTTTGTTTATAGGTTTTCCAAGGCAGCAGGCAAAAATCCCTGTGAGAGTGATAACAAGATGCCATATGCATGTTAATTGTTCTGGAGACCTTGCTTCTCCAATCAGAACTAACAGAGGATAATGCAGTTATTAGAATTTTTAGCCTTCAAGAAGATTCCACCATGCAATCCTGATCTGGAGATCAGTAACTCATCTTAAACACATTTCAACTTAAAACAATTTTGTTTACCTGAGGAATTAAATTATATTCCCATTTACTTTCAAATTTGGTAGATATTAAGATCTGAATTTCAGGACATAGGGAAGAATGTGACCCAAAGGTCCACTCCCACCTTTGAGAAGGTCACATGTATGTTAAAGAGTCATCAAACTAAAATTTAACTAAAGAATGGAAACATAATCCCCCCAGGAAAGAGGCAAATCAAATGTGCATAGTTTAAAATACCAACAGAGGGTTTCTACTATTTTATAGCATGGGTATACCTGCTTACAGGAAGGTGGCAATTTTGCAGAAACCAGAAAACTGAAGTAGTAGGTAAACCTTCTTTATTGGAAAAGGTGTGGGAACTTGGTCCTCAGATAATTCACTAGGAATACTTTCTTCAACAGAGATGGATCTTGACACAAAGTAACAATCAAATGAGCTTTGCCATAATTTAATGAAACAGATTAGATGAATATGAAAACCTGCATAGTTAATATAGTAATCACAAACTGGAACCTAGTAAGTCAGTACCATCCTTGTATACAACTGGAAAATCAATTTGACAAATGTGGTGCCTACTCAATTTTTCTTTTGGGCTTATTTAAAATGAGTTTGTTCATTTAGAATTTTCATTCCCAGTCTGATTTAGGGCCATGTTGGTACAGAACTGTAATCCAAACTATGCACACCTGCTACTATTTAAATCAGCATCTTACTTTAACATTTGCCTTTAACATTCCTATTTCACATTCTAATTTCATCGTGGAGGGTTTTAATGAAGAACTGCAGGCCACTTTTCAAGGACAGAGCAGGCGTATTGTCAACTTCCATATAATCTTGGATAATAACCCTTCTCAAATGGGACTCAGAGTAGCAGCAACACACACTAGACAGAGCTCATCCTTGGAACATATCTAGTTTGTTAACTCACTAACTCTTGCAATGATGCAAGAGATGGATAAGGAGGTCTTTGGAATGATAAAACACTGGAGGTTTCACATCCCCCACCCATCTTGCCAAGAAGGAGCCTGGGGCCTTGCATGACCTTTTCACCTGCCATGGAACCCTTCGGGTCACAAAGGGCCTGCATTGAAAATCTCTTCTTTTCCCCTCCAACAGTGGTTCTTGTTTAGGTTCGTCTGTGTCAATATGAACAGTGTAGATTTCAGAAGCCCTCACCTGAAAGGATGTTCCTTATAGGGACTAAAAGCTTTGTATCCTCTAAGGTGTCTCTAATTCCAAAAGGAATAATTAGAGCCATACACAGACCTGTTTATTCTAACATGCTATATATAAATACTCTAACTTCTACTTCGCTGAAACCTAAACATGCCTACTTTGGCACATCTACACATCAGGTGTGCTCATCTGAAACCAAGTTTATTGTAGTGTCTGCCAATGAACGAGGCTTGAAGATCCATAGCAATGGATCAGCCTGATCAGGTGGATCCCAATTTGGATCTACCACTATAGGTGGCCATGTAGGAACGTAAAATTAATGTTTCATCTCTCTGTTGGACAAATCTCCTGTGACTGAAATTCCCATTTGCTCATCATTATAAATTCCGTCCAACCAAATGCTATTGCAGCTATTTTACAGGGAAGGAATGTAGTACTTTCCTACTAACTTTTTAATATGTTTTTCCCAAGTAACCAAGTGAAGGTAGAGAAATGAGTGCTGGGTGTGGGGACAGTGATTTGGGGTTTCCACCAAAGGGAGTTGCTAGAGCACAGGGTAAGCATTTTCAAGACAGCTGAAAAGGAAGCAGTCCTTCACCAATCAGGCGGCTGCCTTCTGAAACAGAAGCCAGAGCATTCTTATTGTTCCAACGCAGAGAGTTCCAATCTGGCTTCCTGTTAATTGTTTTGTTTCTCTATGCTAATAAAAAATTCTGACAAAGAAAAAGGAGGTATCTTTTTATGTGATGAATGATAGGACATCTATATTCCTACTTAATGACAATCAATTTACCATATACTCCAGCAAATTAAAATTCCTTTAATTAGTTTTTACAAAGTAAAAGGGTAGCTTCATTCTTTATTTAGATAAAAACCGCCACTGCCTGACTAAATACATTCTCATCAAATACAGAAAGTAATGTGGGCTGACCTTCCAAGGAGTCTCTCTTATTTTAATTCTTTATTTGCCGATTTTAAATAACTGATTTGCATAATAACGCTGAACTTTTTCCCCCAACAATTGCTAATTGAAATGTGGTTATGATGAATCTGAAATGCAAGCTCTCTACAGAGTCAAACAACAAAACCCCTGCAGAAGATGTAACACGTTTCTTTTACTTCTTTGTGTGGGGAGTGGGGAGGAGCTGCTGGATGGAAACCAGTACAGGGTGCTCCCAAAGGCTACACTGAGGTAGTTCTTGGTGGTACTGAAACTAAGACGGTGGATTCACATTCCTGTGTGAACCAAGCACCTCCTCTCTTTTCCAAATCTGAGAAATGAATTGCCAAAGGGATGACAAATGTACATCTTCTCACACAGAAGAACCTGGGCAGACCATAGATAGAAATGTGTAAGTGGATTGCTATTGTTAAGAAAAACAAAACTCTGAGCACATGCCCTAATCGAAGTCCCAGGGACATATTCAATGGAAGGGGCTTTGTTGGGGCAAGAGGTAAGTAAGGCTTTAGGTTCACCTTTCAGGATCTTGGAAAAGGAAAAGTCCTAACAGGGTCCTTTCTGGAGAAGTGAGAGCCCTGGGATGTCCTGACAAGCCGGGATCAGGAACTTGCCTGTGATCATCATACACCTTAGGGATCCCAAAATATATGGTGCACACACCAAATGAGTCCATCTTCTTCCACTGCTATCTAATAAAAGTAGACCCTTCTGATTTGGAAATGCCTTTTATTTTTTCCTAAAAGTAACTGCTCTGACCCTTCCATGTACTCAGCAGCTACAAAAGGTCTTAATGAAATATAAGCTTTTAATGTAAAGAAGACAGGGCAAAATAATCATTTAATGTAGAAAATGTGAAACAAAACACAGGTCCTTTTTTATTTTTTTCACTTAATTTTTAAAGCATTAATCCACGAAACCAAAAACAAATGAGCAAATTCTGCCCATGTATCAATTCTGTTCCTTTGTTTTCTTATCAAAAAAAAAAAAAAAAAATCAGAGCAGGATATTTTGCCAATTTTTTTTTCTTAATACATACAACTACCAAACTACAATTGCCTGCATCTGCCTGTTCACTGGGACCCCTGAGTCAAACAGGGGGTCCCAGCTGGTCACATCTAAGGAAGTTTCCTAAGAAACCAAGGAAACCAGAGCCCCGATTATCAGTGGTTCTTCTACCTTTCTAAGTATTGAAAAGTTAGACAATCACCTAATCTTTGTACCTTCCGTTCCATTTCATAAGTTAGCAGCTGTCACCCCCCAGGGTTTTAGAAAGCCCTGTCACTTACTATCCATGGCATGAAGATACTCCATGTGGATGGCCCCTGCACCGGCAGTGGCAGCGGAGGGCAGGATGTCAGCATAGGGGCTGCGCTGGCCGGCCAGCAGGGCCATCTGGTGATAGTACTCCGCAGGGCTGACTCCAGCGTGGGGGGCTAGAGGAGGAGACAGAGAGGCATGGTGACAGTTGGAAGAACTAGACGCTTTTCTTGAGGTGCCCCAGGTTCACCTGTCATGCACCCCTTGGATGTAATTTCTTTCATGGCTCATTATTTAACTCGAACTGTGCCTTCACTGATATTAAGCCTCTTTCATTTGAAAGAAAAACTGAAAGAATGAAATACATTACAAAGTTTTTGTTGTTAAACTGAAGAAATCAAAGTGATTAAAATGCATCCCTTAAGATGGGGGTATATTCTGAGAAATACATCACTGGGGGATTTTGTCCTGGGAACATCATAGAAGGTACCTATGCAAACTAAGATGGCAATGCTATAATCGAGATTCTATTATCCCAAGGGACCTTCAGTGTATATGGGTCTTTCATTATACATACGTCTGTTATTAACCAAAACATTATTATGTAGCACATGGCTCTATGTACAAAGCCATGATTGACCCCCAAAATAAAACAGTTTTTTATACCACATCACAGCATGTTCACATTTCTTACGATAGTAGACGACTCAGACAACTGTGATATCTTTCCAGACATACTTAAAATACTTCCCGGAGCTCTTGACAGGAGTGTCTGAGTTAATGTTCATGAACACGAGGACTCAGGGTTTACCAGAAGGAAAAAAAAAAGGAGCACAGTTTTAATGACACACAACTGAATGATAAGCTACAATTTCGTGTTCCATAATTTAAAAGCTCTCTTTTCCCTTTTTTTTTCATTACAAAATCAAAAAGAAAATATACCTATCAATCTGGAGCAATTTACTGGCAAGAGTCAGCTTTATACGAGTGGGATAATAATCGGTTTCCACCTGCCAATTTATGTGCAAAAGCAGCAAGATATTGTAGCAGTGCTGAGGGTGGCCTCCAGATTCACAGAGATCTGGATTCAAACCAGCTAGATGTGGTTGTCGAGAGCAAAAAATAAAATCACACATGTGAAGTGTGTGGCACATAGCGTTTGATCAATAAAAGTTAGTGTTACAATGATTATCTATCAACACCAGCATTCTGGCAAGAGGTCTGAGGATTTTTTATATTGTGTCCGTATACTTTTTACATGGGATATAGTAAAGATAGAAATATTTTTAAAAAGCAAAAAAAAAAAAAAAATGAAAACCTTAGACCATAGGAGGGAAATATTAGAGACATTATTTGATTGGGTGTTAACTAGATACCTGAGAGGCAAGAAAAGGGAGACATGTCAAGGTATGGAAGGATGCTTTATCCATTCTCATCATCAACTCCCAGGGAAAGCAGATGATAAGCACACATATCAGCAAAGTTTCTAGAAGTTCAACTTTCCCCTGACCAGATTGAATTTCCACAAGTCAGGTATAATTCCAAGTCCACTTTGAGCTGCCTCCCACCTCCCCGTGTGCTCCCTTTGCTGATCATTTCCGCAGCTCCCAAGCACTCCACAGAGATGATGATACATTTCTCCCATTGCAAAGTCAAATCCAAAGCAGAAGAGCTAACTCATATTTGACTGTCTCTAGTTTTTATTTTATATTTAAAACTGTGACTCTAGCTCAAGTGGCAAAACTTATTCCTTGGGTAGGGTACATTACAAATATGTTCATTGTATTGAGTCAGAAAAAAACAAAATGAATGAGCCAGTAGCTATTGCTAGAATATAGCTATTCCTGGGCACAGTGGAGTGGATGCTTCCTCAGAAACTTCATGCAGTTTCCCACTGTGCACAATTAGCCTAGGAAGCAGTTGGCTTGAAGAACAGGGAAGAGGGTTCATAGAAGGCACAGAGAACACTGTTCAGGGAAATGAAGGACATGATGTTTCTCCTTGCTTTCAAACAATCACAAGCGGCTTGTAATCTGTCACACAGAACCCATAACTTCCTGTCTCCAATTAATAAGACTTATGGAATTCTGGATCTTAAATCAGAGTCCAGCAATTATGTGCAAACAGATTTGTATATGTGGGCAAAAGATTGGAAATACTTTTCCTGAATATAAGGAATGGGTCATAACTTTACGGCAGGGGTAATAATCTAATTAAAAAAGTCATGTGAAGAGTAATTAATTGGGAGGTTAATGAAACCAACAGGAATATATCAAGTGTTATAGAAATAATGTCTAAGTTCATTTCTTATCCCACTCTTCTAATTGTAGTTTTTACTTGGTATGGTCAAGGATAAAAAGTACATGCAACAGGTCTGGACCATCATGTTTCCTGAGATCTTGCTACTCAAGAGTGTGGTCCATGGACCAATAGAATTAACATCAATTTTTAGAAATGTAGAATCTCAGGTCCCACTTGATGCAGGCTCAATTTTGTCAGGATCCCTAAGTGATTGTTATGTACATTAAAATTTGTGGACTACTGCTCTAATAGACACACCTGCACCAATGTGTCTCTGACACTCATAAAAGTGTTTATCAGAAGGTAAATGAAATGCCCAGGTTACCCATATGCAGGGCCCGTCTGATCAGGTACAGATAGCAGAAGAAAACAGCAGTTATGAACAAGGCTTGGGGAGTCAGCAAAATGTGACTTTTGAGTTTCACCTCTGCCACCTACTAGCCATGGAATGAGAAAGTTCCAAGTTAGTGGATTCCTCTGCACACTGCTACCCTTACCTGAAAACGAAGATAACACCAACCACATAAAAGTGTTGTGAGTGTGAAATGAAATCAAGCCCTTAAAGCACTTGGTACAATGCCTGGCACATGGGAAACACTCACTAAATATTACATCTACTGTATACAATACCTGAGGTGGGGTGCAGGAAGGAAGAGAGTTAATCTAGGGAAGCAGAATAGGTCTGAGACTTACCATCTGTAGGGCTCAGCCCACGGGCTGCCGAGATCATGGAGAGGGACGGGCTGCTGTGCAGGGACCGGATGTAGTCCATGTAAGGATTAATGTAGGGGTGCGGAGGGCTGAAGGGAGACTCAGAAGCTGCAGCAGGGTTCCGATGCGGGGAGATCCTAATGAAGGGCAGGTCTGAATACGTCGGGCTACTAGATAAGGCAGAAGGCCTGGGTACCGAGAAAATCAAACACAAGAGGTATGCATGAGACAAATATCAGCACAGGCAGAGGCTCTCGGTGAGAGAAAATAAATAAGATTTTAAGTGAGCTCAAGGTGTCTTTGGAGAAAAAGTGACTGGCATATACATTTCCAGTACTCTTACCTTAAACTCAGGACAATACACTGAAGGTAGAGTGCCACCTGGCAATTATTTGGGCAAAGAAAATTGACCTTTGAGAAATTTCATCACACTCTGAATATAGGAAAATAAGGTCAGCCTTTGGCTTCCCACAGGAGAAGAAATTCTACACAACTGGCAACTGAGCTTAAAGTGGTTACAATTATATTTTTAATTTGATTTAATCATTAGCAGCACCATTTAAAACTTATTTCCTACCATCAGGGGGTTGCATAGAGAGAAAGAGGCAGAGGAAGAAAGAGGAAGAAAGAGAAAGAGGGTGAGAGAGAGAGAAACCCCAAACTCATCTGGTCCGAAGTCTAGGCATGCCCATGGCAGCACTGCCCATACAGGAGAGGGAAGATTAAAGTCTATAAGAAATGTGAAATTGGTCATTCCATATATACACACACACCTGACTTCCAAAGGACTCATAGTGGTGAGTAAAACCAATTTTACAGATTTAGGATTCACTACTTTGAAGGCAGTTTCTTTTCTCTGTGATAATCAGCTTTCTGTTTATGTCCATTTTTCTTTCTTTTTCTTTTTTTCCATACAGGGATTGAACTCGGGGTGCTTCACCACTGAGCCACATGCCTAGCCCTTCTATATTTTATTGAGAGACAGGGTCTCACTAAGTTGCTGAGGCTGACTTTGAACTTTCGATCCTCCCACCTCGGCCTCCTGATCTGCTGGGATTACAGGCATGTGCCACAGCACCAGGCTTACATCCATTTTTCACGTGACTTTCTGATTGGCTGTGTTTAGCAAACAATCAGTGACTAAGTAATTTTAGAATTAGAAAGTTGGCCAAGACGGGGGTTATGATCAAGCTCATGCCTTGGTTAGAATGAGCCAAGGCAGAATGCAAGATTTCAACAAATGTAGGAAAGCCGTGAAATACCCCTTGCTGCCACCATGTCCTGGTCTCTCTTGGAGATTCCTCCGTCTGGTCTCTGAATTCTTTCAGACTTCCCAACCCAGGCCACCCCTAAAGTTCCTGGGGACACCATGACTACAATGACCAGTCTCTGTAGCCCTCACACCTTATTCCTTCCCTGGTGGAAAACATTTTGTGTGGATAAATCCAGTGAACTGGCTGACAGGTTAAACATGTGTGCTCTTCATTTCCCCTTCACAGAGGGCATGGCCATAAAAGGGAGAGGCCCTGAAAGAGCCGAATGAACTGAGAAATCAAATTCCTCTTATGCCACTGGCTTGAGAAGTGAAATGAAAGGGAGGGAGAAGTACATTTTGTCCTTGAGAAGCAAAGGGTGCTGCTGACTGGGTCCTGGTCCCATCAATCTGTCGGAACAGAGCCTTGCTGACCCAACACCAGCCCCACTAAGTGCTCAGCACAAGTGCTGAAAGGAGTGAGCCAAAGATCAAGTAGTGAATTTTCTCTCAGTAGGTGATAAGAGGCTGAAATACAGTTGGGGTGATTTCTCACTTTATCCTTTTTCTTTCTTTATTATGAACGAAGGAGAAAAATAAGGCTTTTGATTTGTTACCCAGATTCTACTTCCGGTGAAGTACAACAAAAATCCAGAGTTTACTAAATTTACAAGTCACCACCATAAGCTATTTCTTTTCAAAACAATGTGAGGATTTTCTATCCCGTCAGAAATTAGAGATATTATGTATGTTTAAATTGGTTAACTAGGACACAATGTGTATATGAACTGATACCTCGTGTGTTATCCCATAAATATGTAACCCCAAAAATATGTACAATAATTATGTGTTAATTAAAAAATAAAAATAAATGGCTTCCAGCACACCTGAGAAAATCATAAAATAAACAGAAATTGGCATGACGGATTGGCCTATTTTAGCTAGCTTTGTTACTACAAGTTATCTTTGTGTCACTGTGAAACCTAACCTCCATTTAGACATGTCTGTCACTGGTTAAATCCTGAACTCCATTTAGACACGCTTGTTACATAACAGGGTATGGAGGATGCTCAAATTCATATATTCTTTTTCATTTTTTTTTGTTGTTGTTGTTACTAGAGATTGAATCTAGGGACAGTCTACCACTGAGCTACATTCCCAGTCATTTTCAATTTTTTTTTATTTTGAGACAGGTCTCATTAAGTTGTTGAGGGGCTCACTAAATTGTTGAGGCTGACGGAACTTGCCATCCTCCTGCCTCAAGCTCACATTGTGTCCTTGTGTCCCTGGGATCACAAGCATGTGCCACCACACTCAACTTTGTTTTCTACCAGAAAGGACAATGAATTCTTCCAATATGATTCAAAAATAATTTTTACAAAACAAAAACTTATTTGTAGGTTTATGCTGAGGGACCAGCAGAGCAGACATTGGGGAGCAGCGGCTTCAAGAAGCCCTTGGGATTTCACCTCCTGATGGGCTTTTGTGAATATAACAAACTCTGTCTGAATGATATGAGCTAAAAACCAAGAGAGGTCACCACGTCTTACTGGGTTTCTTTAATTTAGAAAAAGATGGGACCCTATTATTTTTCTAAAATACCTGACTTGAGAAGAGTAGTAAGAATACCTACAGAGGTCCAAATTCTCTTTTGGAGAATCACGCACAGGAAGACAAATCAGTACCCAGAAAAACATGAAAATCATGCAAATCAGGCTGGAGTGGTCACCAACCCCAAAGAAAGTCAAGGACACTCAGAGATGGCAGATATTCTCCTCTCCTTGTGAAAATCTGGAAATCTGACATCTGCTCTACTATGTCACTCTCATTTGACCCTTTCTCACAAACAGACTGAAGGTAACTACTGTGCTAGCTTCCAGTGAGTTAAGATCTAAGACCTGGCTGTGGTTTCCCTGAAGCGTTGGACCCTACTGGCCATACACACAAGAAAGAAGCAACATTAGGAAGGAGCGTTCCTCCAGGATTTGGAGATGAAGTTGAGGTTCTCCGCTCCATTGAATTCAAACGTGTCCCTTCCAGAGAAATACAGTGGAGGAGATGGGATCCCTGTTAGGTGGATGGGACATGCCTTTAGATAAGAATGCAAAATAAGCAAGCATATGCTGATATCCCTAAGGAAACAAACCATCTAGTAATCAACTCCTATGAATGGAAAGTGAACAGGAGTTACAAGAACAGGAAAGTCTTTAATAAAGGTTACTCATTCAGGGGTCATCGGAAACTCTGGACACAGGTGTCAGAACTTTAGCATAGTGAGAAGCAATGAGGGTGAGAGCCCAGCTCTGTTCCCAGCAGCTGTGTGACCTTGGCTGATCCTCATCCTCACATTGCACTTAACTGTCCATCAGGGAGGATACCTACTTTGAAAGGGTCTTGGGAAGTTAATGTAAGTATTCCCAAGTACTGAGCCCAATGCATAATGAAATTTCAGTACACATACACATATGTCTTTATAGCTATAAAATCACAGGTAATACACATATCATCATGCATATACATATTAGGAGTGCAAATACAGCATACTATATTATTTCAAATACTAAAATGCTGGGACCTTCTTCTTCTTCTTCTTTTTTTTTAATTGTTTTTTTTTTTTATTTACAGCAAAATCAAGCTGCAGTAAAGAGATTTCCTGCATCCCCACTTCCCCAACACATGCATAGCTTCTTACCATTATCAGCATTGCCCACCAGAGTGCTACATTGTTCAATAACCGATGAACCTACATCGATACATCATTATAATGTGAACATCCAAAATTCACATGTATAATGATATGTATCCACCATGAGAGTATTACAGAGTAGTTTTACTATCCCTAAAGTCCCTTGTTTCACTAATTCTTCCTTCCTTCCCCGACCTTTCAACCCCTAGAAACCAGTGATCTTTTTACTCTTTTTCTAGTTTTTGCCTTTTGCAGAATGCCACATAGTTGGAATCACACAGTGTGTAGCTTTTTCATACTGATTTCTTTCACTTAGTAATACACATCTGTTTCCCCCTCTATCATTTCCTGGCCTAAAAGTTCATTTCTTTCTAGCACAGAGCAATATTCCATCCTTTAGATGTAGCCCAGTCTATGTATCCATTCTCCTACTGAAGGAAACCTTGGCAGGTTCTTTGCAAAGCTAATCTGAATGCTTAAGCCTTCATTTTTCCCCTCCTGGAAGCACGTTGGGAAAGCATACCTGGGTTTCCCAAGGTTCTCTCACAAAGTCACATGAGGTGGTTACGGACATGAACTAGAGTTACTTTATATTAGGTAGCAGGGAGTGAAGGGAGGGAAAGGGGTATGAGGGAAGGAATAGGAGAGTGAAACAGATATCATTACCTCATGTGCATGTATGACTGCATGACTGATGTGATCCTGCAATATGTATACTCAGAAAAGTGAGATACTACACTCTATTTATGTATGATCTATCCAAATGTATACATGCATTCCACTGTCATGTACCACTAGTTAGAACAAATAAAATTTAAAAATTAAAAAGAAAAAAAGAACATGGACTAGGTAATTAAATGCAAGGGTTTTGAAAAGGAACTGGAATTGAGCTCAAGTTCCGTCACTCACTTTCACTCAGGGATCCATTTACTTACACACAAAACAAAAACAAGAAGATGCTGTCAGGGTTGGAGTCCATGCACGTAAAGATGGGAACTTGGTGCCTGCTGAGCAGGGCACTTGGTAAACGACTTTGTAAAACCAATCAAACTTCTTTTCTTCTGATTCTAGACTCAGCAAACACATGTCCAAATGGCAGTTTGGCTTCCTAGGAAGCAGCAGCTGGTGTTCCACTCTCTTTCCTTGCTGTTCGATTTCTCACTGAAAGTTGGGTAATATTAATTATGTTTCCACATCAGGCTCTTGTGACTCAGGCTAGCATGAGGTTTCTCTAGTGCTGACAAAAATGAGTTTCTAAGCCAACAACTCTTGAGCATTCAACCTTGAACTACAATGGCTCTAGCAGCCGCCTGACATGGATGTAACTGTATATAAATTAGAGTCTTTCAATAAAGCTGCTTTTTACATTACCTAACAGATCCACTTTCAAATTCTTGGCAGCAAGATCATTTGTCAGTTATTATGTTTTTACCTGTAAAGAAAATCTGAGGGGGAAGGTTAAGCTTCTTAAATTGAACAGGTCAGATGTATGTTCACTGCTATGTGCAGGAACCATTCAATATTATGACCAGAGGAGGGAGAATTCTATCAAAGGAAGAGGAGGAAGAAGTGAGAAGAAGGCAGCCACAAATTCCCCATATAAATAACACATATAAGTTTACAAACTATTCTATACTTGACCTGGTAAATGTTTTTTGAATTTATTAAAAATCTGCATTTGAGAATTTAAGCATCGCTAAGAAAAAAAATTATAGATGTCTCTCTCTTGGTTTATATTTTCAATAGATACACATAGGAATAGAACCAAAGATTACTGTTGGCCTCCATCACTTTCTCTGTCTTTGTGGCTCTCCACACAGTTCTGGATCTGTATGCTCAATCACTGAAGGTGTTCCCAAATCACGGAGAGGAAAAAACCAAACAACAAATATTCTGAGGAAAACACTGAAACTTCCAACTGGCCTAAAAACAGATCTTCCATGTTATTTATGCTGTAGCAAAAGATGACAGAAACACACCTGTGAGACTCCAAACAAAATCATACAAACTGCTGTCTGGAAACCAGAGATTCCCAGGCGAGAATTGTCTGGGCTGCCAAGGCCAGGCTGAGAAGATGAGGTGTTGCTTCATTACCTCTGCAACTTGGCTCATATATGCAAGGCCCCAATATCCCTACACAGCAATAACATCTCCTCTATTGTTTCTACCCATGTGTCTTTCCAAGGCCATGAAAACGTAATGAGTAGAGCTGCCATTTTGTTTCTGACAGCCCAGTGGAATGAAATGAAGCACAAGTTTAGACAAGAAAGAAGATAGGGGTTATTTTGGTGTTTTCCCCAAAGACACTAAAATATTATAAAGCTGTTTTGGTTTGTGGCCATAATTTGAATTCAGATTAATTTTTTATAAGGCTCTGAAAATAGATTATAATGAAAAGAGTAGAGGATTCTTATTAGGGCATTTTTAACTGTGTAGTACAACACTGTTAAAAATGTCCTAATACTAATTTTAAGTATGATAAACTTAAAAACAAAAAGCACATATATGTTGCAAAGAATAGCTAAACTTCTTAGTCAGAATGAAATATTATTATGTAATCTAATTCGTTACTGCCTTTTCATCTATCTTATTGGGTTACTAAAACGCCAAGATTAAAATCAGAGTGTTTAATCATTTGCATTACCCATTATGAGAGCATGAAGCAAGGTTTATATGCCAGATTATTACGGTTTCTTTTCACATTGCCTGCAATGCTGGAAATGCACACACTTCCCTTTCTTCTATGAATGAGTACTCTAACTACTGAAAACTAAAACGTGTTAGGTTTTTACGTAACAAGATTGTTTGTTTCATTTTGACTTTTATAGAGCAATTAGATACTGTTCCTCATATTGAAGCAGAGGCCTAATAAGAGATCGAAGGGGACTTACCCCTTATGATATGTTTTCAACGTATTAATCATTCAATAAAAGCACAATATTATTAAACTACAATTTGTAGTAAAAATCTGGCTTTCTCTCCATATAGTTGAAAAATAATTACAGTACGCACAACTCATACACTAGACATGTCAGAAGTTTGTACAATTCCACACTTTGTCTTTTGTAGAGTGTGAGGTAAGCTTCCAGATAATCTCTGTCCTGGAAGCACCAGGTGACCCTGAAATGCAGATGGCTGTGGAAGTGACTCCATTTTCACCTCCTTCACCACAGAGCCAGGCCAGGGCCTGGTCTTTAAGGGCTGAATCAGTTGGCTCACTTCCTTGGATCTCCACTAATGGGATGTGCTGGCAGGAACTGGAGGTGGGGGGAAAGAAGTCAGGGTATATTTTGCCCCCCTTTCCTGTCTTCTAGCTACAGTTCTGCAGTGTGTGTTCTTCCCCCACAGCTACTGCTCCCCATGGGCAGCTGTCTTCAGCAGTTCCTGCCCTCAATGAATCACTTTTTCTTTACAAATCTACTATTTCCAGGGGGCATTCTTATCACTTGTTCATCCTCTTAACTCTGCCCCAACCCACTCCGTCAGCCAGGCCTGGTGGTGTACACCTGTAATCCCAGCAGCTTGGGAGGCTAAGGCAGGAGGATTGCAAGTTCAAGGCCAGCCTCAGCAACTTAGCAAGGTCCTCAGCAACCTAGTGAGACCTTGTTCAAAATAAAGAATAAAAAATGGTTGGAGGTGCGGCTCATCCGTTAAGGCCCCTGGGTCCACTATACTGCCAGGGCTCTAACTGATAATGTGGTTCTATTCCCAATCCTATTTTCATCATCCTTGCAGTTCAAGAATGTTCCCCATCACAGTTGAACTAACTTGTGCCTTTTACATATTTACCATTTGGGATTTCCATTTTTAAAAACCACTTGTATAGAAACACAGATAAATGTTTCAATGCCTCTTCTTTGGACACATATTTTATTGAAAATCCATTTACTAAGACACCAATATTATTTCAGCACTTGGAGTGATTTCAAGAGACATAACATATGGTTACACAATCCCTGGTCCCTTCTCCTAAGAGTGACGATAACACATAAGGAATAGGAGTGCATTTTGTCTGATGGGTGGCAGAGCCCCAAAGCACTCATAAGAGGCTTCTAGGACACATCTTGATCATGAAAAATATGGAACATGAACCACCACTAAAGGCAGATAGGATCTGAACAGAAGGGGCCACAGAAGGCCACGTGTTACTTAGGGTACACATTTATGCTAAGACAGTGAATTCTTCCTTAAATGGAGAATTTAAGGGTTAGAGTTCATTTCTTTATAACAGAGTAATATTTGTGTCACTGGTGAAACATCATTTCAAGATATTTTTGAGAATGACTTTCTTAATTTTACTTTGTATTTATATCTGAAAATAAAAAGAACTCATATCTATGAATGAAAAAATTAAGAAATTATTGGTTTACAAAAGGAGCTTTTCTCTATAGCCAAACTATCCACCACTGACCAACATCAGCATTTTCAAGTATTCACTCCCAGCATTTTCCAAGCATTACGCACTTTGTACTTATTTAAAATAAAAATGATACACTGGAATTTAAGTTTTCTCTCTTAAGAATAGTTTTTCCAATGCCTTCGAACAAACTTTTATAAACATCATGAGTAGTGCAGTGCAAATCAAAATCACAACCAGTTATCATTAAACATCCACTAGAATGGCTAAGATTAAAAAGGCTGACAGTACCAAAAATTGATGAGGATTTGGTGCAATAGGAACTCTCAAACTATATGAATATAAGCCAGCACAGTCTCTTGGAAAACAGTTGGACTCTGGCTACTTGAGTAGATATGTACCCTATAATCCAGCAATCTCTTTTCTTGGTGTGTGTGTGTGTGTGTGTGTGTGTGTGTGTGTGTGTGTACATGTGCCATATGTATTCCAAGGTCCATAGAAGCATTATTTATCCACTTCAAGACTGGAAACAACCAGATATCTATTAGTAATAGAGTGACTAAATGATTCAATGAACAAATGAAATACTGAACAGCTATGAAAATGAACAAATTACAATGTAAAAAAATCTCACAAACATAATGTTGAATAGAAGAAGTGCAGCAAAAGAATATAAGATCCTGTATGGTTCCCTCTTATACAAAGTTTAATAACAGATAAGAGTCAATTTTAACAGTAAAAAAAAATAAGTCAACTATAGTGTTAGGAAAATATTCACCTTTGGGTCGGGGGAAGAGTGTAAAAGATGGGCTTCTGATATGTATCTATATTCCATTTTAGTCTTGTTTAGTGGTTACAGGTTTGCTTTGTGATAATAGATATAGCTCTCTGTGTATGTACATATATACACAGATACATATGCATATATACATATATATAACACTTTGTTATGCATATTGTTCATTATTCATCTTTTAAAAAGGGATACACATATTTTATACACATGCCAAACATAATGAGATTCCTCATAGTGGTTCCCATTGATTCTATTAAATTCAGAAAACCAAATATATACAGATTTGTATTTTTCAAAATTTATAAAACATCCATACCTTAAAAGGTGTTATAAATAAATATAATATTTGCTGCTATTAAATAATGATAGTCTAATTGGTGCTTTAGCCTAAATTCGAAGTGAATTATGGAAGTTAGGCTTCTGTATATAAATTCTGGGTGAGGATAGAGAGACTCCACTGCTAAGGCAATCAAAGGAGTTTTCTGTGAATGGAGAAGCCAAGCAACTATTCACACTATGTTGGTCATGTCCTTCTGACAACTGAAAAAATGTTATATAAGTGCTGTCTTGCAAGAGCAATGAAATTATTTATAGCTAAAATTGATTTTATTCCTCCCAGAGGAGACTGCCTAAAGCAATTTGCCAAAAAAGTTTTCTGTAAATATTTCTATATTAATAGATTATAATTTCAAGGTCAAAGAATTAAAAGAAAGTCTATCCAACCAACTATAATGCATAATGTATTATTATTAAAAAGAGCCCCTAATGAACATATTATTGGTCCAAATAAGTACTTAGGAGCTAAGCAAACACATTTCATAGTAGAACACATTTCTTTCCTGCCCCAATTATCCCTCATATAGAGAAAGCTCAAGGTGTGTCTCTGACACTTCATCAACAAGCAGAAGAGGGAAATCTAATGGGAAAGACAATATACCTGATTAAAATGGTAGCTGTTAAACCATTTTTTCATAGCATCAATTTTGAACAGTTTAGTTGCATAAGTGCAGATTACATTTAAAACCATTATTTTAGCAGCTTTTGCTGTCATGAAAATGGAGTCCAAATATTCCATGCAAAGGTATTCCTGTCTCTCTCCCATTGCCCCTTTCAACGTATCTGGGAGTGTGCATTCTGAACTGCTGTTCCATACACCAGTTGTGGGACCTCAGACCTAGATTCGACAGCTGAGTGAATTAGATCTTTAAAAGTCTGTTTTGCTCTATGGCTGTTTAAACCTAGATGGAATATGAGAGGCTTCATCCTATTTAATTTTTACCAAGAATGCACAGAGGTCCCATCTGATTCTTGGCAGATAGGCTCCAAGACTCTCAGTGGAGGCCTGAAATTGCAGATACTATCAAACACTATAGATACTGTTTTTTCTTTCTTTATTTTTGATTCTGGTCCTGAGGATTGAATACTGGGGTGCTTTACCACTGAGCTACACCCTCAGCCTTTTTTACTTCAAGATAGGGCCTTGCTAAATTACTAGGCTGGCCTAGAACTTGTGATCCTCCTGCCTCAGCCTCCTCAATAGCTAGGATTACAGGTGTACATCATCACATCTGGCTATACTTGTGTTTTATTCTCCCATACTTCCATACCTATGGTAAAGTTTAATTTATAAATTAGGTACAATAAGGGATTAACTACAATAACCAATGATAAAATTGAACAATTAGAACTATATACTGTAATAAGTCATTTACAACTTATGAATTGTGTGTTTCTGAAATTTTCCATTTAATATTTTTGAATTGAGGTAAGTGAAGCCATGGATAAGGAGGAGACAATTGTATACAGAAAGCATTTAGCCTGGCACCTGTCACATGGTAAGTACTAGGTGGATGTTGGCCCTGTGGCCAATACTCTTATTCTTGCTGCTTCTATTAATAGAGCTCTGAGCTAATTAAGGCCAAAGGTGCCTTGCTGTCACTACCTTTTTTTTTTGGTAACACAGATTGAACTCAAAGGGCACTCAACCTCTGAGCCACAACCCCAAGTCTATTCTGGATTTTATTCAGAGACAGGGTCTCACTGTGTTGCTTAACACCTCGGTATTGCTAAGACTGGCTTTAAGCTTCCGATCCTCCTGCCTCAGCCTCCCAAGTCGCTGGGATTACAGGTGTGCACCACCACACCCAACATGTCATTGCCTTCTTGTGTAATGGTTTCTTTCTAGGACCTCATAGGGAGTGAGCTGTCTTAAAGTCAGATGGGGCAAGTTCAGATATTGGAACACCTTGGGCATTATGTAGGAGCACCCCCATCTCACCTCTTCTAACAAAACAGATAAAGGCAGTGACCCCACTTGACCTGAGTAATATGATCTAATTTTTTTCTCAAAGTTAATTTAAGAGCATGGTTAATCTATAATTTTAGTTCAGCAACTTCATTTTCTATTAAAAAAAACCAAAAACTTGTTTTCCTTTGAAGAGTGTGAAAAATTTCAAATAGGTTTGATTTCTGTGACTTTCCTGACAATTCTCCACTCATTCTATAGATTCTATTTTTCTGGAATTTGATGAACTGTGTCTCCACAACAGTACTCAAATAAGCAAAATTATATCTTTTCCAAATGGGTAGCAAAGAAATTGGGGCTCATTGGACAACTGGGTCCCATGTAAGCTGAAATAACTGTACTTAGAAAGCCCCTGGGAAGTGTGCCATTTGCCCAGGTGTAACTTTTCTACCAAGGCAGAATTCTATTAATTGTGACCTTCTTATGCAGAAACTTTTCAGTTTTAGTCATGAGGCCCATAAGCCAAAGGAACAAATAACCCAAAAGTACCCACAAGAGATTCCAATAAAACTGTTTATTCAATAAAACTGTTTATTTATTTATTTATAATTTTTTTTACTGTAAACCAATGGGATACATGTTGTTTCTCTGTACATAGAGTAAAGGCATACCATTTGTGTAATCATAAATTTACATAGGGTAATGTTGTTTGATTCATTCTGTTATTTTTTCCCTTCCCCTCAACCTCTCCTACCCCTCTTTTCCCTCTATACAGTCCTTCCTTCCTCCATTCTTGCCACCCTCCCTAACCCTAATCCTAAACCTAACCCTAACCCTAACACTAACCCCTCCCACCCCCCATTATGTGTCATCATCTGCTTATCAGCAAGATCATTCGTCCTTTGGTTTTTTTGAGATTGGCTTATCTCACTTAGCTTGATATTCTCCAATTTCATCCATTTGCCTGCAAATGCCATAATTTTATCATTCTTTATGGCTGAGTAATATTCCATTGTGTATATATATATATATATATATATATATATATATATATATATATATATATACCACAGTTTCTTTATCCATTCATCAATTGAAGGACATCTAGGTTGGTTCCACAATCTGGCTATTGTGAATTGAGCAGCTATGAACACTGATGTGGCTGAACTGTTTATTTAAAAAGCAAGCCAGGGTTTGCTGGTATCATTTACCTGGTCGTTTAAACAACTTAAGGTAAACAGTATTTTAAAAATTTCAGGAGCACAGGTCAAGATGTGTTATCTAGGTGGGAACCCGCCCAGCAGGAGGCCTCAGCTAATGGGTGGAAATAATTAGAAACATGAAGGTGGATTCCAACAAACTAATGCTTGCTTCATGTTGCATGGGTTTACAGGAGTTCTGGAGGATATTTACACTAGCAATAGGGTGCATTTGGAATTTTGAGCCATTTCTATATCGAGCAACATCAAGAATAAGACAGAATAAATTCTTTGTCAAGAGCAGCCTGGTTCACTGAGCTTAGGTGTGTCTTCTAGTAGCTAGTGTGTAGGCTTTTTCCTATATCCTAGTCATCATCTTTATTACTATTATTAACTACCAACTACCCTGTTGTTTGGATTGTTCCCTAAGATCCTTGGCAAGATACACCTGACTCCAACTTTCCTTCATTTTTTGAATCATCCTTATTTTAGGTAAGTAGCAATGTCCAACAAGGAACTATTATTAATGATCTCAATAGTTCCACTGTAGAATGAAATCCTCAATGCTTGTCAGAACCTCTGGATGAGTAGAGGTGAAAAAGTGGTAGGCTCTTTGGACTTAACTGGGAAGAGAGCTTGCAGGACTCTACCACCTGTAGACTAAGATTTTACATCCTAGACACACTTTTCAGTATTCCAGAATCTTATCCCCATTGAGGGTATCAACTTTTCAAAAATAAATTCAGTAAGCTGGGTGCAATGGCACATGCCTGAACTCTCAGCAACTCGGGAGGCTGAGGTAAGAGGATCAAAGTTCCAGGTCAGCCTCAGAAATTTAGTGAGATTCTGTCTCAAAATTAAAAAATAAATAAAAAGAACTGTGGATAAAGCTCAGTGGTAGAGCACCTCCTGATTCAATCCCAGTACTACAAATGAAAATTAATAAATAACTAATTAAATATGGAAAAGGAGTCTATCAACTGTACCAGAGAACAATTCCTCTATATTACTCAGGAAAGAAGTGTTAATTTCCACCTAAGGAGGTGCTTGTCTTAGGGGTCTTGTTATGGTTTCAGAGAACATTGCCCAGGAATACAGAATAACATTGTTGAAGAATGAAAATGAGCCTGATGACTTGCTCTGGAGTCACAAAGTCTGCTCCTGTACCTCCTTGTTCACAAGGAAAGCAAATCTTCAGGTACCACAAGAAAGGAAAGATTAAACTAATTGGAGACATGTAAATGATGTGAAAGAATTATTTGTTCATATTACCCTTGAAAAATCTGTGCATGAGACTGGAGACTTATTGGCAACAGCTATTGGGCTTTACTTTATAAATCTGTAAAAATGAGAGGATTTGGACTAAATGATCTTTATTCTACATACCAGGTTTAAAGTCCCCACTGGTCCTGAAATCTAAGATTTATGATTCAAACCAATGGTACTTGTCTCTCATTGATTAGCTTTGACAATTAATGCTATAAAGTCTGCAGCTTGAATAAACTCTTATTAAAAGTTTAGTGACACATTATTTGAATATTCTACAAATGAGTTGTGCATTCTACAAATGAGATATCTTCTTTTCCTCTCTCCATTCCTCTAGAACTACACTGCCATCATTCCGGCAACTGATGTCTTCTCTGGGCCACTCTGGTCTTCAGTTTTGATATCACTCCCAGGAGAAATGATAGGGTCTGGCTTTATGCTGATTGGATTTGGATGGTGATTGATTAGAAGAAAGTGGGACCATGAAGCCATGCAAAAGGTGCAGTACTGAGCCACAGGCTTAAACACTAAAGGAGCTTTTACCAGTGAGTTCACAGCTATTAGATATTTTTATATTAACAATATTTTTCCTATCCAGGTTTGTGCATTTTATCTTTATTCTTTCAAATCCTGAAATTGCTTGGATAAGAAAGACGGTTTATATATTACACACACACACATACACACACACACACTCACACACACACACACATATACACAGAGTCACACACATACACACACACACATTTCTAAGAGCAGCCTGAACTTTTAGGGGAAATTGAAGAGGCTTTGTGTCAAGTACAGCTAAATCCAGCCTTTCCATATCAAACCTCTGCTAGAAAATTACTGTGCAGATGATAAGGCAGAAAGATATAATAAAAAGTGACTCTACTCAATTTACACTGCAATATTGGTATGACTGAATATTTTTCATTCAGGGGCCTGATAAAATCGCTAAACTGTATTGCAGATAAATAAAGGAGGCTTCTGTCAAGAATAAACACCATTAATCATGAAGTCTTACCCTCTCCGAGCCTGTGCTATGCATCTGCACAAATACACCAGCATAACCAGCACGCAACACATGCTTTTCTCCTTTATGCTGTTCCAAGCTGAAGATGTCCTCGTTTTTTATTTCTAGGATTTGGGCCATAATAGCATTTTGAAAACATTCTCTTTACATTTTAACTTTGCAGTCCTGCAACTAGGTCCATTATTGTAATGTTTTAAAAAAAAAAAAATGTGTCTGAGATCTTAGGAGAAAAGACTTGACAATAAATTCAATTTTTTCTGAATTCCTATGTACACACACATATAATACATATAGGATCTATACTGTGTTTTATCAACTCTAGATGACATTGATCTAAAGACTCAACATTAGGTGCTAATGAATAAGACAATACTTCCTTATTGATTTCCACTTTTACTTTAGTTTTCAAAACAGTTCTTTTAAAGTTAAGCAAGACATAGATATTTTTATCCTCTACCACTCCAGTAAATGCACAAAAGGGGAAATAAAAACAGAATAATTTTATTGAAATAACCTGAAACTTCCATATGACCAATAAATGACTACAAAACAGGACAGATTATAAAATACATCCCAATTTCAGAGCTGTTAAAAGGAGAAAGAGAGGATGTATAACTTAAAATGGCTGATTTAAATATGGGAATAGGTATGTATTAGGCAATTCTGCCATTCATCAAATACCTATGCAGGGACAGTCCTGTGTTAAGTGCTATATGAATGCTACATCTTTGAGTTCTTCAGATAAAATGGGATTAAACAATGAGAGTAGATTTGGATGGATTAAGTAAGCTGACAGTAAATATCTAACTGGCTTCAAACATACTCTAGCTTCAAAGTCCGTTTTGCTGTTTTTTTTTTTGTTTTGTTTTGTTTAGTTTATAAGAAATGATAATTATTTAAGCAGTAAGCAGTTTCCATTAAGGACAAGGTTTGCTATTATTGAGCACAGTCAGAGAGACTTGGAGGGCTTGTAGAGACTAAGTGTGAAAAGATAGTGCTCATGCTACCCAATATGCAATTCAAAACAGAAATGGTATTTACTAAAATATTCTCAAGAAATCAAACAATCCATCCTCTCAAGATGACTACTTCAGTGAGCATCAAAGTCCGTTTTTAAACACAGAGGAAAACTATCTCAATTCAAATCAAGTATGTGCATGTATGCTTAAATAAGTTTATATTTTAACATTTTTGAGGCTTTCAACAGTGCAGTATGGCGTGATTTCCCAGTTTCCTTTTCATTTCCAAGGGAACTTATTTGAGTTCACCTTTCAGTTGTCTAGAGAATGCCACGGTGGCCCTCTGAAGTGAGGAACATGCAAAGTGCCCCTTGGAGAGAAGAGGGAGGAATGAGGGCTGTTTGAGCAGCATTCTGGCAGGACTTTCCCACCAGATCTTCACGCGAGGAAAAGAGGAAGCTAGAAATTTTATGGCTCAGGGGGAAAAAAAGTGACATGTGGGCATGCACGGCCTACAGCCACAGTGTTTTTACAAAATGCCCTTCTAAGTGTCCACACACAAGGAAGAAAACAAAGCACAAATCTGAACACATTCATGAAGACATTCCCGAAATCATGGGGAGGTGAAGTAGATGAGATCTTAGAAATCATTTGTTCTAACTCCATTATTTCAAACATGAGAACAAAGCCCACGGAGGTCAGAGAAGACATCCAGCAACAGCCTGCAAGTGGCAGAGCTGAGAATGGAAGCTGACTGAGGCCCACAGGTACCTCAACAACAGCGGTGAACAGGATTTGAGGATCAGCAGAAGCCAGGTGCCAACAGAACAATGCTTGAATTTTCTGGGATTACACTTTGAGGCCCATGAAAACAGCCTAATCAGGGACTAATGTGACCAACACTGTATGGGAAGGGAGGGCATGTGCTTAGAGGCAATTATTTAGCAAAGCTGCAATCCATCTCCCACTATGAGGGATGCTTCTCTGTGCTACACAGGAAGAATTAGAGGAGTTGTTTCCAGCTCCCTGGGGGATCTGTTTTCAGAGACCAGTCCAAGCAGGAAGTGCCTCTTCTAACCAAAGGAAGTTTCACTATATCTTCCTAATAAATCCTCCCTATGTAAAGAACCACCTTTATTGCCTAAGGAAGCACTGGTAGAAAGACACTCACCAAGAAGTTTGCCCTGAGGATACCCAGCCATTTGAGGGGGCTCACAAAGGTCAGATGTCAAGAGCCCACTTCAAACCAGGACTTGCTAAGAAAAGAGGATCCCAAAGAAATCTAAACCATGCCATTGCACACTGTTTGGGACTTCCCCTTTATGGAAGATCTTCCATATATAAGTAGGCATTTTCACTATATGATTTCAATCAACAATTGTTTCCATCGTTTCTGACAAATTCTTTGGTCTTCATTTTTGGAAGTCCCAAGTTAAAACTGCTTCTGGGTATACCACCAATGAATGCAGGCTCCCAGTGAGGTACAATGCATCCCACCTGTTTGAAGTCAAGGTTCTTATGTGCATGGGCATACACACCTGCATGTACACACAGGTAAAAACAGATCCTACAGACCCCTTACAGAATTTTGCTCTTAAGACAGCTGAGTTTTGTTGAGGTGTATGACAGTGTCTTACCAAGACCAGTAAAGAACTATAATGCATTAAAGAATGAAATATTTATTAGGGCTTAAACATGCATAATTTTAAAGTCTGTCAATTGTTAATCTCTGTCCCAGTTATAAACCACACTTCAGAGCATAACATATATGTAGAAGAAAAAGCAATAGCTATGATTAAAATAGATGAATAATTTTTTATTTAGTTCATTAGTTCAACACAGAGGTGCAATACATTTTGTGTTAATGATGAAATGTGATTTAAAGATGCAAATGTCTGAAATTCAGAAATGTAAATTCTAAGATGCCTTACAAATGAGAACTAACTTAAATGGCATGAAGGGGCTCCCCCTCCCACCCCACCCAGGACAACTTATGTTTCTAAATTGGACAGGAATACAATAACCTCAAGTCTCCTCCTTCAACTGCCTTCTTCACACTCAAAAGGAAACTAAATGACTTAGTAGCCTCTTTCACTGATTTTAAAGCTAGTAAAGCTATGATTCAAGAGTAGTCACATTATTAAGCTGGCATGAAGCACTTCTCTCCTCACTAATGAGGTTAAAAAATGTCTTTAGGTCCCCACATTAGGGGCACTTAGCAAGCACTCGGCTTGGCAAAGACCCACGGCAGATCGAAGCCATGGACTAATCACACAGGCTGGAATCAAATGGACTGGAAGAATTAGGAGACTTGTGGCTCCGAGGAATGTAATTCATGCAGAAAAGCGTTGTCAGAGCAGGGCCAGGGAACCTCGTGGGAAGAAAGCAAAATAAACAGTTCAACAAAGAAAACAAAGACGGGCCAATCGCCTTTTCTAAAGCTTGAGTACACTGAGACTTCAGTGGGTGCCTGCAACAAAGACCTCATCAAAGAACACCCTTGCAAAGCAAACAGACCAAGGAAGGAGGTTTCCCTCCATACACTTGGAGGAAGGGGGTGGACTCCGCTTTTCATTACCTCCAATTCAACTTCCACAACTCCCTCCTCCCAACAACATGGAAACAACAAACAATAACCTAAATAACTAAGTCCTATGTCTGCCTGGGCTAAAAGATGGGAAAGGGTGGGGGAGGGTAACAAATTACACACGCTGCAATGCACCTTTCGATTGTTCCTCAGATCACTGGAAAGCCTTTGGAAGCATGTGAATCAGCTAAGTCAGATCCCCACAGCCTGCTACCCACACTTGGGAAAATGAAAAGCCACTCTGGAAATGCTCCAGGGCTCTCTCACAAACCTTATATGGCATTGGCAATGGTGTAACTTTTCAACTGGAGAGATTCCCTCCCCAGGGCTTAGCTTCTGCAGCAATTTGTACCTGCTTTTAGCCGAGCCCTACTATTCCTCGACTTTTGGTGAAAACTTAACCTTGGTTATTCTTCCCTCAGTCCAATGAGTATGTGTATCACTGAAGACCTAAAATCCAACATCAGAGGTGCTCAGATTTTGATCATTAAAACAAGATTAGAAAACTTGGGGCTGACCTTCCTTTCCCCTCTTCACTGCTTCACTAAGATGGAAGACTATGCTGTCTGGATTGACAAGTTCCAAAGACAAGATATTACCACGGGGAAAGTGGACAGATGTGAGTGCAGTGTGTGTACATACATATACAGTAACATACTGAAGCTACATAAAGTAACATAAAATTCTTACTTTAAATAAATACAGCCAACCTGTTAGGTTGTGTAACATTGATATGATTCAACATAAGGCTCAAGTCAATCTGTCATATCCCTGGGAAATAGGATATGAAAAATCAGAGTGCCCATTAGAGGTCCAATTGCTTTTGTTACAGTTTATAGTTGCAAATTTGTTGCTGAAAATTTTCTCAGGTGTTTATAGTGTATGTTGAAAACAACAGGGACTAAGAATACAGGGATTTTGTTTTATGCAGGAGCCAGAGGTTACTTTGAATAGAGGCAAGAAGCATTTGAGTAAGGCAGGAATACTTTCTTTAGAGGCCTTCTTAAAAATGTAAATCATATTCAAGCAACATGGTGTAGTGATTTGTTCTGCAAATAAGCAAATCATTTAACTACTGGTGCTGTGTTCACCCCACCTCACTCCCATCTGATAGAGATATTGTTCACTTATGATGAACTTGGCAAGATTTGGATACTATCTGAATCCATTTCAGAGTATCGGTGGTGTCATTGGTGTCTAAATCATTCCCAGGTAGGCAGTGACTTACATTAACCTTGTCAAACCTGGGACCCAGGGTGTGAGGGGATCATTTAGTGTGCTGAGTTGACACACCCCACTCAAACTGAGCACCTGCTACCTGGGGCTGTGGTGAGAGCACCCGCTCCTTAGAAACAATTTACAGGTGCTGTCTAGAAGCCAGGGATCCTTCAACAGGTAAATCGTTAAAAGAATGCCTTAAAAAATAAAAAGAGAAAGCTTTCAACTGCAACTGCACACATAACTCACTTTAGTATTGGTTCAGAATTTTAGATTGGGGTTGTTTCTGTTCCCTGTAACAGTCCCAACTCAGAACTTGTTAATGAATGCAGTTGCATAAAAAGTTTTAAATATTAGTCGCTTTTAAACATGTGAGATGCTGCATAACCCAGAACATTGGATGAAGGAATTTTAGGTGGCCTTTGGCTTTGAGTTATGGATTGTCAGTTTTTCCTCTAGTGGAAATACATCTCATTCCCTGAGGCAATCCCTGTCTAGCATTCTTTCTCCTCCTGCGTGTACACACTCTGGGGTAGAGAGACAGACAGAGAGGAAAAAGGGAGAGGAACAGGGAGAGGGAGAAGGAGAGGATGATTTTCCACATCATAACTTTAAATATTTATATAATGTCACCCCTTCACTTGGGTCAGCACAGGAACCATTTGATGTTACTTTTTATCTAACCGCAATAAGCCTACCCATTACTATTCCAGTATGCCTTTTACAAAGATCATGCCAAAACTAAAAATGGCTTTTTTTTTTTTCAAATCTCTTTCCATATATCTAGTGAATATTGTTAAAAAAAAACATGCCTATCTTACTACCTTATACTACAGACTCAGTGGATAAATTTTAAACCCTACTTCTCTCCTGCTATTTCCTTTTAGTGTGCTTGGATCAGAGAAGAGGTAAAAAACTAGCTAATTTGTTACTTAGTATTCTAAAAGTTAGCAAGCAGTTCCTGGAAACATATCTGCTCACATTTTAGTTTTTGATGGATGAATTTCCCTGGGGGCAGGGACAGGGATGCAACAATAATAAGAATGAATGACAGGCAGCCCTGTGTCATCGGCCTTTGTTCCCCTGGGGAAAGGACTGAAATGAACTCAGCTTGCTGTGCAGCTATAGGAAATGGCATGTCTTTGTTTAGTGAAAAGTGGGCTCTGTTACCTAAGTGAAGGAGAGATGGCCACATAGGAAGAGCTACAGGCGGCTTCAGTTTGGGCAGTATTCATCATGTAAAACTCACCTCTAAGTGTCTTCCTGTGGGGACAGATTCTGTTAAAGTTCAATTTTCTCAAACGCATATTTTGAAAAATAAATAAAACGATGGCAGTAAATTTCTGTTTTCTTTGAAGCCAGGCTTAATATGAGTGGAAGCATTGTACTCAAAGAAAAAAAGTCGGTTACAGTCCAGTACCTCCCAGGCCCCCGCAACAGGTTTGACAGCAGCCTCTATAGAGTCGGCGGCTTCCGGTTCAGTGAACGTGAATACTTCAGTCAATATCTGCTCCCGGACCGTGCTGCTGAGCACAGCACAAAGAACACAGGAATTTTATCCAAGAAGCTGGCGCTCAGACTCTGAATACACACTATAATTAGGGCCCACTTCTCTGCAACTGAAGATCAAATTCAATATTTCAGTCATTAGAAACACTGTAAAACAGAACAAAGTATTAATGCCCTTTGAGTATAATTTATTTGTTTCATGTTCATTTCTTAGTGCAAAATATAATGTGTATTGGTTGATGCAGATTTATGTTGCCAGCTCATCAAAATTTTAAAAGTTTAGGAACTGAAACTCAATCACATGTTCATACTTAACCTGAGGGACTGACTATGTAGTTAGATGTTCTAAGAGAGTTCTTGAAAATTCCACAGGTTTTAATTTTTTTCTGTTGATTGTGAGACACCATGACCAAACAAATAGGGCTCACTTTCTTTTTTGGAACTGAGATTATATGCAAAAAAAATCTTGGAAATAGCAGTAGAAATGGCTGAAAGTATAAAATATGATGCATGACACCAGTTTTAAAAAATAATAATAAAACCTAAAGCAGAGAATCTGGCAAAGAGTGAAGTTAGATGAGGTATTATTTTAGAGCAAGAGTTGGCAAACCATCTCTTTGTCTTCTCAGGTTAAAACCTCTTTGTCACAATTACTATAATCTGCCCTTATATTGTTAAAGCTATCACAGGAGATAATAAACAATGGGCAAAACTGCATTCCAATAAAACTTTATTCACAAACACAGTCTGTGGGCCAGATCTGACTCACAGACCACAACCTATTTTAGATGGTTCTTCACAGCACTTTCTGATAAGCAGACATCTGATCAGGGAAACTATGAAGTGAGGAAGGACACCATGGGTATTCAAAAGAAAAAGGTGCCAGGCAGAAAACACAGTGATCTGGTTTAACATGTATTACATTCTCTTGGATATACTGCTGTATTCACTAATCATTGTTTACCCATGTTTTAATATAGTTTTCTCAGATGTAATTAACTGTTGCTCCACATTCCACAGAGCTAATGAATCACAGTATACAAAACCACACCCGTGTCTGGATATAGAAATTGTGCAGTTTTAGTGTCATAAATTCTACTCAATAAACACTGGTAAATATTCTATATTTTTGGCTACAAACAAGTTTATTAGTTCAAATGACTTGACATAGCTTTTTACCACCCTTCTCCACACTGCCATATTTCCACCTTAGGAATCTGCAGGTGATGACATTCAGGGACACTGGACACTTCCTTTCAGGTGTTGTGGGAATTTAGTTGTGCATATCCGTTAAGTATAGTCTAGGGCTGCAAAGTATATGGTGTTCATTTTCACTAGCAGGGCATAACAGTCATGAGGAAGGGGAGTAGGGTCTGACATTGGGTTAAAATAATGGCATCACCTACTCCTAACCTAAAAGAGTTCTCCATGTCAAGGTACCCATATTCTTTTTTTTTTTTTTTTTTTGGTGTGCGTGCGTGCACATGTGTGTGCATGTGTGTGTGTTGCTGAGGATTGAACGGAGGGCCTTGTGCTTGTGAGGCAAGTACTCTACCAATTGAGCTATATCCCCAGCCCTGAGGTATCCATATTCTTAAAATGAGGCCAATCACAATAACTCTATCATAATCACCTTGCTATAAGAGATAATTATAGAAAGTCTTTAAAATTGTTCCTCACTGATAGTAAGTACTCAACACTAGCTATAATCGCTAGAATTTGTTTTCTTGTCTTTTTTGTTTATTGTATTTTGTTTTGGTCCAGGTAGTGAACCCAGGATACTTTACTACTGAACAACATCCCCAGTTCTTTTTATTTTTATTTTGAGGCAGGGTTTCACTAAGTGCTGAGACTGACCTCAAACTAAAGAGCTTCCTGCCTCAGTCTCCCTAGTCACTAGGATCAAAGGCAATGCAAAACCACATTTTTTCATATTTGATTTTATATATTTTTTACATTTAAAAATATAATTTAAAATTAATATTTAATTTTACATGCTTTTTCATGTTTAATTATGTGTTCCTTTTTTACTTTATCATTGAAATATTTTGGTCTTCTCTTTAAATTGTCCATTTAAGACTGCTAATTTCATTAATTTTCTTTCCATGTAAAGGGCCTGGGAAGCAGCTATAGATATAAATAAAATGGTACCCAGTCATACAAGGTGACTTCAAATATCTACAACAATAACTTTCCTTTGTTAATTTTAAATTATGCTATTAAAATATTCCAAACTAGTTATGGTCCCAAATACAATTATAAGATTTTGCTAAATCTCCATATTTTAGTGGTGGTTTCCCTGAGAATGAAACCAATGAAATCGCTAGTAGGTATATGGGCCCATCATACAGTTTTAAGTAAGTGGCTAGGCTGAAGGCTTCTCCTGAATAAATATTATATGAATTCCCAAAAAGGAAGGCACTGAATTCAGGGAGGAAGAGGGACTCAGGAGCTACTCTGGTCATCTACTTACTGTTTCTTTCTCCAAGCATTTACTAAAATGTTACATCTTTTTCTTAGAGTGTTCTCTCTCTGAGAAGTAATGAATATATTCATTCTCTAAACCTACTGCTCCTTTCTCTGCTCTCATGCCTAGAAGGCAGTCTAATCCTGGGGGCAAAGTCTTACCTACATCCAGTTCACTCTATTTCACGGCTAATATTAATTATCTTCCTTGTACTGAATCCTCTCCTCTAGGCACCAAGACGCAGACCACTCTTAATGGGAAGAACAGCTCTTCTTACTTTGGTAGAGTGATTTCAGTGAGTCAGGTAGTCTTGCCCAGAATGAGCCATATTGACTCAATGGAAAAAACAGAATGTGAGTCCTCACTTCCTCCAAGACAGAAAAGAAAAAGAGTTTTCTAAAACAAATTAGGAAAGTGGATGGAGGAATGCACCGGCTTCTACGTGCTGGCTCAGGATGCAACTTGGGTTCAGGACTGTTCACATCCACAGCATAATGCAAGGGAAGCTCTCAGCTCCACTGAAAAGATAATTATTATAATGGATTAGTAACTAAGGACCCTGCTTTGGAAAATAAATTGCAGATCTCAGTATGAAGCAATGGGATAGTCCAAAATCCAGTTCATATTGGTTCATGAATGAGAAGACTGGAGCTCAAAAAGGTTGTGTGGAAAGAACAGATTCCCCCCCCCACTCCAGGAAAATCCAGACTGGATAAAATCAAAGTAGAATCAAAAGTTACTCAATAATTTGAGTTTCTAGAAATATACCATGTCTACTTTTTTTTTTAAAGTATACTTAAGTGAATTCTAACACTTAGGGAAAAAAAGCACACACTCAAAATTCAAGAGAAAAAAGTACTTTACTGCTATAGAAAGCAGCCCTTAGTTTATTATGGGGTAGAAGCATGTAAACACCAATTTTCTAAACATCCAAGTGAAAATTTTAAAGCTGGTAATAATTTTAGTCTAGAGGGCATCATTAATTCTCCTAGAATACAATAGTGTCATCCCAGGTTTGCAAGGATACAGCCCTGAAGTAAACAATGCCAGGCAGCAAATATAAAGACCAAGTAAAAATACACATAAAATTACTGCCTTGACTGTAGGTATACAGGTTCAAGTTTTGTCGTTCATGCTCCAAATAAATCTGTGGTCATAACAAATGATTTGAGAAAGACACTCTGATAGTCTATAAGGGAAGATTCCACTATGCACTGTTGAAGAAACTACTCAAAATAAATATAATCCAGGAATTGTACATTTTATAAACAGCCTTTATATGACAACTCAGAGAGAGGTGATAACCACGTTCCATGTCCTACTTACATGTTCTAAATCTAAATTCATGATTCTGAGTTAAAGGAAATACCAATAAATTTAAATATTATTTCCAGTATTGCATTTGAATCAATTTAAGTTTCTATATCTACACTGCCTATCCATAAACTGTGGATAACACTGTGAGAGCAAGCAGGGTAAGCTAAAGGCATTCCATTTAACAAAGTGGGTTCTTTCACGCAAACTGACGTATTTCCGTACATATTTATAAGGCTTAGTGGTTATTATTAGGCTGTAATTGCAGTTGTTCTAACACCTAATAAGCCATGGTTGGAAAAACAAAGGCAGGTTAATTTGTGATTTCCTCTACTCATTCAGAGGCAAATTAAGTGTCAAACAGCTAATACAGAACATATTTCATTTTATGAGATTTTAATTTAATTCTGCACCATATCGTTGATGCCTTAATATAGGGTGGTTTATCTAAAAAGAGGAGCAATTTATAAACCTCTTTCAATAGAATCTTTAATGATGGGATATGATAGCATAATTATCACAGTGCCTGCCATCTTTCTAAACAGAGATCTGTCGGCATTTCCATCAGCACAAATCTTTGTTTTTCAGAGACTTATAATTTATTTTCTAAAGTTGGCACCCAAAGAACAATTGTATATACAGAATAATGAGAATTTCCCCTAAATTTTGTCTTCTTAGAGTTAAAATATTTACTCTCAGAGCTTAATAAGCTCACTTGATCTCATTTTCTATAACACAATGATACAGAAAGCTTTTAAAATTCACATTCTAGACAAAATCATTTTCTAACACTAACAAGACTTGCTTTGCAGAATTCAGTAAATGGAGCCAAATTCCCTCCACTTCCAAGATGCTCAGAGGCATCTCTATATCATATGTCAGAAGGTTCGAAGCAGCCCAAGCACTCATCACGGAGCTAGGCCCTAGCTGCCTCACCTGCTAACTCTCACATTTGTTCAGAGTTCTGTGTTTTTAAGTGTGCTTGCACAAACACTACTTCTTTTGAATTCTTCCTGCAATTTGAAGAACTGGTTAAAGTAGATAGTTTCATTTCCATGCAATGAAACCATCACATCAAGAACAAGTCACCAGAGGTCACAGAACAAGTGAGTGGCAAAGCAAAAAGGGGAAATCGAGCCTTCTGTTTGTCCCTCCATCCTCTCACACACTGGACCAACATGACTGCTCACTGAGAACCTTGTGCAAAGGGCTTGTCCAAGTGCTGGGCACCCACCGCAAGTGGCAGTGACCACTAACAATAAATTACCAATCAACAGGAAAATCACTGCAATAAAGGTATCACTACAACAGAGCCTCTGGGTCAGCAGAAGAAGGCAGCATTTGACTCAGGTTCTGAGGATGAATATTAGCAGGAATTCATCCTGCAGAGAGGGAGGATCATTGAGGGCAACGCAGGGAGAATGTCATGCTATAAAAGCATGGAACTGGGACTTGCCTCAACTTCCTGGGGCTTACCTCATTAGCTCAGCATCTGCCTAGAGACATGCTAGGTCAAGCCAAATGGAGCAGTCCCAGGAGGCCACAGACACCCAGGCTCTCCATGCTCCCTACACACAGCAATGACACTCCATCTCAGAATTCTCCAGGACTTCTCTGTTGAGGCTCAAGATGATCTATCTACCAGATGTACATTGCGAATCTTTGATAATTATACAGATAAGCTGTTGGAGAACAATTTCATCAACTGCTGCAAAAATAAAGACCTTAAAGTTTGGTTGAGAAAGTAGGAAGCATTCAAATGCACAGAAATCCCAGCTCGAAGTAATACCTAAAATGTAACTCCCTCACCCTGCTCCATCATTCTCCTGAACTGTCTGATCCTTATTCTGTGGCACTGTTATCACTAGGAGTCAGTGCAGGTAAAATAAGTAGGGTCTACAGCACACCATAGAGACCACAGGAGGATTTACTGTCATATTCTGTCAAAGAACCAAGAATTGGAACTTTTACTGATAAATTCATATTTGAATTTAATTACAAGGCAAACTATGATGAACCCAGAGGAAACAGGTAAGGCTACTACATCAACTCATTTTTAAAAATTCCTCTAGAACATAATTTTTGAAAAAGTAAAGAACTCCAAAATTCCATAGCAAATCTGATTAAATTACTTCATCACAGAACCTCAAGTCTGGGAGGAATTAGCCATCCTTGTCTCCAAGGCCTACAAGCCATAGGGCAGATCCTCGTCTGAGATCCATGTGGTCCCATCTGTACCATAAAAGCTCTGTATAATGGGGTGAATCACATGTCATGTTTCAGACTGAATTTGGAATTTCCTTCCCTTTGTATTGGGGTCTTAAATTGGCCTCTTGGTTTTATGTGAGTGTATTTTTAGCAGGCTTCAGAACGCTGTAAATACTTACTTGTGTTGCAGAGAAAAGTCGAAGAATAAGTCACAAGTTTCTTGCATTCTCTCTCTATAAATACCCACTTTTCCTTTAATGCTTAAAGAAGTCTGCAACACAGATTTATTACTTACCTCCAGGCAAATCTACACTGAAATTACAATTCAGTAATGGAAGATGGATCCAAAAAACTGTTGGTAAAATATTATATGTGTACTTGGGCATGTAGTTAGGACTGTTAATATCAATTAATTCTGTTCACAGAGGAGGACTTGTTTTAAAACAACTTCATTTTTCTTCAGCATAATATGTAATTACACAGCTGTAACTAATAGCCAGGGAGATGCAATCTACCATCTAAATAACCAGCATTATTCTTCAAAGTATTATTTGTGCTTTTCTAACTTTACTGTCTCAGAATGAAGGGTGATTATTACATATGACTAAATGTGTATATCAAGGCCATTAGCAGGGGACGGCCCCTCCCAGAGAATAGCTCCAATTATTACAGTATAGGACAGTTTTCTGGACGGTAATGCAAATAAACACTATTTTAGTTTGCAAATCCACTATTCTTTCAAACCAAGGGAGATGATATCTATTTCCACAAGATTTTCTTTTTTCTTTTATAATACACATTATCACAACCATTCTTTCTTTTATCTTTGTATAAACCATGTGCTCGATCACATTTGCCATTTTGTTTGGGTGACATTGCCATCAATCAAGTGACTGTTGGTGTACATACCACGGGGGCTATGAAAATTCACCATAAAAATTTCATTACGATTCATTGTGATCCCCAGGACAGGCATTTCATGAAATGAAAATCTTAGCATGAAAAATTTCAAACCTAATCTTGACCAAATACATATGCTCAGCACTACCCCTTACAGTAAGCCTCTAATTTTTAATTTTGTATTTACAGCCCACAGAACACACGTCAGCAAAATATATAGGAAGTACTTGCCAGCTACCTAGTGTGACAGGCATTCCTCAGGAAAACAGCAGGGATTTGCTTCAGTGAATCCAGGAACAGATAGATCTGCTGTATTTCAGAAGTAAATCTTATACTTCTATCACATCTTCAAAGCCCAATAGATGTGCCATTAAGACAACGTCCTGAGCCCATCAAAGCTGGTATTTTGTTCCCTTTCATTAATGGGTAAAGTTTTAATACTTACACATGCAATGGAGGAATAGGAGATGGATCATAATGGTAACGGCCCTCATGATGTCTGGCATCAATTGGTACAGGAGGGTGGAAGGCAGGAAAAAGATGAGGAGGGTCTGAAAAAGAAAGAAAGTCCACCGTACATAAGAGGAACACCTGGAAACAGCATTTCAATTCATGAGGTGACACTGCTGTGCCGTCTTCACTACCGACGCTGAATCTACTTTTAGAATTTCTGAAAGAACTCTTGAAAGTTAATGACTGGGTTCACTGAGGTGCTACACAAGTATAACTGGGTGAATATTACATACCTGCTCAGAAAAAGTGGAGTCTCTGAATCCCACTAAAACCCAGGCAGGAAAGTAAGAAGAGGAACAGCATGGCTTCCACTCTAGAAGAAAAGTTGCCCAGAGGCAGAGGCTGAAAGGAGTCACAAAGCCAAGAGGAAAAATTACACTGTCAAGTAAATTTTAGACAAAGGCATGATAATATAAAGACTAGTCTCATGTCTCCCATGCCCTTGCTGTTTTTAAGGGTATCCTTTCCAAAGTTTTTGCTAGAATCTATATGTGTACATACACACTTTATTATTTTTTTTAATTTAAATGCATGTTGCCCTCCTTCAGGGCCTGGGTTAGGCCTCCACAGTCCCAACACCAGGGCATCAAATCTCTAACGTGGCCAGAGAAAGACTGAGGGACTGGCTAGAAGAGATGAGCGGATTCACTCAGACTCAGAGAGGGGATTTAGAGCAAGCTCAGGGGATTTCTGACAGTGTAGCCCTAACATGGGCTTTGACCCAGATTGCCTCCCCCTTTCCTCTTCCTCTGATATACTGTCCACTGGTTCCTGGGTCCTGTCTGCCTTCAAATAGCTCCTTTACCACCCCTCCCCTTTATAATTACAAGCTGATATCCATTATCTCTTGCAAATCTGAAAAGAATTTTCATATAAAAAAGGAGTTAATGCATAGTAAAAAAATAATTAAAAGTTATAAAAGATTTTATAATTAGAAGCAAGACCAATACTTTGTAACAATACTAAGGTTTCTCCTAAGTTGCAAGAAATAAGATTAAGAAAACTAAAACCTAGAAGTTTGACTCCACAGCTGTGAGACTGATAATGACAATAAATATGCAGAAACTTCTTCAAAGATGAGCCCTCCACACTTGGTCATTGTGGAGCCCAGACATCACCAACACGTCAGGAGGCAATATGTACACCAAATAAGCTTTGGAATGATTCTGAGTTACTTAGAGAAGCCTCAAGATTTTTCCTTGTGCTAAGAGAAGTAGGCTGTAAGGAGAGTCCAAACGGAGCCCTATGAACAGGTTCTGCTGGCTACTGGAAGACCCAGACCAGGTCATGGGGCGTGGAAGGCATCCAAACACACAAAGACCAGGATGCAGATCACATCCTAAAGTTGGCAACACACATCTCAACTGTGAATTTTTATAAGAGGAAGTGGATGACCACTACATGCATGTCTGCTGAATCCAGGTGGTTGTAACGTTCTCCCCTGTACATCCTTCTATTTTCCAAATGTTCTTCAGCAAGTATCTTTTAGAATGTGAGTATAACAGATATTTTTAAAAATTTTAATACACATTACTTCTCTTGTTTTGAGCTTTGCCCTTTTGGCCTTCCTTTGACGATATAAGACTATGGTTATTGAGAAAAATAATAAAAGTGTAAAAACTATAGGTATCACATCGATAGGCGCTGCATGCCAGGAAGAGGTGCGAAATTATAATTCTATCAGTGTTCCACCAGATCTAAAACCTAGAAAATAGTCCCAAAGGGATATTGTACTAAAAAATTGTCACACATTCAAATGGATTCTTTGCTTGTTCTAAGGTTTGGAAAAGACAGATGCAGTGGTATGGAAGGAGGGAAGGAATAATTTTGGCACTATCAAATCACTGTCACTGTGATATGACAGGCAACGATGCTAGAAATTCAACAGGTAAGGAATATACTAACTACCCAATCATTTATCACATGTTAGACATTTCATAAAGTTCACATGAAAAACTAAGTACATTTTAAGTTCACCACTTAGGATATAAAGAAGATGGGGTCAATTCTTTTGTAATGCAAACATTAACAGTTGATTTGCTAAGTTGAAAGTTCATCCAGCCATCTTGGCATATTCACTGTTGCGCCTAACTCCAGCAATCAATGTCAATAGCTTAGCCCTGGAGAGCTAAACTATTCAATTTTATTTAACCATTTTTTGTGAAAATTATTTATCCTCCTTAAAATAACAAAATTAGGTGACATAATCTTTGATACTAGTTTGCAAGTCTGACAAATACTCAGGAATGTTTCCTGATTTTAAATTTTGAAACAAACCCACATTAATGGCATTCAAATCTGGGGTAAGATAGATGACCATCAAAATGGGAATGGATGTACTTTGCGTTCCTCACCTATAAGCTGTCCCTGCTGATGCAAACAGACTTCTCACTTATACATACCACCTGCTCCTGTAAAGCAGAGAACTAAACTTATTAGAACCCTATGTAAATTAATCATTCCTAAAGAATGATCCACTTCCTAAAGGCTTCTTCTGTGCACCATTTATAAGGCTGTTTTCAGGAACACTGTAACAACAATGTCAGAGGTGGAAGACAGGGAATTTTACTTCTTTACTTTTTTGGTTATTGGATGTATTTTTCATAATTAAATTCACTCCACCAGATAAGTGGATATTAACTGTTTCTGGATTTTTCTATTGTGGGGCGTAACTATGAACTAAGAAAAAGTACAAACCCACATTTCATACACAGCACTAAAATGTGTAAATCTATTCCATATTTAATATATGCCTCCTCTATCCAGGAAATAACAGTCATTATCTTTTATGTGAGCATTTATAACGAAGTCGCAGTGATTATGTGCACAGGGATGGAGACCAATCAGTTAATCCTATAAAATGAAAACAGAGTACCCAAGCAGCATAAAAATCTCTTCCCCCAGGAAAACCTATGCTAACACTGACATTGAAGAGACTTTGCCATCTTTTCATTTCCACAAAATTATCCTTTTAGGATTTAGGTTCACTTATTCTCTTTCACCTTCTCCTTTTTTTCTGAATTAAAGAGAAAATGACCAAGCACTGCAAAAAAAAAAAAAAAAATTAAGGGGAAAATATAAAACACAATTATTGGGACATTCGGTAGTCATTCCTCAACAATTGAGTCCAATAGCATTTTGTGAGTTTCAAAGTTAATTCTGGCTGAAAGTATCTGGTGCATCTTGTAATGCTGTTTACACAGTATTTATGTTCCAAGAAATTTGTTATGAATTGTGCATTCTGGAATCAGGTTTAAATAAAGAAGAGAAAATTAATGGAGATGATCAGATTTGACCAAAAGACATATGGCTTTAGTTTAAGTGTTTCAGAGTTTCTATGTTCCCCTCTTGATTAAGTTTAAAACAAGTTTTCCTTGCCAGCTGAAGTCTATGTGAGCCACTGCAGCTTCTGTGGGGCATTAGTGGAAATCATACCTACAAAAAATTAAATGGAACACCCCTCTTCCTATTCAAGACATGCTTGGCCATAGACTAAAACAATAAATAAGGAATAAAAAGCAGTGTGAGCATTTGCCACACACGGCATCACGTAACATTAACCCTAACTTGTTTGGCAAAAGACGCTCTTGAATCCTCAAACCTCAAACGGTACCTGTCTCACGTCTCCGTTTGTCGTTTCTATGTGGATCAGCAGCATGTTCCATCACAAACCCAAAAAGCTGTCCAAGAAAACCCACATGACAAGACGAGGTTCCTGTCGCCAGCAGCCACCGTAATTATCCGCCTCTCAGTTTATTATTTACACATGAGCAGCGCAGCTGTGGCGCATCATAACTCAAGTGTATGTGTAATAAGTTACCGCACCGCAGCCATCTCCTGCCCTGGCCCTTGACAAAACACCACATGATGACTTCTCCAAAGTCAGGCGAAAACTGCTGAAGCAGAAGGAAGTGCCACTAAACCTGGCTACCTCCTATTTATCATACAATTTCCTGACTGATGGTTCCACAAACCAGCTGCTAAGTGCTGTGTACTCTACTGTCAGCAAACTAACGCGCTAAATGGAAGACAGGGAGAATAATGTGCAGAACTGGTGGAATCAATTTTACTGAGGGAATTAAAATTCTACCAGGTGGGGGTGGGTCTGCGGAGCAGTGGTAAGCAGTCAACTGTACATGCTTATGGTTGCAAAGATGATTTATTACAGACCTGCAAGAGGTTTGCCTATTGTACCAGAGTCCTCTTATACTGAACAGAGATTTGAAGAGTGTGTACTATCCAAGCCTTGAGTGGAATAGTCTTTAAACCCTATACATATGTAATTGACTTGACACATGTTTAAATTGAAATGCATAGTAAAAATATTTGTGCTGGGTAGAGTTGTCAGTATTAAATTTCACACTGGCTGTCATCATGCTAAGCATTAAGGGTCTCATTAAGAATGAGAGGCATTGATTTTTAGGTCTCTTCACAACAGCCTGGGTTGATCATAAAACCTGTAGCAAGAGAATAACCAAGAAAGACACTTGGAGATTTATCTTCAGTTGCATCCTTCTCCCAAGAAATAGTTTTAATATCCTCAGGCTATTCAGATCTCTTGGATGCCATCCTGGGAAACTGTCTTTTAAGGTTTGAAATTTACATACAAAAATTGTAGATTAAAAAAGAGAGATCAAAGTCGCCTCAGTGAGTGCCCTCAAGGAGTAATTCACCAAATGATGCTTGAGCGGATTGACGGTACCCAGGAAACAGCACACAAGAGATCCACTGGCGTGAAGTGCCCAGTGGAGAAGTCCTCCTGGCTCATTTAAATACCGAATGGGTCTGTATCTGGCCTGGGGATTTATTCTACTCACTATGTAGAGACTGTTTACCTGTTGCTAAGGTCAGCCCCCCACCTACAGGAATGGCTAGTACCCTCAGACTCAGTCACCTGCCATCAGCAGAAGTATCTCATTAAAAACACACATGGGTTCCTGAAAGTTACATCCACTAGGCTAAAATCAAAATAACCACTCACGTTCTATAAAATGAGATCTGAAACTGGGGATGTGGCTGACCAGCTGCCAAGAAACCCAGTCCAATAAGATGGTAGAGACACAGACCTGGCCTTATCATTGCCTCTTCCCAACCTGATACAGGCATCTCCAGTAATCAGTGCCTGCAGGAACTTTTCCAGGGCTCAGTGTCCTAAGAGAAACATTGTCACTAGGGCTGACTGCAAGACCCAGATGGACTCATGGATCAGATGTCTTCACTGGCAGCAGAAAGAAGTTGACGTGGTTGCTCTGAGGATACCCTGAAATACCTGACCAGGAGGATCTGGAACAACAAGCTTCAAGCAAGGTAGCCCTTTACGGTTTGCTGTGAGTTTGGTCTCCGAGCTGTCCCACCTTACAGGACAGCTGTGAACCTGCTTGGCATCCCCATAGCATTATCCCATGAAGCACAAGAAGTCTTCCTTCTGGTTTTGTGTGCATATCATGTGGAAACAAAAACTTCTCTAGATTCATTAGAAGGGACTGCTTGCTTAAATAAACCTCAAGAAGAAAATTTACAATGGATCTGGTATATTCTAGTAATCTTGTAGATGTGCTAGGCTACATTAAAAAAAAATTGTCACTTTATACCATAGGAGCCTCTATTTGGGGAGCGTATGCTGTAGGAAGATCTGAAACTATTGCACATGACTCAGTTTTTGTAAATAAAGGTTTATCGAAATACTGTTGTGTTCATTTGTCTACCAATTCCTAGAGCTGTGTTCACACAATGGCAGAATTATGCTCAAATATGTTATGCTTTAATGCCTGGCCCTTTATAGAGAAAGTTTGATGCATGTTCTGCTAGAGTACCACCATGAAGTAGTTTTCAGAAACTTACATTTCAGGAGAAAAAAAATCACTCATCAATTTTTTTCTTTGTGGATATCTATCTTCAATGACATGATGTCTATTTAAATGCTAATCTTTCTTATTTGCCAATATATATGACTTAAAAATAGCTTTACAGTAAAAGCAGCCCATACTAATAATTAATAAAGAGTCACATCTGATTTTAGCAAAACCTATAAAGAGTAGATAAATTCTATTTTTTGTGGGGGGTGGGGTGCCTCCCAGGGATTGAACTCAGAAGCACTCAGTCACTGAGCCACATCCTCAGCCATATTTTGTATTTTTTTTAGAGATGGGGTCTCACTGAGTTGCTTAGCACCTCACTTTTCCTGAGGTTGATTTTGAACTCACAATCTTCCTTCCTCAGCCTCCTGAGCCACTGGGATTACAGGCATGTACCATGGTATCCAGCAAGAGTAGATAAATTCTAAGATAAAAAAAGGATAATGGAGGGCTGAGGTTGTGGCTCAGTGGTAAAGCACTTGCCTAGCATGTGTGAGGCTCTGGGTTCAATTCTCAGCACTGTATACAAACAAATAAAGGTCCATTGACAACTAAATATTAAAAAAAAAAATAATGAATGAAACTGACCACAAATCTAGTGAATCATGGGAATTATTGCTTAACATTTGCAAATCTGATCTGCCAATGAAGTAAAACATAGAAAATTTTATATTAAAAGATAATGACAAAAAATCCTAGTTAATTTTACTTCTGGCAACTACCCAACAGTCCTAACTCCTTGTGTATGAATATCCATGGGCATTCCCCACCACTCAAGATGAAAGCTTTCTATCACTTATTCTGCGCAAGTATGTGTGCATACCAAATTAATTTAATTAATATTTTAGACCTAACTGCTACCTGCCAGTACATTCCAGTCATACTACAATCCATCCTTTTTATAATAGTTGAATCCATGCTATGCTTCTCAACAAAAATAATTATTAGTTTTCCACAAGTGATAAATCACTCTCTGCAAGTGAATTGACAAAAAGAAATTTCGGTCTTTTCTACCTCAAATATGTCCTTGGTGGTGATCGCTCCCCTTTCTGGAAACTTGTAAACCTGCTTGTTTCCAACCTAAAGATCACATCTATTAGATGCCCAATGGCAGAAGCAAAACCATTTCTCCCTGCAGGTTGGCCAATCAAATTCTGCCATCTAGATTCTCTGGGATGTGTTCTGCCTATGATCCCATATATATGCATCCATGACATTTTTGTTGCTTCTAGGCGATGTTCCTATGTTTCCTGCCAGGATGAGAGAGAAAAAATAATCAGAGGGAAAGGCAGCAAAAAGAAATAAAAGAAGGTTCACAGCCATTATATCTAAAGAGCAGAACTCTCTGAGGGAAATCACATGAAAACATATGAAGAAACACTACACTGAAAACTGACAAATCCACACACTTTGGAATATACTAATGGTGTGCTTTTGGTGACAATAAATAAGCTTGGAAATTAGAAGATGGAAATTGGTTATGAGTGACAAATTCTTTTATCAATAACAATGCTTTTTGTACAGAAGAATTCAAAAGTCCGATTCATAGTTCTAAATATATATGTTGGGATCCTTAATGTGTATGAGACAAAAGTAGAGGATGAAATGTTTCCCTACAAAGTGTGTGGTACCAACAAAAGCCTAAGAGCTAGCAGACTCAGAAGTTGCCTAGTTTATTTAGTTAGTATAGAAGCTATATTCTATCCAAAATAAACCAACATAAAAATGATATTTTAAACATTTTTTCCAGTGCTGCAAAACTAGCAGTAGATAAAGAAATGTGAAAGAAACAAAGTACTTAATATTTTTATAAAATCTGCACACATTTTCTCATAGGATCTTCCTGACAATACTAAAATCAGCATCTCCAAAAGCTTTATTATTATTCCAAGTCTTATTTCTCCTTATGTCCAATTATCAGGATAATCCTGAAAACTAAAAAGGCCACTAAATTCTGTTATCTATTCGGATGAGCCAAATGATCTACCCCATGTCCTATAAAACTAAGACTTTAAGATGCATGTTGATGCTCTTTTTTTCAGCAGTGTCTTGAGTGTGCTAGTTGGCAACTTTGTAGCAATAAGAAATGAATGACACCCATATTCCTTTTGTTCAGTTAGACAAGAAATCTTTGAAGAGTAGGTTTTTGACTCTCCTACTTAATCTCCACCATCTACCCAGTTTGTAGGTCCAGTCAATCAATAACTATAGGTCTTTCAAGGTTTGCCCCGTTAATAGTGAATAATAATAATAAAATCAATCACAAGTTTAAGTACTACTCACACAATACTCTGATACATGTCAGGCACTGTAAAAAAGTCTTTCAGACTCATTATTTCACTTATTTCTTCTCAGAGCCTGGCCCTGAGAAGCAGGTATTGAGTGTGAATAAGGAAACTGGGTAAGGACCTTGGCCAGTGTCATATGGGAAGGAAGTGGCAGAGACAAAGATCTTCTTGATTCCAGTGCCAGGGCTCTTAGACATTCTACTTCTTTTTTCTTTTCTTTTCTTTTCTTTTTTTTTTTTTTTTAATACCATTTCTGGGGATCTAACCTGGGGACTCATGCACGACAGGTAAGCACTCAATGAATGAGCCATACTCCTAACCCTAACACTGTCAGAGTTTGGGCTTTTAATCATTTTTTTTATATGCACTATTTATGACTCCCTTCTTATCTATAGGTTTAGTACTCACAGTGAGCTGTTGTCTGAAAATACAGACACTGAAAATAGTGCAATAAGATATTCTGAAAGAGAGCCCACATTCACACAACTTTTATTACACTATATTGTTTTAATTATTCCATTTTATTATTAGTTATTAATGCTAATCTCTTACAATGCCCAAATTATAAGTTATATATATTTATAATATATTATAAATTAAACTTTATGTATGATTCACAATATATATTATAAATTAAATTTTTTCACAGGTATGTATACAAAGAAAAATAGTATATATGCGGTTTGGCACTAGCTGTGGTTCCAGGGCTCTTAGAACATTTCATCTGAGGATAAGGGGACTACTGTACTCCCCAAAACCCATACTGAACCATGTCCTACCCTTCTCTCCAAATCTGTGATGCCCAGGATAGCCTGTCCAGTTCAGCCCAACCCCCAGATCCATCCAGGACACTTAGAGTCCGTGCTTCTTGGGCAACCACGCATGTCCCTGGCTTATGTTCTCCCTCAGTTGAGAAACAGTTCCTTCTTATCTAGCTCTTGCCATTTCTTTAAGATCCAATGTCAGTCCCACCTCACCAGTCAAGCTTCCTAGAGGGCACATGGGAATGCACACTTCTTCCTTCCTTCTTCACAATTTGGGTGAGCTGGGACCACAATAGCTACCCATAGGACTCTGTGAACCCACAGCTGTTCTTGCCATCCCTCCCTCTCCCCAGACTCTAGACTCTTGTTTTTGTACTATAACATTCTCCTTCACACAAATACCCATTGGCTGAACAACTAGTGGGAATCACAGCTGAGGGGACAAGCACACCATATTGCATTTGCCATGTCCCACAATCCTGCCTGAGGAGTCGCACCTGGCACATAGTCAGGTCAGAATGTCTGCTTTCCTCCCTGGCTATCTGGGCTGTGAAAGCAGCAAAGGCTCACTATCCCTGTATTCCTGTATACACTCAAGAAATGTTTAGTACAAAAAAAGTGAGGAAGGGGAAGGAAGGCAAAAAAAGAAAGTGAGGCCGTGAAAAGGCAGCAGTGGCCCTGGCAGCTCTCTCTCCTGGGCACTTCGGGGCACTTCCATCCACCTAACAGGTCTCCAGCAACTGGCAACTTGGAACCCACAGAGACAGGCCCACCTTCTCTTGGGATCCTATGTAGGTTTCCATGCATTCCCTATGCTCAGGGCCAGCACAGGGCCAATGCCCAGCTGATTCCTATATATCCTGAGCCAAATTCTAGGGTTCTGAAGTTCACGTTGTAGTCTGCAGAACTTTCTGCTGCCTGCTGAACAGTGCATAACTTTATTTGGGCACCTCACCACCCCACCCCATCCCACTCCTACAACAGGGCAGACAATGGTGGGCCCTCAGCAATAACACCCCACATTGGGACCTTTCCAAGACTCCAAAAGGCCTTTCCCACCAAGGAAATGTTGATGCTCCAGTGAATTCAGACTACTTGAGCAGGCTGCTAATGCCCATATGGAGAAAGCTCTTTGACACAAAAGGTTGGAGGTCAAAAGTTTAAAAGCTCATGACAGAAATGACAGGGGCCCCTTTGCCCCCACCTCCCCCTTTTTTGTCAATAACATCAAAGGACCTAGCCTGTTCTTAATGCTATTATTGTTACGCCTTTGGAATCCATTGAAATTCCAGCATGTTTATTGCACACTGGGAGCATTAAAAGGCTCCACTTCTTGTCCCTTAAACTCTGAACTTTCACTGTCTATGAAGCATCATTGTTTGAAGGAGTACACAAAGCTTTTAAGCAAAGAGTTTATTTTAAGTGCTTCTTCCACCATGATTGTAAAATAATAAAGCACACGACATGGTTCCCTTGCAAGGATGAGCAAAGAAATGAGAGAGAGCGAGAATCCCCTCTGCTTTTCTCTGAAGGGGGAAAAAATTCCCTTCATACTTCCTGGCTCTTAAGAATGCAAGTAGGAAGATATTCCCTATTTTTCTTTTATTTCTCCTTTCCCTAGGATCCCTGTATTAGCCACTAGTCACACATTTTACAAAGGCATTAGCCATGTGGGCTTACGTCAAAGGGCATCACCTGAGGTAACCTAAAATGTCTTTCTGCTTAAGAGCACCTTCCCAAGTCCTCCTCCAGCGTGCAGTAGCCCTAGACATGTTCCTGAATGTGCAGATATAAAGCACACAACTGCCTGTATGTTGATTCAGAATGACTCCAAGCTCCACTTCCTGAAGTTCACGTTTGTGGCTTCCTCTCTCCTTGGGTACTCTTCATCACTATAACCAGTTTCCTATCTTGATTCTTAGTTTAATTCTATGTAGAATGCTGAACAAATTTCTGATTATCTGTGATCTGCTGTCTCTTAACATATCTGCTCCGGTGGTAATGCCCTTAGATGTCTAAAAAGCACCTAGCTCTGGGTCCCCCAAGTCCACCACCCCCACCAAAGACAGAGGCTACTCATTTCCCATTCTTTTCCTTCATGTTTCCTAAAATCCAGGCAAACTAAAGAGCTCATTCAATCCAAGAGAAATTCAAATGGGTGGAATTCTGCTTTAGGATTGAGGGGGGAATGCAGATTTGGGGGTGTCAATAAACCCTTTCATCTATTCAGCTGGGCATTATTGAGGACATTCCTTCCTAGAGAGGTCAAGGGTTCCCAAAGTGCTCTCGGTAAGCAGAGGTTGTTCTGGCCATGTACCTCTTGAAGCCTCAAGTTCTACTGCCACTTCCCCTCCAGCTGCCTCAGCAGGTGACCCCTCTGCTGCCTCTTCCACAGGCCCTTCACTGGGACACAGCAGCCGTTGGCCTCATCTACATAGGCCCAGGCTCCACCTGATCTCTATGTGATCTCCATCTGGAGATCTCCATCTGGTCACCCAAAGTGACCTTTGGTTTCCAGACGAACCACATGGGGCTCAGTCTTTACAAACTATACTTGACAGGTGTCTAAACTCCATGGTGTCCATTTGTTCCCATGGGCATCTGAGAACAGAGAACCTGATCTATATCTGGAGTCTGTATTTCCACCTGGTTCACTTAGGAACACATTCTTCTTAGGAATCGAAGCCTCAACGCATGCATATGTTTGTCCCCTATAAATAGTGGTCACACACTCACAAAGATGACTTCATCCTGTTCTTCCTCAATGAACTGCCACTTATCAGAGTGGAATCTACACACATTTCTAGAAAGCAAGACTGCTTCCCATACTTCTCTGCTGTTTGCAAGTGTTACTAAAGATTAAAGGTGTGATGATGTTATTAGTGCATTTAAAAACAACGCATAGGGGCTAGGGAGACAGCTCAGTCGGTAGAGTGCTTGCCTTGTAAGCACAAGGCCCTGGGTTCAATCCCCAGCACCCCAGAAAAAAAAAAATCACAAAGCATAGATTTAATAACTGATAGAACTAAGTGATGTTGACCTGTTGGTCATGTAGATGCCAATGTACATTTACACGAAATTTATCACTCTCTCAGAATGAATCGTCAGAAACAACATCCTTTCTACTTTATTTTCCCTTGTCCAAAATCAGGATTCAGCACATGGAGGGATATATCCTGTGACCCTTAGCTGGGTGCACCCTTCCCACTACAACCCATCTGCTCTCCATTGCATCTGCAGCAGTTGGAAACATTCCCCATTTTGAACTATATTTTATAGCTTTCCATATAAACAAATTACAATAATAACTAGAGTCATAATACAGATCTTTTTCATCCATAAAATAAAGCCAATAAGACTCAGTCCTATTTACTCCTCAAAGTTGTTCAAGGCACCCAGTGACACATGTGAAAGTGGTCCATAAATCTTTAAGTATGCACATTTAAGGACTTATTTCTAAGTCCTTCTCCTTTAATACCAACATCCAGTTAACATGTCAGAAACACCTTTATATGGACATCTTCAGCTTTGTAAGCAATCCAATGGCTCAGGGCATGCAGTTCCCTGGTCCTCAAGTCCTCGATGATCATGAGGCACAAGAAGGGTTCTCCATATCTTCATCCCTAAGTAAGTTGTAGGGACAGGACCTATTCTGGCTCCTGAATCTCAGAGAAGCCACACACTGTCTTCAGTTCAATCACTCGGAGAGAAAGAGAGAAAAAAAAATTCTATAGACACAGATATATTTAAAAAATAAGTGACTGTCACTTGTTGAGCATTAGTTTATGGTAAGGACTATGCCAAACACTTTTCATATACTCTCTTGTTCACCACATGACAACTCAATGAAGTAGGCCTTAGTATCTCTATTTTAGAAATGAGAAAATGAATCAGAGAGGATAAAAATGCAAGTCACTCAGGTGGGAAGTGACTAAATTTGGTCTGGAGTCCAGATCTGCCTAATTGCAGACCCCTGGCTTCGTGGGCAAGAGATGTGCACAGCGCTGGGCTAACACTTGGGAAGAACCAAATTTGGTTTAATATTCTGCTGTCAGTCGCCATCTTGAAACTCTTCATAATTTTTGAACAAGGGCCCCACAATCTGCATTTTGCCCTGAGTCTCGAAATCCATGTGGCAGTCCCGAGTACAACTATGCTTGCAACACAAGCATTCCTATCTCCAACCTTTCCTGCTTCACCCTTGTGTACAACAAAAGCTAAAAGCTGCTAAAAGGCATCCTCATGGATATAACCCATTAGCATTCCCACGCCACCCTCTCCAGAAGGTTCTGACCAGCAATACAGCCCCTACCTCCATGGGGTCCCCACTTTAGCCTTGCATGCTTGGTTCTGGGGCACATGTACCTCAGACTGTACTTACAAGTACCAAGGATCAGCCAGGCTAACAGGACACAGGCAAAAACTCTAGGGTGATACTTTTGCTGCAAACAGAGTCTTGGCCATTGCTGACAAAGTCATCCCGCCATCCTGAGGGCTAATTGGGCTTGTTTTAATCAAGACGGAATGAAACAGAAGTCCCTCTACACATAAATAAATCACAATTACTAACTGCAAGAATCGAGCAGCTCTCTCCTCCCCTCATGGCTGCTGCAGAGGAATTCCCAGGCCAGCCGGGGCTAGCACAAAAGCCCCAGACTGGGCTGCAGCAATATCCGCTCACTCTGCTCAGTTTATTATTTAAACAGTTCCTTAACGACTCTTCCCGGAGGTGAGGGAGGCCAAACTATTTTCCTTCCCTTCACAAAGCAGATATGCATGGCTTATTTGAATGTCTCCAACGTTTACTTTAGTCGCTGGTTAAATACCTTCCACCGCAGAGTCAAACAAACAGTTCACTTCATTAGAAAGGCAAACAATTTAGCAAGAGAATACCACCAGCACTTGAGGGGGAACCAAGCTGGGCGAGAAACCCTCTGCCGGGGAAGCAGAGCTGTGCTGGAGCCTGGACAGCAGCGTGTGGAGCTCACTTCAAAAGCCTTTTCACAAATACTTCACACATTCACTGGTAATTAACAGATAACCCCGGGGAGATTATCTGCCCCTCAGCCAAGGGCCCTAGAGGATTATCCACACCACCCCAGCCCCAGAGGGAGAAGGCAGAGCCCAAGAGCACACCTTTTTTTTCTAGAAGTGCAAGTGAATAAAGTCATCTGTGAAAACAGGAAAGCGAAAGCTTCCCCAATTCCCCCATCCCCATTTAAAATAACAAAGCCACGCCTCCTTGAAATGATATTCATTTTAGCAACAGCTGCATGTTGTGCCTGGGAAAAACAGTGGGACCAGAGCAGTAGGTGGATGCCCAGGTAGGAAATTCAAGAGCCCAGGAACCAGGGCGGGAGCACTAAGCCTGTGGTGCGTTCTCGGAATTCCAGCAGGGAAGAGGGAGGCAATGCTTTGCTCAACAAAGATGCAGGATGCACAGAAAATACTGGGGGACAGTTGTGAGCCACTTACGGTCTGAGCTTCTCTTTGACAGAGAACCCAGGATGGAGCAGTGTCTGCAGCCCACTGAGGCCTGAAGCTATTTGTTACACAGCGAGCAAGCCCTGACTTTGTCCTGAAGGGTACTCAGCACATTGCTCTGGCCTTGGAACCCCTTTGCAGAGACAAAGCTCCATGCTGTCCCCAGCTTTCTCCAGGGCGTTGTAACTCAGGAACACCTGGGGATCCACCAGGGCCAGCTCCTCAGGTGATCCACAGATGCGGATCATAACAACCCATCCAAGACAGAAAACTATTAGGGGCTCATATTTTTTGTTTTTAATAACAGAAGAGTTCTTCTCTCTTTTCTATTTAAGAATACATTTATATCCCACCTCCACACACACACACACACACACATCAAAATGGTAGACAGCAAATCAAATAAAAATGGGGTGGGTGGTGCGACCGTCCCTATTATATTAGAATTTGGGGTTTCACCCATGTTGTGGTTGTGCTGGATGGGGTCAGATTAAGCAATTCCAGTACTCCTGGCTCTTAAGGATTTGGTAAACCTCAAATGCCAACTGCAATAAATCATACAAGTCTCTATTAAAACTATAAATCACTCATGAAATTTAATACTGTCATGAAGAGTAATTAAATGCTAATGTAATAAATCTACAAAAGAAAAACACAACACAATAATAGGGAATCTTAACAATAAGGGAATTCTGTTTGGAAGCTTTAAGAGAAATGTTAGTGTCCAGAGAATAAAGCATATTTTCCTTTCCATAGCTAGGGGGCCTCAGGAGGTCAAAATCATCAAAGGGCCACATTCCCAAATAAACTCAGGACTGAGCACCAAAGACATAATTCATTCTTCAATGCTGAAAAGACCAAAAATTGAATGCAATCCTGCATCCTCCTGCTAAGGAACAGAGAGAAGGGTGGTGAGGTATATGGTTAGGAGAGGAGGAACCTGAACAGCCCAGGGTCCAACAGGTGTCCTGGGGCTTCAGGGAAGTCTTTCTGATGAAGGAATCACAGTAGAGTTCACCATGTTGTTCTGCTGGTTAACAAGTGTTCCCAGCTCTTCCAGCTAATTCTGAATCTTAGAATTTTAGATAGGACAATTAGAACCAGGAATTACTTCCCAGCTGCTTCAGTCCTGATGATACCTCAGGACTTGAAAAATGGTCATGAACTACATCAATAAATAAGAATAGATTCACTGTAGGGACCTCTCCAGCACCCCACAGTCCCAGGTGCAATGCCAGCATCAAGAACCTAAGGGGAAGGCCTGTCTCCAGGAACCCCCAAAGGGAAAGGCAGCATTCAGACCCTGAATCACAAGCCACCAACAGTTCCAGGAACTCAAAGGAATGTGTTCTGGAACAAAAGAGAGCACATAGGGAAGCAGAGGGTAAGGAGCAGTCAGAAGAGGGAAGAGGGTCTGAGAGATCTGCTTTCTTCTAAAAAAAAAAAGGATTGTTCAGAAAGATGAGCAAGATGTGGAGAGGATGCTATAGGCAGAGGGCATGCTGAAAGCAGAAGAGATGCTCAGTGACCCATCAACAGGTCAGGACTTCACATGCCTCCAAATCACTTGCAGAGCTTGTTAAAATGCCAAGCCCCACCCCAGAAATTCTGTCTCAGTAGACCTGAAGTAGGGTCAGAGAATCTGCATTTCTAGTATGTTCCCAGGTGATGCTGTTTGTGTGGGAACCATATTTGGAGATCTGCCCTTCTAGAAAGGCCTGGAAGAAAATAAGATCAAGCCCCAGAGGGCTGCATAGGCTGTGTCTGCCAGCTGGGTGGGTTCACTCAGGTGACCAAGATGCCCAGGCATAATTTTGGAAATATTGCTTGGGTGGTAATGGGGAGAATGGTTGGCATGAGGTGATATCCAAGTAGGAAGCAAGAGACATAAAAGGTTAAAAAGTCCAGGCAGGGAAGTGGGAATGGAGGTGAATGGGGGTCAAAGAGGGTCTCTGAATAAAGAAAAAAAGGAAAAGGATATGGTTGGGAGAAGAAAGAAAGAAAGTTGGGCTGACTCCCAGGGCTCTGGCCCAAGAGAATATCAATGGTGTCCTGGGAGCCAGTGACTCAGGAGAAATAGGCAAGAGAAGGTTCAGTCTGGAAAGTATGAAGGTTGGGAGGATGTTGGCATCCAGGCTCCAGGTAGAGGTCGGCAGAGAGGCGGACCGAGGTCTGAATTCCAGAGCCAAGTCTGTCCTGGAGATCAGGATTGGAGATGGCATCACAGGGCAGGGGGGTGATTCACGGGATGAGTGAAATCAGCCAGGGACAGGGTACAGAATGACAAAAGCACACCTGGACAGAGGCCAGTAGGCAAGGGATGAGCAGAGAATGGCAACTGTGGGAGGAGGAAATGACAGAGATACTGGCAGAGCAGCAGCCAGCAATATCCAAGGAGCCAAAGGGAGGAAGTGGTTTCCAGCAAAACACCAAGAAGCTGGGGCAGGGCCTGGGCAGGAAGCCTGAGATGAGCGCACCTGCATGGAGCTGGGCTGTGAAAGGGTGGGAGAGTCAGGCTGCCAGCAGAGAGGAGAGGGCAGGAGAGCTCCAGGTCAGGAGGAGGTGGGGGTGGGGGTCTCTGTTGATGGTGGGAAGGCAGCTGAGCACAAGGAAGTGGAAGCAGTAGCTTCCAGTCACAGCCAGGGTTGAAGACTGAATGAGAGAGGAGAGTGCCCATGGGGTCAGGGTCACTGGAACCCAGAAGGGGATGCAGGTTAGCTCAGAAAGATTCGCTTCCCAGGAACAAATGAGAGGGAAGGGAGAGTTCTGGGAGCAGCTGGCTTTAAAGGGTTTTGAAGCATCTAATCTGTTCCCAGTCCTGAATGGCGGCTAGCATGAGAAACATCAAGCCCAGGGGCACGGCTGAGTCAGAGACCGCTCTTTTAAAACTGAGGCCACAGATTTAAAAGGGGCGTGGGGTGGAGGGGAGAGGCTGCAAACAGAACTAGTGCAAAGGCATACATGCCTGGGACCCCTCCAGATCTGACCCTCCACTGTCTGCCTTCAGTGCTGGCCAAGAGAGGAGGAAAAAAGAGGTTCAGGGCAAAGAGAGCAAGTAGGAAGGGACTGGAGAATTCCACAGTGGAAAACCAACCATCAAAGCAAACTTCAACCAGACTCCAACCAGGAGGAAGGTCCAAGGGCCAGGTGCCATCAAAGATAGGTTGTCTCACCAGGTGCGGTGATGCACACCTGGAATCCCAAGGGCTGGGGAGCCTGAGGCAGGAGGATCATGAGTTGAAAGCCAGCCTCAGCAATGTTGAGGCTCTAAGCAACTCAGTGAGACCCTGTCACTATATAAAATACAAAAAAGGGCCGGGGACATGACTCAGTGGTCAAGTGCCCCTGAGTTCAATCACCAGTACCCCCATCCCCACAAAAAAGATAGGTTGTCTCAAAAGACTGTTGCCTACAAGTTGGGTGTGACTGTTGGATCCCCAGCGTTCAGGTTAAGCTCAGGTTTGCAACCCAGGACAGGGAGGTGGAGGCTGATATAGGGATTTGGGGACTGGCTGCAGGGGCCAAACCAAGCCGGGTTTTATGAGTCTGCAGCAGTTACAGCTGCTCCAAGGCCAACCCAAGGGACAGGGTTGTCTAATAAAAGCTCTGGTCAATTTGACCCCCTTCATATCCCTGAATTTGGTTTCTTTATTTACAGCCCTGGACTCAGCATGCTGTGAGGGGCCAGGAAAAGGAGCTGGAAGGAAGACAGGCAGAGACAGGAAGAGTTAATAGGCAACAGCTTTGAAAGGGTAAAGCGATTCAGAAACAGCGAATTCACTGGCACTCCCTGCTGCTTTTATTGCTTTCGCTCAACAGCTGGAGAAAATGTTTGATCAAAATATTTGTATTATTGTGTTTAAGTGAAATGACATATGACAGCTCATTATCCCAAACTCAGAATTCCCACAGCATCTGTCACAGCCACCCTATTAGAGATAGTTTCTCCCCCTGGAAGATGGGGAGGCCCAGGGTGGGAGATGAGACATAAAGCAGCAGGCATCAGACCCCAGAGTGGGCTGCACAGGCCCTTGCCCACCCTCCAATTAAACAGGAGGGGTGCTGTCGGAGGGAAAGGCAGGTGACACCCAGAGTCCTCCCCAGGGGCGGACTCCTCCTGCCCCTCCCCACCAGGAGCACAGGACCCCACCAGGGCCCACACATCCATGGAAATGGCTGGAAACTCCCCTCTTGGACTTTACTTGTTAAGTTGCATTTATTGATCTAAATTTTCACAACATACTTCTCGTAAGCCTCCAGGCAGATTTGAAAGAAGAAAAATTAACCTTTTAAAAAGTATCATACATTTTCTCTATCCTAAAATGAGTAATGACATAACTCCTCAGAAATGTTCCTTATGACCTTAAGTGCCTTTCATGACAATCTTTGAGTTAAGAGTCTCAGTTCTGTGCCTGCCATGTTCTTCCAGGACACCCCTAACAGACAGATGTCTTAGGTTTTATGCCAGATATGCAAGGCAAAGAAAATCATCTATTGAGCACCTACTGAGAATTCTCAGCACTCTTCTGAGAATTTTGTTGACCTTATTCAAAAACAATCCCAGGAGGCACATGATGCAATCTCCTCTTTACAGATAATGAAATTCATGTTCAGAGAGCACGAGTCATGGGCCCAAAGTTGCACAGCTGCTTGGTAAAAGAAGAAGACTCTAAACCCAAAACTTCAGGGCCCTCAGAGCATAGATGTTTTCCAGTGCATCCTACCACAGAAAAAAGTGATACATGAAAAAAGTATGTCGCATGGTCATCAGAAAAAGTTGGAATGGATACAGATGTGCCTGTATGTATCTTCCTCCAACACTTAACTGAATCCAAATTCCTAGACCAAAGAATAGCTCATTCTCCTCTTCCCCTGTCTCTCTCTGTGTGATGTACTAGAGAGAGATGTATACAAGTGGGAAAGGGCATTCTAGGTTTTAGCCCCAAATCAGCCATTTACTAAATAAGACCTTTAGATGCTTCCCTGTTGAGGTTCCTAAGTCCCAAGTTCCTCCCCCACAGAACCGAAGAGCTGGTCTTCTCTGCTCCATGGTGCACTGACTCTGTGGGAGTCCTCTGGGAGAATCTCCTACAAATGATCCCACTTCGCTGAACATCTGTTTTCTCAGGTGACCCTGGGATGGGAATACCACAATGATGAGCTGTAGTCGTTCATCCAGAGATACGTGTGGCTCTGAGGTGCCCCTGCCCCTCCCCTGTGCTGAGGAGAGGGTGAAGACGTCAAGGAGCACAGTCTACAGAGGCCAGGAATGTTGTGCTCAGATGTCGGGGTCCCTGTGCTGTGGTTTGAATGTCCCTCCAAAACTCATGTTGAAACCGAGTTGCCACTGTCACAGTATGAAGAAGAAGGCCCTTAAGAGGTGACAGGTCATGAGGGCTCCACCTTCATCAATCGGTTCACGGCATCATCTTGGGAGTAGGTCAGTTACTGAGAGAGTGGGCTTATTCTAAGTCTGGTCCCCTCCTGTCCTCTCTGTCTCACAGGTGCTTACTTGGTCATGTTTGATGCAGCAAGAAGGCTTTCACCACAACCTCTGAATCGCTTGCCCAGCCTCCAGAAAAATGAGCTAAATAAACTTCTATTGTTTACAATTTACCCAGACTGTTGGCATTTTGTTATAGCAGCAGAAATCAGACTAAGAGAGCCTGTTTCCAAATAATCCACCCAAGGAATCCCTGAGACATGACATTTTCAGAGGGACCAGTTGCTGTTGACTAACTTAGAGCCAGAAATTAGGGCTAGGAAATACAAATACCACCAAGATCTCACATTATCTCTCATAATGCTGACTTTGAGTGATTAGTTCTTTTGATTTCAAAGCCATCTACCAAATTGTTTTCATAACAGAAAATCAATCCACTAACAAATCAATGACCCAATCAATCAATACATGAAATAGAGCATACTTGAGTTTTTTTAAGTTAATAGCAATCACATTTATTACTTATTTCATTTGTTTTCTTCTGTTACTTCAAATTTTTGTGAAAGTCTATTATAAGATTCCAAACAAAACACACTTTCTTAACAGAGTCTGACATTCTGGAAACTTCTGTGAAAGCCTGCTCATGTCAGAGTCTTCTCTCCCCAGCAGGATAGCCATCCTACGTTAGTGCTGATCTGCTTTCTTCCTTTTAGTCATCGTCAGCGTGTCTTTGTAAGGAAGGATTTCTCACCCAATGATCTGTTTAAAGTCTGGGTCACCCTCACCAAGCCTAAACACCGGCAGCTTTCTAAAGCAAAAGGGAAGAAAGCATGCCACGTCAACCAAACCGGGCCCCCCCAAGTGTTTCCTCCAGTGGCTAACAGCAAAGCTTTGGGAACTGCCCACAGTGCAGCCAAAGCACAAATCCAGGAACCTGATGAGTGGGAAAGCCTGGGAGTCCGGGCTCACTTCTGTGCTGCAGGCTGAGGATGCTGGGGTCACCTGGTACATTGGGTTAAAACATGTTCCTGAAAACAGAGTGTGAAGCCCTAACCTCTAGCAGGTGTGACTGTAAACATATTTCAAAATAGGGTCTTTTCAGAAGTAATTGGGGTAGATGCCTTTACTGGGATGGGTCCCAAATCAATATGCCTAACCGTCTTTATCAGAGCAGGATTTGGACCTAGACATATAGGAAGACAAAGGCAGAGGATGGAGCAATGCTTCCAAGAGCCAAGGAACATCTGGGGCCTCGAGAAGCTGGAATCGGGAAACAGTGATCCTCCTCCAGAGGTTTCAGAGGCAGGCTGGCCCTGCCAGCACCTTGATTATGGACCTTGATTATGCACTTGCAACCTCAACTGTGACATAATCCATTTCTAAAGCTTGAAGTACCTGGATTATGGGGCTTAGTCATAGAAGCCTCAGAAAACACATCCACCTGGGCTTCCTTAGAGTCTTATTTTTTGAAGGCTAAAAGAAGTGGTTGTAGTTCATTCCTCCAGGGAGACTCTCACTCCTGAGTCTCTATAGACACCTACTTTCTAAATTTTCAGACAGCTCCAAGCCCCTGGTGGCATCTCAGTATTGGTGCAAGTATTGGAGTCAGTTTCTGTTGCTGGTAATTGAACAACACTGGCTGATGCAAGAGGGAAACCACAATGGTCCAGTCACTGACCAGCTGTACCATCTGGGCAAGTGACTTACCTCCTTGATTTCAGGACCTCATCAGGAAAGTGAGGCCCAATTCTCTTCCTGGGCCTAATTTCAGAGAGTGTCTAGGGGTTCTCAGTGTTTCTCCTAAAGCAGCAAATCATCTACGATTCTAAGGAAATACTGACCTAAATGGCAGGTATAGAGCCATCCTGCTCTGACCTGCACAGAAGTCAACCAGAGTCCTTTGAAACTTTCATTCTTTAAAACCACATGAATACATCTATCTGGGGCTGCTGTCTCAGCCACCCAGCCACACTGGCACAGAGATGCCTAGTAGAGACACATGATAATATACATCGAATTAAAAACTTTTAAGGCTTCAAACCTCATTTTACATATAAAATTTTGCAGTAGTCACAAAGCACCTCATAGGTAGCAGCTTAAATCAACAAATATTTATTATCTCACAGTTCATCTGGGTCAGGAATCTGGGAGCAGCTTAACTGGGTGGTTCTTGCTCAGGATCTCACAGGAAGCTGCAGTCATCTCAACACCTAAGTGGGGGAGGACGTACTTCCAAGTGCAGTTCCTTAGCATATAGGCTGTTTGGTCTTGATCTGCCCCAGAAGGTCACCCAAGACAGAAGCCACAGTCCTTTTATAACCTAGTTTCAGAAGTGACATCCCATCACTTTGCGGTATCTGTTTGTGAGAAGTCAGACAGTAAGTTCAGTCCATACTTAAGGGGAAAAGAATTAAATCCTACCTTTTAAGGGAGGGAGTATTAAAAATGTGTAGACATGTCCTCAAAACCCCCCACAGTGCCATAAATAGCTGAACTTCTTATTTAATCTCCAATTTATCCAGTGAGATGATTCGAATATCAAATGTATCCTATTAAAATGGAAGCAGAACTAGGAGCCAGAAGACTGTGGCTTTGATCCAAGTTTTGATAGCAGCTCAATGTGGTAATGGGGAACTAAGATAATTGGTTCCACAAGATAATTGGGGGACCTCTCTGCAAGTCCATTTTCTTCAGCTATTATACTCTGGCCAAGCACTGTGCTCTACATGCATGATCTCACAGGGTCCTTTTCACATTCTAATGACAGAGATATTTGAATAACTTCATTTTTCAGCTGTGGACACTGAGGCACAATAGGTTAAGCAGAATATCCAAGATCACCCAGGGGCCAGGATGGGGCCCTAAATCTGCCTCTTAAGCTTCAGAGATAGAATAGCATGTGAAGAGATGCTGAAAAGAGTAAAAAAGTAAAAATAACATCATCATGGTTTAATATGACAATACCATGAACCACAAATAATACCAGAGTAAATAAAAGAAGAGATGACAATAGCTATAATAATGCCAATGTGGATGACAGATGTGTATGTGTCATCTGAATGGCTAGATAACTTTTTAGAAATTACTGTCTTTCTGTGTTTGCTTTTTCATTACTATAACAAATACCTGAGATAAATCAACTTAAAAGTTTATTTTGGCTCACATTTTAGAGGTTTCAGTTCATGGTCAGTTGGCCCACTGATTTTGAGCCTATGGTAAAGCAGTATATATACCATCGCAGGAACATGCGGCAGAAGAAGCCACTCAGCTGGTGGCAAGAATGAAACAAAGAGTCTGGAGAGGGGAAGGGCTGGGGTTCCAATATCTCCCTCAAAGGCACACACCCAATGACCTAATTTCTGCCCCCATAGGTCCACTTCCTAAAGGTTCCACCTCTTAACAGGGCCACAGTCTTGTAAGTAAGCCTTTAACATATGGGCCTTTAGAGATAATGAACCAAATCATAACAATCTCTTTTCTTTATTGTTCATTATAATATCTGTGAGGACCACAGTTTTGTATGGTGCCTTGTACACCAAGTATTTGTGGATATTCATTAACTGCACTTGAAGGAGAGTTAATAAATAAAGGGATAAAAGCATTGCACAGTAAAATGGTGCCCAATGGTCAGGTCACTGGTTAAGAGTCTATCAAACTCAGTAAATTCTTGAACCTTAACTTCCTGGACATTCAGGACTACATTCAAATCAAAGACTAATGTCAGGGGGAAAAAATGATAGTACATCACATACACTTACAAGGACATATTCAGTGTCCTTTAATACCCAACCAAAATGTCCCCTCCACTCTTAAGCCTTGCTCTGACATCTCCACTCTCCAAACTTATTCACATATCAATTCTAGCATTTATAGCACTTTTCACTTCAGGTTTCTACAGTGAACAAGCAGGACAGAAAAAAAATGTCTAACAATCTTTAAATCCCATTAACTCAGCAAGGACCCTCGCCTATAAGCATTTCCAAATTTTTAGTAATTTAATGAACTATTCCTGAGATTACCATGAATAATGGATGTGAGATGATAAAACCATCATTTAAGAAATACACTTTTCTGAGTTTTGAACACCTGGTTTCCAAGTGTTGAAAGATAGATGGGTTTAGGGAAACATTTAAAGTTATAAGATTACTATAGGTTGAATGTTTCTGTTCCTCCAGAATTCACATGTTGGAACCTAATCCCCAACATGATGGTATATGAAGGGGTCTCTGAGAGGAGGTTGCAGCCTAAAAGTGGTCCTTATAAAGCTCCTTATAAATAGGGCTCCATATAAAGGAGACCCCAGAGAGGTCCTTGGTACATCCAACAGGTAAGAACAGAGCCTTGGAATCAGCAACTCATGGACCAGGAAGAGTGACCTCACCAGACACCAAATCACCCAGCCCCTTGATCTTGGACTTCCCAGCCTCCAGAATGGTGAGAAATAAATTCCTGTTCTTGATTATCTAATCTATGGCGTTTTGGTATAGCAGCCCAAGCAGACTAGAACAGAGATATTACTAGAAACCTTAATTATTCTAATCTAAATTTTTTCAAAGAAACACTGTGAAATTCTACTTTTATTGAGAAAACCAAGATTTAGATACGATAAACAACCCACCTGGATCTTTCAGGGCCACACTGGAAGCTTTATGTTTTTAACTCATAAGGAGGCACATTTCTGCCACCTGTGTGCCCTGAATTCAGGAGGGCACTTTGAGGAGGGCACTGAGTTCATCTTTGGATAGATAATCAGGTTCTGAATGTGTTTTGCTTTCTTCTGCTTCATATTTTACATCTACATAAAGAACTGGAATATGTTTTCATGCCTCCAATTACTTTTTTTCAGAATCTTGTTTCCTAGAAGCATAAGTTTATTTTATTATTCTAAAGAAAAGCAAAACTCCATGCCAAAAAAAAAAAAAAAAAGAAAGTAAGTAATGTCAAAGAAAGAGAAAATTAAAAGACTGAAAGAAATAGGAAGAAAATGAGAGAAGCAAGAAGAGGCAATCAGGAGGGAGAAAGAAAATCAGGGAATGATTTCAAAAGAAGATATTAAGATAATATGTACTTAAGTAAATTACAGATGATAGAAAATCTTTTGAGGAAATCTATGTCTGAATTAAAAAGCACATCTCTTAGTTCCCCTTCAGCAAGCAAACAGCAGAGCTTGCAAGGTGTGAATCCTTCCACGCGGGGCTGGGTCTTAATAAACTGTGTGCGTCCAGTCTGAGCCTTGGGAATAACTAACTCTCAACACACATCTGTTGAATGGAAATGAATTTTCCTCATGCAAAGAGGCAGCTCTGCCTCCTCACTTGTGAGCGCCTCCTTGTCTGCTGTCACAGAAGACTAATTTTAATGAGCAAGGTGTGAGGTCACGCCCTAGGTGCCTAAGCTCATCCAAGGGGCCCAGATGTTCCACTGGGAAATCAAATTTCCCAATGCATACCTACATGTTGAGCCTTCTGGAGCCTCTCATGCTTTTTCTTACATGCAGTTTTCAGCCAAGAGGCTGAAAGGTTTAGCAGTCAAATGAGGCAGAGATGAGAACAGCCAGGCAAGCAGGCCAAAGCTAGTGTGTCCTGCAACTGAGCAAGTGTACCTCAATCCAAAAAGCACCTTCCTCATACATTCTGCGTTTTCCACACTGGTAACTGTAAACATTTGAAATCTGCATTTACTCAGAAACAGAGAGAGAGAGGGAAAAAACAAAACAAAACAAAAACAACAATAAAGTTGAACATGCTCACAGGTGCCCGGCACCTAAGTCAGAATTGGACTGTTCCAAAGGCCTCAGGGTTCAATTCCCCCCTCAAGGGCTCTAACAAAAACCTGTTTTAGACAGTGCCACTAAATCTCTCAGGGTCCCTCAGGCTGCCACCTCTGAAGCCACAGCAGCTGAAGCAGTAGGAACTTCCAGTTACAACAGGTTTTATGGCCTCACACACAGGGATGGACTCTGGGTCACTGCATCTAGTGGCTGTCTGCCCAGGTACATGAGCTTCCCTGGTAGGTGTTGTATTTGTTTTGTTGCTGAAAGAAAGAGCTCATTCCCTGGGAATCATGTGCAACGGTGGCCTCCAAATATTGGTGGGAAATCTATAATCATGCTGAATAAAGGAGGCAAAAGGAGAAAGACAAGGATAAGGGTATAAATTTTTTCACATTCTTTCATTTGAAAGAATGCTCATGTTCTGCTCAAAAATCTGTTGTCCCTATCTTTTGGTGTGAATGCAGACTTCCTGTTTTGAAATGATGAACATAGCAGATGATGCTTTGGGGATCCTTTTATATTTTCTACCAAAACCTGCCCCACCCCATGTCCTTATTTGGACAAAAAGTATCTGGCATCCCTATGTTGGTTTCCCCCACAGGTTGGTTTTTTTTGGGGGGAAAGGGGGTTAGTTATAATTTCACTATCAAAAAAAAATCGGGGAACTACTGACTTAAAGTAATTAAAGACAGTGAAAGGATCTGAAGAGAGAAACAAAATGAAAAATCCGTAGACAAAAAGAAAGTAACAATTAATTCATGAGCAAATCTGACCAGAAGAACTGTGTGTATTAAACTCAGGGGACTGAGGGTGTCTGGCATAAGAAAGAGGTCAAGGCAGGACAGTCACAGTGCTGATGCAGAAGGCAGAAGGAAAGGGAACAGGTCCCTTACTTGCCTGAGAATGGCCCTGGGGGAGGTGGAGGGGCCAGGGAAAGAGCTGCAGAGCTGGCCTGTGAGAGAAGTGTGGAAGGAAGGCTTTTTGTGAATGGATGGGTGTGGCGTGTTTCCTTCACATTCCTGAGGAGGGAGGAACAATCTCCAGGCTTGAGGGTGGAGAAAGGCTTAAGGAATCCTCTCTGGGGACACTTCACAAATGCACAGCAACCTTTGAATCTCTGGATGCCTGTTCAAAGAACAGCTGCTCTGTATTAGCAACCTCAGGCGTGTTTTGTTTTCATTTTGTTTACTGTTGTTATTTCAGAAAATAATCTTGCCGGTGGTAAACTGGATTCTTCCACGTTCTTCCTTATCACATGCACACTCACACATCTGATCAGAGGAAGTCTGAGAGCCCAAAGAGCTGTGATATGCCCAGCATTCATATATCCTCCACTGCTCTTCCACCAAATTTCTTGCCTCAAAGGTCTGAGGGTGAAGAGAAGAGTCCAAATTTCTGGGTTTGGAAGGAGAATGCACAAGGGTAATGTCCACATACAGTCAAATCCCCCAGTGCTTCCAAGGACCTAAATGCTTGGTGACTTAGTGAATTCTTGGATGCTTGAAACTCTGCACTGTTAGTGGCAATGGGAAGCTCAGTGTTTGTATGGCCCACAAACAAATTCACAGGTGAGTCTAAGTTTAATTACACTGATTCTGATGAATTAAGAATGAAATGTTAAGCCTCCCTCCAGAGTCATGACTGGAAACTTCAGATTAGATCCAAAACAGATCTCTTCTAACAGATCATAAAACTACGCCTCCTCTGGGAAGACCCAGCTCCTTTGGCACTCACCTACGTGTACTGATAATTTTCTGCAAATTAGGAAAATGGACCCTTCCTCTGGTTAGGCACATACCTTGGCCAGCCGACTGAGTGCTCAAGCTTAGTAGCTGGGTCTTTTATGCTGTGAACATCCTGTACAACTATATGCAGGGGCCCTACTACCCTCCAAAGCATCCTAATACAATTTGACTGAAAGTATGATTATTTCAAAATGTTTTAGTCAGCTTTTCACCACAGTGACCAAAAGACTGGACAAGAACAACTTAGAGAAGGAAAAGTTTATTTTGGCTTACAGTTTCAGAGGTTCAGTCCATGGTTGGCCAACTTCATTGCTCTAGGTTCAAGTTGTGGCAAACCATCACAATGGAAGAGTATGGGGGAGGAGAGTTGCTCAGTTCATGACATCCAAGAAGCAGAGAAAGAGCTCCATTCACCACAGACAAAACATAAACCCCAAAGTCATATCCCTAGACCTGCTTCCTCCAGGCACAGCCTACCTGCCTGTAGCTACCACCTGGTTAATCCATATCGGTGAATTAATCCAATCAGCATGTTACAACTCCCAAATCTAAACATTTCGTCTATAAAAATTCTTGCATTACCTCACACATGAACTTTTGGGGATACCTCTTATCTAAATCATAATACGAAGCAAGAGGATGAGAAACGGTCCCTGATTAAGATTTCCTTAGTTTGACCACAAAAAGTATGCACATTCCCTACTTCATGAAGAAGAAGGAAGAAGAGGAGGAAGAGCTGGGGGAGGAGGGAGAGGTTGATGATAAAGGGAACAGAGGGAGGACAGAGGGGAAGGGCGGGGGAGGGGTAGAACAGGAGTTCCCCAGAGTGGCTTAACCATGGATCCACTTACCTCCTCCAACGCAGACTTGAAAGAAGCCCTGACGTAGTACCTCCCATCACTACCCCATCAGTCCTCCAGCCTAAACTGGAACACCACTCATCTGAGAATTTGGGAGAATTTGGGAGCTGAAGAACACATTGGCTCACTTACATCTTTCTATATGAATTCTGTCCCATCTACACTGGCAAGACTGCCTCCCTCTAAATGAAGCCACCTGCCACAGGTGTCATAGAATTTCTATGCAATGGCTTTTAAGTTTTTTGAGACAGCTAACCAGCCGGTCAACCCTGCAAATCTCCTATTTTTCTAGCTAAATAAAAGCCCACTGCTTTAATCCAACCCCTCCTCCAAAACTAAGGTAATTGCTGACCATGTCCACAAACAAATCTGTGGTTCATCACAGTAACGACAGAGCTGCCTGGGAAGGTTGCCCTGGGTTCCACTGAAAGGTAATCCCATGTCTTGGAAAATAGAAACCCTGGAAGTCTGGCACCTCAGGAAATTTAAGGAACACTCCAACCTGTGGGCTGTAATAAGATATTGCTGAAGTTTTGGTTGATAGATGTCAGAGAGCTACCCAAGGCAAGGGGCCTAGGGAACATAATGCATAACAGCATCGTGCCCCACACTGGGACCCACACTGTTAGAAAGAGAGACGACTGCAGAAAACCAAGGAGTGTTGGCGTTTTCCTGCTGAGGATTCTGGGCTGATGGTGAAAGTAATGAAGGAAACACAGCAGAGTGGAAATGGGCTCTATCCAGGAAAATGTGTTTCCTGGTACTGATACTGACACCTTTGGAGACTAGAGTTAAATCAATGAAGAATCAACAACTAGGATGAAGTGGCACCCCCTGATGAAGATTCAAACTCCACACCTGGAACTACAGATCTGACTGGTAGAAAGAAAAATGTCAAATAAATGCAGTTAGCGGTAATTATGAACAACAGCTTTTTGGCTTGCTTAAGTAGGATTTTTAACCTTTCCCTGACGTGCATCAAGAAGACAAGTTATGGATCCCCCTGTTACAAGATGCTGGCCATCCTGTTTTGGATACTTTATTATAGGTAAGTGGAGTTAAATATGAGGAACATGCATATCTTTCTTATATAAGGCCTTGTTTTACTATAATAGCAGGAATTCTATCTGATTCTGGAAGGAAGCAATAGCTATTGCCAAGGAAAAAATAAAGCAGGAAGAAGAAAAATCTCACAAAAATTATATGCAACCAAAAGGCAGAGGAGTTAGCCTCTGTCTTAATCTTTTCTTCAAATGTTTCTAAAGCTTATAGTTTCTCTACTAGAATAAATTTTCAACATTTTTTTCTTACAGTACTAGGAATTGGACTTAAAACTTCATGCATACTAGGCCACTGCTCAACCACTGAGCTACATTCCCAGTACTTTTTATTTTTATTTTGGAGAGAAGGTCTCACTGAGTTACAGGCTGCCTTGATCCTCCTTGCCTCAGTCTCCCAAGTAGGTGGGTCAACCCTGCACCACTGTACAGGTAATTTTTCAGTTTTGTAATATGACTGGTTTTAAAAAAATTCCTTTTACAATCAACTTTTTGGCAAATCCAGCATAAAATACCCAAATAAAGATGTATGCCTACTCATAGAAATGTTCACTCTTGCACTTACTCAAATTTCAACAAATACTGATCAAATACCTACTAATTACCAGCCCTGTGCTAGGGAATCCAGAGGTAGTGTCAGGAACACAGCCCTTGCTCTTATGGCATTAGCAGCAAAATGAGGGGAACAGATATTAATACTATGAATAATAAACTGATTTAAAATTATGGTAATCTCAAGGAAGGAAAAGCCCAAAGTACAAAGAGAAAGCCAGAAGAAATCAGATAATTCAGAACACAGGTCAAAAATACGTGCCATGCACTGTCTCTACAAAACTCACGTGCCAATTCTTGGTTTTGTGAACACCACAGTGGGGCCAATCAGCTTAGATGTTTTTCTAAACTATTAGCAAAATAAAATTATTTTTAACTAAATATAACTGGTCATAGACAAACTGCAAATGATAGAAGAGAGGAGCTGGCACTTAAATGAGTAAATAATAGCACAGACAGGCTTTGTTTCAATAGATGTGTTCCTAAAAAGTAATGTCGATTTATCCAGTGCATGATTTCTTAGAGGACACTGATCACCCAGGACAAAACAGATGACAGTTCTGGTGGGCAGAATGATAGGACAGTCCAGAGGAGCAGAAGCTATGGAAACCAATCAGGTAGGTTTGACCTCATCTCTACTGTGAATTATGCAAACTCTGATAAGGCAATTCATTATCTCCCAGCCTAAATTTTCCGCTATAATTACTATCAGTCATTGTAGGGAAATGAGAATTAAAGATCATGGAGGACTTACTACAGAGTGGGCAGAAAAAAATTATGAATAAGTAACAATTTAAGAGGTCTACCAACTAGTATTCAAACTAAGCTTTGCAGGAAAGTATCCTGAACTGAGCTAAAACAAGGGGCGGGGTATCCACACAAAGTGTAGGAATGGATGCACATTTCAGATGTGGATATGGCAGAACCAAAGAATGGGGCACAATTAGGAGAAGGCAAGTTGAGCATCTGATGAAGCTGAAAGTTCTGCTAGGTGCTATGTTGCCAGGTAGTTGAATGTCAGATCAAGGGGTTTGGAGGATGTTGTCAGTGGGGAACCACAGTTTCTGAGCAAGAGGGTAATCTAAGAGGCATTTCAAGATGAATAATGCAGGAACCTGAAGGTCAAACAGAAAGGAAAGCCTGAAGCCATTACAACAGTGTAAGCGTGAACAGGGCACCAGGAATAGAATGGAGGTGATAACATGAAGAAATCATCATTTTCTATGGGCAGAAGGCAAGAAAGAAAGCCAAAAGAAGGTGGAACACGTGTGGACCAGCCAATGTCAGGTGCATGAGACACAGCAACAAGAACTGTTCTAGAGCACCAGGTATCCATGAAGATAAGCACCATTTCTACCAGATCAGTTCATCCGGCTCAACTCTCTTCTCAGCTTATATTCTTTAGGCCAGGAAAATGACCACAGAAAGTTGGCGGTGATGGTTTCAGGTTAGAACGTCTATTGTGCAATCCTGAGCATTGTGGGCAAGCTGGGAAATCAGAAAGAGTTTACCTAATGATCACTGGGGTCTAGATCTGGAATATCCTCCAGAGGTCCATTTGCTAAAGGCTTGGTTCCTAGTCTATTAAAAACTTTTAAGAGGTGGTGCTTAGTAGGAGATGTTACATTCTTGGCATGTGCTCCCAAAGGAGACTATAGGATGCCAGTTACTTCCTCTTCCTCTCTTTGCTTCCTAGCCACCATGAGATAAGCAGCTTTTTCTACCATGTGCACCCTACCATGATGTGCTGCTTTACCACAGGCCCAAAAGCAGTAAGGTCAAGTGGCCAAGGATTGAAACCTCTGAACCTGTGAGCCAAAATAAACCTTCGTTCCTTATAAGTTGATTTTCTCAGGTGTTTGTTGCTGTATTAGAACACTGCCCAATACAACGACCCACTATAGGCAGTACATCAGTGAGGGGGCTATAAAAGAAGAGCTGACATGTGGCCATCCTACTGTTCAGTTCCAGCCTGCAACGCCTTGAACATCTAGGAAAGATGAGATTGAGAGGGAGAAATGGAAAACGGAGTCACCAAGGATGACCACAGAGCCTGAGAAGGAGGACAGGCATATCCCAGGTGTCAAAGATACCCACAAAAAAAGACTGGGGAAATTTTACTCCACAACTAACTGTGTGACTGAAACTGCTTCTAGCATCAATGGAGATATCATGGAACTCTTCTGGAAACCAAACTTTTTTTGAATTATCTTCATTGTATATATCTGAACACCAAGAACACCAAAGAGACTATGCATGCTACATAGGCAGGAAGCCAGTCTGGGAACTTCAATGTTTAGGAACAAGATTGGGGTTCAATTTCTTAGTGGCCTACTTAGTTTTATTTGGTTACATGACAGCTCTAATCCCAATTAGCATTCTTTCACTTAACAATAATAACAATACCTGACGTTTGTTGCTTGCCAAGAGTCTAAGGGCTACAAATGATGAAACAGTAAACCCTCTAAAGGAACTTCTATTGCCATACCCATTTTGCAGGTGAGGAAACTGAGCTCATGCATCCCAGCCTGACCAGGAGAGAAGAGGTACCCAGTAAAAGGAAGGACCAGGATGACAGTGTGTCACCCATGTCTCTGGTGAGCAAGACACAGAAGTGCTTTCCTAATAGCAGGTATGTGTGAAGGACTGAACTGGTGGAGATCCTGAGGAAAAAGAAAAGCACTCCTCAGCCTCCTCTAAGTGACACTTTTGCACCATGCTATGAGACCAAGGAACCCTTAAAGTCTCATTCTAGACAGGAACCCTGGCCTGGACAGGTTTGCATTAACACCTTCAGAATTCCATCAGTGTAGATGCATACATATGTGTAAGCTGGAGAGGCCCATGATTAAAACACAGCAACGAAGCACTTGCAAAAATGAGGAAGCAGAGAAGAGGAGCAGAAGGGATCAAACAGAACAGAAGACAAAAAATATGGGCCCTTCTTATGTGGGCTCCAAATTTCCTTCATACATATTTTTTTTTTTTTTTTTTTTTACAAAATTCAAGTTATCTTGCATTTTCATTTCTCCAAATCCAAGGCTACTGGATCATCTCTGTCTTCTTTTTTACCAGATACCTGATAGTTCAGGTGACATGAATGTTACATTAGCTCTGTCATGCCTCCAGGCTGCTAGTAAGCATCCTGGCTGCTAGCTGCCAGTAAACTAGTGCCACATTTCTAGTCCCTGTTCCCTATAAGGGAGAGTTGATTCTTCTCAAATATCAAACTTGTGAACCTTGTGAGAAAGTGGAGCCCGTTAGCTCCACTAACGGATGAGAGAAACACAATTTCTTCTCTGAGTAAAGTCTCTTTATGATGGCCACAGTTACACATACTCAGATTCAAGCCTCAAGAGATTTCTTATCCCACCTGAGAGTGGGAAGGAATTGGCACAGAGATTTTTATTTTCACAGCACATTATATAATATTAGGTTGGTGGCAAGTGCTAATAACAACTGTCATACCTACCCACGACTACATTAAAAATATGACTGAAATAGAGATTGTTGTGGGATGTCTTGGGCTTTCCCTCAAAAATCTTGAGGAAGAAAGTATTGCAAAAATCAACACAGAAGGCAATCTTCAGCTGAGAACTGCCCCAGCACATGAACCACAGTCCAGAAATCTTTTCAAAGCAATAGATGGAAACGTCAAAAATATCCATTCCATGAACTACAAAAATTCTGCAAAACCTGCCTTGACAGAAACCATTATGTCCTAAACAAGTTACATTTATGAAGATTTCAAATTTCAGTGAAATTTTATGTGTTTATGTGACCCATCTTCAGGTACAGTTCTCCAGTTTAAGTGTTTCATTTAAATTCTATGTAAATGCTCAATTAAAACTTCTAAATTTCAAACAGTAGCACCTGAACTTATGGGGATTAATCTGTTGTGATCAAGTGTGAATGTTGGCTAAAATTCACCAAGGAACAGAGGGAAGGAGCAAGATGAACAACTTGCAAACTACAATGATCCTGAGAGATTCCACACCTTTGAAACTGGGTGAATAAACTAAAGATACTGAACATCATAGGGCTGGAGATGTAGCTCAGTGGCAAAGCCCTTCTTTAGCAAGTGTGAGGCCTTTGGTTGGATCCCTAGCACTGCAAAAAAAAAGAGGATTGAAAACACACACACACACACACACACACACACACACACACACACACACACACGAAACTGAAAATCTTCCTGAAAATCTTCATTAGTACCCAGAGAATCACATACAAGTTTCACATTTGCAAAGAGCTAACTCAAATTGAAATTTTCTCTTTTCTGAATATAGAATCTTTTGTTAAGTCATTCATAAAATTCCCACATTTGTTTTTATCTTTATGTAAACACTTTTAAAAGTGCCAGGTATATCACTTCATGGTGATATCAAATTAGTTTCAAATCTCAGTTATGGAGATCATCTTGCCAGATACTTTCCATAAAAATTAACACAAAATATATCAAAACACTAACAAAATGCATAAAAATGAATAAAGTTCCATCACTTTCAACATCCTTTAGTTAATTGCATGGTTTCATAACACCAAGAATGTCATTTTGAAGTCCCTTCCGTCTTAGCAACTCAGAGCAATTCTTGCAAAGCTATGAAGTTCTACAAGTCATCACTTATGCCAACGGTGAGGCACACATGTGTGCAGGATTATAAAGGATATGTGTGTGCAGGCCACAGTGTCTTTTCTCTAGGATTATAAAGAATATGGCATGCTAACATATACTTTAAATTTGGTGAAAATGTTCAACCTACCACCAGAGTTTCTATTTGGTTGGAGGTCCCAGTTCCTTAATCCAATGCTAATTTTTGGTAGTGGCTTTTAAAGTCACTATGTCAAGGGTGTGAGTTGTCAAGGATGTGGTCAGAGGATAGAAGGGAGCAGAGAGAAGAAGTGAGGCAACTTGCAGGAAGAAATAGGAATGTCAGCAACAAAAGGAAGGCCCGATTCCAGGAGTGCCTTTTTAAGCAATGTTTTCATTCACACCACCTAGGTGCACCCTTATATGGCTGCAGTCCTTTATTTATAACTCCTGAAACTCTCTGACAGGTAGTGTAACATGTTGCAGCCCTGCCTTTTGGTAACAGTTTGGAGAATGACAAGTCCCTTTGACACTAATTGCTATAACTCAGTTTTAAGAAAAATGACCAGCAGCCAGCGGAGCATTCTGAATAGAGACGCTTTCCCCCTCAGGGGTGTGATCCAGACTCAATGAAATGGGTGCAGGAGACATGGGGAACTCCAGCTTTCAAAAAGAACAGACTCATTCCTGGCAATAGTTTTGACTTGCTTTTCGTCTGCTTTTGCGGGCAAATGGAACAAATGATGCTTCAGGCTGAAGCCGCCGGGTTACATTAAAGCCCTTCTGGTAAAGGGTGTGATCTCAGAGGCCATACATGTTATTTTACAGTGGAGTTGAGATTAAAGTGATGAATGTGGATCTGGTGTATATTTAAATGCCATTTGAAAAGAAACCCACGTCGCACATGCCTCTGCGGATTCCATGGTCGGGGAGACACTGCCCCTTGACTAGCAGCTGCAGTCTCTGTGGCAGTACGACACTGCAGTTAATTAAATGTCCACCCTAACAGTAAAGTTCATTATCTAACACTCGGAGTGCAGTTATCAGAATATACTTGATGGGCCAGAGCTGTCAGAAGGTCCTATCAAACACGTAACAGAGGAGAGATAAGATGGATTTGCCTTTAATACAGGATTTTTTTTAAAGCAGGAGCTCAAAACACCAACCTCAGGTTTGCAAATATTCTCATTTCCTCTAAAAGTTAATAATGTTAATAAGATACATCAAAGGGTTTTTTTTTTTAACCTTTCAACTTTTTCTTTTTTTACTTCTTTAATGCATATGTTACCTTCAAAACTAGTTTCCACTGATCACAGTGTTGAGTACCTGGTCCTACCTAACCACTAAATGAGTTTTATATTTGCTATCTCATTTATTCTTCACAGTAGGCCCAGATTCACAATACACTTATCCCCCCGATGAATGTGAAGTTTAGAAGAAATAAATGAAGTAACTGTCTAAGGTTACAGGATTATAAAGTGGCAGAACCACAATTCAAAAATGGACCTTCTAATTATGAATTGTAAACAAGACACATAAGCTAGACCTGTCTGATCCATAAAACTCCACCCACCTTTCAGCTGCATCCAGGAGTGCAGGTGACCTTCTGATTTCCACAATTAAGTTCCCACCAGCTTATCTTGCTTGTTTGACACCGTAAGTATAGAGTGACAGAGGTCACCACTGTTTAAGTTTCTAAAGTAAGTGGGATGGACATGGACCCAACCAAACAAATCACTGTTCTGAAAGAGAAAGGGCAAAAACCAACATTCTGCAAGTGCGCTACAACTCTCAAAGGAAGAACACTATTCTTGTGCTCTCTGTCACAGCAGAACAAGGGTCCTTCAGTCCACTCTCATGTAAACCTGCCTTAGCCTTGGGAGCAAGCAAGGCTGGCCTGAACTTCCCTCTTGGACAAATGACAAGGCTGAGCCAGAGGAAGGCATGCCACAGGTCAGAGCACAACAACCAGAAAAGTCTAGAATCAGGTTTGTCTTTTACCTTCCATGGAGTATTCATTCCTTTAGATTTTTATTAGGGAAAAGGGACCTTGTCAATCAATGAGTTCTGTGCCTACATTTCTATGTAAACAAAATGAGAAAACCAAAAGAACCCTGGAAGGGAGCAATTTTTAAATCACAAAAAGGTCACACTTAAAAGTGTTTTCCCTTTCCCCCTTAAACTAGTTTTGGAATTAAAATTTCTTAGGGATGGATGGGACTGGAGTTTCTTCTCACAAAAGCAAAACAAAAAATTAACCTTTCCAAACCACACTCTGTAGCATCGTTGATTGTTCTGCTGTGCTAACAATGTGAGGCTGTCAAATTAAGGCCAAAATGCAGTCACCAAGTCTACAGTAAGGTTCACTTCCTTCTTAAACCCAGCACAGAGGCTTTGGGGGTCCCCAGGATGGGTGTGAAGGTTTAGGAGTAGCTGTTCGTATTTTTGCTGGGTCTCTTCCCTACATTAAAACAAGTAGATGATATTGAGAATGATACCACTTCCAATAGCCCAGATTCCCCAACAAAAAATACAGTTATTTCTTGAAAAGTGTCATAAAGATGATGGTTTGGCACAAGCAATACAGAAATCTACTAAATCCCTCCCCAAAAGGCCCAATCTACACAATGTTTTACAGTGACACAGAGGCCTGACTTTGATATCTGAATAATTTGACTAGGAGCAAGAAAAGTCACAACAACATTAAGTGCAATAACTTTCTACCCCCTTTTTGGTTCCCAAATTGAAATTTGCTGAAATAAAACCTGACAGCCCAAAGCTTCCCGGGATGTGTTCCAGATGAATTGAGTCATACACACACACTCGCAGATGCAAGGACACACTCACAGACATGCACATACGCTCTGAACCCTCGCACGGACGGAAGGAGTTGTTTCCATCTGTATTTGACAACCCCGTGGCGTGGGTCTCGAAGCCAAGGGCTGCTGATGAATGCAACTTTAAATATAATTTGGTGGGATGCTAATTGTGGAGCGGTGGGAAAATGCTGGCGACATTTTGACTTTCGCAGTCCCACTGCCCTGATGAAAAAATATCAGCTTTCCATCTGCGAGACATTTCTAAGGTGGACTCCTTACAAATTGTTAAGGTGCAATTTGTGCACAGTTAGTTCTTTGTTTAATGGAGAAATCTGCCTGAACTCTGATTGGGCTGATTTCCCTAAGGCCGGGAGTGAAGGTTATTTCCTTATGTCTTTTGGGAGCAGCAATCTCTCTAATACGTTTCTGAATTATTCCAGACTCTGCTGAGGCTGAACATGAGAACAAAGCCCTGGTTCCACAGCAAAAGACTAACCGAACTCCCAGCTGGGAAGGTTTAGGCAGAGATTTATAAGTACAAACACCGAAGAAATTTGCAAGTAATTGCATGTATTTGCTTTCTGTTGTGGGATGCAGTAAACCAGTGTTTATTAAAATACATCAGCAAGGTATTGTTTATTACCCCCTCTCCTTGATGCCTTGTAGAAGGGAATAAAGTGTTCGGCTCTTTTCATTTCTTTAAATTAAGGGGCCAAAACGGTATTTGTAAAGAATGTAAGGAAGAAGCTGAAATTGGACACACTGAACGGCTATTGCCTCTTACTTGGAATTGAATCACGAACATGGCTCTAGATCTGTTGTTCTTATTTAATCTTGTAGATAGCTTAACTTTAAAAAAAAATTCATATTTCCACAAATGCATTATTTTCAGGATCAACATTTACAATTTTTCCCTATGCAATTACTATTATTGCTCTTGCATCGCAGTGTGGAAATCTGAGTGCAGAATGGGCACATATTCAAAGGATATATAATGACAGGCTCAGAATGTTATTGATTAAAAAGGGAGTAACTTACCAATAACAAAAAGACAGCTATTACATTCAGTGGCTCCCGTGCCTGAATTCCTGGGCCATCAGTTGCTTTGGTTTTTAATCTGGCAGTGAGAGGTCAGAAGAAGCCAGACAGGTGACACTCCTCCCCCTCCTGACTTTGATAACAGCTCTTCATCTGCTTCAGTCTCATTTTAATGACAGACCCAAATCCTTCTACAGTATAATCCAACTTGAGCTGCATCAGCCTCACCTAAAGAGCTCCTTAACACAGACTGCTGGGTCTCTGGCCCTGTGTATCTGATTCAGGAAGTCTGAGCCAGGCCCCATCACTTGCATTGCTAACAAATTTACTGGGATGGAGCTGCCACTGATCCTAGGACCATACTTTGAGAACTCCTGGTCTAGCAGGTAGATAGGCAAGAGTTTTGTGTAATGAAAGCAGGAGGCACCCCTCAAAATATATAAAAACATGTTTTATATATATATATATATATATATATATATATAATATATACACATGTATATGTATGTGCACTTGTACACACAAAACATACATGTGTGTATGTGTTTTATATGTGTATGTGTGTATATGTATGTACATTTTTAACAGAAAATAATGACAACCAGATTGCATTTCATCCTCTTTCCTCATACAGAAATGAAATATCCATGTCTGTTATTTTAACCAATAGATGTCAATTGCCACCCACTTAAATGTATGATTGATGATACTACTTCCACCTCATCCATGTTGGTCCTTGTACCACTTTTGCTTCCATCTGATGTCCCCTAACAATCTGGAGGAGAACACCAAGCAGGAAAGTGAGAACTTCTAGTTTTTATATCTGCTCCTCTAAGGAATGAAAATCTCACATCCCGACTCCCTGCTTCTTCACGAACAGGGCACTCACAACCTGTGGGGTGTAAGTTATACACAGGGCACCTGGCACCATACCTGGGAAGCCTCAGGCTTGCACTAAATACTAGCTATGATTGTTTAAATATGATCATCATTAGCCTGAGGTTGTTTTTTATAAGCTGGAGGCTGAAAACTCAGTTTGGAAATTCTGATTATTTTAATTTTAGCATTTGCAATTACAAAGTTCCAGATCTTAAAAAGGTCCCAAGTAGTCCCATCAATTAGAAGGTTTCTAAGATGAGTAATAGAGACAGAGGGCAGCCCATCTCTTCTCCCCTTGGCTTGGACTCATATTTCTCCAGCATCAGCACCTGTATCTTTAAAACAGACTTATCTCCCAATGTCTGTGACATGAAGACAAATGAATTAGTGACCATGGAGGAATATTAAAATGAAAAATGCTATTAGATAAAAATAAGCCAGGCAAGAAAATCAGATAGAGCATGCTCTTGTTTTGTTTCTTTAAAAAAAAAAAATTCTATAGAATAAGTCTGGGCTTTCACATAGTTTTTTTCAATTATAAAACCATGTAAAATCTCCTGCTCATGTAAAATCAGAGTTTCTATTATTTTTATTAGAGAAGAACCACAACTCCTGTGCACAAGATCACAAAGTGCCTGAAAGTGATAATTCTGGCAGAGGAGACTGGACTGTTCTGTGCCTCAAGTATCTCATTCTTAAGTAGCTTACGAGAGGTAAGTGCTTTATACTGATAAGGATGCTCATGAGCAAGTGCCCAGCATGTGCCAACTTCAGTGCCAGATGTTCACAGACTTGCACTACCCTCACAGCAAGCTTCAGAAGCAGGTACTGGGGTCAGTCAGGAAACTGAGGTGTTGGGTGATTTACATAAGATAACTCAGCCAGACAATGAGTGAAGTAGAATCCTATATTTTCAGATTCCAAAATCATACCTGATTTTCCTCCAAGGAACCAACTCGTGGGCACCCACCTTTTCTTTATTGGAAGCATGAATAAAACAGCATTTTAAAAGATAATCAGCTATTAAAACTGACAGAAGAAACACAGCCTTAGTAATCCCCAGTGGACCAAATGATGATGAATCAGAAAAGACACCTTGCTTTTTGATGATCCCATTTCCCTAGAACCTGCAGCAGGGTGAGAAATGATTGAATGTGGAATATTTTTATTAGAACACCCAAGAGTGCCTTTTATCTGCATATATCTGAAGTATGTGTAACTCATCTCTTAAATTAACAGCTCCCATTTTGATGGGGCCTTTGGACAGACCAGGTCAAAACTTTTTTTCACTAGCCACGCTTATAATTTCACTTTCTTTGAATCAAGCTCAGTCAACATTTCTACATCCTTGATGTGCTAATCTCAAGATATTCTTTTACAAATGTAAAGTCTTGATCAAAAAAGTAAAAAGAGAAAAATAACTAATAAATTTGGTGATGATTCTAGCAGCTTAAATATGACAGCTTTGTCCTATTTTGTGTGATGTGGTTTTACGCAACACACATCAAAATACAACAGCATTAAGATGCATATGAGGGGGTATAAGGTTGCTCCCCCTCATCCATGGTTTCATTTTCTACAATTTGAATTATCCACAGTCAACTACAATCCAAAAATATTACATGGAAAATTCCAGAAATAAACAATTTGTAAGTTTTAAGTTCAGCACCATTCTGAGTAGCATGATAAAATCTAACGTGCTTCCACAGATGTGAATCATTCCTGTGTCCTGTGTATCCATGTTGTATAGGCTATCCCCCTACTGTCAATATGAGAACAACTATTCTAGTGTTTGTTTATGTTCAAGTAACTCTTATTTTACTTAATAATGGTTCCAAAGCACAAGAATAAAAATACTGGCAATTCAGTAACCCCAAAGGGAAGCCATACATAATGTGTTCCCTTTAAGTGAAGAGGTCAAAGTACAATGAAATATTATTATAAAGAAAGAGAGCATGTGCTCATAGTCACATTAATTTCATTGTTATAATTTTTCTTATTTATTATTATTATTGAGCTCTTGTGCCTAATTTATATCTCAAACTGTATCATAGGTATGCATACTTATGAAAGAATCAAGTATATGTAGAATTCAGTTCGATCTGGGACTTCTGGCTTCCAGTGGGGGTCTTGGAATACATCCACTTCCGATAAAAGAGACTACTGTATTTCTATTTCCTAAATAGAAATTCAGATACGCAAAAACAAAATTGTCCAAATTATCCTTACTACTTGTTGATAATTCTGATAAGGCCTAATACTTGGAATGTAATAAACAAAAATTCCACACAGTATCAAATAATTTGGCATCCAACCTTCCTTACCGTTTAGAGAAAATAAACTGATTTCATCATAAATATCCAAATTTTTGTTTAAGTTACTCAAAAGAAAAGTGCAATTCAAATAGGGATCTGCATGCAACATTTAGGTGAGCAAACTTACAGGGTCTTTTTAAGACAGAAAATTTAAGTGCTGGTTAATTGGGAATTGAAAGAAATTGAGATTGACATTTGATTTTTAAAAGCAGTGGTTCTCACACTCTATCGTTTTAAACACAGAATCACAGATCTAGTTCCCAGACGTTCTGATGCAAGACATCTGGGTGGAGCCCAGAGCATGGTTACACAGGACCCCAAGGTTGGTATAATACTACAATTAGAAGGGTTACCCTCAGAGGCAAAGCACCCAAAAAATACCAACAGTCGTCATTCTGTTCTGTGCCACCTCCTCCACCTTCCTGGATGCCTCTCCCCACTGTATTGTCTTCCATTAAACACTCACTCATGGAGAAGGGGGCAGTCACCCCAGGAAAATATACTCTGAGAGGACAATTTTCCTTTTGATAACCGGGTAAGTTTCAATCAAAGCAAACACATGAGAAACCAATCCCTTGCAGAAGTTTAAAAGTTAAGCACATGCTTACCTCTAGGAGGTCAGGTGGCCCATATGACCACATTTGTTTTCCTTAAGTAAATTGACTGCAAGAGCTTAGCATGCTTCTGTTGTTGTTTTACAGATTATTTAAAATTTAGAAAAAGTCAGGGCTGAACTAAATTCACATGAGAACAATACTTACCATGGAATTAATAACCAATGCCTGTACCTATTTCAATTCTAAGTATTCCTCTTCCTGAGGATCCATAGAGAGGCTGAGTCCAGGCAGTCAGCCGGATGTTAATTACCTTTTGGTCACTGACAATCGATGTCACCCTGTACCACTGACTGAGGAATGAAAATCCTCCAGCTCCCACCAGTAATTCCCAGAATTATCTCTATCCCCAAGACAAGCAAGCTGAGTGTGGTATCATGGGGCCAAACTCAAAAGTAGGTCTCAAAAGTTCCTACCTGCCCAGCTTCAGGTGCCACTTGAGGGATTTTATGTTTTTATTTTCACTTATTTATTTATTTATTTATTTGGTACCAAATGATTGAACCCAGGGGCACTTAACCACTGAGTCCCATCCCCAGCCCTTTTTATTTTTTATTGTAAGACAGGGTCTCACTAAATTGCTTAGGGCCTTTGCTAATTTGCTGAGTCTGGCTTTGAACTTGTGATCCTCCTTCCTCAGCCTTCCAAGCAGCTGGAATTAAAGGCATATACCACCACACCTGACAAGGGTTTTTAAATAATAGTGCATTGCCTTGTTCACCCCAAAATTTAAAGTGTCAGGACAAAGTTTATTTCTGAAATTCAGGAGATAGTTTTGCTCTGGCTGTTGCAGTTGCTCTTATGGTTGCCTACATTACTGTTGCCTGTGTATCAAGCTTCAACTCAGAACTGCAGCTTTCCTTCCCCTAATTATTATTTAAAGTAGCAAATCTGGAGGGGGGGGTGGTTTAGCTCAGTGGTAGAGCACTTACCTCAGCATCCCCACCAACAGGGGAAAGAAAAAAATGGCAGGTTGGTTTGTTCATTAAAAGAATATATCTTTTAAATTAAGTGTTCCAGAGAGATGCAACTTATGCAAATAGATATTTTCCTTGGTGTACCTATTGAGTCTTTCTTGCAAACAGTTTGCAAGAGCAATGGGCCAAAAGGACTCAGCAAACCATTCAAGAGCCATGCAACATCAGACTTCCTTTCTTAAAAGGGATGCAATAGCTGAGCATGGTGGCACATGCCTGTAATCCAAGCGGCTCAGGGGACTGAGGCAGGAGGATCATGAGTTCAAAGCCAGCCTCAGCAAAAACGAGGTACTAAGCAACTCAGTGCGACCCTGTCTCTAAATAAAATAAAAAATAGGACTGGGGATGTGGCTCAGTGGTTGAGTGCCCCTAAGTTCAATCCTTGGAACCCACCCCCCCACACACAAAAAAAATGGGATGCAGTAGACAGAGAATGGAGTGTCAGGGAATGTGAAGAAACCCCAAGGAGCATCAGAGATGTGGAAGAAGAAAGTGATAATTTTGTGCTAAGGGCCCTGTTCTCAATGCAGCAACAGCCTCCAAAGAACTGCTCAGGCCAAAGGAAAAAAACAGCAATGCGCAGAAAGGCAAGCGTAGGAGAGCTGCATGCTTCCACTTCTCATTCTAACAGATACTTTTCAAAATCAGCAACTCGTACAGGGAAGAGAGAAAGAAAAGGCGGCTCTGGTGCCTTGTACAGGTGACGCTGAAGTCCCTGCCTGGGCCCCTGGACAAAACCATCCCATGTAAACCTTAAAGAGGATTAATCCTCAAGGAGCACTGTAATGAGACCTTAAAAGGCTGAACAACAGCAGCCGACCGCAGAGGAAGGCAGTCGCCTGCTCCCCAAAGTCTTGCTAGCAGAGTTACATCAAAGCCAGCGGGCACCAGATAGCAGGCTTCTGCTGCAATCCCTTATCTCAGCTCCAGCGGACGCCGTGGCTGTGATTGTCTTGAACTGCCACCTGTCCCAGGCATCTTTGAAGGCAACGCTAAGCCTCTGATGGATCTGACCTCCTTGAGCTGAGATCCTTTTATGTCTTTCTTCGTTTTTTGCCCTGCGACATTCTTCCCCTGCCATGCACACGACATGAAACAAAGGGAGTTCTCACTTCTGACTCACTGTCCCCAGCCATTTGAGAGCAAAGAAAAACAATGTTCAGGATTATACTCTGCCCGTAATATGGAGCTGTCCTCTGGAGACAAGCCTCTTATTTTTGAGAGTGTAACTAGACGGCATTGAAGTGAAGGCGCTATACAATGGGGTTCCACGGAGCTGGGAGCCAAGATATGAAAGCTGTATATCTGAGATAACTTGAAAACACAAGGAATGATCACAGGCAACTCGATTAATAATCACATTTTTTAACAGGAGGAATACAAATACTGAAATATTAAAACAGGCTTACCAATTCACAGCACATTGAGTCTGGGAAAAAGGATAGCAACAAGCAAATGTTCCCCAACCTGATTCAACTTAAAAGGATATTTTTTTTAAAGCGATGGAAAAGAGAAATAGTCAAAGCACACACATACCATAGGTGAGAAAAGTTAAAAACCTGGAAGAGTGAAACAGTTCTCTCTGAGGCTGGAGGTATCTGGCATTTCCAAAATCACACTGGGAAGATGTATAATGTGTGTAATTCTCTGAAAAGGTCTGCCATGGAAGGGGAGGGAACACTGCTGTAATCAAATTCATTCAACGCGAGATTTCTCAACAACCTGATTATGTGGTCACACAAGTCCGTTTCCGCATATTGCTTTAATAACACTCACTTTCGTAACTATTGCTCACACCTTGTGAAATCCTAACACTCTCCACTGACTGAATAACCATGGTATTACTTTAATATGTTGCCTCGTTTCACTAAAAATTTCAGGAAGCATACCAGAAATCGTAAGGCAGAAAACACTAATGAAATAAAAACCTGATTAGAGAACAGCCTAGAGGATCAAGATCAGGAGAAAGTTAAATAGAAAATATACAGGCCACACATCCAATAGACTTGGAATCACTGAGCAGCCAGTTTAAACCTGAGTGTCCTGGTAGCCAAAGGGAAAGGGGAAATAAAATCAGCAACATGCAATTTCTTGCAGGAAGTCACATGAACTACATTCTTTTGTATCATAGTCTCGTGCTCTTTCTATCCAACATTTTAAAAATTCAAAAAAATATGCACCCCTCACTCCCCAGATATAAACCATCAATTGTTTAATTGTGGTGTGGGTTCCAAAATCTCCTCATTTAGGAGCCAGAAGGACTAGGCAGCTATGACCTTCACTGTTCTGGTTCATAGGACTGGGTACAGCACAAAAGAGTGAGGATCCTACAGAAACACCCAAATGATGAAGACTGTTCCAGACTTAGCCCTTGAAACACCTGCCCCCCTTACATACCCGCTCCCAGCATGGCCTCACCAACTCTGGGCCAACTGCAGTTGACTCGGTTTGGATTTTTAGCTTTCAGTTTTTCACCAGCTTCCAAATACCTGGTCTTGTTCTCTGATGGAGAGACTATATTCCCAATCCTGACGTGGCTCTCAATTGCAGGCAGCCCTTCTAATAACAAGCCTCTTCAACTCAGGACAGGGGGTCCTGCAATAGGTAGAACCCCTGTTCCCAGGCTCTGAGCAGACACACCACCTCATGCTTATCTGTCAAAGCTGGGGCAAAGACATTTTCCTGATACTCCAGCTCATCACACATTTTCTGGGGATGCATGATTTACAAAAGGAACACATTTCAGGCAAGGTGGGCAGCATATATTTAAGGCTTATAAATCTACCCGCCTCCTGCTCTTCAATAAGATCTAACTTGTAAAACTATTTGTAGACTGTGGAACCTTCTATTGAATACACGTACATCCCCATTTTCACTGTGTCCATCTCTTAAACACAGCCAGTCTCCATAATGGAACAGCCTATTATAATACAGAGCCAACATAAAATTGCTAAACCTTAATAATATTTGGGATAGGTAGAAAATAATTTTTCCAATTTGAAAACAAGTAAGTTTTTATGGTATTGTCGATTTCTCCAAGTTCATGATCTTTTTAATAGCAAGGTGATCGTCAAAATAAACTATGATAAAAATAAATTTAAAACAGGGTGTACTAGCCAATTATCTTAAAATACAATAGGCAACAAAGAAATAAAATCAAAGAAAACAGACACATGTATAGGAATACATATATAGATATCAGGAGAAAAGCTCTCCTGCATTGCAAGTCTGTAGTATATGGGCATCAATGTAAGACCTAATTCAGGACATCACCTATCTTAATTGTTGCTATGTTAGCCAGAGTCAAACAATTTGATTTAAATTTCTATCAAACCATCATACCACCAATTATTTATTGCTTTTTTTTTTAATCTGCCTTGGGTAAAAATATAAACTAGGGGCTGGGGATATAGCTCAGTTCATAGAGTGCTTGACTTGCAAGCACAAGGCACTGGGTTCAATCCCCAGCACTGCAAAAGTAAATAAATAAATAAACTAGGGGTCACTTTTCTTAGGAAATGAAGGTCTAGTCCTTGAGGAGCAAGGAATAAGACTTTTTAAAGGTTTTTTTGGTTGGAATGGGGGTAAACTTTGAGAAGTTGTGCTATTTAATCTTGGTATGTTATTCTGTAAAATATGATACAATTATTAGGACTAATTTTTATCTAGGTAGGACTTTCAGATTAATTGATCAAACCATAAAGAGAAAAAAATGCACCCTAAAACTAAAAGTATGAGAACTTATATAGAAGGGGTCAATAGCATCAAAAGAGAAACTCACTGTACAGAGAAAGAATTGTTGGTGGAGAGCCATGGGCTATCCTCTCCTGGTGTCAGAGTCTTTCCTTAGGGAAAGAACTATGTCCTGGGGGAATGAGAGAGCGTGGAAGCCAACGTAGTCAGTGACTTGAACACTCTCTCATTTCATTGCTGCTACCACCCTTGGTGCTGCCTGCTATGGTGTGAATATGATTAGGGCACATCCCCAAAAAGTTCATATGTGGGAAGCTTAGTCTCCAGTGGGGCAGTGCTGAAGCGGTGGAACCTTTCAGAGGTGGAGCTTGTACAAGATATTTAGGTCACATGGACCTCTGTGTCTGAAGGGATTAATGCTGGTCTCCAGGAGTAAGTTGGTTCTCATCAGAGCCGGTTGTTAGCAAATGAGGTGCTGGGCATCTTCTGCATATGGTCAGTTCCCTTTCCACTTCTCCATCATGTTGTGGTGCAGCCTGGGGTCCTTGCAAGGATGTGGGCACCCTGCTCTTGAACCTCCAGAACTGTGAGGTAAATAAACCTCTTTTGTTTACAAAGTACTCAGTGTCATGTATTCTGTTACATGACACAAACAGAAACCAGTATTTTAGAGCTTGCTTAAGGTCACTCTGCCAGAAGGTGGTACAGCTGGGACAGGATCCAAAGTTTAACTGGCTCTAGATCTCTTACAGTGTACTAAAAATGCAGCAAATTTATTCTATCACTCTAGTTCAAACTGGCAGGCTTGGCAAACACTATTCTCACCTATCCCTCTAAAGACCTCTCTGAAATAAAAAATATAAAAGAAGGTATCACAATAATGATAAAAAAAAAACACAAAGAAATGTTAATAAATTTACCAAGCACTTACTTTGTACTTCTAAGAGCATTAAGTTATATTAAATAACTCAATCTTCAAAAATAAGCCTAGGAAGTAGGTGTTCCCATTAGCACCACTGAGAAGAAAAGACAGCATCCAGAAAGGTTGAGTAAGTTGCTCAAGATCAAATTGGTAGGTTCAGCATTTAAGTAAAATGAAAAAAATAAAATCAAGATGAGAAATTTAGACTCATTTCTACAAGATGCAAAATGGATAAGATTAGAATTATAAATGGAAAAAGCATGCAGAGAGGCAGCAGCCTAGAATATGCTCCAAGAGGGCAAAGAAAGAGTGACAATCCATCCACCCAAGAAGCCTTGTTCTGCACAGACCTTTACATGGGACACCTGTACCAGTCATGTGACCTATCTCATGCCCAGTGCAAGCAGGAGCTGGCATTTTCCCAAGCAACATCTATTCCCCTCCTCTTCAAAAAATGGAATAAACTGTTGTCCTGGGACTGTGAAGGCTTTAGTGTAAATTTTGGTGTTTTCCCCTTCCCAGGTCTTTCACTCAAATGCACTCACTGTGAACACCACGCCCGCTGACTGCTGGCATTGGTCCCAGCAGGTTGGTGTGTCCTCCACAAATGAGTTCTTCCAGTTCCCCAGAAGCAAGCCCTTCATTCTAGCACATGAAAGGCCCTTCTTTATTTCCCTGAAGGAAATACCACCAACTGACACATGTGTTCAGTTATGGTTTAGATGTTAGGTATCCCCTGAAATCTCACGTGTGAAACAATACAAGATCTGGAGCAGAAACAATTGTGTTATAGCCTTAGCCTAATCAGTAAATTAATCCCTGATGGGACTGACTGAGTGGCAACTGGAGGCCGGTGGGGTGTGGCTGGAGGAAGTCTTTCATTGGGGGCTTGGCTATGGGTATATATTTATATCTGGCAAATGGAGACCTCTCTCTCTGTTTCCTGATCACCAAGTGAGCTGCTTTCCTCTGCCATGCTCTTCCATCGTGATGTCCTGCCTCACCTTGAGCCCTGAGGAATGGAGCTGGTCTTCTGTGGACTAGGACCTCTGAAATGGTGAGCCCACAAATAAACCTTTCCTCCCTTACAATTGTTCTAGTTGGGTCGTATAGTCACAGCAGCAAAAGAGCTGAGTAAACACTGGCTCTCAGGAAAGCAAGTCTCCCTGTGCCTGAGTAGAAGGAAACAGGGCAGCCATCCTTTCCCATGTTTCAACATGAATAACACCCAGGGATCGCCAGGCTTCAGAGATGCAGGACTCTCTGCAGGATAAACAAAAAGAGCAGGAAAAACTAACTGTTTCAGCCAGCTTTTACACCCCTATGACCAAAATACCCAACACGAGCAACCTAGAAGAGGAAATGTTTATTTGGGACTCCTGGTTTCAGACGTCTCAGTCCACAGACAGCCAACTATGGGCCCGAGGTGAGTCAGCACATCATGGGAGAAGAGCTCAGTGCAAGATAATTGCTTAGCTCATGGTGGGGTCAGGAAGCAGAGAGAGAGAGAGAGAGACAGAGAGAGAGAGAGAGAGAGAGAGAGAGAGAGAGAGAGAGAGAGAGAGAGGAAAGGAGCCACAGAGAAGATGCACTCTCCAGGGCATTCACCCAGTGACCTACCTCCTCCAGTTATACCTGCCCCCTACCCCTGCCTTTCAATTCCACCCAGTCAGTCCATTCTAACCAGGATGGACAAATTAGGTTACAGTTCTCATAGTCCAATAATCTCACCTTCGAACATTCCTGCATAAATACAGGAGCCTTGGGGGACACCTCATATCCTAACCATAACACGATCCCTAAAGGAAATTGTTGGAGGGTTTTGTGAAATTATTACATGCAAAAGGAAAGAGCAAAATATTAAGAAAAAAGAACATAAAAATAATTTTAAAGCTCTTAAATTTTAAGAATATGAATCCTAAAATTAAAATGTTAAGAGCTCTTAAAAACGAACTAAGTTTTCCAGAACACAGACCCAATATCAAAGAAAAGGAAAACATGAGAGAAAAGATAAGAGACACAGAGAAGTAACCTAGGAGTTCTAACATTCAACTAGGACCCCAACACTTCCAGAAAGGAGAAAATAAACCATCTATTAACTCATACAAATCAAATGGGCATCAGACTTCTCATCGACAACTTTGGATGAAACAGAAAAAAACACATAGCAAGATCTCAGGAAGGAAAACATTTTCAGTTAAAATTTTAGCTAAATTATCTGGCAAAAGCAGGAGCAGAATAGAGATGTCTTCACACATGCAAAGACTCAGAAAACATATCCCCTCTGTTGTTGGGATGTTACATGATGTACTCCAGTAAAGTAAAAAAATAAACCAAGAATGGCAAAGTCATAAGATCCAGGAAAAACTGGTTCCATATCACAAGATCATGAAGGGATGACTGGAGACAGCTGGTACCAATTGCTCAGAAGAATGAAGTCCCAGGAAGGACAATGTGCTCCCTTAGTGCAAAAGAGTTGGGAGATTGGAAGAAAGAAGTAAGGATGCTACAGAGGCAAATAAGAAAGGAAAAGCTGAAGCAACTACTGAAACGTAATATAACAGGTATGTAAGCAATTCAGAAAGAGTAATTAACCCTTATTCTAAGGCTAGCCACAACACTGCTGGGTGATTCAGGGATGTAGGAGACTAGGCCCTCAAAGAAGGTAAGTGTGATTCAGACATTCTGCTGGTCTGACAGTTCACAGCTATAATGCTGTAGGTGACTTCTTGACTTTCAACGTTTTAAGTCAACCTACAGACAAAGGACAGCAGATGTGGTTACAATTAAAAGACACCCTGAAGACACTAACAACTGTGATGCTACTACATGAAAGCCAAGCTCCAGAAGATGGGGGAGGAGACCTAATAGCCTCATCTTTTGACCTAGAAAATCAAGTTACTATGAAAAGTTGATGAAGAAAAGAAACAGAGGTTTAAGATATTCCTTCTGAAGCTATAAATAAGTAGTCAATAAACAAATAACATGATACCAATACTGAAAGGAGGGCAGGGCAGAGTGTTAAGAAAATTAAAGGTGAACTTTCATATTAAAGGATCAATAAATAGCATTGAGTAAAAAATATCTGGGGCTAATATGACAGAAAATAAAGGTACTGCCACATTCTGGAGCTGTCACAATTGTCTACCAAAAAAACTAAAACAGAAACAGCACAAAGTGTTCTTGGGACTGGAGATGGAGAAGGAAAAAAGAGGCCACTGTAGCTTTCCATGCTAAGGTCTTTAGCACTTTGTGAGTAGTTAAAAGGAGTACACATTACTTGTCAATTATAAATTTTAACAGAAATATAATATGTTAAATTATAAAGAAAGTTTAAGGTTTCTTTCATTTTGGATTTTTCCTACAAAAAGTAACAAACATATCATAGTAATCAAATAATCATTGTAGGTTAAAAAAAGAAAAGAAAAGAAAGAAAGAAAAGAACTCCACTTCCACAAAATGGTTTCAAGGAGAGAACTTCCTATCTACTCAACACGGCTTTCCTATTTTGGAAAATCACTCTGGGGCACAATCCTGGTAAATTCTCCTGATAACCTGTAAGTGGATCCCGTGGCCTCCTGAGTTCCATTCCATTCTGGTGTCCTCAGAAAATTCAATTCTCATTTTTCTGCTAAGTCTGACATCACTACACAGAACAAGCCAACATGAACAGGTTGATTTCATGAACTATTTAGCGGAACATCATCTCTTGAACCACTGAGACCAGAAAGACAGCCTGCAAGGCATTTGAACAAAAGAGGCCCTAAAGAACATAAGTAACCTTCACCTACCACTTTATCAAGAATCCTTTACTCACACACTGCACATCACCACATTCCATGGTTACTGACACCATTGGGTTTCCTGTGCCAAAAAGCTCTCTTCCAATTTCAAAACATCAAAAGGCCACCTCCAATATTAATTCCTAAAAGAAATACTCTTTTTTAAGAGAATGTTTAAAGAACAAATCTTTTCAAATACAAATAAAACTTCAACATGGAAATGTATTTCCTTCCTGTTATCCACCTATTTGAGGGAAAAGAAAACAAAACTTCAAGTCCTTAGAACGTTCTATTTCTCCCTTGGCTATTGGCAAAACTAGCATGGCAACCAAAGAAAGTCAGGGACTATGAAATAAATATTCTACCTTGGTCTGCCATTCGATGAGCTAAACAAGGTGAGGAAAGTGAGGACATGGTACACGGCACACTAGTAGTGCTGCCTGAGCCTCTAAGTTCATGTACGTACAAAACTCCCTGGGACAATGCAGCTGTAGAGTTTCTCAGTCACACGCATGTGGGTCTCCCTCCAGACACGGGGCTGGGGACAACAGAGCCAGCTTATGCTAGGTGCTATGTGGTCACCTTGTAGGATCTCAGCTCTTCTTAGAAAAAGGGCCAATCACAGGTATAACATCAAGCTCTGTGCCACAGAGCTTCTAATTGGAACCTTAATACTTTGGACACAAAGCAGCAGAAAAGAATTTGTGCCTTAGAGTCATGCTCACCTGGTGGCTCATTATCAGAGGGACACTTCAGAAAATCTGAAGATTAGTAGCAGGAGCATGACATTAAAAGAGCAAGGCTGCACTGTTACCAAAAGGGGAGTTGTTGTTGTTGTGTTTTTTTTTTTTTCTTTTTTTTTTTTTTTAAGAATATCCTCTTGGAGGAAATTTCCAAAAAGGAGCTATAGGGTGGGTCTCTAGCCTCTCTTCTTCTGGGGAAGGTATAGGCAGTCCCCAGGGACAAACACTTCTCCATCCTGACTGGGCAATTCTGCCATCCCTGTAAGTCTGATGGCTGTGCTTGCAGATATAAGAACACGTGGTTCCCCATATGAAATATTCACTTCAAATAACCAAGTATGTGAAGGAAAATCTAGTATTAATGACCAACACTGAGTATTCCATGCCCCAGAATCTGTTACTTGTTACTGTGAACCATCTGAGGATGTACAGGAGAAAAAAAACAAAAAAAGCACATTTCCACCAGGCTGCCTTCCTAGATTTTAGGGGTAGGAGCTGTGTGCCAAAAGAGACATGCTCGAGGACCTGCAGGTTTGATTCATCGGTTATAAAGCAGGGAGAGAGAAGGAGTGACAAAGACAAGCTGCACCGAGAACACACAGCACGTGCCAACACCTCTGCTGAAAGGCCACAGAAGGTTCCTGAAGGGCAATAAACCAACATGCACGACTGAAAGATTAGTGAGGGGTCGGGGTGAACTCATGTGAAATCTGCCCCCGAAAAAGTCTAAAATTCTGGGGAGCATTTCAGATTGCAGTTCAGAGCGCCTCATAAATTAATGAAAGTCCGACATTAAAGTTAATAACAGCTGGAACGGATCAAGCAGAAAGAAAACGCAGCATCGGCATATGTGTTATGCGAATTTCTTAGAGTCCATAAATTTGATATTTGGAAGGAAGAAGGGAAATGTTAATTAAGAGAAATTTCATACTGGATTTAAATTTGCCATGGAGTCAAAGCTCTATTGTAAAAACCCCCTTGGAATCAGAAATCGCCCTCGCCAGACCTGGGTTCTGACTTTCATCTTGCTGTTTTATACTTGTCGATATGTGACTTAATTGTTTTCATGTGTTGCTTCGTGCTTTCTGCGAAATATAAAATCAAGAGCCAGGGTCATACCTTTTATTCTACTGTGTGCGAAGTTCAATTAATGTTGGGGGAACCAATAAAAATACCTAAGAAGTCATCTTTCTGCCTTCTCTAAAAGCCTTGTAACAATTTTCCATAATTTTTAGACTATTCTAGTTATAGGTTTCTCAGGGGATCACAGTCACTCTTAAAAGTCTCGACATTAACTTTTCTTATTTTCCCGATACAGAGGGAGCATTGTTACGACATGTATCTTTATTACACGGATCCAGATATATCTCGGGTCAAATCAAATCCCCTGAAACATAACTTCATACAGATATAGGGGCTGATATCTCACATTTGTCTTTAAAGCAACCGTCAATCCTACCTGCAGTTCTCTGCATCAGAAAGGGATTCCCCTGGTCTCCTTGATCATCTGCATAGATCTTCTATTCAGGGCTCTTTGGTGTCAGTCTCATCTCCCCTTAGTCTTATTGGTTGAGAGTTGCCAGGTCTGTCGTTAGCCTGCACTGGCCCTGTTAGCCACATTCAGTCCTTTTCATCTTTTCTCATAAATCATTCCGCTAGTCCCTTAATCATGCTTAAGATTCTTTCAGTTTATCAGAGACACCAAAGTCGTGAAACGATGAACTGTCCATGTTAGTGGACACCAAGATGCCTTTTTTAGGAAGACTTGTGTTCTTTCTCTGATTCTCCATCTCTTCCTCTGATGTCAACATTTCAAGTATATTTAGAAATAAAGGGGTCATTCCCCCCCTCTGGGTGGAACAGGGTGGTTTGTGCTCTTGCAGAATCACTCCCTTTGCAAGGGACAGATCTTGCAGTGTGCTCTGCAGATGGTGGTGCTAGCCCCAGAAAAGCATAGGGAGGGCCATATACCAATATTACCTGTTGACATGGGAAAGCCCTAAGTCCTTCGACTGGCTGCTCTGTAGAATTAAGAGTTCACATATACAATAAATAGAGACTTTTTTTCTTTTTTATCCAAATAGCCTTCAGACTGAAAGTTACTGCATCCTCAAAAGTGGAGTGGGGACCACAGGAACACAGTAAGGAAGACAAAGTTTAACCAGCCAGGCTGAAAAGCGATGCACCCAGAACTTCCCTCCCTCATCCCAAACCTGAGATCTGGAGTCCAGACTCAAATTAACACCATACTCAGGTCACATGATCTCTCTAAATCTCAGCTCATTCAAGTGCTACACTGGTATTATGGTTTGGCTAGGAGGTGTTCTCTGAAGGCTCACATGTGAGAAGATGCAGGAATGTTAGAGATGAAATGATCAGATTATGAGAGTTCTAACCTAATCAATGGACCAAGCCATTGTTGGACTATTAATGTGAAAGGATTACTGTACTGGGTGGTAACTGTAAGCAAGTAAGGCATGGCTGGAGGAAGTAGGTCTCTGGGGGCAAGCCTTTGGGGTTTATATTTTGTCTCTGGTGACTCTGTTGCCCATTCTACTTCTCAGCTGCCTTGAACTGAACAGCTTTCCTCCACCATGCCCTTCCACCTTAACGTGCTGCTTCACCTCAAGCCCAGAGCAATGGAGTCAGTCAACCATCTACTGAACCTCTGAAACCATGAGCCCAAAACAAACTTTTATTCTCTATGTTGTTCTTGCCAGGTATTTTGGTCACAGCTTTTGGAAAAACTGAGTAATACAACAAGTTTTTATGAGAATTAAAGGAGATCATGTCACGAGGTCCTCAGTCCAGTGCATGGCACACAGGAAGTGTCCCATCTGTGGGCCTGTTGTGACTGCTACTGCTTCCCAACATTTATACCCCAAAATGGGGGCACAGAGGGGACCCAAAAGCCTCCAACAATTAAAATAAAGGTAACTTCTAATTCTTTTAGGAAAGTATCAATGAAACAGAAATTTCTCATCCTCTCCCACATAACAACACACAAGGTGGTAAGGACTATTACCTACTTCCCCAGTACTGGAATACTAGTGAACAACACCCAGAGCCTGCTCCCCTTCTTCACACACCATACTCCAAGCCCCTACCCATCACCCACTGGCAACACCACCACCTGGGCTCTGGGACAGAGCTTTGAAGCTCTTCTCACAGGCCTCAGCACAAAGCACTGTCCACCTGCCCAGACCCTTGCATGGGTCTGGTCTATCATTCTGGAATCTTATCAGTTATGAAGCATGAGTAGAGAGTCTGAGCTCCAGAGCCAAAATGCCTGATTCAGTTGCTTCTAAACCTTGTAAAAATGGGCAGCTTCTTTAGCCTAGTTGGGCCTCAGTTTGTTCAAATGTCAAAGAGAAAAATCGGGACAACCTCTCAGAAAATTGTTGTGAGGATTTAATGAGCTCAAGAGCAAAGCCCATGGCATCAAATGTAGTACAGAAAGAGGATTCAATGTCTTCTGGCTATAGTCCAGTGGCAGCCAGGCCACTGTGACAGTCTGCCAAGTCCCCTCTATTCTACATTCCACCCTTTCATGAGAATCACCACACAGAAGCCCGAGGGATAGTCCTAAAACAAAAATCAAATCACCCCACTCCCTCCCTTGGCTCCCCATAGGTCCACAGAATCCCCCATCCATTTCCCTTACTATTCTTCCTCCTACCTAGGTCCACACTGTCGCTTCTCTGCTCCCAGAACTATCCCCTCAATCTTCCCATGCTGGCTTCGTGGTGGCTGAAAAGAAACTTTCTAGCAAGCTCTCCCTGACCTTCCCACTCAATCAAAGGTCCATCTCTCCACCTGGGTCTCTCCCTAGCATACCACCTGCTGCCTCCTCCTCAGGACACCAGCTGCTATTTCCTTGTTGCAGTCTTTACCTAGGTGCTGTGTCTCCTTCCAGCCAGAATGTCGGCTTTGAGAACAAAAGAACAGATTTGTCTTGGAAAACATTGCCCCCCTCCAGATTTAGAATAGCATCTGAGTCACAGCAGGCTTTCCAAAAATGCAAGGAGTTTTTGAAATGAGAATAAATATCAGGCACCATGTAACCCACGGAATGAGACTGGCAGCAAGTCACAGTGACGATCACTCAGGGGCTTCCAAGTGTTCACCAACTGTCCCTCTACAACCAATTTGCGGCAAAATGATGAACATACACTATATTCAACATATTATTCATGACAGAAGACAGAGGCTGTATGAAAATATATTCCCAGGTATACACATACATACATTAAAAATAGAAGTAAACTGCACATTGGATAAAAAAAATGGGTCAACCCACTTGGTCAGTTCAGATGGCTTCCTGGAGGAGGAAGTAAGTGGATCTAGGTAGAGAAGAATATTTGCAAAGACCTGGAGACCAAAGGAAGAGCTGACAATCTGTAAGGACCTGAGAGGAAATTTTGTGGTCAGAAGGGGAATTCAGGATGGCAGTGGGCTAAAGAGGTGCAAGCTGAGATCATGGAAGCTGAGTTGAGAGGATCGCAGGCCCTCTGGCAGGGAGCCAGGCCACAGGAAACCCACCATACCGTGCCACCCTCTCCTACCCCCTGGGGAGTGAGGGAGAGGGGAACTCATTCTCTATAGAAGGCAAAAACAGGGGCAAGGGAGCAGAGTATTGAAATTCTGCCCAACTTGAGAGCAGTCTTGTCCCATGAAGACAAACCAAAAGAAGAGGTGATGTTTGTTTCTCAGCACCTTTTGCGTGTACTTCTCTGCTCCTCTATAAATTACCTAGGAAACAGGCGCCTCCTTCCATTCCACTCTCAAGTCAGAAGCACAATCAGGATGCAGATTTGGATCCCTCCAGTGGATGAGGTAAACATCCAGCTTCCTGAGTGGACTCCTTCTGACCTGCACAATGTCCCCTGATTAGGCCTGAAGCCCCCCATAGAGAGGGCCACCGTCTCTTCCTCCAGGGTCCCAGCATCTCCCTCAAGACTCTTTCAGGCCAGACAGATTGCAGGCTCTTGCAGACTCTTTCCAGTAATGCAAGCCTTTGTTCTCGTCTCCCCCTGGAGGTTTTAGCTACTGGATTTCCCAGCTGAATGTCTCTGTTATGTCTGGCCCCCATCTCCAGCTTCACCGGAGGCCCCTTGCACAATTTCTCCAGCTCCACCGATGTGAGGGGATGTGGGAGTTTTCTAATAAAATAAAACTCAAGGGTCTGGGTTTTTTCCCATCGTGAACATTCTATTCTGAAGTTAACACGCCTTGGTACAGAACACTCTTAAGACCCCTTTACTTCTCATGTTTAGGATTTGTTGTTTGTGATAAAGAAGTTATGGTTCCTGGCATTACCTAGTACAGAACAGCTCAGCAACTGGAGAGGCAGCACAAACGGACTTTGTTGTCTTCAAGGGAAATATGACACACTACACAAAGGGTGCAAGAACACACAGACCAGGGTCAGTGAAACAGCAGGCAGCCAGGGACATCCAGCAGGGACGTCAATCTGGAGGTGGAGATGAATTAAACTCTCTGCAACAGAGAAACTGGATGCGTAATGGAAAACTGAGTTACTCGAACATCTTTTTAAACATTCCAAAAACCATGGGATTAGTCTTGGGAATCACCCTGTTGAAGAGGAAAAAGCTGCTTGCCAAGGACACCTTCTGGGGCATCTCTGTAGTCGTCTCCCGCACTCCCCTCCAAAGCCCAAACCTTCCTCTAAGATTCTTAGAGGTGTCATGTCTTCTTGTGACCTCCTCACAGATGTTCCTGTCTACCTAGATTCCTCTGTCCTTGCCTCTTTACCATAGGACTTAGTTCAAATGTCACCTCCTCCAGGAAGCCTCCTGGAGTATCCAGTCTGGGGCCCCTATGTCTCCAACCTACTGCCAAAGGACAGCACATTCTGCCTTTTCCAACATATGCTTTATGTTGACTTTCTGTCTGAACTTCTCTGCTTGTCTCCACATCCCCAGAGGACAGAGAAGCAGGAACTTGTCCACTTTGTTCAGCACTGTTGGACACTTAGGCAACTGATAAGCACATGATCACTCAACAAATGAGTGACAGGAAGAACCGCCCCCCTAAAAAAAGAAAGGTGAATCAAATGCATTCTTCAATGTATTCTAAAAAGAAGAAACTTATTGAATGGAGGCCAATTAGAAACCCAGCTTCTCCAAAATAAACAGGCCATATTAGGAAGATATAAACAATTCATTTTAAAACAGACCAAGGCAGAGACCCCAATTTAAAAGTTGAAATAATTGAGGAATTTGGCTACTTTTCAAAGAGCACTATGAGAATTCAAACTACATCAGAACATAGAAACAGAAGAGCAATAAAAGGCCAGACTGGTTACTCTATATTAATCCAAACTGTGAAAGGCACAAAGAGAGAAAATCAAGCCCTTTCACTCAGAAGAATGAAGACACGGCACAAATTTATAGATACAAGATCAAGAAAGCTAAAGCAGGATGGGAGATGCAGCTTTCAAGAGACATCAAAGGTAACATTCTTTAATTATACAAGAAAAAGGAGGAGGGCCAAGGATAATGTTGCCTCTATTAGGAAACAGGGAGGGGAGGCTGTTAGCAGATGGCTATGAAATGGCAAGAGATACCATGTTTAGCATGCTCTACTCTAAGAAGGAGTAAAAGAAGGAAGGAAAAAAGGGAGAGAGAACAAGAAACCATGAGCAGCTCTTTAAAATGTGACATTTGGATGAGTGCAAAGTTAGAAAAAATAATAATAATTACATAGAACCTTTAAGCCACTGGATGCATGATTCAAAGTTCAGTTGAAGACCGGGGTTCCCATTAACATGAACTACACACATGCAGGGACACTAACAAGTTGGGAAGATGTTATCAAAATCCTGAACTGCTTAGAGATCATTGAAGATAAAGCAAACCACTGAACTTCAATAAAAGGCAAACAAACATCATGTTCTCCTCAACTGCAGGAAAAACATCAACCTGTCCCATTTGAGATGGGTGCCATGTCACACACGAGGCCATTCTCCTGTGTTAATCCCACAGTATTGGAAGAGGGTCCTCATCCAATCCTATGAATAATCTGACATTTATTCCAAAGGGCCATAATACATCTCTCATGAGTATCCTAGCAACTTTAAAGGTGCCATATGTATATAGAAGCAAATACTTTTACTGATTCAAAAATGTACATTTCTAAGTATTTTGAATATATCGATCATAGTTTATACCTGGCCTCAGAAAGGACTGGATTACTGTATTTAGATCAGAGGTTGCAAACAATGACTAATTATGAAATAGTAGCAGAAGCATCTACATCTCTTCTGATTGCTGAGGAACCACCTTTGGTAGAGAAGCTGAGAACAACAATTAAATCCATGTGAGATAGATAGATTTTATTATAAAGTATCTAAACTTCATCTCCGATAGGGCAGATGATCAAGCAACCCAACATCTCCAAACTTCTCTGCCATATGGGAGCATGCATGAATCTTCCCAGGCTGCTCTGGGAATTCTCGTAGAAATGAAAGTCAAGTACAGCCCTTGGACTAACCAGGAATATCTGACCATTGTAAAAGGACAACACAGGGAAGTAGCAGAGATGTGATTGCAGACAACAAGAGCACAACTCATCAGTGTCCAGGGTAGAAACACATCCTGGTAAGATGGTACTTGAAGAAGATTTTCAAAGGAGCAAGGTCTTTAGAATAGGTAGAACTTGAAGGTAAGGATAAAAGTAAAGAACTGGTCCGGGAGAAACAACCTGTGAGTAGAGCAACAGGGACAAGGATAGCACCAGAAGAGTGGGCCAGAGGAAGGTAAACCTGCCGGCAAAGAGGGCAGAGAGCTATAAGGACAAGGCCATGGAAGAGGGCTAAGGGACTTTCTGGAACACAGGATCTCCTTTGGCCTTTCTTTTCCTTACCCCGGTGGTCTTCATGCTTCTCCCAGTTCCTTCTAATAAACTTATCCCCAAAATTCATGGATAAAAATCAATAACTAATTTTTCAAATGCTACAGTTCTTTTTTTTTTTTCCCAGTAATTTTGTTCACACTTTCAAATCACAATCCCCCAAGACTGAAATAATACAGAATTACAGTCACGTCAGGCTCAAGACAAGTCAAGATTCATCAGCCAGGGTTCAAATCCAGGTTTCTAAGCATTATCCCTCCATTTCTACTGCTTTATTCAAAGTTATCTTGCAATGTGGCTCTTTAAAAGTCTATAGAAGTAGTTCATCGTTTCTAGTCTTAAAACATTAACTCTAGGCTTTTGAAGAAAAGCTAGGTCATCATACTGAACTTCTAAGAGAAAGACAAGAATAAGCAGGGAACTATTCTTAAGCTCACAAATAACAGTTATGCACAAGTTCTGAGACTGGATCTCCTCTCTCCAGCAATCCCCTTCAATTCAAGACTAGCAGCTAAGAAGCAAGATACTCAGCAGAGGCCCCCAGAGTACAAACCAGTGTCAGTCTTTCTAGTTTAACAATCTAATATTCAAGGGGGGGAAAAAATCCTGATTGGCTCATGAGATGTTCTTGAAAGAGATAAAAACAATCTGGATGAGAATGGAACTATGTACTCAGGGAACTGTCACTTCCTTTGCAGTCTGGTCAACACCCAACCATTCATTTGTGCCTTGTAGGCATTTTTTGTCTCTCATAGTCTCAAGACAACACTCGGATGGTAAGAGAAATGTGAGCAGGTGCACCTATTAAATATGTAAACTACACATCCTTTTCCACTTACTCAAAAGATGTATTTCTAAGGGATGTGGAAAGTCACCTAATATAAAGAAAGACAGGTAGGGAAAAAAATCTTATGTGCATTCTTTTTTTTAAGCACACAAGAATCTCAGCACGACAGCTTTCTGCCGAAAATAAATGCAAGCCAATTAAAAATTCAGTTTCTTTTCTTTAAGCTAATTCCTCAGGTTTTGCTAATTAGCAACTAATAGTTCTGTCATTTGAGCTGGGGAACATAAGGAAGAATACCAGTGGTGTGTTTTCAATCAAAGCATTTGCATGGAGGAATGAATCATATTTTCCATGAGGAATTACTGCTTGGGAGCAGTTGGGGGCAGAAGAAAAGCAGTCTTCACACAACTATAAAACTGTAAATGAGACCTGAACTTTTGGGAAAGGAGGCATTTTTCTGCCCTGCCCCCTTTAGCAAAACCAGCAGAGGACCTCTAAGACGCAGTTAGTGAATCTGAAAATACTTTGCGCACAGATCCCTGAAAGAAAGCTCAAAAACTAGACTTCACAGTAAGAGGGAAGACAATGAAACACATGTTTTCTGTAAAAGGGAAGAGAATAAAAGTTAAGTGTTGGTTAGGGTAGAGGAATGCTTGAACTATTATGTCACCTGCCTTTGCAAGTTTATAAAACAATAAATGCACAGCAGTAAATGGAAGCAGGGGTGAGGGTGGTTTGAAATATCTGGCAAGAGATGGAATAGGGGCAGAAAACATTGCTGAGAAATCTTTGGGCAGGAGATGGGAACTCTTTCCCTGACTTCAGTAGAAGCAAATCGGGGCCCCCAATCCAGACCCGTTCATAGGCTCCCAAATTATAAAGCACTAGTGAGCCTATAGCTGAGGGCCTGTCAGCACCACACCGGGTCTGAGCCATGCAGCTAGCACGTCTACCTTCTTGCATTGATATACAGCCCAGCCACAGCTTCCCTTCATGAAAAAATCCCCATACCCCCCAGGAGGATTTTATTCCAAACATATGTTGTGAATGTTTGAAGTGCCCGCTTATCCCTGGGTTTTCTTTTGTTTTTGTTGTTTTTCTTTTCTTAAGTCAAATTCACAAAACCTAAAATACTTTGAATTCTGCCTCAGTGCAATTTGTGAAGCTGCAGCATTGCATACCCAAGTATAATAAAATCTTGTGCAATAAAAATTTTACAGATGTCCTTTTGAAGGGGAGGAAAAGAAAGATTTTTTTTTCCCTTTTCCGGCCTTACAGGAAGCCTACCCACACTTTAGAAATACAAAGTTAGTATATATAGAAGCACAAATTAAGCATCTTGAGAAGTCTACATTTTTCCAACCACAGAGAAATGAAGGAATTACTGTGCGTATTCACATAGCCAGCTGCACTGGACTGGCGGAGGTTTTTCTCTCCAACATCCCTGGCAAACAACTCAAGGGGAAGGGGAATGGCCTACAAAGATATGTCCAGACCTTGGGCTACTGAAGGTCTGCAGTGCACTTGTATGATGGACAGTGCTGCTAGACAGAGACAGACTTCACTTGCAAGATATACAAAGGTGATCAAAACTATGTCTAGCTAGGTGCAGTGGTGCACATCTGTAATCCCAGTGGCTCTGGACACTGAGGGCAGAAGGATCACGAGTTCAAGGCCAGCCTCAGCAACCTAGGAAGACACTAAGCAACTCAGTGAGACCCTGTCTCTAAAGAAAATACATAAAAGGGCTGGGAATGTGGCTCAATGGTTAAGTATCTCCTCAATCCCTAGTGCCAAAAAGAAAAAAAAAAAAAAAAAAAACCTGTATGTCTTCTTTTAAAAAGAGGGTACTTTACAGATACAATTAAAAAATAAAATTCTTAGAAAATTTATCACCTCAGTTCACATTAGTCGTTAGCTTTGCCTGGATAATTAAATCCATGTGAGAAAGATAGATTTTATTATAAAGTTCCTAAAAATACTCATGATGGTGGCAGAAGAGTCAATAACCCAACAGGGGTCTAGGAAATCAAATCATATACTGTCTTAGTTTAGGATGTCTTTAAATTATTTCATATGAATAAATAATACTGTATCTTTTAATTCTTCTGTATGATGTTTGTGTTTGTGTCATAAAATACTTTCTCCCAAGAATTTAAAATGTTAAGGCTTCTCAAATATAGATAAAGCTTTACAACGTCTTCACTTAACAGAAAATTAAAGCCAATCTACGGGTTCAGTGGGAAGGATTACCTTCGGGGAAGTCACAGCACAGAGTTTTAAGCAGGCCAGCTCTTTTTCTCAGATTTACAGTCTATTAATTTTCTAATCAGTGTTTCCAGGTGAACAGGTCTGGCAGAAAAAAAGTCAGTCTACACTGAGCTTCACTGCAATACTCGCAAAACCCACTTGCTTTGGTGTGTGAACAAATGACATGATGATGGTGATGGTGGTGGCAGAGGAAGAGAAGAAATGATGGAAGAAGAGAAGTAGGAGAAGGAAGAAGAGAATATAATATTTTTGAGGAACTATGTGCCAGAGGTTTTACTAAATACTTCATTTACATTGTTCAGTCCACACAAGAACACCATGGTACAAGCAATCACATTATTCCCCTTATTCGAGAACAAAAAAATGATTCTTAAGTCAATGTACTTGGTCAAGGTCTCAAAGCTAGCAATGGATAACTGGAACTTGAACCCAAATTCCCTGAGTGCTGGGTCAATCTGTGCAAGCTCTAGGACTCCCTGTCCATATTAACTAGGCAATGATCTTTTATGACCAATTTAGGGGATAGATGGGGATAGCAGTCAAAATTGCATTTGCCATTTAATTACAAACAACTCATATAGTTTATATGTTATTATACAATATTAATTCTGCTTTGAATAATACAGAAGGAATAGCTGAAGAATTACCAACTTATGGGTGCTGTGGCCTCAAAACAGAGGGACAATGAATGAACCCAAATCCCACTTGCAAGTTCACCAGTGCCCAGGGTTAGCTACTATCACCTTGCAGGTCCAGGAGATGGGTGACACACAGACCGAGAGAGGACGAGGGTCCCAGGTGTGGAGAGAGCCAGCCCCTCCAACAACCGGTAGAGGGTTGAATGGGGCAACCGTTGAAACAAACCAACCAAGAACAAGCTGCAAGTTGAAGGGCACAGAGAAAGCTAACGGTCCTCTGCCCACTACCATCAGCCCAAAGTACTCATCAGCTGTCCTGACTAATTAAATACCTCACTAATTAGTGGGCATCTGGAAAAGAAAACAAAACATCACTATGTGATGGAAAAAGTTTGTGTTCACACATAAGGACACAGACAATGTGGGGAGCTCGTGGGCAAACTTCTAGACTTGATCTGGGAAAAAGAAGGTTTAGTAGTGGGGTAGGGTATATAAACACAGGTAGGACATATGTAGGAAGCCGGTATGTTTTCTTCATGCATGGTATATAAAAGATTCACAAATAATAGCAATGTCGAAAACTTCAGTGTGTGCTCAGAGAAAACTCCTACCAACATTGTTTTAAAATCTTCATTGCTAAAAGAAATGAGAACAAAATAAACCTTGAATTAGGGAAAGAAAGGCACTTGTCCAATACATCTCTTCCTTATTTCTGAATCTCTAGAAACAACCTCTGCAGCAACAGGACTGAGAAACGCTTTTCAAACACAAAAAGTGGGAGACTTTTTTTTAAAAGCTTAAAGAATCTATAAGACTTTTCTCTCCATGCTTCTGATCACTTCTTTAAAAATGCCCTTTTCATTTAAAAAATAATGCATCTTCCATCTTTCCCAACAATATAATCTGGTAGGGGGCGGAAGGCAGTGGCTGAGACTTCAGGTTGTTTCAAAGCCCTTTGATCTGAGGAGTGAGCATTCCCCTTCGCTGCAAGCCAACTAATGAAGGGATGAAATTAGCTTTTATCCTGGGCACTTTCTTGAGCAAAAAAACATGCACTAATCAGCTGTCCTCACTAATCAGTCATCTGGCTAATGACCTTTTGCCTTAAAACACTAAAATTTCTGAATGATGTGGAAAAAGGGAAACGCAAACCAGTCCCCCCTCTCTGGAGCTCCATGGATCATCTGGAACTGGAGCCGAGAAGGTTAAATGGCAAGTCTGTATCCCAGCAAGGTGATAAATCTGTAATCAAGAGCTGTGAGCTTTGGCACCTCAATATGAACTTCATTACTCCACAACCAAATTGTACTTTTTTAACTAGAAACAGGTCAGAAATAAATTTGACCCCTATATATTTTTCTTTATATTCTACCTTTGGAGAAAGCCATCATATACTTGTGTTCAGAGTGCTAGTCAATTTTTTAAACTTTCTTAGTGCTAGAAAAAGAGTTCCCAATGTCTCTGGCATGCTGGTTACAGAGAAGAGAAGGACTCATATGAAAAAATCTTCCATATTAATGAATTTGGCACTGATTTGTTAAAAGAGGTTTGTTTTAATAAACCATTAAACATAGGAACAGCCAAAATCATTAAATCAAAAATCATGAAAAATGGGAACAGCTGCCATTAAAGACATCTCCTAAAGCAGCCTGCTTTAATAATTGCCTACCAACAACCAATTTTTCTCCTGCAGCGTCTCCTTGCATGGAGCAAATCTGATTCCAGTTCCCAGGAAAAAGCCCATATGGATTCGTCACTAATGGACCATCTTCCTGAAGGCCACCTCAAAAGGCCTAAAATTGCTTAGACATGAAGGAAAATGTCTTTAAGAAGAATAATAGACAGGAAAAAGTGGGGAGTGGGGCGTGGAAAGAAAATTAAACATTTTTATGACTTATATAAGTTGAACAATTCATATAGTGCAGGCACATGCTCGTTCGCGACACACACACACACACACACACACACACACACACACAGCCTTCCCCTCCAATGGCTTCTGAAACAAGTGCCGACCAGCAGGAAGTACTTACGGTAGTGGGGCTCCATGTAACCATTCCTGGGGTCCATGGCAAACACAGTCCCGCGGTAAGGTACCGAGGGCTCTGCCAAGTGTGGTAGAGATCCATGGATCTCCTTCTTGATCAACGAGGCCCTCTCGTCACTAGACGTCGAAGGCTCTTCGCTGATTTTGCTGAGCCCCTGCACACTCTGTGGCTGCATAGTGATGGCGTTTCTTCTCTCTCGGTGATAGATCTGTCCAGGACTTTCATCCTCTAAAGAAAGAAGAAAAATGAAAAGACTCTAGAAACTACTTTAAGGAGAAAAAAAAAAAAAAGAAGAAGAAGAAAAAGTCATCAATTAGGTCTCCCCCAAAGTGAAACCTCTCTCTCCTCCATGGAAACTTTGCAAGCTACACACCCATGATGGGATATTTGCAAGACAAAATTGCCTATGAATGAGGGTCCAAATTAAACATGGAAGGATGAAGCAGCAAATGAGCCTGTTAAAGGGAGATGCAGGGGGTCGGCAAACTATCAGCAGCAGCTTATGACTGATTCTGCTAGTGAGGCTTTTCTGGCAGGCATGCCTACATCCCGCAGGTCCAACGTGGGACTGAAACTTTTGCCAGCCTCAGACCCTGAGTGTCCAGTTTCGCTTTGTCTGCCTTAGGAAGCAGGACCTCTGGGGCAATGAGAAGTCCAGCTGCCCAGGAGGGTTCTAGGTGGCTGCAGTGGGTGCCAGGTCTTTGTTCTTCAGAGGATGACCTGTTAGAAAGGGATCCAAGAATTTTTGTGGGCTTTTTAAAGTCAGATTTGTAACCAGCTGAGAGATTTAACAGAGCCAGAAATGAAACTGAACACCCACTGGAGACAAGGAAGAAAGGTACCAATCAGAAAAACCTGCAGAACCTCCTGAGAGACCTTCCTGTTTCTGCCCATAGAGCAAAGTTATGAACTAAGAAGAAAACTGAGTGAAAGTCCACGTGTGAGATGGCTGTGTGGGGAAGGAAGACAGGTGTCAGAGATGGTGGTATCTGTCCGTGCTCTGCAGAGGGAGCAGGGCATATAGTTCTTCAAATATGTAAGAATCAGTTTCAGGAAATTCCACATATAGTTAATATTCCAGCTCCCTAATACTTCAGCTCCTATCAGTCTGTAAGAACCTTCTGCAAACGTGATTGGATGACCATTCTATAATAGTGGATCCAAGAACCAAGGCATACAATGAAACTAAAATTGGCTACCTGAATTCACTTGTTAGTGGAGCAATCTACCTGTCAGAATCACACATGTTCTAAACCAGTGTACCCCAGAAGAAGCTGTGGATATAATCAATAGACTGCAATCTGGCAGGTTAATGCTGATGGAAGCAAAGCTGTCCAGGTACCACTCAGGCATCTAATTCAAAATGTATTTCATATTCCTTATTTTAAAAAAAAAACTATATTTTGGTATAAGTAATAATATCATTATACATGTTGAATGGACAGATTTCAAACACATCTTATTCCAACAAATAAACTTATCTTCCAAGTAATCCATAATGCAGATATGACTGGCTAAGAGCCCCCAAACAGAAAATCTATGCTCTAGCATTTTCATAGCTCTTGGTTCAAAATCAGAAGAAAGGAGAGCAATACACACAGACAACCCATAAAAACACAAACTAAAATAACAACTACCATTTTGTGTTGACTAAGGACTTGAACAACTTAAAATCAGTAGTAAGTTCAGTCTTTGTGCCTATGTGCAGGAATTGAAAATAAGCAATGAATTGTTTTAACCTAGCAAATGACTTGCAAAATAGAATGGACCATGAAGTATGCTTTAGTATTTACACTGAATTTGCTGAAGACTACAAGGTAACTTTGAAATATTATTTTAGTATTGTTCTGTGCAGATCCTCAACCAAAACCTTATATTAAAAAAAGGGATAAATTATGAGTTTAATCTATCAAGTAACAAATTTTTAAAAACCACAAAAATTGCTGTAATCCCACATTTTCACATTGACCTTTCCACAAACAATTCAAATCATGCTTTTGCTAATTTAAAAATAAACAACCAAAAAGAAAAGAAAAAAGAACTTTTTTATTTTCCCTTCTGACTAACTCTTTTAGGCACTAGTCCACCCTTGTGTTTTATTAGCAGTAAAGTTGCAGGCTATAGAAAGAGGGTTTTGCAGTTATGTAAGAGCAAATGGGTGTCAAAAGCACTAAAACCTATGTTGGTTTTATAAAAATTCCTCTAACCTACAAATGGCCCAAGTCATATTTTCCACTAATTTGTGCTCTGTATAAAACCTTTATTTTAAATTTCAACCTGAAGTGAACTTGTAGCAATGAGGCATACATTCTGTAGAATGGGACCTTCTTTTGGAAGCCAGAGAGCCCTTCCTGACAGGGGCTCTGACACGTAATTAGCATTCTCTAAGATGAATACCCAAGCTCTACTAATCTGTTCCAGGTTTAAAACAGGATTTCCTTGACTTAATCTTCCTAGAAGAAATTAACTTTTCTTCCCTTGAAACTGCATACCTATAATAAACTCAGGTTCTTTGAAATGATGTCTTCTATGATGAGAATTGGAATCAACTTCACCAATAATTGAATAATTGGTATGGTCTGATCAGAGAGTTCTCCCACCCCCCAAAGGCCCCTAACCTCCTGGGAAAAGGAAGTAGGAGAGAAGGGGGATGGTGTGTGGGAAGGGGGGGGTGACCTGTTAGCTAAATGATTTTTCTTAACGAGTTACCCCAGCTTGTATGAATATTAAAATAAAACAAGGAGTAATCAAAGTTCAAATATTTAATACCAAAAAAATTAAGTAATTCCTTTAAATGCAGGCAAGAATGTTTTTAATGTAGAAACTTTCATCAGGAGACTTAACTTTTACAGTAGTTGGTGCTAAAATATTTTAACCCAACACACGCCCCCTCCCCAAAAAATTCCAGCAGACAAATATTTCATGAAGTTTACCTCCTGCACTGAGCTGCTTTTGATGCACATTCAGATGAAAACCTGACAGTACACACACTCCCGAATACAAACAGCTACGAGGCTTGAAAGCACTCAGTATACAGTGAAAGAGAAACTTTCCAAGCGATATTCCTGCCTGCTCTTATAAATTTAGCAACCACTTCAGCAAGCCAAAAGACGAGAGCTGTCTAATCTTGTTCATTTGAGTCAAGCTGTTCAATAAAGTTTGAGAGTCAGTGCAGACAGGCTACGCCAGGCCAAATTATTGACAGAAACATACTGTCCACCATGGCAACAAGCAGAAGTCTGCTACAAAAATGTAAGCAAACAGCCCACTGCTCCAAGAGCATCTGCCAATGGACTTTAACAGCCAAACACAAGGCAACTGTTCGAGCTTCTCTATGTTTAACAGCTGCAAGCTCGGGGGTCAAACTGAAACATGCAATTCACTCAAAACTTTCAGGAAAAAAAAAAAATCACTTTAAATACTGTCATCATAATCCCACTTTGTACCTCCTTCTTTCTGTATATTCATGCTCAAGATGACGTGAATGAATTCCTGCCCCCAAGTGAAGAGCCGCCCAAAGCATCATGTCTTAGACACTGATGGAGATTTTTCCAAACTCATCCAAAAGCAACCTACTTAGGGTGCCACACTCTTGGCGCCAGAAAACTCTGAAATAGCCAAAGCTGCTTCATCACATACAGTGCTTAGGACATTGATAATAAAAGGTCTGGAGAAAGTCACCCTGTTGGATGAAGCAGGACTTGAATACACACTCCTACACCATCAACTCCTGTACGATTTCTTGTTGTAACTGAGGAGGTTAAGTTTCTTTTTCTGAGAGCAAAGTTTCAGACAATCCTTCCAGTGCAGAAACAAAACTCTGCTAGACATCACTAAGTAAGGATACCCTCCTGTCACCCAATGAAACTTGCTGATGAGGAGCTCCCAATGCACGTGTTTGCCCTCTTTCCCTGAACATTGATTTTCAACTGCCCCCAGCATCCCATTTGAATACCACTTCTCCTGTCTGGTCCCAAGACCTTAGAAGCCACCAGGATAAGAGAACAGATGATACTTACAACTCAGTCCCCAGGTTCTGGCTAGCTACTTTCTGTAAACTTCTCTTGGTGAGCGCTCTCTAGCTGTGCCGACCCTCTAGGAACATTCTCGGTGTCTCTCGGCCTCTCTCTGGCTCTCCCTCTCCCTCTCCCAGGCAGTGCGGCTCCCATTAGAGGAATTAAAAGTGGTTGGAGCCATGCTAAATTTAACAAGCTCATTAGTATTCTTTCCGAGTGCTTCGGAGTGAACTCTCCCTATTCAAGCCTCTCTCTCCAGCAGAAGGGTCAGGCGGCTAATCATTAAATCAAACTAATGTCACCCTATCACAATCGGCCCCAGAGAAGGAGGGTTTATTATTTCAGTTTATGCTAAATAAACGGTTTTACAAATGGTCCCCAAGCAAGGTCAACAGCAGCTTCAATTACAAGACAAACTTAACAAGAGTTGCTATAAACCAAGTACTCCGTATTGACTTAGGGACAGGCTCGGCTCCGCATATTGCCACTAGCAGGATTGTACAGGAATGCATATTGTAAAATAAAGGAAGGGGTGAGCTTTTTTCTTTGCCAGAATTTGCGACTGCACAGCGACTCTTCATTCACCTCTCTCCAACCAGCTAGCCGCTCAGCTCAATTCACCCCACACAAAGGCTGGAGCCCAGACCTCAATGGACCGAGTGAAACATGTTCAAAACTAGGCTCTCTATTGTGACTGAATTTCTTAACATCTTTTCAAAAAGCGGAGAATGCCTTGAGGCTAAAGGAAGAAACAGGCTAATGGTGAATTGGGAATTCTGAGCAAATTTCAGAGCCCTTTCCTCCTAGCTTTTGAGGTTGAAAGCAAGCTCTTTCCTTTCAAGTTTCAAAGTCCTTTTTCCTCCCGCAGTGTCACAGAAGGATTTGAAAAGAAGGTAATTGTGCTCGCAGTCTCCCTGATCAGAGCTTACGTCCTATTTCTGGTATTTCGGAATACTTCTTGCAATAATAGTGCATATAGCTCAATCCCTTAACCGGCCTGCACTCTGCAATTGCTCATTAAATGAACAATTGCGGGTATAAAATGCCTTTTATGTTCAAGGTCTGGATATAAGATAAGCATTCTAGGACTCTAAATTTGGTTTACTAAGGAAACTCTCCATCATTAAATTACAAAACTGAAGTCAGAATATCAGGCTTTCCCAGAAAAGTGGCACTCAGGTTGCAGTGAACCAAAAAGAAGGGCGGGTGGGGGGTGGGGAGGAGGCAAGAAAATGTTAAGGGGGGAGGAAGAAAAAGACTGGATACTCAGATTTCTAGCTGAATGGGATTTTTACAAGAAAACCATATTCCTGGGTTTAAGGTCTGAGTCTGTGAAAGCTCATAATTTTGATATGGGAAAGATAAGGTCATCTTCAAGTGAATTAAAACACCGGGCTGAGGCTCAATAAATATGCAGGTGACTAGTTCTGACCCCTCGTCAGCAAACATCTCTCCCTTCTTGAAGACAATAAATAATCCCTTTCCAACACCACTTACAACATCTCATTTGATCCTCCCAGCCACCCAATGAGGGTGGAAAGGACAGGGCATGAGACTCCATTCCCAAATTGAAATCCCAGGGAAGTGTTGACCAGAGAATTCCAACCACTCCTTACTGAGTCCACACAGCTGTGATAACAAGGCATGTGTTCCTCGGTAGGTTTTTTGGAAAACATAAACCCACTCTTGGGAAACACCAAGTGGGACCCTAATGACAAATCTATGGTGAGACTTTGAGCCAGCGGAGCACATGGGCAGGAGGACTGTTCTCTCCATCTCAGGCACAAGTCACGGGCAGGCCTCGCTCAGTGCTGTCATCTATTACTGGACACTTGAGGCTCAGCCAGTGTCTTTTGTGTGTTCCTGGACTTTTTAATGTGCTTCCAGGAGCTTGGGGCCCCGCCCTCCTGTCCTGCTCAAGACACAGAGCATCATTTTCTGCTTTTCCACCCCAGCAAATGCCTTGCTGTATTTGGAGAGAGCATTATTTCATTTCTTTCCTCTTATGCATTTGTTGCATCTTATCAGCTTTTATTCCTTTGGTTATTTACATTTTGATGCTCTTTGAACAGAAACCAATGGAATCCAAGTCCTCCCTTCCCTCCCTATGACTTTGCCCAAAAAGAGATGAGAAATGAAAAAGAGAGGAGTCTAAGTGTATTCATGAACAGGGCAGAATTATATTAGGCAGAGGGAATAAAGTTCCTGTAGTTTATAAGAGCAGAATAGCTCCCCCCACACCTAGATTGCAGTTGTGCCTGAACCAGGGGCTGCTCCCTGGAATGCCTAGAGCTTGGCTTCCAAAGAGCCTGAACAAACAATGCCTTCTCTAAGAACATCGCCAATACCCTTGGGGTCAGACATTGCCCTTGTGCGGCTACACATACATCTCCCATTGACAATGACAGATGACAGAAGGAGGGGCCCAGATGGATCAAGAGGGAACACTCGGCTTTGTTTGCAACCTTTAAAACCACACTGCCTGGTCTGCAACTTGAGAGGGCAGCAGCAGGATTTGAAGCTTTGGACAAATCCAAGTGACAACCCTCTCTCAAAGATGATGGGGCAGCTCCCTCTCCCTACTTTCATCAACCAGGAGGTCCCAGGGTCAGAGGAGAGAAAGTAAAAACTGCCCTCCATCAGAGGCATATGAGCATCTTCATTATCTGAACGTTTCCAAAGTTTGCTGTTGTTGTTGTTTTGGCTTCTTGCCAAAGAATAAAACCCAGTCCAGGTGGACCAATGACGTACTGGCCATTGGCTGCAACTATTTGCTCCTAAGAGCAGCAGGTTGGTGCTCAACCCAAGACTAAACTTTCACCTCACTCCCCAACCACTTAGTTTACGGAACTCCTTATAACTTCAAAAACGGTCCCTGGGATCGAAAGGAACAGGCAGACAAGAAGATGAGGTTTCAGATAAACTATAATGTAAAACCTCAAGTGGCCGCTACCTCCACTGCAGTACAGCTTTGATGGCATGCAGACCAAGCAGCCTCCTACATCTTGGAAAAGATAATGGCAATGATGAGCAGAAAACACAGGCTTCTCTGGGACCTCACCAAGTGTGCCCTGGAGTCTCTAGGGTTTCCATTCATTTTCCTTATACCCCCAAACCTCCCTGAATAAGAGATCTGCAACCCCAATTTTGCCCTTGAGAGGATGCCCCTGAAGGTTGATGACAAGATCTCTGTGACTTGGCTGAACATTGCTCGAGGCACATACTTGAGTTCAAGTCCAAATCCAGTGGTACTAACCAACAGACAGTTCCCCACAGACAGTACTAGTCAAACCACACATACCCCAGAGAAAGGAAAATACAAACAATACTGTACCCTGGAGGGGTCTGTGGGATCTTCTTAAAAGGGGTGAAGGGCACTCTTATTTTCTATGAGCTTCCAAAGACCCTTCCTTGAATTAAGAATTCTAAGACTCTTCCTGGAATTAAGAATTCTCAAACAACACGAATCTTCTTCCATTAGCCTGCTATTAGTTTCTAGTCTCTGCTTACACATTGTGAGTTAATGAGTGACATCAAAAGCTATACAATAAATTCCCAAGAGGGTCAAAATTTTTCCTTCTGCTTAATAGTGCATTTATGCTTATCTGCAAGTAATAGTCTCCCAAACATTTAGGTATTAGAAATTTCTTTGAGAACTCAGTTTTCATCTTTTATAAGCAAAGAATTGCAGAGTGTCTGTTTCTCTCTCTCTCTCTCTCTCTCTCTCTCTCTCTCTCTCTCTCTCTCTGGACTTTGCACATACAGGCCTGAGCTGTTAAGATTCCATAATGAGATCCACAGCCAACAGTTTGACAGAAACAATGAAAGTCCTGTTCATAGGCCAGGGTGTTCTCCTGGCTGCCTCCTCCAATGGAACCATCCTATCACTCCAGAGATCAAGGTCAGCTCTGGTGGTACAGGACTTAGAGCCTGCCTTTCCTTTAAGGCAGAAGGAATAAGTCTCTGCACCTAGAAGTTCCTTCCTATAGCACTTTCAAATGATGGTTCCCAGGTGCCCATCCCTCCCTCTTGACAGCAAAGTCCCATGGCTGAACATTCCTATCATTTTTTTTTAATGGCAGAAATGAACACAAACTTAACTCTTTTCATCTGGTGTGTTTATTTGCATGTTTTTGTCTTTAGAAGATCATGTAATGAGAAAGCCTGAGCATATGGTGGTATTATATTTTTAATAAAATTTTACAGACCATGCTGACTCAGTTGCAGAAATCAGACCCTCCTGGAGAGTACATTTAAACATCAAGTTAATACCATTATTGTACCCAAATGAGCTGGAGGTCACCATGACACCCGAGGGACAGTGAGCAGGACTCACCGATGCTGAATCAGCCTCAGGACAAAGGCCAGGTGCTGCCTGTCTTAGATTTCTGTGACAAAAACCCCCTCCAGCTATGATCCACTGTGACCTCGGTTATGAAATGTGCATTTGAGAGAGTCAAATTAAAATACCACATTTTGATTCTTCACAATTTTAACTTGGCACTCAGAGTCTAGTTAGTGAGCCATGAAAAGTCCGCAACTTTAGAAAACTCTCAGGTAATGGCTCAGCTACTATCTATGAGAGAAGAGGCAAGGGCCACAAAACCTAAGCTCTCCCCAAGCACACCTTCACAGTCACAGCCAAGACAGGATACTCTGCCAGCTCAGCAGCTGTCCTCTCCTTGGGCCAGAGACCCCAGCAGCTAGGCAGGGCAGACACTGACAGAGATAGCACCAACTCCATCACCCCTGCAGGGAGACTGGGTAGCCAGGCACAAGCCAGGCCTTCCTCTTAGCTTTGTCCCAGACTCCAAAGCACATTCAGGAGAGCATGATGTCCCGAAGCCAAGGAAAATGCATTTTTACTTTAAATGAGTAATGATGAAAGCAATTAATAACGCAAACAGAAGATCAAATTCATCTATCTTTCTGAAATAAAAATAATGTTAGTCCATTCACACTTCCTACCAGTCTTTCTCAAGCCTGCCAACCAAAATCTATTAACCATGCGCCAATTAATGACAGTTACTTACGCGGAGGTAGGAAGCATCTCAACAGTCTCATTCCTGCAGTCTTTAGTATAATGTCATGTGAAGGCACTGTCTTTATTCTCATTAATCAGAAGAGAAAACAATGGTACCAGGAAGGGAAGTGACTTACCCAGGTCACAAGCTGGTTCATGGGTGGAAACTAGAACCCTAGGCAGACAGACTCGAAAGCCTACACTTAAATATTTGGCTATGGGACCTCCCTTCTCCATGCCAAGAAATACAAAATGAATTTGACTTGAATTTTGGTCAATGCCCTAAAGCATAGGGCTGTAAACCACACAAACCTCACTCACTCTGCTGGTGTTGGGTGAAAGCAGTGATAGACAATATGGAAACCAATGTGCCTGACTGTGTTCCAGCAAAACTTGATGGACACTGAAATCTGAATCTAATGTAATTTTCACGTGTCACACTTAAAACCTGTAAAAACCATTCTTAGCTCACAGATTGTACATAAGGGGGAGAAGATACAAAGTGGCAGATATACAGGATGAATAAGTCTAGAAATCTAACATACAACAGAAGGACCCCAGGGAATAAAATTGTACCACATGTGGAATTCACACTAAATGAGCCCATTCTAGTTGCTCTTGCCACAAAAACAAAACTTAATTGGTAACTATGTGAGATGATGGATGTGTTCATTTGATTCACTGCAATAACTTTTTACTATCTACATGATTCTCAAAATATTATGCTGAATATCTTAAATATGCACAATAACAGTTCTTTTAATAATAATAATAATAATAATAATAATAATAATAATAATAAACAGGTAGCAGGCTGGATTAAGCTCCACTTGCACCCAGAAAACAATTAGGAACATTATAATAACAAAAGCAATACTATTGAGTATTAAGGAGGATATAGGGGTGGTAACTTTCACACACTATCCAAAGAATAAATATTGCAGCTGGGCATGGTGGCTCACATATAAAATCCCAGCGGTTCAGGAAGCTGGGCCAGGAGGATCTCAGGTTCAAAGCCGGCCTCAATAAGGCCCTAAGCAACTTGGTGAGACACTATCTCAAAGTAAACAAATAAAAAAGGCTGGGGATGTGGCTCACTGGCTAAGTGCCCCTGGGTATAATCCTCAGTACCAAATAATAATAATAAATAAATAAATAAGTTCAAAACTGGCCAGATGTATCTTGACAATCTTGTAAATTACAATTCCAGGATGTACCTTGAGGAAAAAAAATAGGAAAGATGATGATTTATGTTCAAAGATGTTCATCATAGAATTGTTTAAAATAAGGAAAATAAGTTAAAATAAATGTCCCTTATGACAAGATGGAATGTTATAGTATTTCTATGAGTCTCCACAAACATTGGAAGGTAAGAAAATACTCATTACCCAGAACTTTACTTAGTGCCAGGTGCTATTGTGTGTACCTCACAAGACAAGTCACTGGCGTCAGTACAATTATGATCCTAATTTTACAGATACAAAAACTGAGACATAATTGTCTACGAAATCACAGCCAGAAAGTGGCAGACCTTGGATTAGAATCCAGAGACTATTCCTTTACCCTCTTGGCTACTATTTCTCTAAATTTTTTAAGGATTCAAAATTTGAGAGAAAGGGAAGATAAGGGGAAAAGAAATAAATAGTTGTTTCTATTCTAAGAGTCTAAATTTAATTTAAAAAAAAAAAAAAAAAAACCTTTAAGGAAATGTACCAAAAGAACAAGAAAATATTTCTATGGCTTATTTCTTTCTTTATGTTTCTATATTTCTCAACCACTTTGGAGTATGGAAAAGGCTGATCTATTTGACTTGTACTTTAAATTCTATTTTAAGTGTGACCTTTGCTATAATTCTTGAAGTCCAAAGTAAGTACGTGAAAATTGAAAACTTCTCCTATAAGTTTATCTATTGAAGCCTTGCTTAAAAGTATTTATTCCACCTCTTAAAGTTATAAGATACACTTAAGAGGCAAAGGCTAGTTTTATACATATTAATGATACCTGGTATTGGCATAAGGCTTTATGGTGATTTCAGTAAATTAGTATATCTTAAATTATATGATACCATGGGCTGGGGTTGTGGTGCAGTGGTAGAGTGCTTACCTCACATTTGTGAGGCACTGGGTTTGAATCTCAGCACCACATATAAATAAATGAATAAAATAAAGATCCATCAACTAAAGAAAATTTTTAAAAATATATATGATACTAAATGCCTTCCAAATAAATACCAAAGAGTTCTAATATCCCTTTCAGCAACTTGTTAACTTGCTTTCACCCTTGAAAAGTATAAAAGAGAAAAACATCTTAGCAACACGAACTACTATGCTAGAAGCCACTCTCACTTACTGAGCACTTACTACATGCCAGACAAGCACTAAATGTTCCACATGCATTAATCGCACCCAGTCCTCACAGGTCTGTTGGGCATGGAGAACCATCACATAGCTATTCAGGTCTAAGTTCCGAGGCTTAATCAGGATTAAACAACCTGCTTAAAGTCATTTGCTATGGGTTGACTGTGTTCTGCAAAGTTCCTAAGTTGAAAACTAGGTTTCCAATGCAGCAATGTTCAGAGGTAGGATCATTGGGAAGTGAATGGGTCATGAAGACTCTGCTGGAGATGAATGGATTAATCCATTTAGGAATTAATGGATAAATGGGTTATTGCAGGAGAAGTTTTATAATAAAAAGTGAACTCTCTCTCTGACTAGGTCACCCATCTTGCTGTGCAATGCCCTTCTTTGTACTATCATGCAGCAAGAAGGTTCTCACAGGAGACTGAGCAGGTATGGCGCCTGCTCTTGGTCTTCCAGGCCTCCAGAACTGTAAGCCAAATAAACCTCTATTGTTCATAAATTACTCAGTCTCAGGAATCCTGTTATAGCAACAGAAAACAGATTGACATTCTCCTTCAGGTAAGTGGCCATTTAAGCTTGACTTTCTCAAAGACTGCAAATTAAAATTAACCCCTATAGCTGCTAGTAAGTATCTTCAAAGAAAATCTGAAAACCACACTTATTTGCTTGCCATTTCTCTAAAAGTCTCCATGAAGATTATTGTCATTGCGAAAACTAGTTTACCTCTTCTTACAAAGGCTATCAGGAAAGTACACTTCAGGTTTTTCCAAATTAATTTCATTGTGAAGTTCATGCTAGAGTCACCAAATGTGGTTCAGAAACTTCTCTGAATTTCTTCCTCTACTTCTGTTGCTCCTAATGCCAGATTTGGGCAGGTTTAGCATCTTGCAGGGCAAATGACACTTTTCGTGCTCAAGTTGAATGATTTTCTTGTCCCTGTGTTTCTCTCCATCTCTCCTTCATATCCTTCCTCACCACAACCTGCTATCTTGCCACAGTGTTTCCAGGTTCTGAACAGCTATTCTGCAAAGGAATACTCAACACTGTCTTCTGGGAGATCGTGTTGCAGGCTTAGATGTAAGAAGCAGTCTAAGCATTGGGTCTGTGTTTAACAATAGCTCCAGCAGTTAAAGCCTCGCATAGTTTATTGAAAGGGGCATATGTCCAATAGTTAAAGAAGCATATGGTTTACAGAGAATGGGGAAAGACTTGCACTTGGAAGCAGCTTTGCCTGGATTATTTACCAACAAATGAAAGGCCCTTCATGCTGCCCAAGAGTATAATCCCCTCCCACAGGCTGGAAAGGACTGTGCAATGAGTCAATAAAGTGAGAGTCACACTACACGGAGACATTCACCTTCCCCAACTAAAGACGATTATCAATTATAGCAAATTTAACGAAGTTTACCTTTTTTCTTTCTTTTTTTTTTTTTAAATCAAGAACAAAACCAGACTACTTCTTAAAGTGCACTATTAGGAACAGTAACTGTTCCTAAAAGTGCCAGATATATTTCCACCCATGCGATATTAAAACTAACAAGCCTCTTTTCAATTTCTTTTAATGATGGCATATGCAATAAAAATACAGCAGTGCTTCATTTAGCCAAAGGAGCTGGAGTAAAAAAAATAAAATAATATAAAGGACCAAAATAAATAATAAACTTACATGGGCCACTTACCAAAAATAAAATCATTTCATTCAACCTTTTACAGGAGGCACATGCAACATTTTGAAAGCAAAAATTCTCATAACACAAAACTCCATTTAAAACTTACTGCCAAGCGTTGGAACCATGGCAGGATGTTATTTCTTTTTCAATTTATTTTTTAATGTTTGGGTATTAATGACATCAACTGCCATGTAGTATAATAAGGCAGCATGGGTAATAAAAGTTAGAAAACCTAGCTCCTAGACTTGCCTCTAGCCCTTAATCAGGTGTGACCCAGGGTACCTTAAAATACATCAGATTGTCATTTACCTCCCCTATAAAAGGTAGAGGATAAAACTTGCCCCTCTGACTTCATAGGGTTTTCTGAGGGTTAAATATAACTATGAACTGTGGCACTGATGAATGCTAGATACCGTCACTAATCCCTATTATCTGTAGGATGATAAGGCCAAGCAAGGCGGTAAAATGAAGCGATCGAGGAACCTGAATTTCCAAGCTGATGCTCCTGCTAAGAGGGTTTATCCTTAGACACGTCACAGCATTTGCCTAAGTTGCTGCTTCACCTGACAAAATGGGTCACCACCGCTCTACTCCTCACTACTCCTAGATGTTCCTCTAAGGGAACAAGTCGGTGAACATCTTCACCAAGCACCAGCGAGAGGGTGGTTGGTCTCTGATTCATAACCAGAGAAAACATCCAACTGAATACTCTGCTCATTTCAAGTGGTCATCTCTTTCACTCACTCCTCTGACCTATCCTGAGTCAAATTCAACGAACATTGACAACAAGATTATGCTTAGGTCTTCCCAAATTTCTGTTAAAAAAAAAAAAAATCAATCTTCTCTGCTTGGTTTTCTACAACAGCTTCAGAAATTTTTATATTTTTATATTTCTCCTGCAGTGATATTTACTAAAAATGATCAAGCAAATTATTGTAGGATGGTTATTGGTATCTATACCCAGGGTCTGTTTTTGTATAGCCCGTGAGCTAAGTATGGATTTTACAAGTCTTAATGACTGAAGAATAATCAAAAAATATTTCATGACCATAAAGTCATGTGAAATTCAATTTCATTGTTCATAAATAAAGTTTTATTGGAACACAAGCAGGTTTATTCATTTTCATATTGCCAACAGCTGCCTTTGAGCTACAACAATAAAGCTGTTAGTGACAGAGACCAAATGACCTATAAAATTTTTAGAAATATTTGCTAGCTGGCTGTAGTAGTCAGCTTTCTGTCACTATAACAAAAATACCTGAGATATCAACATATAAAGAGAAACAGTTTATTCCAGTTCATAAGTTTCAGAGGTTATAGTTCATGTGGCAAGGCAGCACATCATGGTAGGATTGTCCAGTGGAAGCAAAACTGCTTACTTCATGGCCAGGAAGCAAAAGAGAGAGGGGTAGGAGAAGAGGCCAGAGTCCCATAATCCCTTTTGGGGACACACCTCCAGTAAACTAAAAACCTCTACTAGGCCCACCACAGCCTAATAATGCAAACCTGGGGACAAAGCCCTTAATATTCCAGACTGGGGGGAACATTTAAGATCCAAACTTAAGTGTTTTTTGCCAGTCTTTTCCCAAAAAAGTATGCGGTCCCCGGATGTATCTATCTTATGACATGTTAAGAACACCATTAGCAGAATTACGAAATTCACCAGGGAAATAACATACCAAAGAATAAAACGGCTACCATTTCCAAAGTACTACATACTAATGCTTCCAAATTTTAAAGTCTGTGGATAATAATATGGTCCCACTTTACAGATGAAGGAAACAGACACACAGAAATTAACTCCCCAAAGTCACAAAGCAAGCACGTAAGTCAGGGATCAAATCTGTTCCCTATGATTTTACACCTATGACTGGCAGATAGATCCTTTTGTTCACAGGGAAGAGGGAGGCCCATCCAAGAGTAAAATTTTGAGACTCCTATTTCCAGTAAATTAGGAATCTCCTGACCAGATGCAGAAGCAAATGCTGTCAGGAAAGGATTCTGTATCTTAAGTGAAAACTTTTGGGTCCATGGGCCAAGTTAACATAAACAGTATAAACTGGTCCAGATTGGCCCTTCTCCACGCTCAGTTCATACAAACACTTCCACATCAAGGACTCAAAAAGTTCTAGCACAAAACCTGACCTTCTAAGAAGAGTAAAAACAGAATGGCTTGGCTGGGCATGTTGGTGCACACCTATAATCCCAGCGACTCAGGAGGTTGAGGAAGGAGGATCGCAAGTTCAAATCAGCCTCCACAAAAGCAAGGCCCTAAACAACTCAGTGAGACCCTGTGTCTCCATAAAATATAAAAAAGGGCTGGGGATGCGGCTCAGTGGTTGAATGCCCCTGAGTTCAATTCCCAGTCCCCTCCCCCCAAAAACAAAAAGAACAAACAAACAAAAACAGAATGGCTGATGCCTTCAAGGCCCTTAGGATACAAAGTTAGGGGTTAGCACGGGGTAGAGTCGAGTCAATGTCAGGGGAAGGCTTGGGAGAGGAAAGGACCCTCTCTCCTCAGGTATTGAATGCTGGGGTTCAGATCAGCAGGACTCTCTTGGAGGAGGAGATTTGGACAAGACCTGATTTGAGAAAGTCTCGAATTCAAATTGTGAACGAGGCTAGCCAATCACAACCTAACACCCCACCCCAGGGGTACTTTCAACCGAACAGCACAGCATTAATAATTACTCTAACACTCAAAAATATTGCATCTTTGGTTTAAGTTGAGAACATCTGTATTTTTTTTTTTTTTTTTACTTTTCTTTATTCTTTAGTTCACATCTTGTTGACACAAGTGGAAATTTACATTTCTTGGCAGAAAAGCTTTAAGTTTAGAGGAATAATAATGGATAGATTTCACATCCTGCTCCTGCCAAGTCATTCAAATAAGAATCCTTCCATCCTAATCTCCCTGTCTGGTCTAGTTTTACTAAAGTCTTTAAGAAGAGTTGGCAAAGACGGCAACTAAAACACATAATCCACGCTATTTTATTGTGCCTGACAATTTTATTAATTCTATTGGGTCCCGTTAATCTTCCCTGTGATTTGCAGAACTCCCCCCTGCCAAAAAAAAAAAAAAAAAAAAAAAAAGGTGAGGGGGATCCTAGTATGGCCCACCCAGCAAATGTAACAGCCCCTCCCTATAAAATGAACGTAGCTCACAGTTCATCCAGCAGGACACCAGGGATCAGTCCAATTTCAACCTCTACAGGGTCAAAGAGAAGCTTCCTCCACTGGGCTCTGCAGCAGCTCAGCCTCACAGAATTCTCCTACCTCAAAGCAGCTCACTTCTGTTCTCCCTCCTAAGCATGACAGGATCTGGAGCCCTGGGAAGAGTGGTCCAGAAGGACAGGGAAATCGACACCATATGCCTGTGTTTGCCTGTCAAGTCACAATTACATTTACAAATTATGGGTCTTCTGTCCACAGATTCTGTGCCGTGCTGACCTTTTTCTGTAACAGTCAAGCCACTGTCTTGTCAGGGGCCTCAGCAGTTACTAGGGATAAAACCATGACCACCCTTTATTTTTGTGTACCTGCCTATCTCTCATTGCCCAGGCACAAGAGGGCTCTTCTGTGACACCCCTCCTGTCACACTGTCCCCTCCATCAACTCACCTCTGCACTCCCTGATCTTCTCCAACTGCACTTGGCCCTGTTTTCACTCTCACTCATTGATGAACCCATCCTTGCCTCCATTCATCACCCCATCTCTCATCTTCAGACATCAGAATCCCTGTGTAAACAAGGATGCCATGACCCCAGTGCCTCTCCTTCTTGACCTTCTTGGTTTGTGCTTCAGCCGTGAAGTTTCCATGGTGTTTCCCAGCACTGTTCTTGGACCCGTCTGATGGCCTCCTCTGTGAGCTGATGCTCCTGTCTTCTCCTCCTCGCTTCAAGTCATCTTTGCTTATATTTTTCTATCACTTACATGTGAATGGCTTCCATATTCATTTCTGGTTTTTATCTTTTACATGTTTTCCCTTTTTGATGGGTCTACCTGAGTAGACTTGGAATTGGTTGTTGGGGAAAAAATATTAAAGTGTGTGCAAAAATTAGAAGCTCTAGTTTAATCAGAGTAAGCACAAAATTAATCACTGAAACATTCTGTACATATTCTTGTCCTGTGCAGATTAAGTTTTTAAGGCTACTATTGTAACTTATGCAGTTGTATACTCCTGCATTTTAATTCATTTAAGCAATCTAAAAAGAAATTTTGCAGGGCACAGTGGTGCATTCCTGTAATCCCAGCAGCTTGGGAGGCTGAGGAAGGAGGATCAAAAGTTCAAAGCTAGCCTCGGCACCTCGGCAAGGACCTGAACAACTTAGCAAGACCCTATCTCTAAATAATTTTTTTTTAAGGGTTGGGAATGTGGCTCAGAGGCTAAGCACCCCTAGGTTCAATCGCAAGTACCAAAAAATAAAAAATAAAACAAAAAATAAAAAGAGGTTTTGCTTTTATGTAATGAAATATTTCATTTTAAGAGCTCTCTTATGGTTGCTAGAGAATGCAATAATGAAATGATGATGAAGGAATGAGACATTCAAATCCTATTCAAAACGTTGGGCTCCTTAGCAAGTATTGCAACTCTGCTGAAAATTCTTGGTTTTAAATTATCTTGCCAATAGGAACTATAGAAAACTCCCAAAGTTGTAGTAAAATACTTTTTTAGCCACTGTCAACTGTCTGATTATATTCCTACTTGAAGACAAAATAGACCTTTCTCAAAAGAAGAAATACAGTCAACAAATATATGAAAATGTGTTCAACATCTCTAGCAATTAGAGAATTGCAAATTAAGACTACACTGAGATTCCACCTCACTCCAGTCAGAAAGGCAATTATCAAGAATACAAGTAACAATGAATGTTGGCCAGGATGTGGGGAAAAAGGTACAGTCATACATTGCTGGTGGGACTGCAAATTGGTGCAACCACTCTGGAAAGCAGTATGGAGATTCCTCAGAAAACTTGGAATGGACCCACCATTTGACCCAGTTATCCCACTCCTCAATTTATTACCAAAGGACTTAAAATCAGCCCACTACAGTGATGCAGCCACATCAATGTTCATAGTAGCTCAACTCACAATAGCTAAACTATGGAACCAACCTATGTGTCCTTCAACAGAAGAATGGATAAAGAAAATGTGATATATATACACAATCTCAATATGTTGTACATCTACAAGGAATTAATTTTTTAAAAACTAAAGAACCATGGGTAAATGGCAGAAGATCAATAATCAATAGAGGGAAGGGAGCAGGGAGTGGGGAGAGGGAAGGAGAAGGAGAGGTACTTGAGTCTGAATTAAAACAAGATCTATTTCATGCTTGTATAATTGTATAAAAATGAATTCTGTCATGTATAACCAAAAAGAATCAATAAAAAATGAAGAATTTTTAAAAAGGGGTTAGGGTTGTGGCTCAGTGGTAGAGCACTTGGCTAGCACGTGTGAGGTTCTGGGTTTGATCCTCAGCACCGCATAAAAATAAACAAAATAAAGCCCATCTACAACTAAAAAAAAAATTTTTTAACTTAAAAAGAGTTAAGCAAATGGGCAAACACATCAGGATTTTCATGGGTTCGGAAAGTATCTTTATTTAATTACTTTTTAAACTGAGCATATTAACATTCTCATAAATTCAATAAAAAATGTAGAACCCAATTGCACCAAGGAAGTTCAAGCTACAGAAGAAAATCCAAAGCACAGTGACATAGATGTTTGAGAATCCAGAAGTCACATACATTTGCTCTCCATTTCAAGAGTGCAAAAGCTCTTGGTGGAGTCCTGAAAACTGAAGCAATGTTAAAAGCAATGGTATTCTTCACACTCACCCGCTAATAGTCTTCTAGAAGCACAGGCCGTTCATTTCTCTGGGCCCAAATCTCCTATGAAGCCCAGGTGTCCACAAGACCAACTCCTAATGGCTTGCCTGAATCGGGGTTCTGGGTGAGAGGAACCATGATCAGCCTCTCCCGCCCACCCGCTGAGCTTGCCCAACTGCCCACCCAAGGTCTGCCAAGGGATTCTCCGCTGTTGCCTTGAACGTGTCCACAAGCAGAACAGAAGCTCCCTAGGGGCAGCAAAAGCTACATCTCTTGGGGCTGGGGAGATAGCTCAGTTGGTAGAGTGCTTGCTTTGTAAGCACAAGGCCCTAGGTTCGATCCCCAGCACCCCCCCCAAAAAAAGCTACATCTCTTACACAAAGCACACTGCAGACACTAGAGGATTATTCTAGGGATGAGGGGGCAATATAAGGGATGGCCTGGGTCTTCCAGGCACTGTCTGAGAGCAGTGAGGCAAGTTGTCTGCTGTTGCTATTTCCCAGGGGCAACAGCAGCAAGCACCCTTCCGATCAGGATCGGGCCCCGAGGACCCTGGCAACGGGGCCCCAAGAAACGAGATTCCAAAAGTGAAGAATCCAGCTCCAAACACAAAAGGGCAACAATCAACAGAGTCTCCGAGGAGCCCCATCTAGCCAGACTTGGGCTCTGATTTTTTATGCGCTTGTTAACTGTGGCCAGATTATCATTGAAGAACATTAAATTGTTATGCATTGACTTAAGACTCCTGTGCTTTAATGGCAGCTAAAAAGTTAAGGGACATCAAAGCAACATGAATGAAAATAAACAGAGGCAAGCAAAAGAGACGGACACGAACTTCTGTACTACAGGCTGCTTCTCTCTCAGCATCAATTTTTCATCTGTTCAGTACTCATGGGAGTTACTGTGGAGATTAATATTTAGCCCATGTAGATGAGAGAAGTACAAAGTGATTCATAGTTTGCAGAGATACCCATAAAATTGGAAAAGAACCAGCAAATATTTGGCCCTCCTCTGGTCATCAAATTGTCAGTGTAGATGCATTTGGGGAAGTATTGATAACTTTTTAATAGATGCACACATACTTGCAGGATTAAAGAATGTAAATTTCAGAATTTAGCTTTTTCATTGCAGAGAAAGAGAGGGAGGGAGAGAGAGAGAGAGAGAGAGAGAGAGAGAGAGAGAGAGAGAGAGAGAAAGGTAACCCTTGCAATTCCTTTAAAAGGTAGGGCATTTTTATGTAGCACATGAATTTTTTTTTTTTAAACTATCAGGCTTTCATCTTAACTCTGGTGAGGACTGCATTTGCCACAGGCTGATAAGTGAATATGGCAGAACTTCAAAACTCATGTCAGCCAAAGAATCTAGAGAGAGAGAGAAAAAAAATCAGACATAAAGCTGGTAAAAGGCAGCTATAAATTTTTTTTAATGCCTTTTGTTTAATTCTACCAGAGGATCACACAGCAGTACGATCCAGATTTGGTACATCTCTCAACCTCAACTCGTGCATGCACATGGTCTAAATCCAAATTTTTACCCCAAGTGTGTGTTTTTCATTAAACTAGTAAACTAAAAAGATTGCTTGTGAGAGCTCTAAGTTAATCAACTCCTTCCTCTTAAGATAATTTGGACCTTCAGTTTACGACAGTGACTCATGAAGAACTGATAAATAAAAAAAAAAAAAGAAGATATAAGAAGTAATTCTTCATTTAGAAATGAGAACCCAGCCTAAAGCCAATGTTCATTATCTACAATTTAAATCAAAACCAAACACCTAGTTAAGAGAACTTCATTACTCTCATTCATAGTTGAAGTAATGCCAAGGAAAGAGAAAACAAAAACACCATGCATTGCAAGTTTGTGCTGTTCTTGACCTTGCTTCAGAGATGTAGGTGGAGAGGACAAAGAAAGATGCCTAAAAATTTGTCAATATGTCATCTCTGATCTATTACGAAGGGTGACAAAAGAGATGTATGAGAATATTCATAGCAACACTCTTTGTAGCCAAAAATCTGAGACTCCCAAATGCCCATCAGCAGCAGGATGAATATTCAAAACAGTCACACATAGGAATATTATACAGCCAGGAAAATGAACATCTACAACTACACAAAACATGAATGGATTTTTTTAAAGTAGAATCAGAGAGAAGACAGACATGAAAAAAGAACAAATTTATAAAGAATGAAACAGCTACAATAAATCTATTTTAATAGAAGTCAAGGATCCAGGGGAGCTAAAAGGTGCCAATGACAGGCTATTTCTTTAACTTGGTTCTATTTCATAAGGATTTTTGTGACATCTGTACCATTTACAATAAGTGCACTTATCTACAGGCATGACTTCTTCCATAAAAAGTGGGTATATGTCAAGTCTAAAAATTCTAGACAGCTCCTAAATGTCTGCTTCAGATTTGTCTCCTTTTCACAAGCGTCGTT